>NC_086449.1:753696068-754313568 GCF_028390025.1 Pseudophryne corroboree
CCTTCACAAATCCATGTTGATTCCTTATAATGACCTTATTGGCTTCAATGAACTTCTGAATACTATCCCTTAGAATAACTTCCAATACTTTCCCCACTATAGATGTAAGACTAACTGGTCTATAATTAATTACCTGGTGCAGCTTTACTTCCCTTTTTGAATATAGGCACTACTTCCGCTATACGCCAGTCTTTGGGAACCATACCTGATATTACTGAATCCTTAAAGATCAAAAATAGCCGTTTTGCAAGTTCAGAGTGAAGCTCCATTAGAACCCTTGGGTGAATTCTAGTGATGAGCGCCGGAAATTTTTCGGGTTTTGTGTTTTGGTTTTGGGTTCGGTTCCGCGGCCGTGTTTTGGGTTCGAACGCGTTTTGGCAAAACCTCACCGAATATTTTTTGTCGGATTCGGGTGTGTTTTGGATTCGGGTGTTTTTTTCAAAAAACCCTAAAAAACAGCTTAAATCATAGAATTTGGGGGTCATTTTGATCCCAAAGTATTATTAACCTCAAAAACCATAATTTCCACTCATTTTCAGTCTATTCTGAACACCTCACACCTCACAATATTATTTTTAGTCCTAAAATTTGCACCGCGGTCGCTGGATGGCTAAGCTAAGCGACCCAAGTGGCCGACACAAACACCTGGCCCATCTAGGAGTGGCACTGCAGTGTCACGTAGGATGGCCCTTCCAAAAAACACCCCCCAAACAGCACATGACGCAAAGAAAAAAAGAGGCGCAATGAGGTAGCTGTGTGAGTAAGCTAAGCGACCCTAGTGGCCGACACAAACACCTGGCCCATCTAGGAGTGGCACTGCAGTGTCACGCAGGCTGGCCCTTCAAAAAACTACTCCCCAAACAGCACATGACGCAAAGAAAAAAAGAGGCGCAATGAGGTAGCTCTGTGACTAAGATAAGCGACCCAAGTGGCCGACACAAACACCTGGCCCATCTAGGAGTGGCACTGCAGTGTCACGCAGGCTGGCCCTTCAAAAAACTACTCCCCAAACAGCACATGACGCAAAGAAAAAAAGAGGCGCAATGAGGTAGCTCTGTGACTAAGATAAGCGACCCAAGTGGCCGACACAAACACCTGGCCCATCTAGGAGTGGCACTGCAGTGTCACGCAGGATGGCCCTTCAAAAAACTACTCCCCAAACAGCACATGATGCAAAGAAAAATTAAAGAAAAAAGAGGTGCAAGATGGAATTGTCCTTGGGCCCTCCCACCCACCCTTATGTTGTATAAACAGGACATGCACACTTTAACCAACCCATCATTTCAGTGACAGGGTCTGCCACACGACTGTGACTGAAATGACGGGTTGGTTTGGACCCCCACCAAAAAAGAAGCAATTAATCTCTCCTTGCACAAACTGGCTCTACAGAGGCAAGATGTCCACCTCATCATCATCCTCCGATATATCACCGTGTACATCCCCCTCCTCACAGATTATCAATTCGTCCCCACTGGAATCCACCATCTCACCTCCCTGTGTACTTTGTGGAAGCAATTGCTGCTGGTCAATGTCTCCACGGAGGAATTGATTATAATTCATTTTAATGAACATCATCTTCTCCACATTTTCTGGATGTAACCTCGTACGCCGATTGCTGACAAGGTGAGCGGCGGCACTAAACACTCTTTCGGAGTACACACTTGTGGGAGGGCAACTTAGGTAGAATAAAGCCATTTTGTGCAAGGGCCTCCAAATTGCCTCTTTTTCCTGCCAGCATAAGTACGGACTTTCTGACGTGCCTACTTGGATGCGGTCACTCATATAATCCTCCACCATTCTTTCAATGGGGAGAGAATCATATGCAGTGACAGTAGACGACATGTCCGTAATCGTTGTCAGGTCCTTCAGTCCGGACCAGATGACAGCATCAGCAGTCGCTCCAGACTGCCCTGCATCAGCAGTCGCTCCAGACTGCCCTGCATCACCGCCAGCGGGTGGGCTCGGAATTCTGAGCCTTTTCCTCGCACCCCCAGTTGCGGGAGAATGTGAAGGAGGAGATGTTGACAGGTCGCGTTCCGCTTGACTTGACAATTTTGTCACCAGCAGTTCTTTGAACCCCAGCAGACTTGTGTCTGCCGGAAAGAGAGATCCAAGGTAGGTTTTAAATCTAGGATCGAGCACGGTGGCCAAAATGTAGTGCTCTGATTTCAACAGATTGACCACCCGTGAATCCTTGTTAAGCGAATTAAGGGCTCCATCCACAAGTCCCACATGCCTAGCGGAATCGCTCTGTGTTAGCTCCTCCTTCAATGTCTCCAGCTTCTTCTGCAAAAGCCTGATGAGGGGAATGACCTGACTCAGGCTGGCAGTGTCTGAACTGACTTCACGTGTGGCAAGTTCAAAGGGCAGCAGAACCTTGCACAACGTTGAAATCATTCTCCACTGCGCTTGAGACAGGTGCATTCCACCTCCTATATCGTGCTCAATTGTATAGGCTTGAATGGCCTTTTGCTGCTCCTCCAACCTCTGAAGCATATAGAGGGTTGAATTCCACCTCGTTACCACTTCTTGCTTCAGATGATGGCAGGGCAGGTTCAGGCGTTTTTGGTGGTGCTCCAGTCTTCTGTACGTGGTGCCTGTACGCCGAAAGTGTCCCGCAATTCTTCTGGCCACCGACAGCATCTCTTGCACGCCCCTGTCGTTTTATAAATAATTCTGCACCACCAAATTCAAGGTATGTGCAAAACATGGGACGTGCTGGAATTTGCCAAGATTTAATGCACACACAATATTGCTGGCGTTGTCCGATGCCATAAATCCACAGGAGAGTCCAATTGGGGTAAGCCATTCCGCGATGATCTTCCTCAGTTGCCGTAAGAGGTTTTTAGCTGTGTGCGTATTCTGGAAAGCGGTGATACAAAGCGTAGCCTGCCTAGGAAAGAGTTGGCGTTTGCGAGATGCTGCTACTGGTGCCGCCGCTGCTGTTCTTGCGGCGGGAGTCCATACATCTACCCAGTGGGCTGTCACAGTCATATAGTCCTGAGCCTGCCCTGCTCCACTTGTCCACATGTCCGTGGTTAAGTGGACATTGGGTACAACTGCATTTTTTAGGACACTGGTGACTCTTTTTCTGAGGTCTGTGTACATTTTCGGTATCGCCTGCCTAGAGAAATGGAACCTAGATGGTATTTGGTACCGGGGACACAGTACCTCCAACAAGTCTCTAGTTGGCTCTGCAGTAATGATGGATACCGGAACCACGTTTCTCACCGCCCAGGATGCCAAGGCCTCAGTTATCCGCTTTGCAGCAGGATGACTGCTGTGATATTTCATCTTCCTCGCAAAGGACTGTTGGACAGTCAATTGCTTGGTGGAAGTAGTAAAAGTGGTCTTACGATTTCCCCTCTGGGATGACCATCGACTCCCAACAGCAACAACAGCAGCGCCAGCAGCAGTAGGCGTTACACGCAAGGATGCATCGGAGGAATCCCAGGCAGGAGAGGACTCGTCAGAATTGCCAGTGACATGGCCTGCAGGACTATTGGCATTCCTGGGGAAGGAGGAAATTGACACTGAGGGAGTTGGTGGGGTGGTTTGCGTGAGCTTGGTTACAAGAGGAAGGGATTTACTGGTCAGTGGACTGCTTCCGCTGTCTCCCAAAGTTTTTGAACTTGTCACTGACTTATTATGAATGCGCTGCAGGTGACGTATAAGGGAGGATGTTCCGAGGTGGTTAACGTCCTTACCCCTACTTATTACAGCTTGACAAAGGCAACACACGGCTTGACAAATGTTGTCCGCATTTCTGTTGAAATACTTCCACACCGAAGAGCTGATTTTTTTGGTATTTTCACCAGGCATGTCAATGGCCATATTCCTCCCACGGACAACAGGTGTCTCCACGGGTGCCTGACTTAAACAAACCACCTCACCATCAGAATCCTCCTGGTCAATTTCCTCCCCAGCGCCAGCAACACCCATATCCTCCTCATCCTGGTGTACTTCAACACTGACATCTTCAATCTGACTATCAGGAACTGGACTGCGGGTGCTCCTTCCAGCACTTGCAGGGGGCGTGCAAATGGTGGAAGGCGCATGCTCTTCACGTCCAGTGTTGGGAAGGTCAGGCATCGCAACCAACACAATTGGACTCTCCTTGTGGATTTGGGATTTCGAAGAACGCACAGTTCTTTGCTGTGCTTTTGCCAGCTTGAGTCTTTTCATTTTTCTAGCGAGAGGCTGAGTGCTTCCATCCTCATGTGAAGCTGAACCACTAGCCATGAACATAGGCCAGGGCCTCAGCCGTTCCTTGCCACTCCGTGTGGTAAATGGCATATTGGCAAGTTTACGCTTCTCCTCCGACAATTTTATTTTAGATTTTTGAGTCCTTTTTTTTACTGATATTTGGTGTTTTGGATTTTACATGCTCTGTACTATGACATTGGGCATCGAACTTGGCAGACGACGTTGATGGCATTTCATCGTCTCGGCCATCACTAGTGGCAGCAGCTTCAGCACGAGGTGGAAGTCGATCTTTATCTTTCCCTATTTTTGGAACCTCAACATTTTTGTTCTCCATATTTTAATAGGCACAACTAAAAGGCACCTCAGGTAAACAATGGAGATGGATGGATACTAGTATACTTATGGATGACGAGCGACTGCCGACACAGAGGTAGCTACAGCCGTGGACTACCGTACTGTGTCTGCTGCTAATATAGACTGGATGATAATGAGATAAAATTAAAATATATATATATATATCTATCACACTAGTACTGCAGCCGGACAGGTATATATTATGTAATGACGGACCTGCTGGACACTGTCTGTCAGCACTGCAGACTCCTAAAGTAAGCTACTAGTATCAAGAAGATAGAAAAAAAAAAACCACGGGTAGGTGGTATACAATTATGGATGGACGAGCGACTGCCGACACAGAGGTAGCTACAGCCGTGGACTACCGTACTGTGTCTGCTGCTAATATAGACTGGATGATAATGAGATAAAATTAAAATATATATATATATATCACACTAGTACTGCAGCCGGACAGGTATATATTATGTAATGAC
This sequence comes from Pseudophryne corroboree, assembly GCF_028390025.1. Classification (NCBI taxonomy): domain Eukaryota; kingdom Metazoa; phylum Chordata; class Amphibia; order Anura; family Myobatrachidae; genus Pseudophryne; species Pseudophryne corroboree. Next base: position 753,701,105 of record NC_086449.1, read on the forward strand.
GGACCTGCTGGACACTGTCTGTCAGCACTGCAGACTCCTAAAGTAAGCTACTAGTATCAAGAAGATAGAAAAAAAAAAAACCACGGGTAGGTGGTATACAATTATGGATGGACGAGCGACTGCCGACACAGAGGTAGCTACAGCCGTGGACTACCGTACTGTGTCTGCTGCTAATATAGACTGGATGATAATGAGATAAAATTAAAATATATATATATATATCACACTAGTACTGCAGCCGGACAGGTATATATTATGTAATGACGGACCTGCTGGACACTGTCTGTCAGCACTGCAGACTCCTAAAGTAAGCTACTAGTATCAAGAAGATAGAAAAAAAAAACACACGGGTAGGTGGTATACAATTATGGATGGACGAGCGACTGCCGACACAGAGGTAGCTACAGCCGTGGACTACCGTACTGTGTCTGCTGCTAATATAGACTGGATGATAATGAGATAAAATTAAAATATATATATATCACACTAGTACTGCAGCCGGACAGGTATATATTATGTAATGACGGACCTGCTGGACACTGTCTGCAGAATGCGTTTATAAAAACACCACACGACGAGTGCTTAACTTTTTCAAGCAGACAATCACAATATACTGGTGGTAAGCAGACAATCACTATATACTGGTGGTCAGTGGTCACTGGTCAGTCACACTGGCAGTGGCACTCTGGCAGCAAAAGTGTGCACTGTACTTAAAATATATTATTTATGTTAGAGATGAGCGGGTTCGGTTTCTCTGAATCCGAACCCGCACGAACTTCATGTTTTTTTTCACGGGTCCGAGCGACTCGGATCTTCCCGCCTTGCTCGGTTAACCCGAGCGCGCCCGAACGTCATCATGACGCTGTCGGATTCTCGCGAGACTCGGATTCTATATAAGGAGCCGCGCGTCGCCGCCATTTTCACACGTGCATTGAGATTGATAGGGAGAGGACGTGGCTGGCGTCCTCTCCATTTAGATTAGGAGAGAGAGAGAGAGATTGACCTGAGGCTGATACTGTAGAAGAGAGTGCAGAGTTTAGTGACTGACCACAGTGACCACCAGCAGTGCAGTTGTTTTATTTAATATATCCGTTCTCTGCCTGAAAAAAACGGTACACACAGTGACTCAGTCACATACCATATCTGTGTGCACTGCTCAGCCCAGTGTGCTGCATGCCTGCATCATCTATGTATATATTATATATCTGACTGTGCTCAGCTCACACAGCTTATAATTGTGGGGGAGACTGGGGAGCACTGCAGTGCCAGTTATAGGTTATAGCAGGAGCCAGGAGTACAAGACAGTCACATACCATATCTGTGTGCACTGCTCAGCCCAGTGTGCTGCATCATCTATGTATATATTATATATATGACTGTGCTCAGCTCACACAGCTTATAATTGTGGGGGAGACTGGGGAGCACTGCAGTGCCAGTTATAGGTTATAGCAGGAGCCTGGAGTACATATTATATTAAAATTAAACAGTGCACACTTTTGCTGCAGGAGTGCCACTGCCAGTGTGACTGACCAGTGACCTGACCACACTGACCACCAGTATAGTTAGTAGTATACTATATTGTGATTGCCTGAAAAAGTTAAACACTCGTCGTGTGACTTCACTTGTGTGGTGTTTTTTTATTTATTCTATAAAAAACTCATTCTGCTGACAGACAGTGTCCAGCAGGTCCGTCATTATATAATATATATACCTGTCCGGCTGCAGTAGTGATATATATATATTTTTTATATCATTATTTATCATCCAGTCGCAGCAGACACAGTACGGTAGTTCACGGCTGTAGCTACCTCTGTGTCGGCACTCGGCAGTCCATCCATAATTGTATACCACCTACCCGTGGTTTTTTTTTCTTTCTTCTTTATACATACATACTACTACATCTCTTTATCAACCAGTCTATATTAGCAGCAGACACAGTACAGTACGGTAGTTCACGGCTGTGGCTACCTCTGTGTCGGCACTCGGCAGTCCGTCCATAATTGTATACCACCTAACCGTGGTTTTTTTTTCTTTCTTCTTCATACATACATACTACGACATCTCTTTATCAACCAGTCTATATTAGCAGCAGACACAGTACGGTAGTTCACGGCTGTAGCTACCTCTGACCTCTGTGTCGGCACTCGGCAGTCCGTCCATAATTGTATACTAGTATCCATCCATCTCCATTGTTTACCTGAGGTGCCTTTTAGTTGTGCCTATTAAAATATGGAGAACAAAAATGTTGAGGTTCCAAAATTAGGGAAATATCAAGATCCACTTCCACCTCGTGCTGAAGCTGCTGCCACTAGTCATGGCCGAGACGATGAAATGCCAGCAACGTCGTCTGCCAAGGCCGATGCCCAATGTCATAGTACAGAGCATGTCAAATCCAAAACACCAAATATCAGTAAAAAAAGGACTCCAAAACCTAAAATAAAATTGTCGGAGGAGAAGCGTAAACTTGCCAATATGCCATTTACCACACGGAGTGGCAAGGAACGGCTGAGGCCCTGGCCTATGTTCATGGCTAGTGGTTCAGCTTCACATGAGGATGGAGGCACTCAGCCTCTCGCTAGAAAAATGAAAAGACTCAAGCTGGCAAAAGCAGTAGCACCGCAAAGAACTGTGCGTTCTTCGAAATCCCAAATCCACAAGGAGAGTCCAATTGTGTCGGTTGCGATGCCTGACCTTCCCAACACTGGACGTGAAGAGCATGCGCCTTCCACCATTTGCACGCCCCCTGCAAGTGCTGGAAGCAGCACCCGCAGTCCAGTTCCTGATAGTCAGATTGAAGATGTCAGTGTTGAAGTACACCAGGATGAGGAGGATATGGGTGTTGCTGGCGCTGGGGAGGAAATTGACCAGGAGGATTCTGATGGTGAGGTGGTTTGTTTAAGTCAGGCACCCGGGGAGACACCTGTTGTCCGTGGGAGGAATATGGCCGTTGACATGCCTGGTGAAAATACCAAAAAAATCAGCTCTTCGGTGTGGAACTATTTCAACAGAAATGCGGACAACAGGTGTCAAGCCGTGTGTTCCCTTTGTCAAGCTGTAATAAGTAGGGGTAAGGACGTTAACCACCTCGGAACATCCTCCCTTATACGTCACCTGCAGCGCATTCATAATAAGTCAGTGACAAGTTCAAAAACTTTGGGTGACAGCGGAAGCAGTCCACTGACCAGTAAATCCCTTCCTCTTGTAACCAAGCTCACGCAAACCACCCCACCAACTCCCTCAGTGTCAATTTCCTCCTTCCCCAGGAATGCCAATAGTCCTGCAGGCAATGTCACTGGCAATTCTGACGAGTCCTCTCCTGCCTGGGATTCCTCCGATGCATCCTTGCGTGTAACGCCTACTGCTGCTGGCGCTGCTGTTGTTGCTGCTGGGAGTCGATGGTCATCCCAGAGGGGAAGTCGTAAGCCCACTTGTACTACTTCCAGTAAGCAATTGACTGTTCAACAGTCCTTTGCGAGGAAGATGAAATATCACAGCAGTCATCCTGCTGCAAAGCGGATAACTGAGGCCTTGACAACTATGTTGGTGTTAGACGTGCGTCCGGTATCCGCCGTTAGTTCACAGGGAACTAGACAATTTATTGAGGCAGTGTGCCCCCGTTACCAAATACCATCTAGGTTCTACTTCTCTAGGCAGGCGATACCGAGAATGTACACGGACGTCAGAAAAAGACTCACCAGTGTCCTAAAAAATGCAGTTGTACCCAATGTCCACTTAACCACGGACATGTGGACAAGTGGAGCAGGGCAGGGTCAGGACTATATGACTGTGACAGCCCACTGGGTAGATGTATGGACTCCCGCCGCAAGAACAGCAGCGGCGGCACCAGTAGCAGCATCTCGCAAACGCCAACTCTTTCCTAGGCAGGCTACGCTTTGTATCACCGGTTTCCAGAATACGCACACAGCTGAAAACCTCTTACGGCAACTGAGGAAGATCATCGCGGAATGGCTTACCCCAATTGGACTCTCCTGTGGATTTGTGGCATCGGACAACGCCAGCAATATTGTGTGTGCATTAAATATGGGCAAATTCCAGCACGTCCCATGTTTTGCACATACCTTGAATTTGGTGGTGCAGAATTATTTAAAAAACGACAGGGGCGTGCAAGAGATGCTGTCGGTGGCCAGAAAAATTGCGGGACACTTTCGGCGTACAGGCACCACGTACAGAAGACTGGAGCACCACCAAAAACTACTGAACCTGCCCTGCCATCATCTGAAGCAAGAAGTGGTAACGAGGTGGAATTCAACCCTCTATATGCTTCAGAGGTTGGAGGAGCAGCAAAAGGCCATTCAAGCCTATACAATTGAGCACGATATAGGAGGTGGAATGCACCTGTCTCAAGCGCAGTGGAGAATGATTTCAACGTTGTGCAAGGTTCTGATGCCCTTTGAACTTGCCACACGTGAAGTCAGTTCAGACACTGCCAGCCTGAGTCAGGTCATTCCCCTCATCAGGCTTTTGCAGAAGAAGCTGGAGACATTGAAGGAGGAGCTAACACGGAGCGATTCCGCTAGGCATGTGGGACTTGTGGATGGAGCCCTTAATTCGCTTAACAAGGATTCACGGGTGGTCAATCTGTTGAAATCAGAGCACTACATTTTGGCCACCGTGCTCGATCCTAGATTTAAAGCCTACCTTGGATCTCTCTTTCCGGCAGACACAAGTCTGCTGGGGTTGAAAGACCTGCTGGTGAGAAAATTGTCAAGTCAAGCGGAACGCGACCTGTCAACATCTCCTCCTTCACATTCTCCCGCAACTGGGGGTGCGAGGAAAAGGCTCAGAATTCCGAGCCCACCCGCTGGCGGTGATGCAGGGCAGTCTGGAGCGACTGCTGATGCTGACATCTGGTCCGGACTGAAGGACCTGACAACGATTACGGACATGTCGTCTACTGTCACTGCATATGATTCTCTCACCATTGAAAGAATGGTGGAGGATTATATGAGTGACCGCATCCAAGTAGGCACGTCACACAGTCCATACTTATACTGGCAGGAAAAAGAGGCAATTTGGAGGCCATTGCACAAACTGGCTTTATTCTACCTAAGTTGCCCTCCCACAAGTGTGTACTCCGAAAGAGTGTTTAGTGCCGCCGCTCACCTTGTCAGCAATCGGCGTACGAGGTTACATCCAGAAAATGTGGAGAAGATGATGTTCATTAAAATTAATTATAATCAATTCCTCCGCGGAGACATTGACCAGCAGCAATTGCCTCCACAAAGTACACAGGGAGCTGAGATGGTGGATTCCAGTGGGGACGAATTGATAATCTGTGAGGAGGGGGATGTACACGGTGATATATCGGAGGGTGATGATGAGGTGGACATCTTGCCTCTGTAGAGCCAGTTTGTGCAAGGAGAGATTAATTGCTTCTTTTTTGGGGGTGGTCCAAACCAACCCGTCATATCAGTCACAGTCGTGTGGCAGACCCTGTCACTGAAATGATGGGTTGGTTAAAGTGTGCATGTCCTGTTTTGTTTATACAACATAAGGGTGGGTGGGAGGGCCCAAGGACAATTCCATCTTGCACCTCTTTTTTCTTTTCTTTTTCTTTGCGTCATGTGCTGTTTGGGGAGGGTTTTTTGGAAGGGACATCCTGCGTGACACTGCAGTGCCACTCCTAAATGGGCCCGGTGTTTGTGTCGGCCACTAGGGTCGCTAATCTTACTCACACAGTCAGCTACCTCATTGCGCCTCTTTTTTTCTTTGCGTCATGTGCTGATTGGGGAGGGTTTTTTGGAAGGGACATCCTGCGTGACACTGCAGTGCCACTCCTAAATGGGCCCGGTGTTTGTGTCGGCCACTAGGGTCGCTAATCTTACTCACACAGTCAGCTACCTCATTGCGCCTCTTTTTTTCTTTGCGTCATGTGCTGATTGGGGAGAGTTTTTTGGAAGGGACATCCTGCGTGACACTGCAGTGCCACTCCTAAATGGGCCCGGTGTTTGTGTCGGCCACTAGGGTCGCTAATCTTACTCACACAGTCAGCTACCTCATTGCGCCTCTTTTTTTCTTTGCGTCATGTGCTGATTGGGGAGGGTTTTTTGGAAGGGACATCCTGCGTGACACTGCAGTGCCACTCCTAAATGGGCCCGGTGTTTGTGTCGGCCACTAGGGTCGCTAATCTTACTCACACAGTCAGCTACCTCATTGCGCCTCTTTTTTTCTTTGCGTCATGTGCTGATTGGGGAGGGTTTTTTGGAAGGGACATCCTGCGTGACACTGCAGTGCCACTCCTAAATGGGCCTGGTGTTTGTGTCGGCCACTAGGGTCGCTAATCTTACTCACACAGTCAGCTACCTCATTGCGCCTCTTTTTTTCTTTGCGTCATGTGCTGATTGGGGAGGGTTTTTTGGAAGGGACATCCTGCGTGACACTGCAGTGCCACTCCTAAATGGGCCCGGTGTTTGTGTCGGCCACTAGGGTCGCTAATCTTACTCACACAGTCAGCTACCTCATTGCGCCTGTCACGATCCGGGTATCTGGACGCCATTACTTACCCTTCAGATGCCTCCTAAGGCGGGCTCAGCGTTCCAGGACCAGATTCCGCTGTTCCTGAGTTTCCACATGCATAGTGTCAGAGTGGTGTTTTCATCAGCCGCGGCCTCCGCTGTGCCCGCGTGGTTAAATGTGCATCTATCAGCCTGGCGTCTCCTGTCTCCGGTGGCCGGCGCCGCCATTACTGTTTCCCAGACCACATGGATTACAAACCAAACTTCCCTCCAAGTGTCTGCATGGGCGCAGCCATCTTGGATTCTGTCATCTGATCATTTCCACCAATCTGCTGTTTGTATTGTTGATTTGCATAATTGCCTAGCCAACCCCTTCCTTGCTGCAGGTATAAGTAAGCTGTGCCTGAGCAAGGAAGACGTCAGTGCTTTGGTTGTCAAACCTAGTTCCTGTTTGTCTCTCTTCTATGATTGTCTTCCAGGTTCCAGCTCCTGTCTCAAGACTTCCACCATAGAGACCCGCACCAGCATTCCACCTGCGGTGTAGCCTGACTCTCCAATCCATTGTGGATTCATCTGTTTCCAGCTACAACACTACCTGCTTCCAGCCTCAGCTTCCAGCAGAATACAGCTTCCCTTAAAGGGCCGGTGTCCTTTCTACACTTTACCACTCTCCACCGGAATTATTATTTCTCCGCTCTCAAGTTCTACATTTCAGTTCACATTTCATCGCTCCCAAAGTTCATTTATTATTTAACTGGTTCCAGCCAGTATCCACTCCGTGCTAACAACAGTCTGGTTCCAGCCAGTATCCACAGCAGCTGTTTTACCTTCAGCAACCCAGCTCTTCCTGGAACACCAGCTGGTACAATCCTGGGTTATCTCCATTGCTACAGCCGGGCCTGGTAAGGACTTTCCATCTAGAAGATCATAAGAACTATCTCACACTACCAGTGCCTTGTGGCTCCTGCCATGCTGTAGTACTCAGGAACTGTATTTATTCTTTGCTGACTTTTACGTTTTCCTTTATTGCTGCTGTGATGCGGAGTTGTCATAATAAACATCATTGACTTTTATCTAAGTTGTCGTGGTCACGCCTTCGGGCAGTTATTATTCATGTTACTTACATGTCCAGGGGTCTGATACAACCTCCCAGGTTCCGGTACATCTCAGCCCCTACAACTGAGGCTGCCTCCCGTCAGCTCAGGCCCTCAGTTGTGACAGTAAGCACTGACCTAATGAATCCAGCCGGAGACCAGGATCAAGCGGCCAGGCCGATGCAAGAACTGGCAGCCCGACTAGAACATCAGGAGGCTGCACAGGGCCACATCATCCGCTGTCTCCAGGATCTCTCTACTCGGCTGGATGGGATTCAGACCACTCTCCGTGGATCAGGCGCGTCTGGTGCGTCAACCACAGTGACTCCAGCTATAACCCCACCCACCTTACCCATTCCTGCTCCACGTCTTCATCTTCCAACGCCAGCAAAATTTGACGGATCTCCAAGATTCTGCAGGGGATTTCTCAACCAGTGTGAGATTCAGTTTGAGCTACAACCTGGCAATTTCCCCAGTGACCGTACAAAAATTGCCTACATTATTTCTCTTCTCAGTGGCTCAGCCCTCGATTGGGCATCACCGTTATGGGAGAGGTCCGACACCCTGCTATCTTCTTACACTGCATTCGTGTCAACATTCAGGCGCATCTTCGACGAGCCAGGCCGGGTAACTTCAGCTTCGTCTGAGATTCTCCGTTTACGCCAGGGATCACGTACTGTAGGACAATATCTTATACAGTTCCAGATCCTGGCATCCGAACTGGCATGGAACGACGAGGCCCTGTATGCTGCATTCTGGCATGGTTTATCCGAGCGTATTAAAGATGAGTTAGCTACCAGAGACTTACCCTCCAAGTTAGATGAGTTAATCTCACTTTGTACGAAAGTTGACTTACGTTTCAGAGAGAGAGCAACTGAGCGTGGAAGATCATCTGCTCCAAAATCTTCTGCTCCTCCTCCTCGCCAACTGTCACCAACTAAAGATGAACCCATGCAAATTGGCCGTTCCCGTTTAACTCCTGCTGAGCGCCGAAGACGTCTCTCCGAGTTTCTCTGTTTGTACTGTGCAGCTCCGTCTCACACCATTAATGCCTGTCCCAAACGTCCGGGAAACTCCAAATCCTAGCTCGCCAAGGAGAGGGCCGGCTAGGAGTAATGATCTCCTCTCCATCTCCTCAAGATTGTAACCTCCCAGTCTCGCTTCAAGTTGCTCAACGTTATCAGAACGTCATTGCCCTCCTGGATTCCGGAGCAGCTGGGAACTTTATTACCGAAGCCTATGTTAAACGGTGGTCCCTACCCACCGAGAGACTTCCTTCGTCCTTTTCCTTAACTGCTGTGGATGGCAGTAAAATTTTTGATACAGTTATTTCTCTAAGGACTCTACCAGTTCGTCTGAGAGTGGGAGTTCTTCATTCCGAACTTATTTCACTTTTAGTGATTCCAAGAGCCACACATCCTGTGGTCCTGGGCCTTCCATGGCTCCGTCTTCACAATCCTACAATTGATTGGACGACTACGCAAATCCTGGCATGGGGTTCCTCCTGTACTAAGACATGTTTGTTTAAAGTGTTGCCTGTCTGTTCCTCCTCCCCCAGGTCGTCTGATGTTCCACCTCCTCCATATCAAGATTTCACGGATGTGTTCAGTAAAGCTTCTGCTGATATCCTTCCCCCTCATAGAGAATGGGACTGCCCGATTGATCTCGTTCCAGGGAAGGTTCCACCTCGAGGCCGAACTTATCCGTTGTCTCTCCCCGAGACGCATTCTATGGAGGAATACATAAAAGAGAACCTAGCAAAGGGGTTCATTCGACCTTCTTCTTCTCCAGCCGGCGCAGGCTTCTTTTTTGTAAAGAAGAAAGATGGTGGTCTGCGGCCGTGCATCGACTACAGAGGTTTGAACGACATTACCATCAAGAACCGCTATCCTTTACCCCTGATTACTGAGCTCTTTGACAGAGTTAGCGGAGCTACCATCTTTACAAAGCTGGACCTGAGAGGTGCATACAATCTCATCCGGATCCGTGAGGGTGACGAGTGGAAGACCGCATTTAACACCCGTGACGGACATTATGAGTACCTCGTCATGCCCTTCGGATTGAGCAATGCTCCAGCTGTCTTCCAGCATTTCGTCAATGAGATCTTCAGAGACATTCTATACCGTCATGTCGTGGTCTATCTAGATGATATCCTCATTTTTGCCAACAATTTAGAGGAACATCGTTTCTGGGTAAAGGAGGTTCTGTCCCGTCTCCGTGTCAATCATCTCTACTGCAAATTAGAGAAATGCGTCTTTGAAGTCAAGTCCATTCCGTTTCTAGGGTACATTGTGTCCGGTTCCGGACTAGAGATGGATCCTGAGAAACTACAAGCAATCCAGAATTGGCCAGTACCCTTAACCCTCAAAGGGGTCCAGAGGTTCTTAGGGTTCGCCAATTATTACCGAAAGTTTATACGAGACTTTTCCACCATTGTGGCGCCTATTACTGCTTTCACCAAGAAGGGTGCTAACCCGTCCAAGTGGTCTGAAGAAGCCATGCAAGCTTTTCATCTTTTAAAACAGAGGTTCATCTCTGCACCTGTCCTGAAACAGCCTGACGTCGACTCTCCTTTCATCTTAGAGGTGGATGCCTCCTCCGTTGGAGTAGGAGCGGTGTTATCTCAGAGGGCTAAAGATGGTCATTTACATCCTTGCAGTTTCTTCTCACGGAAGTTCTCCCCAGCGGAGCGCAACTATGCCATTGGCGACCAGGAGTTGCTAGCCATCAAGCTCGCTCTAGAGGAGTGGAGATATCTGTTGGAGGGAGCTTCTCATTCAATCACCATCCTTACAGACCACAAGAACCTTCTATATCTAAAAGGCGCACAATGTCTCAACCCTCGTCAGGCCAGATGGGCACTTTTCTTTTCCAGGTTCGACTTTAAACTCCAGTTCTGTCCGGGCTCTCAGAATCGCAAGGCCGATGCCCTTTCCCGCTCATGGGAGCAAGAAAATGAGTCAGAGTCTTCAGACAAGCATCCTATTATAAATCCGTTGGCATTCTCCACGGTAGGGATGGACTCTACGCCCCCATCAGGGAAAAGTTTTGTGAAGCCGACACTAAGGAAGAAGCTCATGCATTGGGCCCATGCTTCCCGTTTTGCCGGACATACAGGTATCCAAAAAACCCTGGAGTTTATCTCTAGGTCCTATTGGTGGCCAACTCTGAAAAAGGACGTTTTGGAGTTTATTGCATCTTGCCCAAAGTGTGCTCAACATAAAGTATCCCGCCAGTCGCCTGCGGGGCAACTGGTTCCACTATCTGTTCCCCGTCGACCATGGACCCATTTGTCGATGGATTTTATTACAGATTTGCCCATGTGCAACAAGTTCAATACCATCTGGGTGGTAGTTGACCGGTTCACCAAGATGGCACACTTCATTCCTCTCACCGGTCTTCCGTCAGCTTCCAAGTTGGCTCAAGTATTCATACAAGAGATCTTCCGACTCCACGGTCTTCCAGAAGAAATTATCTCAGATCGAGGAGTTCAATTCACAGCCAAATTCTGGCGAAGTTTATGTCAAGTCCTCCAAGTCAAGTTAAAGTTTTCCACGGCTTACCATCCTCAGACCAATGGTCAAACTGAGAGGGTGAATCAGGACTTGGAGGCCTTCCTCCGCATCTATGTGTCCTCCTCTCAAGATGACTGGGTTCAATTACTTCCCTGGGCCGAGTTCTGTCATAACAACCAGTATCATTCTTCATCTTCTTCAACACCATTCTTCACCAACTTTGGATTCCACCCTAAAGTCCCTGAGTTCCAACCGCTTCCAGCAACTTCTGTTCCCGCAGTGGATATCACCTTGCATCAGTTTGCCAATATCTGGAAGAGCGTACGATCAGCTCTGCTCAAGGCATCGTTCAGGTACAAGAAGTTTGCGGATAAGAAGCGTCGAGCAGTTCCTGCTCTCAAGGTGGGTGATCGGGTATGGTTATCCACGAAGAATTTGAGGTTAAGAGTTCCCAGTATGAAGTTTGCACCTCGCTACATCGGTCCTTTTAAAATTGATCAAGTCATCAATCCTGTTGCTTACAGACTCCAGTTACCTCCCTTCTTAAAAATACCCAGGACATTCCATGTTTCCCTGTTGAAACCGCTAATCTTGAATCGGTTTCATTCCTCACTTCCACCAACTCCGAAAGTCCAAACTCAACGAGGCGTTGAGTATGAAGTGGCCAAGATCCTGGACTCACGTCACCGTTACGGTCAACTTCAGTATCTCATTGACTGGAAGGGCTATGGTCCTGAAGAACGCTCTTGGACCAATGCCTCTGACGTCCATGCTCCTGCCTTGGTCCGAAATTTCCACGCAAAGTTTCCTTTAAAGCCTAAGAAGTGTCCTGGGGCCACTCCTAAAGGGGGGGGTGCTGTCACGATCCGGGTATCTGGACGCCATTACTTACCCTTCAGATGCCTCCTAAGGCGGGCTCAGCGTTCCAGGACCAGATTCCGCTGTTCCTGAGTTTCCACATGCATAGTGTCAGAGTGGTGTTTTCATCAGCCGCGGCCTCCGCTGTGCCCGCGTGGTTAAATGTGCATCTATCAGCCTGGCGTCTCCTGTCTCCGGTGGCCGGCGCCGCCATTACTGTTTCCCAGACCACATGGATTACAAACCAAACTTCCCTCCAAGTGTCTGCATGGGCGCAGCCATCTTGGATTCTGTCATCTGATCATTTCCACCAATCTGCTGTTTGTATTGTTGATTTGCATAATTGCCTAGCCAACCCCTTCCTTGCTGCAGGTATAAGTAAGCTGTGCCTGAGCAAGGAAGACGTCAGTGCTTTGGTTGTCAAACCTAGTTCCTGTTTGTCTCTCTTCTATGATTGTCTTCCAGGTTCCAGCTCCTGTCTCAAGACTTCCACCATAGAGACCCGCACCAGCATTCCACCTGCGGTGTAGCCTGACTCTCCAATCCATTGTGGATTCATCTGTTTCCAGCTACAACACTACCTGCTTCCAGCCTCAGCTTCCAGCAGAATACAGCTTCCCTTAAAGGGCCGGTGTCCTTTCTACACTTTACCACTCTCCACCGGAATTATTATTTCTCCGCTCTCAAGTTCTACATTTCAGTTCACATTTCATCGCTCCCAAAGTTCATTTATTATTTAACTGGTTCCAGCCAGTATCCACTCCGTGCTAACAACAGTCTGGTTCCAGCCAGTATCCACAGCAGCTGTTTTACCTTCAGCAACCCAGCTCTTCCTGGAACACCAGCTGGTACAATCCTGGGTTATCTCCATTGCTACAGCCGGGCCTGGTAAGGACTTTCCATCTAGAAGATCATAAGAACTATCTCACACTACCAGTGCCTTGTGGCTCCTGCCATGCTGTAGTACTCAGGAACTGTATTTATTCTTTGCTGACTTTTACGTTTTCCTTTATTGCTGCTGTGATGCGGAGTTGTCATAATAAACATCATTGACTTTTATCTAAGTTGTCGTGGTCACGCCTTCGGGCAGTTATTATTCATGTTACTTACATGTCCAGGGGTCTGATACAACCTCCCAGGTTCCGGTACATCTCAGCCCCTACAACTGAGGCTGCCTCCCGTCAGCTCAGGCCCTCAGTTGTGACAGCGCCTCTTTTTTTCTTTGCGTCATGTGCTGATTGGGGAGGGTTTTTTGGAAGGGACATCCTGCGTGACACTGCAGTGCCACTCCTAAATGGGCCCGGTGTTTGTGTCGGCCACTAGGGTCGCTTATCTTACTCACACAGTCAGCTACCTCATTGCGCCTCTTTTTTTCTTTGCGTCATGTGCTGATTGGGGAGGGTTTTTTGGAAGGGACATCCTGCGTGACACTGCAGTGCCACTCCTAGATGGGCCAGGTGTTTGTGTCGGCCACTAGTGTCGCTTAGCTTAGTCATCCAGCGACCTTGGTGCAAATTTTAGGACTAAAAATAATATTGTGAGGTGTGAGGTATTCAGAATAGACTGAAAATGAGTGGAAATTATGGTTTTTGAGGTTAATAATAATATGGGATCAAAATGACCCCCAAATTCTATGATTTAAGCTGTTTTTTAGTGTTTTTAAAAAAAAACACCCGAATCCAAAACACACCCGAATCCGACAAAAAAAATTCGGTGAGGTTTTGCCAAAACGCGGTCGAACCCAAAACACGGCCGCGGAACCGAACCCAAAACCAAAACACAAAACCCGAAAAATTTCAGGCGCTCATCTCTAATTTATGTACTCCTGCTCTAACTGCTCCCCAGTCTCCCCCACAATTAAGCTGTGTGAGCAGTGAGCACTCAGCACAGTCAGATATACAGTATTACATATGATGATGCAGCACACTGAGGCTGAGCACAGATATGGTATGTGACTGTGTCACACTGTGTATCGTTTTTTTCAAGCAGAGAACGGATTAATTAAACTGGTGGTCAATGGTCACTGGTCACACTATCAGCAAGTAGTAGTACTCCAGTCCTAATATGCTCCCCAAAATTAGTAAATAGTGTCTCTAACTCTCTACTCTCTTCTCTATAAACGGAGAGGACGCCAGCCACGTCCTCTCCCTATCAATCTCAATGCACGTGTGAAAATGGGCGGCGACGCGCGGCTCCTTATATAGAATCCGAGTCTCGCGATAGAATCCGAGCCTCGCGAGAATCCGACAGCGGGATGATGACGTTCGGGCGCGCTCGGGTTAACCGAGCAAGGTGGGAGGATCCGAGCCTGCTCGGCCCCGTGTAAAAAAAGCTGAAGTTCGGCGGGTTCGGATTCCGAGAAACCGAACCCGCTCATCACTAGTATTTACTGTAGAACAGCACGGTTTCGGTACAACAGTTGGAACAAAAGAAAACATAAGTACAGTAACAAACACCCCCCCACCCCCCAGGTATCCCCTGTGCTGTAGAAGAAGGAAACCTACAGAAGTACGCATGCACAAGAGGATGCACAATGGTGGGTGTTGTGAAATGAGGTTTGCAGCCCTTTCCCCTTTGATCCAACCTCAGAGCAAGGGCTGCACCAACGGAGAGTGCTTTCCCTCTGAACAACAGCATGGTTTTGTGGCTTCAGAGAAAAAGCTAAGGGGTCTATTCATGAAACAGTGAAAAGAGTGGAGAAGTGAGTCTGTGGAGAAGTTGCCCATGGCAACCAATAAGCTACTCCGTACAATTGTATTGCATGCAAATGATAAATGTTACTCCAATGCTGATTGGTTGCCATGGGCAACTTCTCCACTGGCTCACTTCTCCACACTTTTCACTTCTTCATAAATAGACCCCTCAATCACTCCAATTTTTTTTTCACTTTACATTATTCAAGTGTAATGAAATAAGCTATTTCTAAATCCATTTTCCAGAAACAAGTAATGTTAAAATTAGGGATGTGCACTTGAAATTTTTCGGGTTTTGTGTTTTGGTTTTGGGTTCGGTTCCGCGGCCGTGTTTTGGGTTCGACCGCGTTTTGGCAAAACCTCACAAAAATTTTTTTGTCGGATTCGGGTGTGTTTTGGATTCGGGTGTTTTTTTTCAAAAAACCCTAAAAAACAGCTTAAATCATAGAATTTGGGGGTCATTTTGATCCCAAAGTATTATTAACCTCAAAAACCATAATTTCCACTCATTTTCAGTCTATTCTGAATACCTCACACCTCACAATATTATTTTTAGTCCTAAAATTTGCACCGAGGTCGCTGGATGACTAAGCTAAGCGACCCTAGTGGCCGACACAAACACCTGGCCCATCTAGGAGTGGCACTGCAGTGTCACGCAGGATGGCCCTTCCAAAAAACACTCCCCAAACAGCACATGACGCAAAGAAAAAAAGAGGCGCAATGAGGTAGCTGTGTGAGTAAGCTAAGCGACCCTAGTGGCCGACACAAACACCTGGCCCATCTAGGAGTGGCACTGCAGTGTCACGCAGGATGGCCCTTCCAAAAAACACTCCCCAAACAGCACATGACGCAAAGAAGAAAAAAAGAGGCGCAATGAGGTAGCTGTGTGAGTAAGCTAAGCGACCCTAGTGGCCGACACAAACACCTGGCCCATCTAGGAGTGGCACTGCAGTGTCACGCAGGATGGCCCTTCCAAAAAACACTCCCCAAACAGCACATGACGCAAAGAAGAAAAAAAGGGGCGCAATGAGGTAGCTGTGTGAGTAAGATAAGCGACCCTAGTGGCCGACACAAACACCTGGCCCATCTAGGAGTGGCACTGCAGTGTCACGCAGGATGGCCCTTCCAAAAAACACTCCCCAAACAGCACATGACGCAAAGAAGAAAAAAAGAGGCGCAATGAGGTAGCTGTGTGAGTAAGATAAGCGACCCTAGTGGCCGACACAAACACCTGGCCCATCTAGGAGTGGCACTGCAGTGTCACGCAGGATGGCCCTTCCAAAAACACTCCCCAAACAGCACATGACGCAAAGAAAAATGAAAGAAAAAAGAGGTGCAAGATGGAATTGTCCTTGGGCCCTCCCACCCACCCTTATGTTGTATAAACAGGACATGCACACTTTAACCAACCCATCATTTCAGTGACAGGGTCTGCCACACGACTGTGACTGAAATGATGGGTTGGTTTGGACCCCCACCGAAAAAGAAGCAATTAACCTCTCCTTGCACAAACTGGCTCTACAGAGGCAAGATGTCCACCTCATCATCATCCTCCGATATATCACCGTGTACATCCCCCTCCTCACAGATTATCAATTCGTCCCCACTGGAATCCACCATCTCAGCTCCGTGTGTACTTTGTGGAGGCAATTGCTGCTGGTCAATGTCTCCACGGAGGAATTGATTATAATTCATTTTAATGAACATCATCTTCTCCACATTTTCTGGAAGTAACCTCGTACGCAGATTGCTGACAAGGTGAGCGGCGGCACTAAACACTCTTTCGGAGTACACACTTGTGGGAGGGCAACTTAGGTAGAATAAAGCCAGTTTGTGCAAGGGCCTCCAAATTGCCTCTTTTTCCTGCCAGTATAAGTACGGACTGTCTGACGTGCCTACTTGGATGCGGTCACTCATATAATCCTCCACCATTCTTTCAATGGTGAGAGAATCATATGCAGTGACAGTAGACGACATGTCCGTAATCGTTGTCAGGTCCTTCAGTCCGGACCAGATGTCAGCATCAGCAGTCGCTCCAGACTGCCCTGCATCACCGCCAGCGGGTGGGCTCGGAATTCTGAGCCTTTTCCTCGCACCCCCAGTTGCGGGAGAATGTGAAGGAGGAGATGTTGATAGGTCGCGTTCCGCTTGACTTGACAATTTTGTCACCAGCAGGTCTTTCAACCCCAGCAGACTTGTGTCTGCCGGAAAGAGAGATCCAAGGTAGGTTTTAAATCTAGGATCGAGCACGGTGGCCAAAATGTAGTGCTCTGATTTCAACAGATTGACCACCCGTGAATCCTTGTTAAGCGAATTAAGGGCTCCATCCACAAGTCCCACATGCCTAGCGGAATCGCTCCCTTTTAGCTCCTCATTCAATGCCTCCAGCTTCTTCTGCAAAAGCCTGATGAGGGGAATGACCTGACTCAGGCTGGCAGTGTCTGAACTGACTTCACGTGTGGCAAGTTCAAAAGGTTGCAGAACCTTGCACAACGTTGAAATCATTCTCCACTGCGCTTGAGACAGGTACATTCCACCTCCTATATCGTAGAGATGAGCGCCTGAAATTTTTCGGGTTTTGTGTTTTGGTTTTGGGTTCGGTTCCGCGGCCGTGTTTTGGGTTCGAACGCGTTTTGGCAAAACCTCACCGAATTTTTTTTGTCGGATTCGGGTGTGTTTTGGATTCGGGTGTTTTTTTCAAAAAACACTAAAAAAACAGCTTAAATCATAGAATTTGGGGGTCATTTTGATCCCAAAGTATTATTAACCTCAAAAACCATAATTTACACTCATTTTCAGTCTATTCTGAATACCTCACACCTCACAATATTATTTTTAGTCCTAAAATTTGCACCGAGGTCGCTGTGTGAGTAAGATAAGCGACCCTAGTGGCCGACACAAACACCGGGCCCATCTAGGAGTGGCACTGCAGTGTCACGCAGGATGTCCCTTCCAAAAAACCCTCCCCAAACAGCACATGACGCAAAGAAAAAAAGAGGTGCAATGAGGTAGCTGTGTGAGTAAGATTAGCGACCCTAGTGGCCGACACAAACACCGGGCCCATCTAGGAGTGGCACTGCAGTGTCACGCAGGATGGCCCTTCCAAAAAACCCTCCCCAAACAGCACATGACGCAAAGAAAAAAAGAGGCGCAATGAGGTAGCTGTGTGAGTAAGATTAGCGACCCTAGTGGCCGACACAAACACCGGGCCCATCTAGGAGTGGCACTGCAGTGTCACGCAGGATGTCCCTTCCAAAAAACCCTCCCCAAACAGCACATGACGCAAAGAAAAAAAGAGGCGCAATGAGGTAGCTGTGTGAGTAAGATTAGCGACCCTAGTGGCCGACACAAACACCGGGCCCAACTAGGAGTGGCACTGCAGTGTCACGCAGGATGTCCCTTCCAAAAAACCCTCCCCAAGCAGCACATGACGCAAAGAAAAAAAGAGGCGCAATGAGGTAGCTGACTGTGTGAGTAAGATTAGCGACCCTAGTGGCCGACACAAACACCGGGCCCATCTAGGAGTGGCACTGCAGTGTCACGCAGGATGTCCCTTCCAAAAAACCCTCCCCAATCAGCACATGATGCAAAGAAAAAGAAAAGAAAAAAGAGGTGCAAGATGGAATTGTCCTTGGGCCCTCCCACCCACCCTTATGTTGTATAAACAAAACAGGACATGCACACTTTAACCAACCCATCATTTCAGTGACAGGGTCTGCCACACGACTGTGACTGATATGACGGGTTGGTTTGGACCCCCCCCAAAAAAGAAGCAATTAATCTCTCCTTGCACAAACTGGCTCTACAGAGGCAAGATGTCCACCTCATCTTCACCCTCCGATATATCACCGTGTACATCCCCCTCCTCACAGATTATCAATTCGTCCCCACTGGAATCCACCATCTCAGCTCCCTGTGTACTTTGTGGAGGCAATTGCTGCTGGTCAATGTCTCCGCGGAGGAATTGATTATAATTCATTTTAATGAACATCATCTTCTCCACATTTTCTGGATGTAACCTCGTACGCCGATTGCTGACAAGGTGAGCGGCGGCACTAAACACTCTTTCGGAGTACACACTTGTGGGAGGGCAACTTAGGTAGAATAAAGCCAGTTTGTGCAAGGGCCTCCAAATTGCCTCTTTTTCCTGCCAGTATAAGTACGGACTGTGTGACGTGCCTACTTGGATGCGGTCACTCATATAATCCTCCACCATTCTATCAATGTTGAGAGAATCATATGCAGTGACAGTAGACGACATGTCCGTAATCGTTGTCAGGTCCTTCAGTCCGGACCAGATGTCAGCATCAGCAGTCGCTCCAGACTGCCCTGCATCACCGCCAGCGGGTGGGCTCGGAATTCTGAGCCTTTTCCTCGCACCCCCAGTTGCGGGAGAATGTGAAGGAGGAGATGTTGACAGGTCGCGTTCCGCTTGACTTGACAATTTTGTCACCAGCAGGTCTTTCAACCCCAGCAGACTTGTGTCTGCCGGAAAGAGAGATCCAAGGTAGGCTTTAAATCTAGGATCGAGCACGGTGGCCAAAATGTAGTGCTCTGATTTCAACAGATTGACCACCCGTGAATCCTTGTTAAGCGAATTAAGGGCTGCATCCACAAGTCCCACATGCCTAGCGGAATCGCTCCCTTTTAGCTCCTCCTTCAATGCCTCCAGCTTCTTCTGCAAAAGCCTGATGAGGGGAATGACCTGACTCAGGCTGGCAGTGTCTGAACTGACTTCACGTGTGGCAAGTTCAAAGGGCATCAGAACCTTGCACAACGTTGAAATCATTCTCCACTGCACTTGAGACAGGTGCATTCCACCTCCTATATCGTGCTCAATTGTATAGGCTTGAATGGCCTTTTGCTGCTCCTCCAACCTCTGAAGCATATAGAGGGTTGAATTCCACCTCGTTACCACTTCTTGCTTCAGATGATGGCAGGGCAGGTTCAGTAGTTTTTGGTGGTGCTCCAGTCTTCTGTACGTGGTGCCTGTACGCCGAAAGTGTCCCGCAATTCTTCTGGCCACCGACAGCATCTCTTGCACGCCCCTGTCGTTTTTTTAAAAATTCTGCACCACCAAATTCAAGGTATGTGCAAAACATGGGACGTGCTGGAATTTGCCCATATTTAATGCACACACAATATTGCTGGCGTTGTCCGATGCCACAAATCCACAGGAGAGTCCAATTGGGGTAAGCCATTCCGCGATGATCTTCCTCAGTTGCCGTAAGAGGTTTTCAGCTGTGTGCGTATTCTGGAAAGCGGTGATACAAAGCGTAGCCTGCCTAGGAAAGAGTTGGCGTTTGCGAGATGCTGCTACTGGTGCCGCCGCTGCTGTTCTTGCGGCGGGAGTCCATACATCTACCCAGTGGGCTGTCACAGTCATATAGTCCTGACCCTGCCCTGCTCCACTTGTCCACATGTCCGTGGTTAAGTGGACATTGGGTACAACTGCATTTTTTAGGACACTGGTGAGTCTTTTTCTGACGTCCGTGTACATTCTCGGTATCGCCTGCCTAGAGAAGTGGAACCTAGATGGTATTTGGTAACGGGGGCACACTGCCTCAATAAATTGTCTAGTTCCCTGTGAACTAACGGCGGATACCGGACGCACGTCTAACACCAACATAGTTGTCAAGGCCTCAGTTATCCGCTTTGCAGTAGGATGACTGCTGTGATATTTCATCTTCCTCGCAAAGGACTGTTGAACAGTCAATTGCTTACTGGAAGTAGTACAAGTGGGCTTACGACTTCCCCTCTGGGATGACCATCGACTCCCAGCGGCAACAACAGCAGCGCCAGCAGCAGTAGGCGTTACACGCAAGGATGCATCGGAGGAATCCCAGGCAGGAGAGGACTCGTCAGAATTGCCAGTGACATGGCCTGCAGGACTATTGGCATTCCTGGGGAAGGAGGAAATTGACACTGAGGGAGTTGGTGGGGTGGTTTGCGTGAGCTTGGTTACAAGAGGAAGGGATTTACTGGTCAGTGGACTGCTTCCGCTGTCACCCAAAGTTTTTGAACTTGTCACTGACTTATTATGAATGCGCTGCAGGTGACGTATAAGGGAGGATGTTCCGAGGTGGTTAACGTCCTTACCCCTACTTATTACAGCTTGACAAAGGGAACACACGGCTTGACACCTGTTGTCCGCATTTCTGGTGAAATACCTCCACACCGAAGAGCTGATTTTTTTGGTATTTTCACCTGGCATGTCAACGGCCATATTCCTCCCACGGACAACAGGTGTCTCCCCGGGTGCCTGACTTAAACAAACCACCTCACCATCAGAATCCTCCTGGTCAATTTCCTCCCCAGCGCCAGCAACACCCATATCCTCCTCATCCTGGTGTACTTCAACACTGACATCTTCAATCTGACTATCAGGAACTGGACTGCGGGTGCTCCTTCCAGCACTTGCAGGGGGCGTGCAAATGGTGGAAGGCGCATGCTCTTCACGTCCAGTGTTGGGAAGGTCAGGCATCGCAACCGACACAATTGGACTCTCCTTGTGGATTTGGGATTTCGAAGAATGCACAGTTCTTTGCTGTGCTGCTTTTGCCAGCTTGAGTCTTTTCATTTTTCTAGCGAGAGGCTGAGTGCTTCCATCCTCATGTGAAGCTGAACCACTAGCCATGAACATAGGCCAGGGCCTCAGCCGTTCCTTGCCACTCCGTGTGGTAAATGGCATATTGGCAAGTTTACGCTTCTCCTCCGACAATTTTATTTTAGGTTTTGGAGTCCTTTTTTTTCTGATATTTGGTGTTTTGGATTTGACATGCTCTGTACTATGACATTGGGCATCGGCCTTGGCAGACGACGTTGCTGGCATTTCATCGTCTCGGCCATGACTAGTGGCAGCAGCTTCAGCACGAGGTGGAAGTGGATCTTGATCTTTCCCTAATTTTGGAACCTCAACATTTTTGTTCTCCATATTTTAATAGGCACAACTAAAAGGCACCTCAGGTAAACAATGGAGATGGATACTAGTATACAATTATGGACTGCCTGCCGACTGCAGACACAGAGGTAGCCACAGCCGTGAACTACCGTACTGTACTGTGTCTGCAGCTAATATAGACTGGTTGATAAAGAGAAGATGTCTATGTAACTATGTATGTATAAAGAAGACTGAAAAAAATCCACGGTTAGGTGGTATACAATTATGGACGGACTGCCTGCCGAGTGCAGACACAGAGGTAGCCACAGCCGTGAACTACCGTACTGTACTGTGTCTGCAGCTAATATAGACTGGTTGATAAAGAGAAGATGTCTATGTAACTATGTATGTATAAAGAAGAATGAAAAAAAACCACGGTTAGGTGGTATACAATTATGGACGGACTGCCTGCCGAGTGCAGACACAGAGGTAGCCACAGCCGTGAACTACCGTACTGTACTGTGTCTGCAGCTAATATAGACTGGTTGATAAAGAGAAGATGTCTATGTAACTATGTATGTATAAAGAAGAATGAAAAAAATCCACGGTTAGGTGGTATTACAATTATGGACGGACTGCCTGCCGAGTGCAGAGACACAGAGGTAGCCACAGCCGTGAACTACCGTACTGTGTCTGCTGCGACTGGATGATAAATGATATAAAAAATATATATATATCACTACTGCAGCCAGACAGGTATATATTATATATTATATAATGACGGACCTGCTGGACACTGTCTGTCAGCAGAATGAGTTTTATTTTTATAGAATAAAAAAAAAAAAACCACACAAGTGAAGTCACGACGAGTGTTTAACTTTTTCAGGCAATCACAATATAAGTATACTACTAACTATACTGGTGGTCAGTGTGGTCAGGTCACTGGTCAGTCACACTGGCAGTGGCACTCCTGCAGCAAAAGTGTGCACTGTTTAATTTTAATATAATATGTACTCCTGGCTCCTGCTATAACCTATAACTGGCACTGCAGTAGTGCTCCCCAGTCTCCCCCACAATTATAAGCTGTGTGAGCTGAGCAGTCAGACAGATATATAATATATATAGATGATGCAGCACACTGGCCTGAGCCTGAGCAGTGCACACAGATATGGTATGTGACTGACTGAGTCACTGTGTGTATCGCTTTTTTCAGGCAGAGAACGGATATATTAAATAAACTGCACTGTGTGTCTGGTGGTCACTCACTATATAATATATTATGTACTCCTGGCTCCTGCTATAACCTATAACTGGCACTGCAGTAGTGCTCCCCAGTCTCCCCCACAATTATAAGCTGTGTGAGCTGAGCAGTCAGACAGATATATATAATATTATATATAGATAATAGATGATGCAGCACACTGGCCTGAGCCTGAGCAGTGCACACAGATATGGTATGTGACTGACTGAGTCACTGTGTGTATCGCTTTTTTCAGGCAGAGAACGGATATATTAAATAAACTGCACTGTGTGTCTGGTGGTCACTCACTATATAATATATTATGTACTCCTGGCTCCTGCTATAACCTATAACTGGCACTGCAGTAGTGCTCCCCAGTCTCCCCCACAATTATAAGCTGTGTGAGCTGAGCAGTCAGACAGATATATATAATATTATATATAGATAATAGATGATGCAGCACACTGGCCTGAGCCTGAGCAGTGCACACAGATATGGTATGTGACTGACTGAGTCACTGTGTGTATCGCTTTTTTCAGGCAGAGAACGGATATATTAAATAAACTGCACTGTGTGTCTGGTGGTCACTCACTATATAATATATTATGTACTCCTGGCTCCTGCTATAACCTATAACTGGCACTGCAGTAGTGCTCCCCAGTCTCCCCCACAATTATAAGCTGTGTGAGCTGAGCAGTCAGACAGATATATATAATATTATATATAGATAATAGATGATGCAGCACACTGGCCTGAGCCTGAGCAGTGCACACAGATATGGTATGTGACTGAGTCACTGTGTGCTGTGTATCGCTTTTTTCAGGCAGAGAACGGATTATAAAGTAAACTGCACTGTCCTCACTAGTAAACTCTCTCCACTCAGTCTCTACACTTCTACAGTAACAGTACTCCTCCTAGTCAGCTCCAGTAAATCTCTCTCAGTCTCTTATAATCTAAATGGAGAGGACGCCAGCCACGTCCTCTCCCTATCAATCTCAATGCACGTGTGAAAATGGCGGCGACGCGCGGCTCCTTATATAGAATCCGAGTCTCGCGATAGAATCCGAGCCTCGCGAGAATCCGACAGCGTCATGATGACGTTCGGGCGCGCTCGGGTTAACCGAGCAAGGCGGGAAGATCCGAGTCGCTCGGACCCGTGAAAAAAAACAAGAAGTTCTGGCGGGTTCGGATTCAGAGAAACCGAACCCGCTCATCTCTACTATATCGTGCTCAATAGTATAGGCTTGAATGGCCTTTTGCTGCTCCTCCAACCTCTGAAGCATATAGAGGGTTGAATTCCACCTCGTTACCACTTCTTGCTTCAGATGATGGCAGGGCAGGTTCAGGCGTTTTTGGTGGTGCTCCAGTCTTCTGTACGTGGTGCCTGTACGCCGAAAGTGTCCCGCAATTCTTCTGGCCACCGACAGCATCTCTTGCACGCCCCTGTCGTTTTTTTAAAAATTCTGCACCACCAAATTCAAGGTATGTGCAAAACATGGGACGTGCTGGAATTTGCCCATATTTAATGCACACACAATATTGCTGGCGTTGTCTGATGCCACAAATCCACAGGAGAGTCCAATTGGGGAAAGCCATTCCGCGATGATCTTCCTCAGTTGCCGTAAGAGGTTTTCAGCTGTGTGCGTATTCTGGAAACCGGTGATACAAAGCGTAGCCTGCCTAGGAAAGAGTTGGCGTTTGCGAGATGCTGCTACTGGTGCCGCTGCTGCTGTTCTTGCGGCGGGAGTCCATACATCTACCCAGTGGGCTGTCACAGTCATATAGTCCTGACCCTGCCCTGCTCCACTTGTCCACATGTCCGTGGTTAAGTGGACATTGGGTACAACTGCATTTTTTAGGACACTGGTGAGTCTTTTTCTGACGTCCGTGTACATTCTCGGTATCGCCTGCCTAGAGAAGTGGAACCTAGATGGTATTTGGTAACGGGGGCACACTACCTCAAGAAATTGTCTAGTTCCCTGTGAACTAACGGCGGATACCGGACGCACGTCTAACACCAACATAGTTGTCAAGGCCTCAGTTATCCGCTTTGCAACAGGATGACTGCTGTGATATTTCATCTTCCTCGCAAAGGACTGTTGGACAGTCAATTGCTTGGTGGAAGTAGTAAAAGTGGGCTTACGACTTCCCCTCTGGGATGACCATCGACTCCCAGCAGCAACAACAGCAGCGCCAGCAGCAGTAGGCGTTACACGCAAGGATGCATCGGAGGAATCCCAGGCAGGAGAGGACTCGTCAGAATTGCCAGTGACATGGCCTGCAGGACTATTGGCATTCCTGGGGAAGGAGGAAATTGACACTGAGGGAGTTGGTGGGGTGGTTTGCGTGAGCTTGGTTACAAGAGGAAGGGATTTACTGGTCAGTGGACTGCTTCCGCTGTCGCCCAAAGTTTTTGAACTTGTCACTGACTTATTATGAATGCGCTGCAGGTGACGTATAAGGGAGGATGTTCCGAGGTGGTTAACGTCCTTACCCCTACTTATTACAGCTTGACAAAGGCAACACACGGCTTGACAAATGTTGTCCGCATTTCTGGTGAAATACTTCCACACCGAAGAGCTGATTTTTTTGGTATTTTCACCAGGCATGTCAACGGCCCTATTCCTCCCACGGACAACAGGTGTCTCCCCGGGTGCCTGACTTAAACAAACCACCTCACCATCAGAATCCTCCTTGTCAATTTCCTCCCCAGCGCCAGCAACACCCATATCCTCCTCATCCTGGTGTACTTCAACACTGACATCTTCAATCTGACTATCAGGAACTGGACTGCGGGTGCTCCTTCCAGCACTTGCAGGGGGCGTGCAAATGGTGGAAGGCGCATGCTCTTCACGTCCAGTGTTGGGAAGGTCAGGCATCGCAACCTACACAATTGGACTCTCCTTGTGGATTTGGCATTTCGAAGAACGCACAGTTCTTTGCGGTGCTTTTGCCAGCTTGAGTCTTTTCATTTTTCTAGCGAGAGGCTGAGTGCTTCCATCCTCATGTGAAGCTGAACCACTAGCCATGAACATAGGCCAGGGCCTCAGCCGTTCCTTGCCACTCCGTGTGGTAAATGGCATATTGGCAAGTTTACGCTTCTCCTCCGACAATTTTATTTTAGATTTTGGAGTCCTTTTTTTTCTGATATTTGGTGTTTTGGATTTTACATGCTCTGTACTATGACATTGGGCATCGGCCTTGGCAGACGACGTTGCTGGCATTTCATCGTCTCGGCCATGACTAGTGGCAGCAGCTTCAGCACGAGGTGGAAGTGGATCTTGATCTTTCCCTAATTTTGGAACCTCAACATTTTTGTTCTCCATATTTTAATAGGCACAACTAAAAGACACAGAGGTAGCTACAGCCGTGGACTACCGTACTGTGTCTGCTGCTAATATAGACTGGATGATAATGAGATGAAATCAATATATATTATATCACACTAGTACTGCAGCCGGACAGGTAGATATATTTATTATGTAATGACTGATGACGGACCTGCTGGACACTGTCAGCTCAGCAGCACCGCAGACTGCTACAGTAAGCTACTATAGTAGTATGTATAAAGAAGAAAGGAAAAAAAAAACCACGGGTAGGTGGTATACAATTATGGATGGACGAGCGACTGCCGACACAGAGGTAGCTACAGCCGTGGACTACCGTACTGTGTCTGCTGCTAATATAGACTGGATGATAATGAGATGAAATCAATATATATTATATCACACTAGTACTGCAGCCGGACAGGTAGATATATTTATTATGTAATGACTGATGACGGACCTGCTGGACACTGTCAGCTCAGCAGCACCGCAGACTGCTACAGTAAGCTACTATAGTAGTATGTATAAAGAAGAAAGAAAAAAAAAAAACCACGGGTAGGTGGTATACAATTATGGATGGACGAGCGACTGCCGACACAGAGGTAGCTACAGCCGTGGACTACCGTACTGTGTCTGCTGCTAATATAGACTGGATGATAATGAGATGAAATCAATATATATATATATATAATATCAGTAGTACTGCAGCCGGACAGGTAGATATATTTATTATGTAATGACTGATGACGGACCTGCTGGACACTGTCAGCTCAGCAGCACCGCAGACTGCTACAGTAAGCTACTATAGTAGTATGTATAAAGAAGAAAAAAAAAAAAAAACCACGGGTAGGTGGTATACAATTATGGATGGACGAGCGACTGCCGACACAGAGGTAGCTACAGCCGTGGACTACCGTACTGTGTCTGCTGCTAATATAGACTGGATGATAATGAGATGAAATCAATATATATATATATATATAATATCACTAGTACTGCAGCCGGACAGGTATATATATTTATTATGTAATGACTGATGACGGACCTGCTGGACACTGTCAGCTCAGCAGCACCGCAGACTGCTACAGTAAGCTACTATAGTAGTATGTATAAAGAAGAAAGAAAAAAAAAAACCACGGGTAGGTGGTATACAATATTATATATATATTATATACAATTATATATATATATATATATATTAAACTCACTGGTGGCGATTATTAAACTGGTGGTCAGGTCACTGGTCACACTATCAGCAACTTGCAAGTAGTACTCCTAAGCAGACAATCACAATATATATTATACTGGTGGTCAGTGTGGTCACAATGGCAGTGTGGCACTCTGGCAGCAAAAGTGTGCACTGTACGTTATATGTACTCCTGAGTCCTGCTCTCAGACTCTAACTGCTCCCCACTGTCAGTGTCTCCCCCACAAGTCAGATATACACGTCACACTATCTATCACTTCAGCAAGTAGTAGTACTCCTCCTAATGCTCCCCAAAATTACTACTGTGTCTCTCTCTACTGTCTCACTCTCTTCTCTATAAACGGAGAGGACGCCAGCCACGTCCTCTCCCTATGAATCTCAATGCACGTGTGAAAATGGCGGCGACGCGCGGCTCCTTATATAGAATCCGAGTCTCGCGATAGAATCCGAGCCTCGCGAGAATCCGACAGCGGGATGATGACGTTCGGGCGCGCTCGGGTTAACCGAGCAAGGCGGGAAGATCCGAGTCGCTTGGCCCCGTGTAAAAAAAACTGAAGTTCGGGCGGGTTCGGATTCCGAGGAACCGAACCCGCTCATCCCTAGTTAAAATATAAAGTATTTTATTCCTTCTCAGAAGCTAATTAAAATATTAAGCAGGCCCAAGCAGAGCAGGAACAGTGCAATCCAACAATAAAAAATATATTTTACCTATTCTGAGACAAAGCTACGACTGTAATGAGGTGTGACTAATGGATAATAATTTATACTGTATCTAACCCTATTTACTGTGGTCACAGTATTATTATTATTATTATTATTATTACATTTTATTTATAGGGCGCCACAAGTGTTTCGCAGCGCCGTACAAAGGACAGTACAGGGAGACAAAACTTAGCATAACAGTAAATAAATAACAAAAATGGAGTGCAGGTAACAAAGAGCAACACAATTCTCAAAACATAATACAGCTTAGATGTATTGCACAGATATATTTATGCTGATGCAGAGTGAGACCAACATCATCTTGTGTAGAGACGGGATGTAGGAGGGCTGAGGCATTCTGATATATGCCATGTATGGAAGCTGAGATCTGAATGAGGCGCGGGCATTGGGTGGCGTGGCCAAATCCAGGAGACATATCCACGCCCCCTATAAAAGTGCAAGTGCGCTGCATAAGACAGAGGTTCCCAAACTGTGTGCCGTGGCTCCCTGGGGTATCTCGGGACACTTGCAGGGGTGCCCTGTGTTGGTGGTCCAGGACCAATTCAAATTATTCATGGTCAATATAATAGGCAAAACCAGTGCTGGTGGCTGCCAGTCATAAAATATGTGGCCAAACAGAAGAAAATCTTGTCCCTCACCACACAACTGACCCTAAGGATGACATATAAACGCGATCTACTTACTGTAATATTTCTGTCTAAATTTCTAAATAAGAAATTTTTGGCCTGGGGTGCCGTGAAAAAAATTCTGATATTCTAGGGCGCCGTGATTCAAAAAAGTTTGGAAACCACTGGCATAAGGGAACATTTGCAATTAGTTACACCCCTCCCCCCCTCCAATGTCTCTTATGCCAAGTAAAGCAAGGTTGTATCCATATGGTTGCGAACAGAAGGACACAGAGACACATGCAGGCCCGACGACAGGAGGGGTCATAGGGGACACCCGTACCAGGCCCTAAGAATCTGGCACAGAAAAATGGGGCCAGCCCTTCACTATGAGAGAGGCACCGCAGCAGGCAGCAACAGCAGGGGAGCAGCCAGCATGAAGTAACACCACCTTCCATAGCTTCACTCAGAGCCTAACAGGGAAGGGAGAGAGATGTTGTGTTGACTCTTATGGCCAATATGATGTTTAACTAACAGAAT
Source organism: Pseudophryne corroboree (assembly GCF_028390025.1). Classification (NCBI taxonomy): domain Eukaryota; kingdom Metazoa; phylum Chordata; class Amphibia; order Anura; family Myobatrachidae; genus Pseudophryne; species Pseudophryne corroboree. Next base: position 753,730,262 of record NC_086449.1, read on the forward strand.
CCTAATACTTCTGAAGGAGGTCAGTGCCATAAGCAGTGCTTTATCCTTAATTGAGGTTATTGTGGATACACTGTAACATTAAAAAACAATGAAAGCACAGTGAACATTGGGTTATTTATACAAAGTCTCCCATAATCAAAGATCAATACGGAAACCCTGCCATAAAATAATAACTCATATTCTAATGTGAATGTAATAACTTTAAATAAGGAGTGATATCACATTTCCCTTATGTCAGTCACACAAAAGACAGGTGCCTCAAACCAGTGGCCAGTGTAGTGGAGTCTGTGAGGTCATGCTGTGATGTCATAATGGGCCTCAAACCAGAAAGAACCAGTGCTGGCTGGCCTGGTGGGGTCTGTGAGGTCATGCTGTGATGTCATAATGGTATCAACTGCCTATATCCCGGCTTGGCTGCTGCCTCCCTCATTCTCCTTCAATACCTGGAGACACAAAGCTCACCGGCAGGAGTAGAAACAACTGGCAGGAGAAACATACTTGGCTGAGGTTAGTAACTGGACAAAGACAAGGGCAGCTTAGTTAGATGTGGCAGCAGACTTAGATGCCCATTTATCAGCTATTCAAAACCTGTTGCATATGTGCTCCAGCCAATCAGCTCCCAGCTGTCATGTGTTTAAAAATGACAATTGGGAGCTGATTGGCTGGAGCAACATTTATCATACGGAATGAGTTTTAAACAGCTAAAAATCATTGATAAATGGGCAACAAGAATCAGAGGGGAATAGAAATGATTGCTTTCATGATTTAATAAGACATAAAATTGGATACAGATACTACACATTAAACTCGAAACAAATACATAGAAAATTAAATTATGTCATAGCTGGTGCTTATTTAAATAATACTATCATATGTTTTATTTAAAATGTTTTGTATTATACATGTGTATGTTAGTTTATTACAGTGGTCACTGAGGTTTTCCATGATGGTTTCATCTTCTGCCACTGAAGCCAAACTACGGAGCTATTTATGTACTGAGAAATCCTCACCGCTCTCCTGGTTTCCTTATTACACACTGAGCCATAGAGTACATCAGTAATACATGGCCACCATTAATAGTAATCTAGGGGGAGATCTCTCATCCCTTCTAATGATGGGAGGTGTTGCCTATAGCAACAATCCAAAGTTAACTATTGTATCATTGCATGGAGTATACTAGATAAATAATAGCTAGGAGATAATTGGTTGCTATGGGCAACAGCTCCTTTTATACTCTTTAGAAGGTTTGATAAGTCTGAAAATATTAGGGAAGGCAGAAAGTAGGTTTATGTCGGATACCGCAGATGATTTTACAAATTCCAACAATGAAAGTGTTCTCAGCTTACATAAGTATAATAGTAACCGGTGAAATGGACTGTCCAGAAAGGCCATTATACATCTTACTGTTTCAGGTTCTAGTTGATCTTAAATATGAATGTATATCCTTAAATACTGTAGTTGATGTTACTTACAATTGTAAATGCATTGCAAGGTATCTAACACTGTCTACTCTTCATCTTTCTCCACATCAGCACTATGGCCCCGAGATGGATGATCACACTGTGGGAGACGATAACTGCCTGCTGTCCATGCAGAAGATACAGGAGCTGGAATGCTCAGAGAAGAGATGCCCACTTGCCTCGCCATACCAGGCTTGAGGAAGAAATGCCTCCAACCAAGCCAGTGGGTTATGATCACTCTGATGGCAGTTTATCCAAAAAACTATCTCCCAGTGAGAAGAACAAGGATCGCCAGATTAAAGTCCTCGATCTCATTAACAAACAGTTAGTCGAGGAAAACAACTTGTTAGCGGCAGAAAACACCTTATTAAAACTGAAGGTTGAAATGCTTAAAGACACGCTAACGAAGGTCATAGAGCTGTTGTAGGCCCCTGTGTAACTCCGCCGCTGTTACGGAGGCTCACCCAGTAGCTGACCAGTAACCATGGATTCTTATCTTTATGCACTCACCTATTAGAGCAGGGGGAAATATGCACTGAGAGGTTTCTGTAATCTTCTAATCGTAAAGGAGCGACCTTTCTTTTTTGAAGTCTGCAGAAATCTGTCAGTGTGTATTTTCCACCTTTTCTCACCTTCTCTAATAGGTAAGTACATAAAAACAGTGATCCATGGCCAACATCTACTGGTTACAGCTTACTGTGGTTATACCTGGTAGTTAATCTTTACATCATTAAAGAGCCAGAGCAAAAATATTGTCTTCAGTGCATTCTTGTCTCTATTTAATGTATTTGTAGTGAGAAATATATCTTATGTCTAGCTAAATATATAACTATGATAATTAGTCATAATATGAAAAAATATTCCATTATCACCAGTAAGGGGTGGGTGTAAGTCCCGATACTAATGGTGACTGTGGATGGAGATACTCGGCGGGACGTCCTTCTGTGTGAAGACAAACAGATAACCGGCATATACGGCGGATATATGCATTACATACATAGTAACATAGTATCTAAGGTTGAAAAAAGACAATTGTCCATCGAGTTCAACCTATTTGTGGTCTCCTATGCTGATGTCTGCCATAGCGTTCTATCCCTCTTTTTATAGTAACTATAGTGCGTGACTATGCACCATTACCCTGGATATCCTTATCCATTAGGAATTTATCTAACCCATTCTTAAAGGTGTTGACTGAGTCCGCCATTAAAACTCCCTCAGGAAGGGAATTCCAAAGACGTATTGTCCTTACCGTGAAAAAGCCTTTACGCCGTATTGTGCGGAATCTCCTCTCCTCTAACCTGAGCAAGTGTCCACGAGTCCTCTGTGTTGATCTAACCAAAAACAGGTCCCGCGCAAGCTCTGTGTATTGTCCCCTTATATATTTGTAGATGTTGATCATGTTGCCTCTTAGTCTCCTCTTTTCCAGTGTAAACATGCCTAGTCTTGCAAGCCTTTCCTCGTATTCCAGCGTCTCCATGCCATTAATTAGTTTGGTCGCCCGCCTCTGAACCTTTTCTAGCTCCAGGATATCCTTTTTGTAGTATGGTGCCCAGAATTGTACACAATATTCAAGGTGTGGCCTTACTAGTGATTTATATAACGGGAGTATAACACTCTCGTCCCTTGCATCAATTCCCCATTTTATGCATGCTAATATCTTATTAGCCTTCTTTGCTGCAATCCTACTTTGGGTACTGCTGCTTAGTTTGCTATCTATAAGGACACCTAAGCAGAGGCGGAACTAGGGTTTTCGGAGCCCAGGGCAAGATGAAGAGTGGCGCCCCCCCCCCCCCCCCAAAAAAAAAAAAACAATGAAAAAAAAACCCCACAAAAAAGCGGTCTGTTTGTGCGCCGGAGGCACGCAGAGAAAAATGGGCGTGGTCACGCACCAGAAGGGGTGTGGCCACACTCCAGAAGGGGTCTGGCCACTGAAAATGGGGCTTGCCAACATGACTATCACCTACCCCCTGTGTCGCCTTTCAGCACACTTTCACCTCCCCCTTGTGTCGTCTCTCAGCACATTATCATCTACTCCTTGTGTCGTCTCTCAGCACACTATCACCTACCCCTTGTGTCGTCTCTCAGCACACTATCATCTACCCCCTGTGTCGTCTCTCAGCACACTATCACCTACCCCTTGTGTCATCTCACAGCACACTATCACCTACCCCTTGTGTCGTCTCTCAGCACACTATCATCTACCCCCTGTGTCGTCTCTCAGCACACTATCATCTACCCCCTGTGTCGTCTCTCAGCACACTATCACCTACCCCTTGTGTCGTCTCTCAGCACACTATAACCTACCCCCTGTGTCGTCTCTCAGCACACTATCACCTACCCCTTGTGTCGTCTCTCAGCACACTATCATCTACCCCGTGTCGTCTCTCAGCACACTATCACCTCCCCCTTGTGTCGTCTCCCAGCACACCTTCATTCAATTTTTGCACAGTACGCATGCTGAGTCCCCTTTTTACACGGTGCCAGATACACAATTGCCCCACAGTGCCAGATACACAATTGCCCCACAGTGTCAGATCCACAGTGACAGATACAGCGCCCCACAGTGCCAGATACATATTGCCCCACAGCGCAAGATACAATGCCCCACAGCGTCAGATACAATGGCCCACAGCGTCAGATACAATGCCCCACAGCGTCAGATACAATGCCCCACAGCGACAGGTACAATGCCCCACAGCGACAGGTACAATGCCCCACAACGCCAGGTACAATGCCCCACAGCGCCAGGTACAATGCCCCACAGCGTCAGATACACGCCCCACAGTGCCAGATACATGCCCCACAGCGCCAGATACATGCCCCACAGTGCCAGTTACAATGCCCCACAGTGCCAGTTACAATGCCCCACAGTGCCAGATACATGCCCCACAGTGCCAGATACATGCCCCACAGTGCCAGTTACAATGCCTCACAGAGCCAGATACAATGCCCCACAGAGCCAGATACATGCCCCACAGTGCCAGATACATGCCCCACAGTGCCAGTTACAATGCCTCACAGAGCCAGATACAATGCCCCACAGAGCCAGATACATGCCCCACAGCGCCAGATACATGCCCCACAGTGCCAGTTACATGCCCCACAGTGCCAGACACAAGACTTGACTCCCCCCCCCACGCTTACTTCAGTCAGGATCCCGCCCGTCATCACCGCTGCCCTCTGCTATGTTAGGGGAGGAGAACGCAGCGCCTCTCCTGCCCCTCAACGCTCCAGGTCTCCGGCTAACGAACCGGCGTTACATTTAAGATAGCCGCCTGTTCATTAGCCAATCAGAGCTCGCGGAGCGGCAGCCAAATGAGCCGGTCCGCAAGCTCTGATTGGCTGACGCCGCCGGAGACCCACCGGACAGACAGGCAGCGCCGCTGGCAGCGCTGCAGCGGCAGTGAGGACATTGAGGGGCAGAAGAGACGCTGCGCTCTCCTCCCCTCAGATTGCAGCGGGACGGGGGCGGGTGGGCATGATGCCTTGGTCGCCGGCTGCGCCCCCCTCTGCTGGGCCTGCCAAGGCACCCAGGGCACGTGCCCCACTCGCCCTACCTTAGTTACGCCTCTGCCGTAATGCCCATTACACATTATGCCACACACCGTAATGCCTGTGACACATTATGCCACACATCGCAATGCCCATTACACATTATGCCACACATCGTAATGCCTGTGACACATTATGCCACACACACCACAATGCCCATTATACATTATGCCACACACCGTAATACCCCTAAACATATTATGCCACACATCGTAATGCCGATTACACATTATGCCACACATCCTAATGCCTGTGACACATTATGCCACACATCACAATGCCCATTACACATTATGCCACATATGGTAATGCCTGTGACTAATTATGCCACACACTGCAATGCCCATTATACATTATGCCACACACCACAATGCCCATGATACATTATGCCACATACCACAATGCCTATTACACATTATGCCACACAGTAAGGCTTCTAACTATTTTTAAATTACCTGCTCGTTGCCATGGGTTTTATGCTCTGGTTTCCAGGGGTGCAATGCTCTTGGTTCCAGGCTTATTGCCAGGGGTGTAATGCTCGTTGCCAAGGGTTTCATACTCTGGGTGTCATGCTCATAGCCAGGGTTGTAATGCTCGTTGCCAGGGGTTTCATGCTCTGGGTGTCATGCTTGTTGCCAGGGGTGTAATGCTCGTTGCCAGGGGTGTAATGCTCTGGGTGTCATGCTCGTAGCCAGGGGTGTAACACTCATTGCCAGGGGTTTCATGCTCTGGGTTCCAGGCTCATTGGCGCCAGCACTAAGCGCTCCCGGCATTTCTGGGTAAAGCTATAGTGCAGTGTTCCCTGTAGGATGCTAGAGGTCCAGTATTAACTCTAGCACCTGTCTTCTCCAAGGCATTGGCCATTTTAAGGAAGGACACTTAGCATATTTACATGCGGACGACTATTCCGCATGAGAATCTGCTTAAACAGTGGTGGCGCCTTCTAAGCCTGGCACCAGGTGGGAGGGAGGACATGGGGGAGAAGAGAGGGAGAAAGAGGTTCGAGGGGAGATATAAGGAGGAGACAGAGAGAGAGAGGGAGGAGGATAAGAAAAGAGATATAGGAGAAGGGAGGAGGAGGAGTAGGTTAGAGATATAGGAGAAGGGAGGAGGAGGAGGTGGTTAGAGATATAGGAGAAGGGAGGAGGAGGTGGTTAGAGATATAGGAGAAGGAGGAGGTTAGAGATACAGTAGAAGGGAGGAGGAGGAAGAGGAGGTTAGAGATATAGGAGAAGGGAGGAGGAGGAGGTTAGAGATATAGGAGAAGGGAGGAGGAGGAGGAGGAGGTTAAAGATATAGTAGAAGGAAGGAGGAGGAGGAGGAGGTTAAAGATAGAGGAGAAGGAAAGGTTAGAGATATAGGAGAAGGGAGGAGAAGGAGGAGGTTAGAGATATAGGAGAAGGGAGGAGGAGGAGGTTAGAGATATAGGAGAAGGGATGGGGAGGGGAGGAAAAGGAGGAGGAGAAGGAGAAGAAGAAAGACATATAGGAAGAAGAGGGGAGAAGAATAGAAGAAAGGAGGGGAAAGGAGGAGAGAGGGATTGGCAGGAGAAGGGGGAGGAGAGAGAGGGGGGGGAGAGAAAGAGGGATGGAGAAGGAGAAGAGAAAGAGGGAGGAAAAGAAGAGAGAGAGGGAGGAGAATAGAGAGAGGGGAGGACAAGAGATTGGGAGGAGAGAAAGAGAGAGAGAGAAAGAAAGAAAGAAAGAAAGAAAGAAAGAAAGAGAAAGGGAGGGAGGGAGGAGAAGTGAGAGGGAGGAGGAGAAGAGAGAAAACGGGAAAACGCAACCAAAACTGAGTTTTTGGACTTTGGACGCATTTTCCATATGTACTAAGTCATGGACGCCAGGGCTTCGGTGCCATGGGTAATGCCAGCTTTTGGCCTATGGGCTTCTTTCTGCATCTGCCCAACTGAGAGGGATCCAATTGGATACCTGCCTGCACCCCTACAGCCGTCGCTTCACTGCACATGCGCAGAGGGTTTTCCAGGGCAGAAACCCGGAAGTAGAGTTTCCGGCGCTGATTGCAAAGGACATCTCTTATCGGAAGAGCTGTTATTTGTGATACTAATTGCATATGTTAGTATAAATGCAGTAAGTGGCAGGATGTACTGCGTAAGGTTAGTGCATCCTGCCCAGCGAGAGAGGGAGGGAGGATCGAAGGAGGGCAAGAGAGGGGGAGGAGAAGAAAAGAAAGAGAGGAAGAAGAGAGAGAAGGAGGAGGAGGTAGTAGTAAAGGCAGTCTCAGCCTGTTAACAGAGGACAGGGGAGGGAGAACAATGTGGGGCAATGGGGCAGTAGGAGGAAGGGATAGTGCCTTTGTATTAATACAAGAGAACAAGAAGTAGACACAGAGAAGAGAGATGATTACTCCAGCACCAGGCTGTAGTGCAGCACTGCCCGGGAGAGGCAGGAGAAGGGCTGCGGAGGGGGAGACCAGGGGAGTCAGGAGAAGTGCTGTGGAGGGGGAGACCGGGGGAGTCAGGAGGACTGTGGAGGGAGAAACTGGGATAGTCAGGAGAAGGACTGAGGAGGGGGAAATAGGGGGAGTCAGGAGGACTAAGGAGGGGGAACCAGGGGGAGTCAGGAGAAGGACTGAGGAGGGGGAAACAGGGGGAGTCAGGAGGACTGAGGAGGGGGAAACAGGGGGAGTTAGGAGGACTGCAGAGGGGGGAAACCGGGGGAGACAGGAGAAGGGCTGCAGAGGGGGAAACCAGGCTAGGCAGGAGAAGGGCTGTGGAGGGGGAGACCGGGGGAGTCAGGAGAAGGACTGCGGAGGGGGAGACCGGGGGAGTCAGGAGAAGGATTGCGAAGGGAGAAACCGTTAGAGTCAGGAAAAGGACTGGGAGGGGGAAACGGGGAGTCAGGAGAAGGACTGAGGAGGTGGAAATAGGGAGTAAGGAGAAGGACTGTGGAGGGGGGAAACCAGGTCAGGCAGGAGAAGGGCTGCAAAGGGGGAGACCAAGGGAGGCAGGAGAGGGGCTGCAGAGGGGGAGACCGAGGGAGGCAAGAGAGGGGCTGCAGAGGGGGAGGCAGGAGAAGGGCTGCAGAGGGGTAGAAGGAGGGAGGCAGGGGAAGGGCTGCGGAGGGGGGAAACCAGGGCAGGCAGGAGAAGGGCTGCAAAGGGGAGACCGAGGGAGGCAGGAGAGGGGCTGCAGAAGGGGAGACCGAGGGAGGCAAGAGAGGGGCTGCAGAGTGGGAGGCAGGAGAAGGGCTGCAGAGGGGTAGAAGGGGGGAGGCAGGGGAAGGGCTGCGGAGGGGGAGAACAGGTGAGGCATGAGTAGTGGGAGACAGGAGTAGGGCTCATGAGGCAGAGTCCGGGGGGAGGCAGGAGAAGGACAGCACAGGGGGAAACAGGGGGAAGGTCAAGGGAAGTGAAGTAGAGCAGCTGGAGAGAGAGGACTGCGATGAGAGTCCTGTCCTATCCCAGTGTCCTAGCTCTGCCCAGATTGCCAGGAGTAGCGCACCATAGCATAGGGGAGAGGAGGTGGGGGCAACAGGGGCAGGAGGCAGATGTCGTCAGTCTGCATACTTTAAACAGAGGAAGAGGAAAGGAGGGGGAAGACTGAGCGGGACAGTGCCTGTATTGTAACAAGAGGAAGAACAAGGGGAGAGAAATGAATCATGCCAGGGCCAAGCCATAAAGCTGTGCTGCCTGGGAGAGGCAGGAGGAGTGCTGCAGAGGGGAAAAATGGGTAGTCGTCAGGTGAACGGTTGCCCGGCTATGGAGCGGGTGACTGGGCAGACAGGAGTAGTACTGTAGATGGGTAGATCCAGCGAGAAGACTGCCTGGCTGCGGAGCGGTGTGACCGGGATGGCAGGAGAAGACCTGCAGAAGGGGAGATCCGTGGAGGCTGGAGAAGGGCTGCCCAGCTACGGAGCAGGTGACCGGGTGGGAGGAGAAGGGCAGCCCCGGCTATGGATCAGGGGACCGGGAGGGAGAAGGACTGCCGCGGTTATGAAGAACGGGTCCGGGGAGGGAGGAGAAGTGCTGCCCGGGCTACGGAGCAGGTGACCGGGAAGGGAGGAGAAGGGCTGCCCCGGCTACGGAGCAGGGGACAGGGGAGGGAGGAGAACGGCTGCCTGGGCTACGGAGCAGGGGACCGGGGAGAGAGGAGAACGGCTGCCCGGGCTACGGAGCAGGGGACCGGGGAGAGAGGAAAAGGGCTACCCCGGCAGGGTTAGGCAGGAGAAAGGCTGCGGAGGGGAAACCGCGTGAAGGGGAGATAAGTAAAGTAGAGAAGCTGGAGTGACGTTTCTAGCAGGGAGAGGGTTATAGCGAATAGGAAGCTGTGCTGTGACCTGTGATGAGGGGCTGTCCGCTCCCGCTGTCCCAAATCTGTTGCCAGGAGCAGCGCAATATAAACCAGTCTGGGATGGAGGATTGTATCTACGGCCTTGATAGTACTTCTTATAATGTTACTGGTGGCGCCCCCCCTCTGCTGGCCCTGTCATGGCGCCCAGGGCACGTGCCCTGCTCGCCCTGCCCTCGTTACGCCTCTGCACCTAAGTCCTTTTCCAGTACAGAATCCCCTAATGTTGCCCCATTTAGTATGTAGGTGTTATTTTGTTCTTGTTACCACAGTGCATTACCTTACACTTGTCTGTATTGAAGCGCATTCTCCATTTCGCTGCCCATGCTTCTAATTTAACTAAGTCGTTCTGAAGCGATTCAACATCCTCCTCCGTATTTATAGCCTTACACAATTTGGTATCATCTGCAAAAATTGACACCATGCTCTCTAGACCTTCTGTTAAGTCATTAATGAAAATATTGAACAACTAGGTGATTCATCGCGCCCTACGGGCGCTGTTCACATCGTCGCAAGGGGCTGCGCCCCTTTGACCCCTGAACGCCTTTCTGGCATCCAATAATTGTATTATATGGAGTATTACCATTGCACGACGAAAGGGAGTCCGATGGGGAGGGGGCGGGGTAGTGGGGGATGTGGATGGGAAAGGGGCCCGGATGCGCTGCGGTTGGGGAGGGGCAGGTGCTGGTGTCGCAGATGGGGGGAGGGGTTCCGGAGGTGCTGCGGGTGGGGAAGGGGGGGTTCTGTGGGTGGGTTAGGGGGTCCGGAGTTCGCCACAGGTTGGGGAGGGGCGGGTGTAGGGGTGTCACGGATGGGGGAGGGGGTCTGTGGGCACTGCGGGTGGGGGAAGGGCCAGGTGCGGGGGTCCCATGGGTGGGGGAAGGGTGAGTGTGGGAGTATAATGGGGTATAGATAATAGGGTGGGGTACACTGTAGGGGGTATATATAATGGGGATGGGTACACTGTGTGGGGTATATATAATGGAGATGGATACACTGTGGGGCAGTATATATAATGGGGATGGGTATACGTTGGGGGGAATATATAACGGGGATGGGTACACGTTGAGGGGTATATGTAATAGGGATGGGTACACTGTGGGGGGTATATGTAATGGGGAAGGGGTATGTATAATGGGGTCGGGGTATCGGGGGAGACTTCCTGCCGTGGATCCCTCACCTTATCTGGCCAGCTTGCCTCTCGACATCCCGCTGGCTTTAGCTTATCCTTCTCGGTCCCGCATGCAGGGGGCACCAGAGCTGTCACTGGGTCAGTCCGGGGACTGGCATGAGGCCTACACCGCCACCGAGCCTGGAGTCTGAGGATGCAGCCGGGGTACAGCGGGAAACACGGAGTGGCGGCCATCTGGGCTGGGAGAGGAGTCAGCAGGGAGAGCGGCATCCAGCAGCCAGGGCACAGGGACCACAGAGCTGCCCCCACCAGGGATATATACAGGGGGCATCCAGTCCTACACATAGCCCCATACTCTGGGGGTTACAGTGCTGCCAGTACTGCATGCTGGGGGTTATAGCAGGGACGTGCGGTGAGGTGTTTGGCCAGATATTTGCCCAGATTTGTGACTAATTTCCTAACTTTGTGTGACTCCGCCCAGCGCTATACACTGAGTCACAGATGTGGGCAAATATATAGGAGATGGGGGGGAGGGGGGAGGGGGGAGATGTGTGTACAGCAGGTATATATATATATACATGGGGGGTAGATGTGTGTACAGCAGGTATATAGATGTGGAGGGAGTACATAGGGCAGGTTTATATGAGTGGGGGGTAGATGTTTGTACAGCAGGCATATAGATGTGTGGAGGGAGTACAGAGGGCAGGTATATTAGAGTGGTGGGGTATATAGGGCAGGCACAGGTAGGTATGAGTGTACAGCAGGTATATATGTGTGTATGGAGTGGGTACGCAGGGCAGGCAGGTATGTGTGTGTGTGGGTATGATGTGTGTACAGCAGGTATATATGTGTTTGTGGAGGGGTAGATGTGTGTGTACAGCAGGTATATACATGTGTGGGGAGTAGATGTGTGTACAGCAGGTATATATGTGGTGGGGGGGTAGATGTGTACACAGCAGGTATATATGTGTCTGTGGAGGGAGAGCATAGGGCAGGTAGGTACGTGTATGTGGGCACATAGGGCAGGTAGGTATGTGTGTGCGCGTACATAGGGCAGGTATATATGAGTGGGGGGTAGATGTTTGTACAGCAGGCATATAGATGTGTGGAGGGAGTACAGAGGGCAGGTATATTAGAGTGGTGGGGTATATAGGGCAGGCATAGGTAGGTATGAGTGTGCAGCAGGTATATGTGTGTGTATGGAGTGGGTACATAGGGCAGGCAGGTATGTGTGTGTGGGGGGTAGATGTGTGTACAGCAGGTATATATATGTGTGTGTAGGGGGTAGATGTGTGTATAGCAGGTATATATATGTGTGAGGGGTAGATGTGTGTACAGCAGGTAAATATATGTGTGGGGGGATAGATGTGTGTACAGCACGTATATATTTATGTGTGTGTGTGGGGGGGGAAAGATGTGTATACAGCAGGTATATATATGTGTGTGGGGGGGTATGTGTACTGCAGGTATCTATATATATATGTGTGTGTGGGGGGGTAGATGTGTGTGTGTGTGTGTGTGTGTGTGTGTGTGTGTGTGTGTGTGTGTGGGGTGTGTGTGTGTACAGCAGGTATATACTGTATGTGTGTATGGAGGGAGTACATAGGGCATGTACAGGTATATACACATAGTGTGGGGAAGGGAGGAGGTGCTGCAGCCGCTGTGTACTGCGGGACACTTGCTTGTCTCCGTCTTCCGGCGGCGGCTCCCCGCTCTCATCCTGCCCGGGCGGCTCCGTCCTCCGCTGCCGCCTCACAGTCATCCTACTCGGGCGGCTCCGTCCTCCGCTGCCGCCGCCTCACGGTCATCCTACCCGGGCGGCTCCATCCTCCGCTGCCTCACAGTGACTGGTCGAGCCTCCTGCCGCCGCGGCCGTTACCCGTCCTCCTCCTCCAGGCAATCATACAGTGGCCAGTTGCCTGCTTTTTCCTCCTATAGCTTAGGCCAGATCTGTGACTCTGATTCCGCCCAGCGTTAGCAAATGAGGCACAAAGTCACAGATCTGGGCTAATATATAGGAGATAGCGGTCCTAATACTGAGCCTTGTGGCACACCACTTAGCACTTCAGTCCAATTTGAAAAAGATCCATTAACGACAATGCGCTGCTCCCTATTATCTAACCAATTTTTGACCCAAGTGCATATTGTGCTTCCTAGCCCTATTTCATGTAGCTTGTAGATACGTCGCATGTGTGGTACAGTGTCGAAAGCTTTGGCAAAGTCTAAAAAGATTACATCCACCTCTTTACCTTGATCGAGGTTTGCACTTACTGTTTCAGAAAAGCCAAGTAAGTTGGTTTGACAGGATCTGTCCTTCACAAATCCATGTTGATTCCTTATAATGACCTTATTGGCTTCAATGAACTTCTGAATACTATCCCTTAGAATAACTTCCAATACTTTCCCCACTATAGATGTAAGACTAACTGGTCTATAATTAATTACCTGGTGCAGCTTTACTTCCCTTTTTGAATATAGGCACTACTTCCGCTATACGCCAGTCTTTGGGAACCATACCTGATATTACTGAATCCTTAAAGATCAAAAATAGCCGTTTTGCAAGTTCAGAGTGAAGCTCCATTAGAACCCTTGGGTGAATTCTAGTGATAAGCGCCGGAAATTTTTCGGGTTTTGTGTTTTGGTTTTGGGTTCGGTTCCGCGGCCGTGTTTTGGGTTCGAACGCGTTTTGGCAAAACCTCACCGAATATTTTTTGTCGGATTCGGGTGTGTTTTGGATTCGGGTGTTTTTTTCAAAAAACCCTAAAAAACAGCTTAAATCATAGAATTTGGGGGTCATTTTGATCCCAAAGTATTATTAACCTCAAAAACCATAATTTCCACTCATTTTCAGTCTATTCTGAACACCTCACACCTCACAATATTATTTTTAGTCCTAAAATTTGCACCGAGGTCGCTGGATGGCTAAGCTAAGCGACCCAAGTGGCCGACACAAACACCTGGCCCATCTAGGAGTGGCACTGCAGTGTCACGTAGGATGGCCCTTCCAAAAAAACCCCCCCAAACAGCACATGACGCAAAGAAAAAAAGAGGCGCAATGAGGTAGCTGTGTGAGTAAGCTAAGCGACCCTAGTGGCCGACACAAACACCTGGCCCATCTAGGAGTGGCACTGCAGTGTCACGCAGGCTGGCCCTTCAAAAAACTACTCCCCAAACAGCACATGACGCAAAGAAAAAAAGAGGCGCAATGAGGTAGCTGTGTGAGTAAGCTAAGCGACCCAAGTGGCCGACACAAACACCTGGCCCATCTAGGAGTGGCACTGCAGTGTCACGCAGGCTGGCCCTTCAAAAAACTACTCCCCAAACAGCACATGACGCAAAGAAAAAAAGAGGCGCAATGAGGTAGCTCTGTGACTAAGATAAGCGACCCAAGTGGCCGACACAAACACCTGGCCCATCTAGGAGTGGCACTGCAGTGTCACGCAGGCTGGCCCTTCAAAAAACTACTCCCCAAACAGCACATGACGCAAAGAAAAAAAGAGGCGCAATGAGGTAGCTCTGTGACTAAGATAAGCGACCCAAGTGGCCGACACAAACACCTGGCCCATCTAGGAGTGGCACTGCAGTGTCACGCAGGATGGCCCTTCAAAAAACTACTCCCCAAACAGCACATGATGCAAAGAAAAATTAAAGAAAAAAGAGGTGCAAGATGGAATTGTCCTTGGGCCCTCCCACCCACCCTTATGTTGTATAAACAGGACATGCACACTTTAACCAACCCATCATTTCAGTGACAGGGTCTGCCACACGACTGTGACTGAAATGACGGGTTGGTTTGGACCCCCACCAAAAAAGAAGCAATTAATCTCTCCTTGCACAAACTGGCTCTACAGAGGCAAGATGTCCACCTCATCATCATCCTCCGATATATCACCGTGTACATCCCCCTCCTCACAGATTATCAATTCGTCCCCACTGGAATCCACCATCTCAGCTCCCTGTGTACTTTGTGGAGGCAATTGCTGCTGGTCAATGTCTCCACGGAGGAATTGATTATAATTCATTTGAATGAACATCATCTTCTCCACATTTTCTGGATGTAACCTCGTACGCCGATTGCTGACAAGGTGAGCGGCGGCACTAAACACTCTTTCGGAGTACACACTTGTGGGAGGGCAACTTAGGTAGAATAAAGCCATTTTGTGCAAGGGCCTCCAAATTGCCTCTTTTTCCTGCCAGTATAAGTACGGACTTTCTGACGTGCCTACTTGGATGCGGTCACTCATATAATCCTCCACCATTCTTTCAATGGGGAGAGAATCATGGCCCTCATTCCGAGTCGTTCGCTCGGTATTTTTCATCGCATCGCAATGAAAATCCGCTTAGTACGCATGCGCAATATTCGCACTGCGACTGCGCCAAGTAATTTAACAATGAAGATAGTATTTTTACTCACGGCTTTTTCATCGCTCCGGCGATCGTAATGTGATTGACAGGAAATGGGTGTTACTGGGCGGAAACACGGCGTTTTATGGGCGTGTGGTTGAAAACGCTACCGTTTCTGGAAAAAACGCAGGAGTGGCTGGAGAAACGGGGGAGTGTCTGAGCGAACGCTGGGTGTGTTTGTGACGTCAAACCAGGAACGACAAGCACTGAACTGATCGCACAGGCAGAGTAAGGTTGAAGTTACTCAGAAACTGCAAAGTAGTTTGTAATCGCAATATTGCGATTACATCGGTCGCAATTTTAAGAAGCTAAGATACACTCCCAGTAGGCGTAGGCTTAGCGTGTGTAACTCTGTTAAATTCGCCTTGCGACCGATCAACTCGGAATGAGGGCCCATATGCAATGACAGTAGACGACATGTCCGTAATCGTTGTCAAGTCTTTCAGTCCGGACCAGATGTCAGCATCAGCAGTCGCTCCAGACTGCCCTGCATCAGCAGTCGCTCCAGACTGCCCTGCATCACCGCCAGCGGGTGGGCTCGGAATTCTGAGCCTTTTCCTCGCACCCCTAGTTGCGGGAGAATGTGAAGGAGGAGATGTTGACAGGTCGCGTTCCGCTTGACTTGACAATTTTGTCACCAGCAGTTCTTTGAACCCCAGCAGACTTGTGTCTGCCGGAAAGAGAGATCCAAGGTAGGTTTTAAATCTAGGATCGAGCACGGTGGCCAAAATGTAGTGCTCTGATTTCAACAGATTGACCACCCGTGAATCCTTGTTAAGCGAATTAAGGGCTCCATCCACAAGTCCCACATGCCTAGCGGAATCGCTCTGTGTTAGCTCCTCCTTCAATGTCTCCAGCTTCTTCTGCAAAAGCCTGATGAGGGGAATGACCTGACTCAGGCTGGCAGTGTCTGAACTGACTTCACGTGTGGCAAGTTCAAAGGGCATCAGAACCTTGCACAACGTTGAAATCATTCTCCACTGCGCTTGAGACAGGTGCATTCCACCTCCTATATCGTGCTCAATTGTATAGGCTTGAATGGCCTTTTGCTGCTCCTCCAACCTCTGAAGCATATAGAGGGTTGAATTCCACCTCGTTACCACTTCTTGCTTCAGATGATGGCAGGGCAGGTTCAGGCGTTTTTGGTGGTGCTCCAGTCTTCTGTACGTGGTGCCTGTACGCCGAAAGTGTCCCGCAATTCTTCTGGCCACCGACAGCATCTCTTGCACGCCCCTGTCGTTTTATAAATAATTCTGCACCACCAAATTCAAGGTATGTGCAAAACATGGGACGTGCTGGAATTTGCCCAGATTTAATGCACACACAATATTGCTGGCGTTGTCCGATGCCACAAATCCACAGGAGAGTCCAAATGGGGTAAGCCATTCCGCGATGATCTTCCTCAGTTGCCGTAAGAGGTTTTTAGCTGTGTGCGTATTCTGGAAAGCGGTGATACAAAGCGTAGCCTGCCTAGGAAAGAGTTGGCGTTTGCGAGATGCTGCTACTGGTGCCGCCGCTGCTGTTCTTGCGGCGGGAGTCCATACATCTACCCAGTGGGCTGTCACAGTCATATAGTCCTGAGCCTGCCCTGCTCCACTTGTCCACATGTCCGTGGTTAAGTGGACATTGGGTACAACTGCATTTTTTAGGACACTGGTGACTCTTTTTCTGAGGTCTGTGTACATTTTCGGTATCGCCTGCCTAGAGAAATGGAACCTAGATGGTATTTGGTACCGGGGACACAGTACCTCCAACAAGTCTCTAGTTGGCTCTGCAGTAATGATGGATACCGGAACCATGTTTCTCACCGCCCAGGATGCCAAGGCCTCAGTTATCCGCTTTGCAGCAGGATGACTGCTGTGATATTTCATCTTCCTCGCAAAGGACTGTTGGACAGTCAATTGCTTGGTGGAAGTAGTAAAAGTGGTCTTACGATTTCCCCTCTGGGATGACCATCGACTCCCAGCAGCAACAACAGCAGCGCCAGCAGCAGTAGGCGTTACACGCAAGGATGCATCGGAGGAATCCCAGGCAGGAGAGGACTCGTCAGAATTGCCAGTGACATGGCCTGCAGGACTATTGGCATTCCTGGGGAAGGAGGAAATTGACACTGAGGGAGTTGGTGGGGTGGTTTGCGTGAGCTTGGTTACAAGAGGAAGGGATTTACTGGTCAGTGGACTGCTTCCGCTGTCGCCCAAAGTTTTTGAACTTGTCACTGACTTATGATGAATGCGCTGCAGGTGACGTATAAGGGAGGATGTTCCGAGGCGGTTAACGTCCTTACCCCTACTTATTACAGCTTGACAAAGGCAACACACGGCTTGACAAATGTTGTCCGCATTTCTGTTGAAATACTTCCACACCGAAGAGCTGATTTTTTTGGTATTTTCACCAGGCATGTCAATGGCCATATTCCTCCCACGGACAACAGGTGTCTCCACGGGTGCCTGACTTAAACAAACCACCTCACCATCAGAATCCTCCTGGTCAATTTCCTCCCCAGCGCCAGCAACACCCATATCCTCCTCATCCTGGTGTACTTCAACACTGACATCTTCAATCTGACTATCAGGAACTGGACTGCGGGTGCTCCTTCCAGCACTTGCAGGGGGCGTGCAAATGGTGGAAGGCGCATGCTCTTCACGTCCAGTGTTGGGAAGGTCAGGCATCGCAACCGACACAATTGGACTCTCCTTGTGGATTTGGGATTTCGAAGAACGCACAGTTCTTTGCTGTGCTTTTGCCAGCTTGAGTCTTTTCATTTTTCTAGCGAGAGGCTGAGTGCTTCCATCCTCATGTGAAGCTGAACCACTAGCCATGAACATAGGCCAGGGCCTCAGCCGTTCCTTGCCACTCCGTGTGGTAAATGGCATATTGGCAAGTTTACGCTTCTCCTCCGACAATTTTATTTTAGATTTTTGAGTCCTTTTTTTTACTGATATTTGGTGTTTTGGATTTTACATGCTCTGCACTATGACATTGGGCATCGGCCTTGGCAGACGACGTTGATGGCATTTCATCGTCTCGGCCATGACTAGTGGCAGCAGCTTCAGCACGAGGTGGAAGTCGATCTTGATCTTTCCCTATTTTTGGAACCTCAACATTTTTGTTCTCCATATTTTAATAGGCACAACTAAAAGGCACCTCAGGTAAACAATGGAGATGGATGGATACTAGTATACTTATGGATGACGAGCGACTGCCGACACAGAGGTAGCTACAGCCGTGGACTACCGTACTGTGTCTGCTGCTAATATAGACTGGATGATAATGAGATAAAATTAAAATATATATATATATATCACACTAGTACTGCAGCCGGACAGGTATATATTATGTAATGACGGACCTGCTGGACACTGTCTGTCAGCACTGCAGACTCCTAAAGTAAGCTACTAGTATCAAGAAGATAGAAAAAAAAAAACCACGGGTAGGTGGTATACAATTATGGATGGACGAGCGACTGCTGACACAGAGGTAGCTACAGCCGTGGACTACCGTACTGTGTCTGCTGCTAATATAGACTGGATGATAATGTGATAAAATTAAAATATATATATATATATCACACTAGTACTGCAGCCAGACAGGTATATATTATGTAATGACGGATCTGCTGGACACTGTCTGTCAGCACTGCAGACTCCTAAAGTAAGCTACTAGTATCAAGAAGATAGAAAAAAAAAAACCACGGGTAGGTGGTATACAATTATGGATGGACGAGCGACTGCCGACACAGAGGTAGCTACAGCCATGGACTACCGTACTGTGTCTGCTGCTAATATAGACTGGATGATAATGAGATAAAATTAAAATATATATATATATCACACTAGTACTGCAGCCGGACAGGTATATATTATGTAATGACGGACCTGCTGGACACTGTCTGTCAGCACTGCAGACTCCTAAAGTAAGCTACTAGTATCAAGAAGATAGAAAAAAAAAACCACGGGTAGGTGGTATACAATTATGGATGGACGAGCGACTGCCGACACAGAGGTAGCTACAGCCGTGGACTACCGTACTGTGTCTGCTGCTAATATAGACTGGATGATAATGAGATAAAATTAAAATATATATATATATCACACTAGTACTGCAGCCGGACAGGTATATATTATGTAATGACGGACCTGCTGGACACTGTCTGTCAGCACTGCAGACTCCTAAAGTAAGCTACTAGTATCAAGAAGATAGAAAAAAAAAACACACGGGTAGGTGGTATACAATTATGGATGGACGAGCGACTGCCGACACAGAGGTAGCTACAGCCGTGGACTACCGTACTGTGTCTGCTGCTAATATAGACTGGATGATAATGAGATAAAATTAAAATATATATATATCACACTAGTACTGCAGCCGGACAGGTATATATTATGTAATGACGGACCTGCTGGACACTGTCTGCAGAATGCGTTTATAAAAACACCACACGACGAGTGCTTAACTTTTTCAAGCAGACAATCACAATATACTGGTGGTCAGCAGACAATCACAATATACTGGTGGTCAGTGGTCACTGGTCAGTCACACTGGCAGTGGCACTCTGGCAGCAAAAGTGTGCACTGTACTTAAAATATGTACTCCTGCTATAACTGATCCCCAGTCTCCCCCACAATTAAGCTGTGTGAGCAGTGAGCACTCAGCACAGTCAGATAATGATATACAGTATTACATATGATGCAGCACACTGGGCTGAGCACAGATATGGTATGTGACTGTGTCACACTGTGTATCGTTTTTTTTCAGGCAGAGAACGGATTCATTAAACTGGAGGTGGTCACTGGTCACCAGAGGCGTATCTAGGGTATTTGGAGTCCAGGGCAAGATCAAAAATGGCGCCCCCCCCCCCCCCAAAAAAAAAAAACAAAACTAAAAAGGAAAGTATGTGCCCACACCACTGGTGTCACTGTATATAAAGATATGAGGGTGTGTATGTACAGATGTAGGTGCAGTGGTCGAAGAGGAATTTTTGAAGAGGGAATGAAATAGTGAAGGTCGCAATAATGTGCGCACCGAAGGCGCGCGCTCTCCGGAAAAGGGGGCATGGTCACTCAGAAGGGGGCGTGACCTTCAATGTAGTAGGTCTCCTTATACTATCTAGTACTGGTGCCTCTTTCACATTACAGCACACGGTATGAGCCAAAATTCACATTATGGGGTATATTCAAATGAAATCAGATCCATTCCGACATGCATTTGTCGGAATGGATCTGACAACCCCTATTCAAATATCATCTCAATTCGACTTTTTCAAGTCGAATTGAGATGAGTGACCCAGGAGGAGGAGAGGGGGGGGGGGGGGGGGGAGCCACGGGGGACAGCCGCCGGCAGCCAGAGGATGTCAGCGCTACAGTAGCGCTGCAGAAGGATGTCACACAGCCGTCCGACCTCACGGCAGTGTCCACCCGGCTCCAGCAAGCTTGCTGGAGCTGGGTGGACGCTGCTGTGAGCGGCACGGCTGTGTGACATCCTGCTGCAGCGCTGTGCTGTAGCGCTGATCTCCTCTGGCTGCCCGCGGCAGTCCCCCGTCTCCCTGCGGCTCTCCCCCCTCTCCTCCTCTGGGTCCGCATCTCATTCCAACATCTTTTGATGTCGGACTGAGATGGTCGAAAAGGGGGCCGTAAGCACGTGGATCGGCAGCTATTCTGCCGATCCACGTGCTTTTTGACAAGTCAAATTCACCGAATTGTCGAAAATATTGAATAGGTCGAATCACGATTCGACCTTAAAAAGTCAAAAACTGACGTCTTTTCGACAGACGGCAGTTTTCGACTTCAATTGAATATACCCCTAAAGCACACGGTATGAGCCGAAATTCACATTATAGCACACGGTTTGAGCCAAAATTCACATTATAGAGTGAGGGGATCCTACCCCCTCAATTAACTAATCCTGAGGGGCCCTTAAGTAACTAATCCTGTGGGGCACTGTGGTGAGGGGAGCCTACCCCCATAATTGACTATTTGCAGAGTTTAGCAGCGGAAGGGTTGCAGCGGTTTCTCACCCCAAGCTGCGGCGCTTCTGCCACCTCCGACACTCCACGTCTTCGGCGCCACCCGGGATGCAGAGCACCGCACCGGGGATGCACCCTTTTCAGTGTGGTCTGCTGCGCTCTGTAGAGGGATATTCTCTCCTGCTGCAGGATCCTGAAGTGCGCCGTCCTCCCCGCTGTTCTGCACCATCTTCTTTAAGCCAGCCAGGGTCTTCTGCGGGTCCTTGCTCCGGCAAGCGGGTGTCCTCCGCGATGCTGGTGATCCCGTTGCTGGTCAGTCTCCTCCGTTGCAGCAGGGTCCCGCTCCACTGAAGGTTGGATGTCCTTCCCCGGTCCTGCTGGCTGGACTCCTCCTCTTCTGTGGCGTCTTCTCCACTCAGCGCGGACGGCTCTGGTGACAGGCACAGGCAGCTCCTCCCTGGCGTTGGTCCTCTCCTGGTCCTGCGGCTTGCTCCCTCGCGTCTCTTCAGCTGGTGCGCATGTCTCAGCTCCTCCTCCTCCGGTCTTCGTGAGTCCTTCAGGGCTCCTTCCTACGTGCTGCTGCTGTCTGCTAATTAAAAAATATATATACTTCCGGGTCTGTGGAGAAGTGCTGCTGCTTCGACCTACATACAATAAATATATTTTATAATATATATATATATATATATATATATATATATGAATGTATACATCCGGCACTCAATGTAAAACAGGGATATGCCTGGGTGCCATCCTTAAATTAATACAGATAGCATGCCTTTCCCACCTGTGACTCAGGTATATCTGGAAGGGACAGAGGCGGCACTCCAAGGACTTAGAAAATACTTTATGTGCAAAGCATGGCAATTCCAAACAACTGTGCAAACAATCAAAACATGGAGATCTTACGACGTTTCAAGGCAGAGCCTTTTCTTCAGGTAAGTTGACCCATGTGGAGCGTGTAGTGCTCCTTCCTCACTACACGCTCCACATGGGTCAACTTACCTGAAGAAAAGGCTCTGCCTTGAAACGTCGTAAGATCTCCATGTTTTGATTGTTTGCACAGTTGTTTGGAATTGCCATGCTTTGCACATAAAGTATTTTCTAAGTCCTTGGAGTGCCGCCTCTGTCCCTTCCAGATATACCTGAGTCACAGGTGGGAAAGGCATGCTATCTATATATATATATATATATATATATATATATACACATAAAACACATACACACAAATATCCACACACATA
This sequence comes from Pseudophryne corroboree, assembly GCF_028390025.1. Taxonomy (NCBI): domain Eukaryota; kingdom Metazoa; phylum Chordata; class Amphibia; order Anura; family Myobatrachidae; genus Pseudophryne; species Pseudophryne corroboree. Next base: position 753,752,325 of record NC_086449.1, read on the forward strand.
GAAGAAATACACACAAACACACATAGAAACACACGCATACTCCTGCTTACCCCTCCAAGCTGGACACACACACACAGAAACACACGCATACTCCTTTAAGGAAGAAATTTTATAAGCAGCCCTGCGCTACCAGACGAAAAGCTGCTAGTTTGTAACACATGGGATTTTCCCTCATAAATTCCTTACAAGACAAATAGATACAAAACAAAAGATGGTTGCAAACTAGCGCTGCTTTAAAATATTAAAATTTTAAAACGGTAACTTGAAAGGAGATTGGATGAGGATAATCTCCTTTCAAGTTCCCGTTTTAAAGTTTTAATATTTTAAAGCAGCGCTAGTTTGCAACCATCTTTTGTTTTGTATCTACACGCATCAAGCCAGACACACACACACACACACACACACACACACACACACACACACACACACACACACACACACACACACACACACACACCATGGATATGCGGTGACACGCACACTCCTGCTTACCCCTCCAGGCAGTACACACACAAACAGGCACACGCACACCCCTGCTTACCCCTCCAGCAACATACATACATGCCTGCTTACCCCTCCATTGCTGGACACATGCACACACACACACACCCCTGCTTACCCCTCAAACAACACACACAAACCCTTCCATTGCTGGACACATGCACACACACCCCTGCTTACCCCTCCAACAACACACACACACCCCTCCATTGCTGGACACATGCATCCCCCCACCCCTCTTACCCCTCCAATAAAACCCACCCACCCATCCATTGCTGGACACATGCAAACACACACACACCCTGCTTACCCCTCCAACAACACACACACACAAACCCCTCCATTGCTAGACAGTAGACACATGCACCCCCCCCCCCTGCTTACCCCTCCAACAAAATACACAAACCCCTCCATTGCTGGACACATGCATCCCCCCACCCCTCTTACCCCTCCAATAAAACCCACCCACCCATCCATTGCTGGACACATGCAAACACACACACACCCTGCTTACCCCTCCAACAACACACACACACAAACCCCTCCATTGCTAGACAGTAGACACATGCACCCCCCCCCCCCCCCTGCTTACCCCTCCAACAAAACACACAAACCCCTCCATTGCTGGACACATGCATGCACACACAAACACCCCCCCCCCCCCTTACCCCTCCAATAACACACACACACCCCTCCATTGCTGGACACATGCATGCACACACACCCGCCCTCTTACCCCTCCAATAACACTCACACACACACCCCTCCATTGCTACACGCTTGCAGCTTACCCCGGGCCCTCCATCATTGTCAGCGGGCGGGTGGCAGGTCCGGACCGGGGCCCTCCGTGTCTACGCACACTGGCTGGTGCTCACTCACAGCGGCGGCCGGGAGGCAGACGGCAGGTCCGTGGCGGGGGTCTTCCTTCGCGGCGCTCACAGCGGCAGGCGGGCGGGAGTCAAACGATAGGTCCTGGGCCCTCCCTCTATTTATTGCACTCTCCTGGCCGCGTCTGCGAGTGCAGTGAATAGAGGGAGGGCCCAGGACGACACCACGTCTGGAGGTCTCACAGCGGCACTGGCGGCCTAGCAGCGGCAGGCAACATGGGGCGAGCGGGTCGTGCAGGTGCCAGTGGCGCCCCCTTCTGCTGGGGCTGTCAAGGCGCCCAGGGCACGTGCCCTGCTCGCCCCATGCTAGTTACGCCTCTGCTGGTCACACTATCAGCAAGTAGTACTCCGTCCTAAGCAGACAATCACAATATACTGGTGGTCAGTGTGGTCACTGGTCAGTCACACTGGCAGTGTGGCACTCTGGCAGCAAAAGTGTGCACTGTACTTAAAATATATTATTTATGTACTCCTGCTCTAACTGCTCCCCAGTCTCCCCCACAATTAAGCTGTGTGAGCAGTGAGCACTCAGCACAGTCAGATATACAGTATTACATATGATGATGCAGCACACTGAGGCTGAGCACAGATATGGTATGTGACTGTGTCACACTGTGTATCGTTTTTTTCAAGCAGAGAACGGATTAATTAAACTGGTGGTCAATGGTCACTGGTCACACTATCAGCAAGTAGTAGTACTCCAGTCCTAATATGCTCCCCAAAATTAGTAAATAGTGTCTCTAACTCTCTACTCTCTTCTCTATAAACGGAGAGGACGCCAGCCACGTCCTCTCCCTATCAATCTCAATGCACGTGTGAAAATGGGCGGCGACGCGCGGCTCCTTATATAGAATCCGAGTCTCGCGATAGAATCCGAGCCTCGCGAGAATCCGACAGCGGGATGATGACGTTCGGGCGCGCTCGGGTTAACCGAGCAAGGCGGGAGGATCCGAGCCTGCTCGGCCCCGTGTAAAAAAAGCTGAAGTTCGGCGGGTTCGGATTCCGAGAAACCGAACCCGCTCATCACTAGTATTTACTGTAGAACAGCACGGTTTCGGTACAACAGTTGGAACAAAAGAAAACATAAGTACAGTAACAAACACCCCCCCACCCCCCAGGTATCCCCTGTGCTGTAGAAGAAGGAAACCTACAGAAGTACGCATGCACAAGAGGATGCACAATGGTGGGTGTTGTGAAATGAGGTTTGCAGCCCTTTCCCCTTTGATCCAACCTCAGAGCAAGGGCTGCACCAACGGAGAGTGCTTTCCCTCTGAACAACAGCATGGTTTTGTGGCTTCAGAGAAAAAGCTAAGGGGTCTATTCATGAAACAGTGAAAAGAGTGGAGAAGTGAGTCTGTGGAGAAGTTGCCCATGGCAACCAATAAGCTACTCCGTACAATTGTATTGCATGCAAATGATAAATGTTACTCCAATGCTGATTGGTTGCCATGGGCAACTTCTCCACTGGCTCACTTCTCCACACTTTTCACTTCTTCATAAATAGACCCCTCAATCACTCCAATTTTTTTTTCACTTTACATTATTCAAGTGTAATGAAATAAGCTATTTCTAAATCCATTTTCCAGAAACAAGTAATGTTAAAATTAGGGATGTGCACTTGAAATTTTTCGGGTTTTGTGTTTTGGTTTTGGGTTCGGTTCCGCGGCCGTGTTTTGGGTTCGACCGCGTTTTGGCAAAACCTCACAGAATTTTTTTTGTCGGATTCGGGTGTGTTTTGGATTCGGGTGTTTTTTTTCAAAAAACCCTAAAAAACAGCTTAAATCATAGAATTTGGGGGTCATTTTGATCCCAAAGTATTATTAACCTCAAAAACCATAATTTCCACTCATTTTCAGTCTATTCTGAATACCTCACACCTCACAATATTATTTTTAGTCCTAAAATTTGCACCGAGGTCGCTGGATGACTAAGCTAAGCGACCCTAGTGGCCGACACAAACACCTGGCCCATCTAGGAGTGGCACTGCAGTGTCACGCAGGATGGCCCTTCCAAAAAACACTCCCCAAACAGCACATGACGCAAAGAAAAAAAGAGGCGCAATGAGGTAGCTGTGTGAGTAAGCTAAGCGACCCTAGTGGCCGACACAAACACCTGGCCCATCTAGGAGTGTCACTGCAGTGTCACGCAGGATGGCCCTTCCAAAAAACACTCCCCAAACAGCACATGACGCAAAGAAGAAAAAAAGAGGCGCAATGAGGTAGCTGTGTGAGTAAGCTAAGCGACCCTAGTGGCCGACACAAACACCTGGCCCATCTAGGAGTGGCACTGCAGTGTCACGCAGGATGGCCCTTCCAAAAAACACTCCCCAAACAGCACATGACGCAAAGAAGAAAAAAAGAGGCGCAATGAGGTAGCTGTGTGAGTAAGATAAGCGACCCTAGTGGCCGACACAAACACCTGGCCCATCTAGGAGTGGCACTGCAGTGTCACGCAGGATGGCCCTTCCAAAAAACACTCCCCAAACAGCACATGACGCAAAGAAGAAAAAAAGAGGCGCAATGAGGTAGCTGTGTGAGTAAGATAAGCGACCCTAGTGGCTGACACAAACACCTGGCCCATCTAGGAGTGGCACTGCAGTGTCACGCAGGATGGCCCTTCCAAAAAACACTCCCCAAACAGCACATGACGCAAAGAAAAATGAAAGAAAAAAGAGGTGCAAGATGGAATTGTCCTTGGGCCCTCCCACCCACCCTTATGTTGTATAAACAGGACATGCACACTTTAACCAACCCATCATTTCAGTGACAGGGTCTGCCACACGACTGTGACTGAAATGACGGGTTGGTTTGGACCCCCACCGAAAAAGAAGCAATTAATCTCTCCTTGCACAAACTGGCTCTACAGAGGCAAGATGTCCACCTCATCATCATCCTCCGATATATCACCGTGTACATCCCGCTCCTCACAGATTATCAATTCGTCCCCACTGGAATCCACCATCTCAGCTCCCTGTGTACTTTGTGGAGGCAATTGCTGCTGGTCAATGTCTCCACGGAGGAATTGATTATAATTCATTTTAATGAACATCATCTTCTCCACATTTTCTGGAAGTAACCTCGTACGCAGATTGCTGACAAGGTGAGCGGCGGCACTAAACACTCTTTCGGAGTACACACTTGTGGGAGGGCAACTTAGGTAGAATAAAGCCAGTTTGTGCAAGGGCCTCCAAATTGCCTCTTTTTCCTGCCAGTATAAGTACAGACTGTCTGACGTGCCTACTTGGATGCGGTCACTCATATAATCCTCCACCATTCTTTCAATGGTGAGAGAATCATATGCAGTGACAGTAGACGACATGTCCGTAATCGTTGTCAGGTCCTTCAGTCCGGACCAGATGTCAGCATCAGCAGTCGCTCCAGACTGCCCTGCATCACCGCCAGCGGGTGGGCTCGGAATTCTGAGCCTTTTCCTCGCACCCACAGTTGCGGGAGAATGTGAAGGAGGAGATGTTGACAGGTCGCGTTCCGCTTGACTTGACAATTTTGTCACCAACAGGTCTTTGAACCCCAGCAGACTTGTGTCTGCCGGAAAGAGAGATCCAAGGTAGGTTTTAAATCTAGGATCGAGCACGGTGGCCAAAATGTAGTGCTCTGATTTCAACAGATTGACCACCCGTGAATCCTTGTTAAGCGAATTAAGGGCTCCATCCACAAGTCCCACATGCCTAGCGGAATCGCTCCTTTTTAGCTCCTCCTTCAATGCCTCCAGCTTCTTCTGCAAAAGCCTGATGAGGGGAATGACCTGACTCAGGCTGGCAGTGTCTGAACTGACTTCACGTGTGGCAAGTTCAAAAGGTTGCAGAACCTTGCACAACGTTGAAATCATTCTCCACTGCGCTTGAGACAGGTACATTCCACCTCCTATATCGTGCTCAATTGTATAGGCTTGAATGGCCTTTTGCTGCTCCTCCAACCTCTGAAGCATATAGAGGGTTGAATTCCACCTCGTTACCACTTCTTGCTTCAGATGATGGCAGGGCAGGTTCAGGCGTTTTTGGTGGTGCTCCAGTCTTCTGTACGTGGTGCCTGTACGCCGAAAGTGTCCCGCGATTCTTCTGGCCACCGACAGCATCTCTTGCACGCCCCTGTCGTTTTTTAAAAAATTCTGCACCACCAAATTCAAGGTATGTGCAAAACATGGGACGTGCTGGAATTTGCCCATATTTAATGCACACACAATATTGCTGGCGTTGTCCGATGCCACAAATCCACAGGAGAGTCCAATTGGGGTAAGCCATTCTGCGATGATCTTCCTCAGTTGCCGTAAGAGGTTTTCAGCTGTGTGCGTATTCTGGAAACCGGTGATACAAAGCGTAGCCTGCCTAGGAAAGAGTTGGCGTTTGCGAGATGCTGCTACTGGTGCCGCTGCTGCTGTTCTTGCGGCGGGAGTCCATACATCTACCCAGTGGGCTGTCACAGTCATATAGTCCTGACCCTGCCCTGCTCCACTTGTCCACATGTCCGTGGTTAAGTGGACATTGGGTACAACTGCATTTTTTAGGACACTGGTGAGTCTTTTTCTGATGTCCGTGTACATTCTCGGTATCGCCTGCCTAGAGAAGTGGAACCTAGATGGTATTTGGTAACGGGGGCACACTACCTCAAGAAATTGTCTAGTTCCCTGTGAACTAACGGCGGATACCGGACGCACGTCTAACACCAACATAGTTGTCAAGGCCTCAGTTATCCGCTTTGCAACAGGATGACTGCTGTGATATTTCATCTTCCTCGCAAAGGACTGTTGGACAGTCAATTGCTTGGTGGAAGTAGTAAAAGTGGGCTTACGACTTCCCCTCTGGGATGACCATCGACTCCCAGCAGCAATAACAGCAGCGCCAGCAGCAGTAGGCGTTACACGCAAGGATGCATCGGAGGAATCCCAGGCAGGAGAGGACTCGTCAGAATTGCCAGTGACATGGCCTGCAGGACTATTGGCATTCCTGGGGAAGGAGGAAATTGACACTGAGGGAGTTGGTGGGGTGGTTTGCGTGAGCTTGGTTACAAGAGGAAGGGATTTACTGGTCAGTGGACTGCTTCCGCTGTCGCCCAAAGTTTTTGAACTTGTCACTGACTTATTATGAATGCGCTGCAGGTGACGTATAAGGGAGGATGTTCCGAGGTGGTTAACGTCCTTACCCCTACTTATTACAGCTTGACAAAGGCAACACACGGCTTGACAAATGTTGTCCGCATTTCTGGTGAAATACTTCCACACCGAAGAGCTGATTTTTTTTGTATTTTCACGAGGCATGTCAACGGCCCTATTCCTCCCACGGACAACAGGTGTCTCCCCGGGTGCCTGACTTAAACAAACCACCTCACCATCAGAATCCTCCTTGTCAATTTCCTCCCCAGCGCCAGCAACACCCATATCCTCCTCATCCTGGTGTACTTCAACACTGACATCTTCAATCTGACTATCAGGAACTGGACTGCGGGTGCTCCTTCCAGCACTTGCAGGGGGCGTGCAAATGGTGGAAGGCGCATGCTCTTCACGTCCAGTGTTGGGAAGGTCAGGCATCGCAACCGACACAATTGGACTCTCCTTGTGGATTTGGCATTTCGAAGAACGCACAGTTCTTTGCGGTGCTTTTGCCAGCTTGAGTCTTTTCATTTTTCTAGCGAGAGGCTGAGTGCTTCCATCCTCATGTGAAGCTGAACCACTAGCCATGAACATAGGCCAGGGCCTCAGCCGTTCCTTGCCACTCCGTGTGGTAAATGGCATATTGACAAGTTTACGCTTCTCCTCCGACAATTTTATTTTAGATTTTGGAGTCCTTTTTTTTACTGATATTTTGTGTTTTGGATTTTACATGCTCTGTACTATGACATTGGGCATCGGCCTTGGCAGACGACGTTGCTGGCATTTCATCGTCTCGGCCATGACTAGTGGCAGCAGCTTCAGCACGAGGTGGAAGTGGATCTTGATCTTTCCCTAATTTTGGAACCTCAACATTTTTGTTCTCCATATTTTAATAGGCACAACTAAAAGACACAGAGGTAGCTACAGCCGTGGACTACCGTACTGTGTCTGCTGCTAATATAGACTGGATGATAATGAGATGAAATCAATATATATTATATCACACTAGTACTGCAGCCGGACAGGTAGATATATTTATTATGTAATGACTGATGACGGACCTGCTGGACACTGTCAGCTCAGCAGCACCGCAGACTGCTACAGTAAGCTACTATAGTAGTATGTATAAAGAAGAAAGGGAAAAAAAAAACCACGGGTAGGTGGTATACAATTATGGATGGACGAGCGACTGCCGACACAGAGGTAGCTACAGCCGTGGACTACCGTACTGTGTCTGCTGCTAATATAGACTGGATGATAATGAGATGAAATCAATATATATTATATCACACTAGTACTGCAGCCGGACAGGTAGATATATTTATTATGTAATGACTGATGACGGACCTGCTGGACACTGTCAGCTCAGCAGCACCGCAGACTGCTACAGTAAGCTACTATAGTAGTATGTATAAAGAAGAAAGAAAAAAAAAAACCACGGGTAGGTGGTATACAATTATGGATGGACGAGCGACTGCCGACACAGAGGTAGCTACAGCCGTGGACTACCGTACTGTGTCTGCTGCTAATATAGACTGGATGATAATGAGATGAAATCAATATATATATATATATATATAATATCACTAGTACTGCAGCCGGACAGGTAGATATATTTATTATGTAATGACTGATGACGGACCTGCTGGACACTGTCAGCTCAGCAGCACCGCAGACTGCTACAGTAAGCTACTATAGTAGTATGTATAAAGAAGAAAGAAAAAAAAAAAACCACGGGTAGGTGGTATACAATTATGGGTGGACGAGCGACTGCCGACACAGAGGTAGCTACAGCCGTGGACTACCATACTGTGTCTGCTGCTAATATAGACTGGATGATAATGAGATGAAATCAATATATATATATATATAATATCACTAGTACTGCAGCCGGACAGGTATATATATTTATTCTGTAATGACTGATGACGGACCTGCTGGACACTGTCAGCTCAGCAGCACCGCAGACTGCTACAGTAAGCTACTATAGTATGTATAAAGAAGAAAGAAAAGAAAAAAACCACGGGTAGGTGGTATACAATATTATATATATATATTATATACAATTATATATATATATATATATATATTAAACTCACTGGTGGTGATTATTAAACTGGTGGCCAGGTCACTGGTCACACTATCAGCAACTTGCAAGTAGTACTCCTAAGCAGACAATCACAATATATATTATACTGGTGGTCAGTGTGGTCACAATGGCAGTGTGGCACTCTGGCAGCAAAAGTGTGCACTGTACGTTATATGTACTCCTGAGTCCTGCTCTCAGACTCTAACTGCTCCCCACTGTCAGTGTCTCCCCCACAAGTCAGATAATACAGTCACACTATCTATCACTTCAGCAAGTAACTACTAGTACTCCTCCTAATGCTCCCCAAAATTACTACTGTGTCTCTCTCTACTGTCTCACTCTCTTCTCTATAAACGGAGAGGACGCCAGCCACGTCCTCTCCCTATGAATCTCAATGCACGTGTGAAAATGGCGGCGACGCGCGGCTCCTTATATAGAATCCGAGTCTCGCGATAGAATCCGAGCCTCGCGAGAATCCGACAGCGGGATGATGACGTTCGGGCGCGCTCGGGTTAACCGAGCAAGGCGGGAAGATCCGAGTCGCTCGGCCCCGTGTAAAAAAAACTGAAGTTGGGGCGGGTTCGGATTCCGAGGAACCGAACCCGCTCATCCCTAGTTAAAATATAAAGGGGTATATGCAATTGCGGTCGAATTCCCGAAATTGTCGAATTTCGGGTCATTTTCGACCAAAAAAAAAAATCGCCTATGCAATTCAGTGCTTTCCGACCAAAAAACGGACTTTCAAAATTCGACTCTTTGAAATTCGAATTTTTGCAAATTCGACTTTTCTGCAATGATATAAGTGCTGCAATTCGACCAAAGCATATTCAATTCAAGTTTGGAAATTCGACAGCAGTGCTTTTAGACAGCAAATTCGTCATTTTCAATCCGCCACACTTTGGAGGGTGAAAACAAATAAAAAAAATTTAAACATGTTTTTTTTTGTGTTTTTTTGGGGGGGGAATAGCAGATCTATTTATATTAGAAGGGATTAGGTACTTTTTTTTTTTGGAGGCACAAATATTATTTATATATTTTTTAAAATATTATTTTTTTTTTATTTTTTTTTTATGCTGGAACGGTGAAATCATAAAAAAAAATGGCGTGGGGTCCCCCCTCCAAAGCATAACCAGCCTCGGGCTCTTCGAGCTGGTCCTGGTTCTAAAAATGCGGGGAAAAAATTGACAGGGGTTCCCCCGTATTTTTAAAACCAGCACCGGGCTCTGCGCCTGGTGCTGGTGCCAAAAATACGGGGGACAAAAAGAGTAGGGGACCCCCGTATTTTTAACACCAGCATCGGGCTCCACTAGCTGGACAGATAATGCCACAGCCGGGGGTCACTTTTATGCCGTGCCCTGCGGCCGTGGCATCAAATATCCAACTAGTCACCCCTGGCCGGGGTACCCTGGGGGAGTGGGGACCCCTTCAATCAAGGGGTCCCCCCCCCCAGCCACCCAAGGGCCAGGGGTGAAGCCCGAGGCTGTCCCCCCCCATCCAATGGGCTGCGGATGGGGGGGCTGATAGCCTTTTGTGATAATAAAAAGATATTGTTTTTTCCAGTAGTACTACAAGTCCCAGCAAGCCTCCCCCGCAAGCTGGTACTTGGAGAACCACAAGTACCAGCATGCGGGAGAAAAACGGGCCCGCTGGTACCTGTAGTACTACTGGGAAAAAAATACCCAAATAAAAACAGGACACACACACCGTCGACAGTAAAACTTTATTACACACTACCGACACACACATACTTACCTATGTTCACACGCCGACATCGGTCCTCTTCTCCATGTAGAATCCACGGATACCTGAAAAAAAAGATCAATATACTCACCTCAGCCATGGTCCAGAGATAAATCCACGTACTTGTTAAAAATAAAAAAACGCAAATACCCGCTCCATAACGGACTGAAAGGGGTCCCATGCTGACACATGGGACACCTTTCCACGAATGAGACCTGTCAGTGACAGCTGTCACAGAAAGGTCTCTAAGCCAATCAGGAAGCGCAACTTCGTTGCGCTCACCTGATTGGCTGAGCGCTGTCTGTACTGTGACAGCGCATCGCACAGCTCCCTCCATTATATTCAATGGTGGGAACTTAGCGGCTAGCGGTGAGGTCACCCGCCGGTCAGCGGCTGACCGGCGGGTGACCCCACCGCTACCCGCAAAGTTCCCACCATTGAAAGTAATGGAGCGGCTTTGCGATGCGCTGTCACAGTACAGACAGCGCACAGCCAATCAGGTGAGCGCCACGGAAGTAGCGCTTCCTGATTGGCTGAAGGGACGTCAGTGACAGGAGTCACGTGATGTCCCGGCATTCGGGAGAAAGGGGTCTGATGTGAAAGCATTGGACCCCTTTCTAGTCCGGTATGGAGCGGGTTTTTGCGTTTTTTTTTTTTAAACAAGTACGTGGATTTTACTCTCTGGACGTGGATTTATCTCTGGACGCTGGAAGGTGAGTATAATTTTTTCACAGGTACCCTCGGATCGTCGGAGACCGTGGCAGTCGGCGTGTCAACATAGGTAAGTATGTGTGTGTCGGTAGTGTGTAATAAAGTTTTACTATCAAGGTGTGTGTGTCCTGTTTTTATTTGGGTATTTTTTTCCCAGTAGTACTACAGGTACCAGCGGACCCGTTTTTCTCCCGCATGCTGGTACTTGTGGTTCTCCAAGTACCAGCTTGCGGGGGAGGCTTGCTGGGACTTGTAGTACTGCTGGAAAAAACAATATCTTTTTATTATCACAAAAGGCTATCAGCCCCCCCATCCGCAGCCCATTGGATGGGGGGGGGACAGCCTCGGGCTTCACCCCTGGCCCTTGGGTGGCTGGGGGGGGGGGGACCCCTTGATTGAAGGGGTCCCCACTCCCCCAGGGTACCCCGGCCAGGGGTGACTAGTTGGATATTTAATGCCACGGCCGCAGGGCACGGCATAAAAGTGACCCCCGGCTGTGGCATTATCTGTCCAGCTAGTGGAGCCCGATGCTGGTGTTAAAAATACGGGGGACCCCTACTCTTTTTGTCCCCCGTATTTTTGGCACCAGGCGCAGAGCCCGGTGCTGGTTTTAAAAATACGGGGGATCCCTGGCCAATTTTTCCCCTGCATTTTTAGAACCAGGACCAGCTCGATGAGCCCGAGGCTGGTTATGCTTTGGAGGGGGGACCCCATGCCATTTTTTTTCCGGGTTTTTCACGTTTTTTTACCGTTTTTTAAAATCGCGTCAAAATCCGCCAAATCGGCCGATTTTCGCCCGCGACTCTGGCGAATCCGTTTTTCATTGAATATGGTGAATTCCGGAAGCCACCTTCCGGGATTCACCTGTCGAATTGAGTCGAATTAAAAAACGGCGAAAATTGCCGCGAATTCGACCGCAATTGCATATACCCCAAAGTATTTTATTCCTTCTCAGAGGCTAATTAAAATATTAAGCAGGCCCAAGCAGAGCAGGAACAGTGCAATCCAACAATAAAAAATATATTTTACCTATTCTGAGACAAAGCTACGACTGTAATGAGGTGTGACTAATGGATAATGATTTATACTGTATCTAACCCTATTTACTGTGGTCACAGTATTATTATTATTATTATTATTATTATTATTACATTTTATTTATAGGGCGCCACAAGTGTTTCGCAGCGCCGTACAAAGGACAGTACAGGGAGACAAAACTTAGCATAACAGTAAATAAATAACAAAAATGGAGTGCAGGTAACAAAGAGCAACACAATTCTCAAAACATAATACAGCTTAGATGTATTGCACAGATATATTTATGCTGATGCAGAGTGAGACCAACATCATCTTGTGTAGAGACGGGATGTAGGAGGGCTGAGGCATTCTGATATATGCCATGTATGGAAGCTGAGATCTGAATGAGGCGCGGGCATTGGGTGGCGTGGCCAAATCCAGGAGACATATCCACGCCCCCTATAAAAGTGCAAGTGCGCTGCATAAGACAGAGGTTCCCAAACTGTGTGCCGTGGCTCCCTGGGGTGTCTCGGGACACTTGCAGGGGTGCCCTGTGTTGGTGGTCCAGGACCAATTCAAATTATTCATGGTCAATATAATAGGCAAAACCAGTGCTGGTGGCTGCCAGTCATAAAATATGTGGCCAAACAGAAGAAAATCTTGTCCCTCACCACAACTGACCCTAAGGATGACATATAAACGCGATCTACTTAATGTAATATTTCTGTCTAAATTTCTAAATAAGAAATTTTTGGCCTGGGGTGCCGTGAAAAAAATTCTGATATTCTAGGGCGCCGTGATTCAAAAAAGTTTGGAAACCACTGGCATAAGGGAACATTTGCAATTAGTTACACCCCCCCCCCCCTACTATGTCACTTGTGCCAAGTAAAACAAGGTTGTGTCCACATGGTTGCGAACAGAAGCAGACACAGAGACACATGCAGGCCCGACGACAAGAGGGGTCATAGGGGACACCCGTACCAGGCCCTAAGAATCTGGCACAGAAAAATGGGGCCAGCCCTTCACTATGAGAGAGGCACCGCAGCAGGCAGCAACAGCAGGGGAGCAGCCAGCATGAAGTAACACCACCTTCCATAGCTTCACTCAGAGCCTAACAGGGAAGGGAGAGAGATGTTGTGTTGACTCTTATGGCCAATATGATGTTTAACTAACAGAATCCTAATACTTCTGAAGGAGGTCAGTGCCATAAGCAGTGCTTTATCCTTAATTGAGGTTATTGTGGATACACTGTAACATTAAAAAACAATGAAAGCACAGTGAACATTGGGTTTATACAAAGTCTCCCATAATCAAAGATCAATACGGAAACCCTGCCATAAAATAATAACTCATATTCTAATGTGAATGTAATAACTTTAAATAAGGAGTGATATCACATTTCCCTTATGTCAGTCACACAAAAGACAGGTGCCTCAAACCAGTGGCCAGTGTAGTGGAGTCTGTGAGGTCATGCTGTGATGTCATAATGGGCCTCAAACCAGAAAGAACCAGTGCTGGCTGGCCTGGTGGGGTCTGTGAGGTCATGCTGTGATGTCATAATGGTATCAACTGCCTATATCCCGGCTTGGCTGCTGCCTCCCTCATTCTCCTTCAATACCTGGAGACACAAAGCTCACCGGCAGGAGTAGAAACAACTGGCAGGAGAAACATACTTGGCTGAGGTTAGTAACTGGACAAAGACAAGGGCAGCTTAGTTAGATGTGGCAGCAGACTTAGATGCCCATTTATCAGCTATTCAAAACCTGTTGCATATGTGCTCCAGCCAATCAGCTCCCAGCTGTCATGTGTTTAAAAATGACAATTGGGAGCTGATTGGCTGGAGCAACATTTATCATACGGAATGAGTTTTAAACAGCTAAAAATCATTGATAAATGGGCAACAAGAATCAGAGGGGAATAGAAATGATTGCTTTAATGATTTAATAAGACAGAACATAGGATACAGATACTACACATTAAACTGGAAACAAATACATAGAAAATGAAATTATGTCATAGCTGGTGCTTATTTAAATAATACTATCATATGTTTTATTTAAAATGTTTTGTATTATACATGTGTATGTTAGTTTATTATAGTGGTCACTGAGGTTTTCCATGATGGTTTCATCTTCTGCCACTGAAGACAAACTAAGGAGCTATTTATGTACTGAGAAATCCTCACCGCTCTCCTGGTTTCCTTATTACACACTGAGCCATAGAGTACATCAGTAATACATGGCCACCATTAATTATTAGTAATCTAGGGGGAGATCTCTCATCCCTTCTAATGATGGGAGGTGTTGCCTATAGCAACAATCCGATGTTAACTATTGTATCATTGCATGGAGTATACTAGATATATAATAGCTAGAAGATAATTGGTTGCTATGGGCAACAGCTCCATTTATACCCTTTAGAAGGTTTGATAAGTCTGAAAATATTAGGGAAGGCAGAAAGTAGGTTTATGTCGGACACCGCAGATGATTTTACAAATTCCAACAATGAAAGTGTTCTCAGCTTACATAAGTATAATAGTAACCGGTGAAATGGACTGTCCAGAAAGGCCATTATACAGCTTACAGTTTCAGGTTCTAGTTGATCTTAAATATGAATGTATATACTTAAATACTGTAGTTGATGTTACTTACAATTGTAAATGCATTGCAAGGCATCTAACACTGTCTACTCTTCATCTTTCTCCACATCAGCACTATGGCCCCGAGATGGATGATCACACTGTGGGAGACGATAACTGCCTGCTGTCCATGCAGAAGATACAGGAGCTGGAATGCTCAGAGAAGAGATGCCCACTTGCCTCGCCATACCAGGCTTGAGGAAGAAATGCCTCCAACCAAGCCAGTGGGTTATGATCACTCTGATGGCAGTTTATCCAAAAAACTATCTCCCAGTGAGAAGAACAAGGATCGCCAGATTAAAGTCCTCGATCTCATTAACAAACAGTTAGTCGAGGAGAACAACTTGTTAGCGGCAGAAAACACCTTATTAAAACTGAAGGTTGAAATGCTTAAAGACACGCTAACGAAGGTCATAGAGCTGTTGTAGGCCTCTGTGTAACTCCGCCGCTGTTACGGAGGCTCACCCAGTAGCTGACCAGTAACCATGGATTCTTATCTTTATGCACTCACCTATTAGAGCAGGGGGAAATATGCACTGAGAGGTTTCTGTAATCTTCTAATCGTAAAGGAGCGACCTTTCTTTTTTGAAGTCTGCATAAATCTGTCAGTGTGTATTTTCCACCTTTTCTCACCTTCTCTAATACGTAAGTACATAAAAACAATGTTCCATGGCCAACATCTACTGGTTACAGCTTACTGTGGTTATACCTGGTAGTTAATCTTTAACATCAATAAAGAGCCAGAGCAAAGATATTGTCTTCAGTGCATTCTTGTCTCTATTTAATGTATTTGTAGTGAGAAATATATTGTATGTCTAGCTAAATATATAACTATGATAATTATTCATAATATGAAAAAATATTCCATTATCACCAGTAAGGGGTGGGTGTAAGTCCCGATACTAATGGTGACTGTGGATGGAGATACTCGGCGGGACGTCCTTCTGTGTGAAGACAAACAGATAACCGGCATATACGGCGGATATATGCATTACATACATAGTAACATAGTATCTAAGGTTGAAAAAAGACAATTGTCCATCGAGTTCAACCTATTTGTGGTCTCCTATGCAGGATTATTTGGTCTAAAATTTTGACTGATGCTGATGTCTGCCATAGCGTTCTATCCCTCTTTTTATAGTAACTATAGTGCGTGACTATGCACCATTACCCTGGATATCCTTATCCATTAGGAATTTATCTAACCCATTCTTAAAGGTGTTGACTGAGTCCGCCATTAAAACTCCCTCAGGAAGGGAATTCCAAAGACGTATTGTCCTTACCGTGAAAAAGCCTTTACGCCGTATTGTGCGGAATCTCCTCTCCTCTAACCTGAGCAAGTGTCCACGAGTCCTCTGTGTTGAGCTAACCAAAAACAGGTCCCGCGCAAGCTCTGTGTATTGTCCCCTTATATATTTGTAGATGTTGATCATGTTGCCTCTTAGTCTCCTCTATTCCAGTGTAAACATGCCTAGTCTTGCAAGCCTTTCCTCGTATTCCAGCGTCTCCATGCCATTAATTAGTTTGGTCGCCCGCCTCTGAACCTTTTCTAGCTCCAGGATATCCTTTTTGTAGTATGGTGCCCAGAATTGTACAAAATATTCAAGGTGTGGCCTCACTAGTGATTTATATAACGGGAGTATAACACTCTCGTCCCTTGCATCAATTCCCCATTTTATGCATGCTAATATCTTATTAGCCTTCTTTGCTGCAATCCTACTTTGGGTACTGCTGCTTAGTTTGCTATCTATAAGGACACCTAAGTCCTTTTCCAGTACAGAATCCCCTAATGTTGCCCCATTTAGTATGTAGGTGTTATTTTGTTCTTGTTACCACAGTGCATTACCTTACACTTGTCTGTATTGAAGCGCATTCTCCATTTCGCTGCCCATGCTTCTAATTTAACTAAGTCGTTCTGAAGCGATTCAACATCCTCCTCCGTATTTATAGCCTTACACAATTTGGTATCATCTGCAAAAATTGACACCATGCTCTCTAGACCTTCTGTTAAGTCATTAATGAAAATATTGAACAACTAGGTGATTCATCGCGCCCTACGGGCGCTGTTCACATTGTCACAAGGGGCTGCGCCCCTTTGACCAATGAACGCCTTTCTGGCATCCAATAATTGTATTATATGGAGTATTACCATTGCACGACGAAAGGGAGTCCGATGGGGAGGGGGCGGGGTAGTGGGGGATGTGGATGGGAGAGGGGTCCGGATGCGCTGCGGTTGGGGAGGGGCAGGTGCTGGTGTCGCAGATGGGGGGAGGGGTTCCGGAGGTGCTGCGGGTGGGGAAGGGGGGGTTCTGTGGGTGGGTTAGGGGGTCCGGAGTTCGCCACAGGTTGGGGAGGGGCGGGTGTAGGGGTGTCACGGATGGGGGAGGGGGTCTGTGGGCACTGCGGGTGGGGGAAGGGCCAGGTGCGGGGGTCCCATGGGTGGGGGAAGGGTGATTGTGGGAGTATAATGGGGTATAGATAATAGGGTGGGGTACACTGGACGGGGTATATATAATGGGGATGGGTACACTGTGTGGGGTATATATAATGGGGATGGATACACTGTGGGGCAGTATATATAATGGAGATGGGTATACATTGGGGGGAATATATAACGGGGATGGGTACACGTTGAGGGGTATATGTAATGGGGATGGGTACACTGTGGGGGGTATATGTAATGGGGAAGGGGTATGTATAATGGGGTCGGGGTATCGGGGGAGACTTCCCGCCGTGGATCCCTCACCTTATGTGGCCAGCTTGCCTCTCGACATCCCGCTGGCTTTAGCTTATCCTTCTCGGTCCCGCATGCAGGTGGCGCCAGAGCTGTCACTGGGTCAGTCCGGGGACTGGCATGAGGCCTACACCGCCACCCTGCCTGGAGTCTGAGGATGCAGCCGGGGTACAGCGGGAAACACGGAGTGGAGGCCATCTGGGCTGGGAGAGGAGTCAGCAGGGAGAGCGGCATCCAGCAGCCAGGGCACAGGGACCACAGAGCTGCCCCCACCCGGGATATATACAGGGGGCATCCAGTCCTACACATAGCCCCATACTCTGGGGGTTACAGTGCTGCCAGTACCGCATGCTGGGGGTTATAGCAGGGACGTGCGGAGAGGTGTTTGGCCAGATATTTGCCCAGATTTGTGACTCATTTCCTAACTTTGTGTGACTCCGCCCAGCGCTATACACTGAGTCACAGATGTGGGCAAATATATAGGAGATGGGGGGGGGGGAGGGGGAGATGTGTGTACAGCAGGTATGTATATATATATATATATATATATACATGGGGGGTAGATGTGTGTACAGCAGGTATATAGATGTGGAGGGAGTACATAGGGCAGGTATATATGAGCGGGGGGTAGATAGGGCAGGCACAGGTAGGTATGAGTGTACAGCAGGTATATATGTGTGTATGGAGTGGGTACGCAGGGCAGGCAGGTATGTGTGTGTGTGTGGGTATGATGTGTGTACAGCAGGTATATATGTGTATGTGGAGGGGTAGATGTGTGTGTACAGCAGGTATATACATGTGTGGGGAGTAGATGTGAGTACAGCAGGTACATATGTGGGGGAGGGGGGGTAGATGTGTACACAGCAGGTATATATGTGTCTGTGGAGGGAGAGCATAGGGCAGGTAGGTACGTGTATGTGGGCACATAGGGCAGGTAGGTATGTGTGTGCGCGTACATAGGGCAGGTATATATGAGTGGGGGGTAGATGTTTGTACAGCAGGCATATAGATGTGTGGAGGGAGTATAAAGGGCAGGTATATTAGAGTGGTGGGGTATATAGGGCAGGCATAGGTAGGTATGAGTGTGCAGAAGGTATATGTGTGTGTATGGAGTGGGTACATAGGGCAGGCAGGTATGTGTGTGAGGGGGGTAGATGTGTGTACAGCAGGTATATATATGTGTGTAGGGGGTAGATGTGTGTATAGCAGGTATATATATGTGTGAGGGGTAGATGTGTGTACAGCAGGTATATATATGTGTGGGGGGATAGATGTGTGTACAGCACATATATATTTATGTGTGTGTGTGTGTGGGGGGGGGGGGGAAGATGTGTATACAGCAGGTATATATATGTGTGTGGGGGGGTATGTGTACAGCAGGTATCTATATATATATGTGTGTGTGGGGGGGTAGATGTGAGTGTGTGTGTGTGTGTGTGTGTGTGTGTGTGTGTGTGTGTGTGTGTGTGTGTGGGGTGTGTGTGTGTGTACAGCAGGTATATACTGTATGTGTGTATGGAGGGAGTACATAGGGCATGTACAGGTATATACACATAGTGTGGGGAAGGGAGGAGGTGCTGCAGCCGCTGTGTACTGCGGGACACTTGCTTGTCTCCGTCTTCCGGCGGCGGCTCCCCGCTCTCATCCTACCCGGGCGGCTCCGTCCTCCGCTGCCGCCTCACAGTCATCCTACTCGGGCAGCTCCGTCCTCCGCTGCCGCCGCCTCACAGTCATCCTACCCGGGCGGCTCCATCCTCCGCTGCCTCACAGTGACTGGTCTAGCCTCCTGCCGCCGCGGCCGTTACCCGTCCTCCTCCTCCAGGCAATCATACAGTGGCCAGTTG
Organism: Pseudophryne corroboree; assembly: GCF_028390025.1. Lineage (NCBI taxonomy): Eukaryota > Metazoa > Chordata > Amphibia > Anura > Myobatrachidae > Pseudophryne > Pseudophryne corroboree. The sequence continues at coordinate 753,771,589 of NC_086449.1, forward strand.
CCTGCTTTTTCCTCCTATAGCTTAGGCCAGATCTGTGACTCTGATTCCGCCCAGCGTTAGCAAATGAGGCACAAAGTCACAGATCTGGGCTAATATATAGGAGATAGCGGTCCTAATACTGAGCCTTGTGGCACACCACTTAGCACTTCAGTCCAATTTGAAAAAGATCCATTAACGACAACGCGCTGCTCCCTATTATCTAACCAATTTTTGACCCAAGTGCATATTGTGCTTCCTAGCCCTATTTCATGTAGCTTGTAGATACGTCGCATGTGTGGTACAGTGTCGAAAGCTTTGGCAAAGTCTAAAAAGATTACATCCACCTCTTAACCTTGATCGAGGTTTGCACTTACTGTTTCAGAAAAGCCAAGTAAGTTGGTTTGACAGGATCTGTCCTTCACAAATCCATGTTGATTCCTTACAATGACCTTATTGGCTTCAATGAACTTCTGAATGCTATCCCTTAGAATAACTCCAATACTTTCCCCACTATAGATGTAAGACTAACTGGTCTATAATTAATTACCTGGTGCAGCTTTACTTCCCTTTTTGAATATAGGCACTACTTCCGCTATACGCCAGTCTTTGGGAACCATACCTGATATTACTGAATCCTTAAAGTAAAAAAATAGCTGTTTTGCAAGTTCAGAGTGAAGCTCCATTAGAACCCTTGGGTGAATTGAATTCCATCGGGACCCGGTGACTTATTAATCTTTAAACGTTTTAATCGGTCACAGACTACCTCCTCACTTAAATAAGTACCTATCAGTGGGATATTCTCATTATTGAGATTGTGTGTTAGTCCCTGAATTGGGTCCTCTCTAGTAAATACTGTTGAAAAAAAATAATTGAGTGTGTCCGCTATGTCATTATAATTTTTGCTTAAGACTCCCAACTTGTCTTTCAAAGGGCCTATGCTCTCCTTCTTTAATCTCTTGCTATTAATGTATTTAAAGAATTTTTTGGGATTCGCTTTGCTTTACTTTGCTACTAGTTTTTCAGTTTCTACTTTAGCCGCTCTTATTTCCTTTTTGCATATTTTGTTACAGTCCTTATAGTGCTGAAATGACTTTCCCGTCAGATTTGTATTTTCTAAATGCTCGACTTTTCTTGCCCATAAGATCCTTTATCTTTTTGTTAAGCCACATCGGTTTATGATTTTTATTTTTTTTGCTGTTCGTAGGAATACATTTGAGAGTATTTTTAGCTAGCAGGGATTTTAGTACATCCCATTTCTCCGTGGTATTTTTTCCTAAAAACAAACCTTCCCATTCAATATCCCTGAAAAATACCCTCATCATTTCAAAGTTGGCTTTGCTAAAGTTTAGAGTCCTAGTAGAGCCAGTATAGGACTGTTTATGAAAACTGATTTTTTTTACTGTTTACACTGTGATCAGCTTGTGTGTCCATCGGACACACATAGCTGATCACTCCGCCGGGTCCCCGCTCAGCTTTCTCTGCCAGGGGCAGAGAAAGCTGGGCAAATGCCACATTATCGCAGTGCTGTTCTGTGAACCCTGAGCTGGTGAGATTATCACAGGGCACACTGCGGTATTTTATCACATTTTTGGGTGGGGAATGCGATGTGGGTTACTAAAAAAAAGTGAATTAAAGGGTTTGGAGCAGTTTTTCATGAAAACTGCTCCAAATGCCCTTTAATACATTCAGGTGATACTAAATGAATGTGAAAAGGGTGTGAAAACACCTTTTCTCTAACGTCCTAGTGGATGCTGGGGACTCCGTAAGGACCATGGGGAATAGACGGGCTCCGTAGGAGACAGGGCACTTTAAGAAAGAATTAGGAATACTGGTGTGCACTGGCTCCTCCCTCTATGTCCCTCCTCCAGACCTCAGTTAGAATCTGTGCCCGGACAGAGCTGGGTGCACTTTAGTGAGCTCTCCTGAGCTTGCTAATAAGAAAGTATTTTGTTAGGTTTATTATTTTCAGAGAGATCTGCTGGCAACAGACTCCCTGCTATGTGGGACTGAGGGGAGAGAAGCAAACCTACTAACTGCGGATAGGTCGTGCTTCTTAGGCTACTGGACACCATTAGCTCCAGAGGGATCGAACACAGGAACTCACCCTTGGTCGTCCGATCCCGGAGCCGCGCCGCTGTCCCCCTCGCAGAGCCAGAAGGCAGAAGCCGGCGAGAGAAGCAAGAAGACTTAAAAATCGGCGGCAGAAGACTCCTGTCTTCATATGAGGTAGCGCCATTGCTCCCACATTACACCCACACACTCCGGTCACTGTAGGGTGCAGGGCGCAGGGGGGGGCGCCCTGGGCAGCAATTAGAGACCTCTTGGCAAAGTGGGCATATATACAAGATTAGAGAACAGACAGGAAATCTACACAGGTCTGTCCCTATGGCGCAGAGACCTTCAGAGTCTCACAATGCTCACTATCCAAAATAATAGACACTGATATCGACACGGAGTTTGACTCCAGTGTCGACTACGATAATGCAAAGTTACAGCCAAAATGGCAGAAAAGTATTCAATATATGATTATTGTAATAAAGATGATTTGCATATCACTGATGACTCATCTGTCCCTGACACAAGGGTACACATTTTAAGGGGAAGAAAGCTGAGGTAAATTTCCCTCCTCTCATGAGGAAAAAGAGCGGGAATCTCCAGACAAGAGACTGCAGCTTCCCACAAAGAATTCTCAGGCAGTATACTTTCCCCACTAGGGCCAGGATGTGATGTGAATCTTCCCCCAGGGTGTCACGTTTGCCCAAAAGGTAGCCCTGATTTAACAGCTATCCTCAGGGATCCTGCAGATAGCGTGCACATTTTGGTACACTACTCAGACCGGCGATTGTGTCGGCATGGGTTTATAGCGCTGTGGCAGCGTGGACAGGTACCTTATCAGCAGAAATTGAGACCCTAGTATGTATATATATATATATATATATATATGTATATGTAGAGATATATTTATAGATATATTAAAGATGCTGTCTTAAGAGATATATATCATAAAACATGCCCAAAGAGACATGAGTATACTGGGTCCTAGAGGCAAAGCTATGTCGATTTCTGCTTGACGTATCCTGTAGAATATGCAATGGACAGATGATGCCAACTTAAGTGGCATATGGAAGGCTGAGGATTGTGTGGAGAAGGGTTCTCGGACCTGGTCTTCACAGCTATAGCTGGTAATTCTGATATTTTAATAGTATATGTACAAGGAGAAAAAGTATGACTCTTGTTTGGGCGCACTCTTATTAGTTTCCTTAAATGGTCAGTAAATAGTCAATCTATGACTCTTAAAGATGTTGTCTTGTGCTAGTATCCTTCTCCCCACATAAATCCTCAAGGTGAGATAGACTCGACATAAACAACCATAGTTGTATGGTGCGGAAAATGTGTCTGAAAGAAGGTCTCTCTTTATTTAAATATATGTATGAAATGTTCAGATCTCAATTATACCTGGATAAATGCATATAGGAAAAGTAGCTACATCTCAAGCTGCCTCCGTCTGCCAGAGATCTGTACAAACTTAGTTTGTATTAATGCGGCCCTAAGTGGGGTTAAATACGTGAGTGGGAGAACCCACACACTTTTTAACAATTCTTGCAGTTTGCCACTGTCATAGCTGAGTAAATAATCACAATATAAATTAAATTAAAGAGATAGTTGGATTGAGTATGAGTGGTGATACTGCTGTTGGCGTTTTTGCTACAGGGAAGAAAGCCTTCCTACTTCACCAGGTATTCCCTAGCAGTCGCCTGTCTAGGTACTGACCTAGCCCACCTCCGTTTAGCTTCCAAGATCGGACGAGTTTGGGCGTGAACGTAGGGGTATGGTCGTAGGAAGAACTTGCCCTATATCGCCAATGAGAGTGCACCGAAAAGGAAGGATTGATTCCTTCTGGGGAAAAAGAAATGAAAGAGAATGGATGAATCATTCATCCATTCTCTTTCATTTCTTTTTCCCCAGAAGGAATCAATCCTTCCTTTTCGGTGCACTCTCATTGGCGATATAGGGCAAGTTCTTCCTACGACCATACCCCTACGTTCACGCCCAAACTCGTCCGATCTTGGAAGCTAAACGGAGGTGGGCTAGGTCAGTACCTAGACAGGCGACTGCTAGGGAATACCTGGTGAAGTAGGAAGGCTTTCTTCCCTGTAGCAAAAACGCCAACAGCAGTATCACCACTCATACTCAATCCAACTATCTCTTTAATTTAATTTATATTGTGATTATTTACTCAGCTATGACAGTGGCAAACTGCAAGAATTGTTAAAAAGTGTGTGGGTTCTCCCACTCACGTATTTAACCCCACTTAGGGCCGCATTAATACAAACTAAGTTTGTACAGATCTCTGGCAGACGGAGGCAGCTTGAGATGTAGCTACTTTTCCTATATGCATTTATCCAGGTATAATTGAGATCTGAACATTTCATACATATATTTAAATAAAGAGAGACCTTCTTTCAGACACATTTTCCGCACCATACAACTATGGTTGTTTATGTCGAGTCTATCTCACCTTGAGGATTTATGTGGGGAGAAGGATACTAGCACAAGACAACATCTTTAAGAGTCATAGATTGACTATTTACTGACCATTTAAGGAAACTAATAAGAGTGCGCCCAAACAAGAGTCATACTTTTTCTCCTTGTACATATACTATTGCTTGCTTCTTATGACTCTGGGCGCACCGCCAGACGGATAGACAGGAATTTCCTAATACTATTGTCCAATTCTGGTTTTCAGATAATTTATTTAGCAATTTTGGAACAGGTTTGTGCAGGATCAAAAACTTTTGCTCCCTCAATTCTGATATTTTGCCTTATATTCCTGCACAGCCTAGGAAAGCACGTCATTATCAACTGCAGCCTTTCGAACAAAGAAACAAGAAAGTCTGAGGTGCGTCCTTTCTTGCCAGAGGCGGGGGCAGAGGAAACCAGCTGCACAACACAGCTAGTTCCCAGGAACAGAAGTCCTCCCCGGCCTCTACGAAAATCCAGGCGGAGCTAGGCCCGGTGGGGGCACGCCTTCGTAAGTTCAGCCACAAGTGGGTTCACTCCCTGTTAGATCCCTGGGCAATAGATATTGTGTCTCAGGGATACAAGCTGGACTTTGAGAAGATGCCTCCTCACTGAAGGCCCTGCCGGCTTCCCCCCCCCCACCGAGAGGGAAACAGGGTTAACTGCAATTCACAAATTGTATCTTCCACAGGGGGTTATTATTCGACCATGTTGTAGTCCCTGAACATATACTTGAAAAGTTCAAGTTCAAGATGGAATCGCTCAGAGCGGTCATCGCAAGGGAGGGGGATTTTATGGTGTCTCTGGACATAAAGGATGCTTACCTTCATGTCCCCGTTTATCCACCTCATCAGGAGTACCTCAGATTTGTGGTACAGGATTGTCATTACCAATTCCAGACGTTGCCGTTTGGTCTGTCCACGGCACCGAGAATATTTACCAAGGTAATGGCAGTAATGATGGTGCTCCTGCGAAAGCAAGGAGTCACAATTATCCCATACTTGGACGATCTCCTCATAAAGGCGAGGTCCAGAGAGCAGTTGCTGATTAGTGTAGCACGCTCTCGGGAAGTGTTACAACAGCACGGCTGGATTCTGATTATTCCAAAGTCGCAGCTGATTCCTACGACGCGTCTGCCCTTCCTGGGCATGATTCTGGACACAGACCAGAAGAAGGTTTTTCTCCCGACGGAGAAGGCTCAGGAACTCATGACACTGGTCAGAGACCTCTTAAAACCAAAACAGGTGTCGGTGCATCACTGCACAAGAGTCCTGGAAAAGATGATGGTGTCATACGAGGCCATTCCCTTCGGCAGGTTCCATGCGAGGACCTTTTCAATGGGATCTGTTGGACAAGTGGTCCGGATTGCATCTACAGGTGCATCGGCTGATCACCCTATCCCCCAGGGCCAGGGTGTCTCTTCTGTGGTGGCTGCAGAGTACTCAACTTCTCGAGGGCCGCATGTTCGGCATTCAGGACTGGGTCCTGGTGACCACGGATGCAAGCCTCCGAGGGTGGGGGGCAGTCACTCAGGGAAGAAGTTTCCAAGGGCTGTGGTCAAGTCAGGAGACTTGCCTTCACATCAATATCCTTGAACTAAGGGCCATATACAACGCCCTAAGTCAAGCGGAGACCCTGCTTCGCAACCAATCGGTGCTGATTCAATCAGACAATATCACCGCAGTGGCTCATGTAAACCGCCAAGGCGGCACAAGGAGCAGGGTGGCGATGGCGGAAGCCACCAGAATTCTTCGATGGGCGGAGAATCACGTATGAGCACTGTCAGCAGTGTTCATTCAGGGAGTGGACAACTGGGAAGCAGACTTCCTCAGCAGGCATGACCTCCACCCGGGAGAGTGGGGACTTCATCAAGAAGTCTTCACGCAGCTTGTAGGTCGGTCGGAACTGCCACAGGTGGAAATGATGGCATCCCGCCTCAACAAAAAGCTACAGAGATATTGTGCCAGGTCAAGAGACCCTCAGGCGATAACTGTAGACCACAAAATATATTTAAACAAGGGAGCGCTAAGAACAGGGTCAGTTTAAATCACAGAGAGTATCCTTATTGTTCGCAGTTTGTGATAACTGTAGACGCACTGGTGACACCGTGGATGTTCCAGTCGGTTTATGTGTTTCCTCCTCTTCCTCTCATACCCAAGGTGCTGAGAATCATAAGGAAAAGAGTAGTGAGTACAATACTCATTGTTCCGGATTAGCCTAGAGGGACTTGGTATCCAGAGCTGCAAGAAATGCTCGCTGAGGACCCATGGCCTCTGCCTCTAAGGCAGGATCTGTTGCAGCAGGGACCTTGTCTGTTCCAAGACTTACCGCGGCTGCGTTTGACGGCAGGGCGGTTGAACACCGGATCCTAGTAGAAAAAGGGATTCCGGATGAGGTTATTCCTACGCTAATAAAGGCTAGGAAGGACGTGACGGCTAAACATTATCACCGTATATGGCGAAAATATGTTGCTTGGTGTGAGGCCAGGAATGCCCCTACAGAGGAATTCCAGCTGGGCCGTTTCCTTCACTTCCTACAGTCGGGAGTGACTTTGGGCCTGAAATTGGGGTCCATTAAGGTCCGGATTTCGGCCCTATCAATTTTCTTTCAAAAAGAACTAGCTTCTCTTCCTGAAGTTCAGACGTCTGTAAAGGGAGTGCTACATATTCAGCCCCCGTTTGTGCCCCCAGTGGCACCTTGGGATCTTTACGTGGTGTTGAATTACCTGAAATCACACTGGTTTGAGCCACTTAAAACCGTGGAGTTAAAATATCTCACGTGGAAGGTGGTCATGCTATTAGCCTTGGCTTCGGCTAGGCGTGTGTCAGAATTGGCGGCTTTGTCACATAAAAGCCCCTATTTGGTTGTCCATATGGACAGGGCCAAATTGCAGACTCGTCCGCAATTTCTGCCAAATGTGGTGTCATCTTTTCATATGAACCAACCTATTGTGGTGCCTGTGGCTACTCGTGACTTGGAGGATTCCGAGTTACTGGATGTAGTCAGGGCTTTGAAGGTTTATGTAGCCAGAACGGCTAGAGTCAGGAAGACTGAGTCGCTGTTTATCCTGTATGCATCCAACAAGCTGGGTGCTCCTGCTTCAAAGCAAACTATTGCTCGCTGGATCTGTAACACGATCCAGCAGGCTCATTCTGCGGCTGGATTGCCATTTCCAAAATCAGTAAAAGCCCACTCCACAAGGAGGGTGGGCTCTTCTTGGGCGGCTGCCCGAGGGGTCTCGGCATTACAGCTTTGCCGAGCGGCTACTTGGTCAGGCTCAAACACCTTTGCAAAGTGCTACAAGTTTGATACCCTGGCTGAGGAGGACCTTGTGTTTGCTCATTCGGTGCTGCAGAGTCATCCGCACTCTCCCGCCCGTTTGGGAGCTTTGGTATAATCCCCATGGTCCTTACGGAGTCCCCAGCATCCACTAGGACGTTAGAGAAAATAAGATTTTACTTACCGGTAAATCTATTTCTCGTAGTCCGTAGTGGATGCTGGGCGCCCGTCCCAAGTGCGGACTTCTTCTGCAATACTTGTATATAGTTATTGCTTACATAAGGGTTATGTTATGGTTGTATCAGGTTTGTCTGATGCTCTGTTGTTGTTCATACTGTTAACTGGGTAAGTTTATCACGAGTTATACGGTGTGATTGGTGTGGCTGGTATGAGTCTTACCCTGGATTCCAAAATCCTTTCCTTGTACTTTCCGGGCACAGTTTCCTTAACTGAGGTCTGGAGGAGGGACATAGAGGGAGGAGCCAGTACATACCAGTATTCCTAATTCTTTCTTAAAGTGCCCTGTCTCCTGTGGAGCCCGTCTATTCCCCATGGTCCTTACGGAGTCCCCAGCATCCACTACGGACTACGAGAAATAGATTTACTGGTAAGTAAAAATAAGAATTTACTCACCGGTAATTCTATTTCTCGTAGTCCGTAGTGGATGCTGGGGACTCCGTCAGGACCATGGGGAATAGCGGCTCCGCAGGAGACAGGGCACAAAATTTAAAAGTTTGACCACTAGGTGGTGTGTACTGGCTCCTCCCCCTATGACCCTCCTCCAAGCCTCAGTTAGGATACTGTGCCCAGACGAGCGTACACAATAAGGAAGGATTTTGAATCCCGGGTAAGACTCATACCAGCCACACCAATCACACCGTACAACTTGTGATCTGAACCCAGTTAACAGTATGATAACGTATGAGCCTCTGAAAAGATGGCTCACAACAATAAACAACCCGATTTTTTTGTAACAATAACTATGTACAAGTATTGCAGACAATCCGCACTTGTGATGGGCGCCCAGCATCCACTACGGACTACGAGAAATAGAATTACCGGTGAGTAAATTCTTATTTTCTCTGACGTCCTAGTGGATGCTGGGGACTCCGTCAGGACCATGGGGATTATACCAAAGCTCCCAAACGGGCGGGAGAGTGCGGATGACTCTGCAGCACCGAATGAGAGAACTCCAGGTCCTCCTTAGCCAGGGTATCAAATTTGTAGAATTTTACAAACGTGTTCTCCCCTGACCACGTAGCTGCTTGGCAGAGTTGTAATGCCGAGACCCCTTGGGCAGCCGCCCAAGATGAGCCCACCTTCCTTGTGGAGTGGGCATTGACAGATTTAGGCTGTGGCAGGCCTGCCACAGAATGTGCCAGTTGAATTGTGCTACAAATCCAACGAGCAATCGTCTGCTTAGAAGCAGGAGCACCCAGCTTGTTGGGTGCATACAGTATAAACAGCGAGTCAGATTTTCTGACTCCAGCCGTCCTTGAAATATATATTTTCAATGCTCTGACAACGTCCAGCAACTTGGAATCCTCCAAATCGCTAGTAGCCGCAGGCACCACAATAGGCTGGTTCAGGTGAAACGCTGATACCACCTTAGGCAGAAAATGAGGACGCGTCCTCAATTCTGCCCTGTCCGAATGGAAAATCAGATATGGGCTTTTATACGATAAAGCCGCCAATTCCGACACTCTCCTGGCTGAAGCCAGGGCCAGTAGCATGGTTACTTTCCATGTAAGATATTTCAAATCTACCGATTTGAGTGGCTCAAACCAATGGGATTTGAGAAAATCCAAAACTACATTGAGATCCCACGGTGCCACTGGGGGCACAACCGGGGGTTGTATATGTAGTACTCCTTTTACAAAAGTCTGGACTTCAGGAACTGAAGCCAATTCTTTCTGGAAGAAAATCGACAGGGCCGAAATTTGAACCTTAATGGACCCTAATTTGAGGCCCATAGATAATCCTGTTTGCAGGAAATGTAGGAATCGACCCAGTTGAAATTCCTCTGTCGGGGCCTTCCTGGCCTCACACCATGCAACATATTTTCTCCAAATGCGGTGATAATGTTGTGCAGTCACCTCCTTCCTGGCTTTGACCAGGGTAGGGATGACCTCTTCCGGAATGCCTTTTTCCCTTAGGATCCGGCGTTCAACCGCCATGCCGTCAAACGCAGCCGCGGTAAGTCTTGGAATAGACACGGTCCCTGCTGAAGCAGATCCCTTCTTAGAGGTAGAGGCCACGGATCTTCCGTGAGCATCTCCTGAAGTTCCGGGTACCAAGTCCTTCTTGGCCAGTCCGGAGCCACTAGTATCGTTCTTACTCCCCTTTGCCGTATAATTCTCAGTACCTTGGGTATGAGAGGCAGAGGAGGGAACACATACACTGACTGGTACACCCATGGTGTTACCAGAGCGTCCACAGCTATTGCCTGAGGGTCTCTTGACCTGGCGCAATACCTGTCCAGTTTTTTGTTGAGGCGGGACGCCATCATGTCCACCATTGGTCTTTCCCAATGGACTACAATCATGTGGAAGACTTCTGGATGAAGTCCCCACTCTCCCGGGTGAAGATCGTGTCTGCTGAGGAAGTCTGCTTCCCAGTTGTCCACTCCCGGGATGAACACTGCTGACAGTGCTATCACATGATTTTCCGCCCAGCGAAGAATCCTTGCAGCTTCTGCCATTGCCCTCCTGCTTCTTGTGCCGCCCTGTCTGTTTACGTGGCGACTGCCGTGATGTTGTCCGACTGGATCAACACCGGCTGACCCTGAAGCAGAGGTTTTGCCAGGCTTAGAGCATTGTAGATTGCTCTTAGTTCCAGTATATTTATGTGAAGAGACGTTTCCAGGCTTGACCACACGCCCTGGAAGTTTCTTCCTTGTGTGACCGCTCCCCAGCCTCTCAGGCTGGCATCCGTGGTCACTAGGACCCAGTTCTGTATGCCGAATCTGCGGCCCTCTAACAGATGAGCACTCTGCAACCACCATAGCAGAGAGACCCCCATTTTTCCCAGGACTCTTGTGCATTGATGCACAGACACTGTCCCTGGTTTTAGGAGGTTCCTGACGAGTTCGGATAACTCCCTGGCTTTCTCCTCCGGAAGAAATACCTTTTTCTGAACAGTGTCCAGAATCATCCCTAGGAACAGCAGACGTGTCGTCGGGATTAGTTGGGATTTTGGAAAATTCAGAATCCACCCGTGCTGTTGGAGCACTACTTGAGTTAGTGCTACTCCGACCTCCAGCTGTTCTCTGGATCTTGCCCTTATCAGGAGATCATCCAAGTAAGGGATAATTAATACGCCTTCTCTTCGAAGAAGGATCATCATTTCGGCCATTACCTTGGTAAAGACCCTGGGTGCCGTGGACAATCCAAACGGCAGCGTCTGAAACTGATAATGACAGTTTTGTACCACGAACCTGAGGTACCTTTGGTGTGAAGGGCAAATTGGGACATGAAGGTAAGCATCCTTGATGTCCAAGGACACCATAAAATCCCCTTCTTCCAGATTCGCTATCACTGCTCTGAGTGACTCCATCTTGAACTTGAATTTTTGTATGTACAGGTTCAGAGATTTCAGATTTAGGATAGGTCTTACCGAGCCGTCCGGCTTCGGTACCACAAATAGCTTGGAGTAATACCCCTTTCCCTGTTGTAGAAGGGGTACCTTGATTATCACCTGCTGAGAATACAGCTTGTGAATGGCTTCCAATACCGTCGCCCTGTCTGAGGGAGACGTTGGCAAAGCAGATTTTAGGAACCGGCGAGGGGGAGACTTCTCGAATTCCAACCTGTAACCCTGAGATACTACCTGCAGGATCCAGGGGTCCACCTGCGAGTGAGCCCACTGTGCGCTGAAATTCTTGAGGCGACCCCCCACCGCCCCTGAGTCCGCTTGTAAGGTCCCAGCGTCATGCTGAGGCCTTTGCAGAAGCCGGGGAGGACTTCTGCTCCTGGGAAGGGGCTGCTTGCTGCTGTCTCTTACCCTTTCCTTTGCCTCGGGGCAAATATGAATGTCCTTTTGCTCGCTTGTTCTTATAGGAACGAAAGGACTGCGGCTGAAAAGACTGCGTCTTTTTCTGCTGGGAGGGGACTTGAGGTAAAAAGGTGGACTTCCCGGCTGTTGCCGTGGCTACCAAATCCGATAGACCGACCCCAAATAATTCCTCCCCTTTATACGGCAATACTTCCATATGCCGTTTGGAATCCGCATCGCCTGACCACTGTCGTGTCCATAGACTTCTTCTGGCAGATATGGACATCGCACTTACTCTTAATGCCAGAGTGCAGATATCCCTCTGTGCATCTCGCATATAAAGGAATGCATCCTTTAATTGCTCTATAGTCAATAAAATACTGTCCCTATCCAGGGTATCAATATTTTCAGTCAGGGAATCCGACCAAGCCACCCCAGCACTGCACATCCAAGCTGAGGCGATTGCTGGTCGTAGTATAACACCAGTATGTGTGTATATACTTTTTAGAGTATTTTCCAGCCTCCTATCAACTGGATCCTTGAGGGCGGCCGTATCAGGAGACGGTAACGCCACTTGTTTGGATAAACGTGTGAGCGCCTTGTCCACCCTAGGGGGTGTTTCCCAGCGCGCTCTAACCTCTGGCGGGAAAGGGTATAACGCCAATAACTTCTTTGAAATTAGCAGTTTTTTATCAGGGGTAACCCACGCTTCATCACACACGTCATTCAATTCCTCTGATTCAGGAAAAACTACAGGTAGTTTTTTCAGACCCCACATAATACCCCTTTTTGTGGTACTTGCAGTATCAGAGATATGCAAAGCCTCCTTCATTGCCGTGATCATATAACGTGTGGCCCTACTGGAAAATACGTTCGTTTCTTCACCGTCGACACTAGATTCGGTGTCCGTGTCTGGGTCTGTGTCGACCGACTGAGGCAAAGGGCGTTTTACAGCCCCTGACGGTGTTTGAGACGCCTGTACAGGTACTAACTGGTTTGCCGGTCGTCTCATGTCGTCAACCGACTTTTGCAGCGTGCTGACATTATCACGTAATTCCATAAACAAAGCCATCCATTCCGGTGTCGACTCCCTAGGGGGTGACATCACCATTACCGGCAATTGCTCCGCCTCCACACCAACATCGTCCTCATACATGTCGACACACACGTACCGACACACAGCAGACACACAGGGAATGCTCTGATAGAAGACAGGACCCCACTAGCCCTTTGGGGAGACAGAGGGAGAGTTTGCCAGCACACACCAAAGCACTATAATTATATAGGAACAACCTTATATAAGTGTTGTTTCCTTATAGCTGCTTAAATATATATAATATCGCCAAAAAATGCCCCCCCTCTCTGTTTTTTACCCTGTTTCTGTAGTGCAGTGCAGGGGAGAGCCTGGGAGCCTTCCTAGCAGCGGAGCTGTGTAGGAAAATGGCGCTGTGTGCTGAGGAGATAGGCCCCGCCCCCTATTCCGGCGGGCTCTTCTCCCGGTTTTTCTGAGACCTGGCAGGGGTGAAATACATCCATATAGCCTCATGGACTATATGTGATGTATTCTTTTTAGCCAGAAAGGTATTAACATTGCTGCCCAGGGCGCCCCCCCCAGCGCCCTGCACCCTCAGTGACCGCCGGTGTGAAGTGTGCCTGAGCGCAATGGCGCACAGCTGCAGTGCTGTGCGCTACCTCATGAAGACTGAAAAGCCTTCAGCCGCCGGTTTCTGGACCTCTTCTTACTTCGGCATCTGCAAGGGGGTCGGCGGCGCGGCTCCGGTGACCCATCCAGGCTGTACCTGTGATCGTCCCTCTGGAGCTAGTGTCCAGTAGCCTAAGAAGCAAATCCATCCTGCACGCAGGTGAGTTCACTTCTTCTCCCCTAGGTCCCTCGTTGCAGTGAGCCTGTTGCCAGCAGGACTCACTGAAAATAATAAAACTATCAAAACTTTTACTCTAAGCAGCTCTTTATGAGAGCCACCTAGATTGCACCCTGCTCGGACGGGCACAAAAACCTAACTGAGGCTTGGAGGAGGGTCATAGGGGGAGGAGCCAGTACACACCACCTAGTGGTCAAACTTTTAAATTTTGTGCCCTGTCTCCTGCGGAGCCGCTATTCCCCATGGTCCTGACGGAGTCCCCAGCATCCACTAGGACGTCAGAGAAATCTTATTTAATACTCTGCTGCCCATGGGTTCCAAAACCGGCAGTTCCTGCTAATACAGTGGTTGGAGAGGAGGGGGGGAGGCCGGTTTAGGCGTATTGAGTATTTTTTGTCCCTGTGAATGTCCCTACTGTACAGTCATTTTTAGCTGGTATGTTTTAGAAAATGATCACTATCTACAGGGGTGTAGTATGTTATGCCGGCGGTTGGGCTCCCGGCAGCCAGCATACCGGCGCCACGCTATCTATTCTCCCTCCAGGGGGGTCGTGGACCCCCAAGAGGGAGAAAAGCTGTTGGTATGCCGGCGGTCGGGATTCCAGCGCCGGTATGCTGGCGGTTGGGAACCCGGCCGGCAAACTGAAGACCACCCATCTACAGCTAGCCATACACAGTATTACTGTGCCACTCTGTCACCATGCACAGTGATGAAATCACTATCCACTTTGTCCATTTGTGTACCCAAATTGGTGACATCCATCTATATGACTAAGGGGCCTATTTATCACCATCCGCATCCAGGATGCGGATGACAGGTGATAAAATTGCCGAAACTCACATTGCAATAATTGATTACATCACAGGGATGTATCAATTATCTATCTGCAGGGACAGAGCTTGCGGTCAAGCTCTGTCCCTGCGGTGATACTCCGCCGTATCATCGGAGTATTTAAAAAAAAAAATACCCCGATGTCCTGCTGCGCATGCGCCACCCCAGCCGACATCACCGCTACTGCCGCCACCCGGTCGACCCCCCCTGTTGTGACTAACCCCGCGTGCCGCGGACCCCCCCAAGAAGATCAATATACTCACAAGTCCAGGGAGCCGATCCACGCTGCTTCTGCTGGGCTGCCCGGCGCTGGATCCTGTATGCTGCGGTGACCCCCGGTGCTGTAAAGTGCGCTGCCGCTTTGCAGGGTCACTTTACTGCACTGGGGTCACATTGCAGCACATGGGGGACCCAGCGCCCGGCAGCGCTCTCCGGAGCAGCGGACACCGGCTCCCTGGACAGGTGAGACTGTTTTTTTTTTTTTTTTTAACTTTTTTACTGTTTACACTGTGATCAGCTAGTGTGTCCATCGGACACACATAGCTGATCACTCTGCCAGGTCCCCACTCAGCTTCCTCTGCCGGGGGCAGAGAAAGCTGGGCAAATGCCACATTATCGCAGTGCTGCCCTGTGAACCCTGAGCTGGCGACATTATCACAGGGCACACTGCGGTATTTTATCACATTTTTGAGGGGGAATGCGATGTGGGTTACTAAAAAAAAGTGAATTAAAGGGTTTGGAGCAGTTTTTCATGAAAACTGCTCCAAATGCCCTTTAATACATTCAGGTGATACTAAAATAATGTGAAAAGGGTGTGAAAACACCCCTTTTCACATTATTTTAGTAAAAATAATGTTAATAAATAGACCCCTAAGGCTGTAATGTGTTCTCATGTTCTAAGACAGTACCTTGTGTTCCGGGTTGGACTGGCCATTTTGTACTTTTGTCAAATGGCAGTGGCCCGACGGGCCGGTACGACCACACAGAGAGCGGGACTGGCCAAGCAGCACAGCCTTCCAAGTCTCTGCTCTGACGCCAGCGGCTTTCATACAGAAAGACGGGGGCCTGCATCTAGTCCAGACCCCCCTGACTCATTGCACGCCCCTGTGAGTCGCCCCCTCCACCATGGCCATGGCCCCCTTGTCATGCGCGTGACTGCTGTGCATGTCACAGTGATGTGCTGGGGCTGCTTCATGGCCCCAGTCTGTCCCTGCTTGTGTTCCATGCAAAATTCTCCATCATTTCCAATGACTCAGATTCCTGATGTCTCCAAATTGAAAAGTTAGCCTGTCTGTGGCTTGAAATAATATACTGGGCCTGACTCTGAGTCGGACTCAGGGGAGTGATTATTTTTATTCTGCACATGCGTCTAAGTCTCACTGCACATGCGTCCAGATTCCGTGCGCGCTGAGCCACAGTTGCGATTGAGGCGCACGACTGGGTTGCAAAGATCCCTGGTTGAGCCTTATCCTGTGAAAATCTAATATACCATAATTGCCATACGCCATATTAGGTATCACTTATTAAGCAGACATTTATCTGGTGCCCAGACTAATATGCAGACATATACTGTATATGATGCTCAGTGTAACATGCAGACCAGTGGCGGAACTTGTAAATGGTGCGCATAGGTGCAAAAATATATTTTGACCCTCCTCCACCCTAACTCAAGCCCACAATATGCCACACGGCAGTGGGTGACAGGCAGAGGGTGACAGCGTAAGGCAGAGTGAGGCAAAGGGTGGCAACAGAAGGCAAGGGGAGGCAGAGGGTGACAGTGGAATGCAGGGGAGGCAAAGTGTGGCCGGGGTAGGCAGAGGGTGACAGGAGGAGGGTAACAGGGAGAGACAGTGGGCGACAGGGAGAGGCAGTGGGTGACAGGGGAAGGGTAACAGAGAGAGACAGTGGGTGACATGGAAAGACAGTGGGTGACAGGGGTACAAGCACAATATCCTGTGTGGTGTGGAGAAAAAGGGGTGCGTTCCTTGGTGGGGGCAGGAACACAATAGTTTCTGCTCTATCTGTGAGAGGGGCCCCCTTCCGAGTTTGGCACTCGGTCAGGCAGATGCTGACAGTGCCAGTTACACTGGGTGTGAGCTGCCTTTAATTCACAGACAGCAGTGACTCAGAAATAAATAATGTACAGCTGTCTGGTAATAATTATTGGAAGTATGTGGCTGTGATCATCAGTGCTGATAGGTGGCAGGACTTATCTATCAGTCTGGTACACACAAGGTCAACCCTGCCTACCTAAGGTAAGTAGCAGGTCCCTCAGACAGTGGGGCCCACCCCCCTCTCTGACTGGGCCATTCATCCGACATTGCTCAAAATAGTCTGTGGGGGAGCCAGGAGATAACACATTGCTGGTCTGGGCAGCAGTGGGCCCCTTAGTCCACAGTGCCCCGGTGCAATGCACCTGCTGCACCAATGGTAGTTCTGCATCTGATGCAGACTCTGTCGTATCTAATATCTTGTGTCAAATCTAACATGTTGCCCGTGACTTTATGCTAAGTATGATAATCAGACCCTCAGCTGGCTCGAGGTCAAATGTAGACAAAAAAAATGTCAGATAAAGAACTGTAGTTGCAGAGTCTGCCAGTCAGTGATGTCGTAGGTTATGCCTGCATAAAGGTCTGGTTCAATGACAGGGGGTACTAAGGGGACACCTGTAGCGGGCCCAAAGGTTCTAAGGGGCCCTGAGTTTTGGATGTTCCCCAACCACGCCGGGGACACATACCACTGGTATATACTGTATGAGTATTTACTGTAGAACAGCACGGTTTCGGTACAACAGTTGGAACAAAAGAAAACATAAGTACAGTAACAAACACCCCCCCACCCCCCAGGTATCCCCTGTGCTGTAGAAGAAGGAAACCTACAGAAGTACGCATGCACAAGAGGATGCACAATGGTGGGTGTTGTGAAATGAGGTTTGCAGCCCTTTCCCCTTTGATCCACCCTCAGAGCAAGTGCTGCACCAACAAACCAGAGTGCTTTCCCTCTGAACAACAGCATGGTTTTGTGGCTTCAGAGAAAAAGCTAAGGGGTCTATTCATGAAACAGTGAAAAGAGTAGAGAAGTGAGTCTGTGGAGAAGTTGCCCATGGCAACCAATAAGCTGCTCCGTACAATTGTATTGCATGCAAATGATAAATGTTACTTCAATGCTGATTGGTTGACATGGGCAACTTCTCCACTGGCTCACTTCTCCACACTTTTCACTGCTTCATAAATAGACTCCTCAATCACTCCAATTTTTGTTTTACTTTACATTATTCAAGTGTAATTAAATAAGCTATTTCTAAGTCAATTTTCCAGAAACAAGTAATGTTACAATATAAAAAAGTATTTTATTCCTGCTCAGAGGCTAATTAAAATATTAGGCAGGCCCAAGCAGAGCAGGAACAGTGCAATCCAACAATAAAAATGTATTTTACCTATTCTGAGACAAAGCTACAGACTGTAATGAGGTGTGACTAAAGGATAATAATTTATACTGTATCTAACCCTATTTACTGTGGTCACAGTATTATTGCACAGATATATTTATGCTGATGCAGAGTGAGACCAACATCATCTTGTGTAGAGACGGGATGGAGGAGGGCTGAGGCATTCTGATATATGCCATGTATGGAAGCTGAGATCTGAATGAGGATCGGGCATTGGGTGGCGTGGCCAAATCCAGGAGACATATCCACGCCCCCTATAAAAGTGCAAGTGCGCTGCATAAGACAGAGGTTCATGAACAAGGTTGTGACTCTGCACTAGTCCTGAGGTTTCAGAGATCATTTATTAAACCAGAATTATGTATGGTAGGTACCTACAAATATTAGTGCCTGGTGGTGCACCCAGAGTCAGGAAAAAACTAGAGAAAAAACAACTTTGCAGAAGACTCTTGTGTGGGTGCACTCTTGTTTTCGTTATATGATTGTAACACCACCTTGATGGTGACAACCCCTAAGTATTAATTAAAATAGGGGTTGTCACCATCAAGGTGGTCGTAATATTATACCACCACCTTGATGGTTACAACCCCTATTTTAATTAATACTTGCAAAAACCAATTACTCATGTCTTATATAAAAGACATAATATTTCTACCTAAGTGGCTATAACTGAGATATAGCCCTATACCCTGATCTGGGCCCAATACCATGCAATAAGTTATATAACTTGCCATGTCTATACATGGCCGTACCCTGCTTGTTTAAAAATATAACACATGCCAACAACGGGGGCCGCCGGGGCATAGCAAATCCTATAACAACAAGCCCAATTTCTTAGACCCATGAATAATCCCTCCCCACCCACTCATGAATGTTAGACCTATACCAAAGGACAATACCCTATCATCCTTACCCGGACAGCCGGGAATACAATATATACCTATCCTTTATGCACAGCAGGCGTCCTTATACCAAGTACGGAGGTATAATCTTTTCTGTACCTTTATACATCCCCTTTTTTCATGTATCGTTTACTGTGTATGTCTGTTTTTCCCTCTTTTTCCTCTTTATATCAGCACTAGGACCTCTTACTGATAGGCACAGTGCAATGGAGTGCCCTATACCTATTCGCCTCCACGGATATTGACACCCCTACCTCCCGGTCGCCAGGCAACCAGACGCTCAGGCACCACCGGATGTGACGTATCGTCTCTGCCCGAAAGCCGGGGAGACGTGGTGACATCACTTTCTGAAGCCGGGGAGACCTGGCAATGCCTGGCAACGGGACACCTAGGCATTTATCCAACAACATGTGCCGTCCCTGCCTGGATTGCCGGGGGAGATACTAAGGGGACCAGCGATGCGGCCATTAGTGAGTCTGGAGGCGCAGTGACAAAAAGCCAGGACACTATTTTATATTCATACACGGCACTCCAGCAACACATAAAGACTTGATGGTAACTTAGCAACCAGTGGAAGAACGTCACTTCCGCAGGCCTAAGCAATGTGCCTGTAACCAATCAGGCGGCTGAATCACGGATCCCAGTGATTGGCTGGGCTCTCAGCAACAGGTATTTAAACCTGACTTATCACCCCAATTAACAGCATTGGAAGTGAACAAGCCCGCAAGACGGGTGAAACGCGTTTTCCTCCTCTGACCACGGACATCAGGAGTATGATGCAGATCTGTCTGACTCCAGACTGACCCAGGGACCTGGGCAGGGGCTGGTATTTTTTCTGTATCTTTCCATATAGAAACTTTGTTCAAACTTGTTGTAACTAATATCAATTAACAAATATCAAACCTATTCAGATGTTTTCAGATAGATACAGTATCATTTTTTGCCTGCTATAGAGACGGGACATGAGAAATGTACCTGTCTACCCTCTCTTTTGTATATTTTTTGCTCATATCGTTTATCATTATCTGTTACCATATAGATAACCAGAGAGCAGATGACATTTTTGTTTGATTGGACACACTTCCCCCCTAATATTTGTCTTTCCTAGTGCAACAGCCCCATATTTTGGGTTGCAATCATAATCATATATAAAAAAACTTTTTCTTCTTGGGGGAGTCTCTCTTGGATATGTGCTTTAGCCCCTTCAGTCCCATCTAGCTCACAGCAGAGATTTCAGATATAATATATGTATGTCTAAATTATCAAACAAATTGTCAGTACCTATTGTAAATAACACATGATCTCTGTGACATCGATCTCTTAATGTTCCCTGCCTAGCGGCACAACACATGGCGGTTATAGGTGGGATCAACTGGTGTTATTTTAACACAAGTCACATCTAGCATATACTGATCGTGTACTCTTACCCAAAAAAACTTACCTTTATCTTCATCTGCAGCCTCAAAAAAATGTTCTTATATCAGCGGACTCTCATTTATGATTCACAGGTGAAAACCTGCGTCTAATGTAGACAGCAGATCCGCATTTGCCTTTTTCTGAAATCTCTAATCGGTGCACTCTCATTGGTGGGTCGACCAATTGCGTCAAAAGTTACTACCATACCCCACCGACAGAGCCCGATCTCGTCCGATCTTGGAAGCAAAACGGTGGTGGGCTGGGTCAGTACCTGTGAGGGAGACCCCCAGGGAATACCCGGTGTTGTAATCGATGACCCCCTCCGACCAGATATCAACAGCAGGATCACCACTTTTTCTCTCCCCCCTTTTTCTTTTCCCCCTTCTCTTCTGTTTTTCTTCTCTTTTCTGCTAGATATCCAAAGCCAAAAAATTAGCAAAACTTATTGTCTTGTAAAATACGGGGGCAATTAGCAGGCAACCCCAATATATGTATATAATTCTGCTACGACACATACTCTTGATAAAACTGGTCCGATTAATTTTGACACATTGAGGTCTCATTAAAACAAGCTTCGCTTGTACTGGTTGGTTAGGAATGGATGTAGAACTATAGTGTCTACATCCCCCTACAAGTCTTTTGGTGATAGACTAACCAGAACATTTCCAATTTTTTGAAGCATTTTGAGTGCATTGAGATATAAATATATCCTATTAACCAAACATGGTGGAGTATAAGAGTGAGGATTTATTTTAAATGAATTAATAAAAGCTATGTTTTAATCTACAATCATATAACGAAAACAAGAGTGCACCTACACAAGAGTCTTCTGCAAAGTTGTTTTTTCTCTAAGACAGAGGTTCCCAAACTGTGTGCCGTGGCTAACTGGGGTGTCTCGGGACACTTGCAGGGGTGCCCTGTGTTGGTGGTCCAGGACCAATTCAAATTATTCATGGTCAATATAATAGGCAAAACCAGTGCTGGTGGCTGCCAGTCATAAAATATGTGGCCAAACAGAAGAAAATCTTGTCCCTCACCACACAACTGACCCTAAGGATGACATATAAACGCAATCTACTTAATGTAATATTTCTGTCTAAATTTCTAAATAAGAAATTTTTGGCCTGGGGTGCCGTGAAAAAAATTCTGATATTCTAGGGCGCCGTGATTCAAAAAAGTTTGGAAACCACTGGCATAAGGGAACATTTATAATTAGTTACCCCGCCCCCCCCTACCCCCTCCAATGTCTCTTATGCCAAGTAAAACAAGGTTGTGTCTACATGGTTGCGAACAGAAGCAGACACAGAGACACATGCAGGCCCGACGACAGGAGGGGTCATAGGGGACACCCGTACCAGGCCCTAAGAATCTGGCACAGAAAAATGGGGCCAGCCCTTCACTATGAGAGAGGCACCTCAGCAGGCAGCAACAGCAGGGGAGCAGCCAGCATGAAGTAACACCACTTTCCATAGCTTCACTGCCGAGCCTAACGGGGAAGGGAGAGAGATGTTGTGTTGACTCTTATGGCCAATATGATGTTTAACTAACAGAATCCTAATACTTCTGACTGAGGTCAGTGCCATAAGCAGTGCTTTATCCTTAATTGAGTTTATTGCGGATACACTGTAACATTAAAAATCAATGAAAGCACAGTGAACATTGGGTTTATTCAAAGTCACACATAATCAAAGATCAATACGGAAACCCTGCCATAAAATAATAACTCATATTCTAATGTGAATGTAATAACTTTAAATAAGGAGTGATATCACATTTCCCTTATGTCAGTCACACAAAAGACAGGAGCCTCAAACCAGTGGCCAGTGTAGTGGAGTCTGTGAGGTCATGCTGTGATGTCATAATGGGCCTCAAACCAGAAAGAACCAGTGCTGGCTGGCCTGGTGGGGTCTGTGAGGTCATGCTGTGATGTCATAATGGTATCAACTGCCTATATCCCGGCTTGGCTGCTGCCTCCCTCATTCTCCTTCAATACCTGGAGACACAAAGCTCACCGGCAGGAGTAGAAACAACTGGCAGGAGAAACATACTTGGCTGAGGTTAGTAACTGGACAAAGACAAGAGCAGCTTAGTTAGATGTGGCAGCAGACTTAGATGCCCATTTATCAGCTATTCAAAACCTGTTGAATATGTGCTCCAGTCAATCAGCTCCCAGCTGTCATGTGTTTAAAAATGACAGTTGGGAGCTGATTGACTGGAGCAACATTTATCATACGGAATGAGTTTTAATTAAACAGCTAAAAATCATTGATAAATGGGCAACAAGAATCAGAGGGGAATAGAAATGATTGCTTTAATGATTTAATAAGACAGAAAATAGGATACAGATACTGCACATTAAACTGGAAACAAATACATAGAAAATTAAATTATGTCATAGCTGGTGCTTATTTAAATAATAATATCATGTTTTATTTAAAATGTTTTGTATTATACATGTGTATGTTAGTTTATTATAGTGGTCACTGAGGTTTTCCATGATGGTTTCATCTTCTGCCACTGAAGCCAAACTACGGAGCTATTTATGTACTGAGAAATCCTCACCGCTCTCCTGGTTTCCTTATTACACACTGAGCCATAGAGTACATCAGCAATACATGGCCACCATTAATAGTAATCTAGGGGGAGATCTCTCATCCCTTCTAATGATGGGAGGTGTTGCCTATAGCAACAATCCGATGTTAACTACTGTATCATTGCATGGAGTATACTAGATAAATATTAGCTAGAAGATAATTGGTTGCTATGGGCAACAGCTCCATTTATACTCTTTAGAAGGTTTGATAAGTCTGAAAATATTAGGGAAGGCAGAAAGTAGGTTTATGTCGGACACCGCATATGATTTTACAAATTCCAACAATGAAAGTGTTCTCAGCTTACATAAGTATAATAGTAACCGGTGAAATGGACTGTCCAGAAAGGCCATTATACAGCTTACAGTTTCAGGTTCTAGTTGATCTTAAATATGAATGTATATCCCTAAATACTGTAGTTGATGTTACTTACAATTGTAAATGCATTGCAAGGCATCTAACACTGTCTACTCTTCATCTTTCTCCACATCAGCACTATGGCCCCGAGATGGATGATCACACTGTGGGAGTCGATAACTGCCTGCTGTCCATGCAGAAGATACAGGAGCTGGAATGCTCAGAGAAGAGATGCCCACTTGCCTCGCCATACCAGGCTTGAGGAAGAAATGCCTCCAACCAAGCCAGTGGGTTATGATCACTCTGATGGCAGTTTATCCAAAAAACTATCTCCCAGTGAGAAGAACAAGGATCGCCAGATTAAAGTCCTCGATCTCATTAACAAACAGTTAGTCGAGGAGAACAACTTGTTAGCGGCAGAAAACACCTTATTAAAACTGAAGGTTGAAATGCTTAAAGACACGCTAACGAAGGTCATAGAGCTGTTGTAGGCCCCTGTGTAACTCCGCCGCTGTTACGGAGGCTCACCCAGTAGCTGACCAGTAACCATGGATTCTTATCTTTATGCACTCACCTATTAGAGCAGGGGGAAATATGCACTGAGAGGTTTCTGTAATCTTCTAATCGAAAAGGAGCGACCTTTCTTTTTTGAAGTCTGCAGAAATCTGTCAGTGTGTATTTTCCACCTTTTCTCACCTTCTCTAATAGGTAAGTACATAAAAACAGTGATCCATGGCCAACATCTACTGGTTACAGCTTACTGTGGTTATACCTGGTAGTTAATCTTTACATCATTAAAGAGCCAGAGCAAAGATATTGTCTTCAGTGCATTCTTGTCTCTATTTAATGTATTTGTAGTGAGAAATATATCTTATGTCTATCTAAATATATAACTATGATAATTATTCATAATATAAAAAAATATTCCATTATCACCAGTAAGGGGTGGGTGTAAGTCCCGATACTAATGGTGACTGTGGATGGAGATACTCGGCGGGACGTCCTTCTGTGTGAAGACAAACAGATAACCGGCATATACGGCGGATATATGCATTACATACATAGTAACATAGTATCTAAGGTTGAAAAAAGACAATTGTCCATCGAGTTCAACCTATTTGTGGTCTCCTATGCAGGATTATTTGGTCTAAAATTTTGACTGATGCTGATGTCTGCCATAGCGTTCTATCCCTCTTTTTATAGTAACTATAGTGCGTGACTATGCACCATAACCCTGGATATCCTTATCCATTAGGAATTTATCTAACCCATTCTCAAAGGTGTTGACTGAGTCCGCCATTAAAACTCCCTCAGGCAGGGAATTCCAAAGACGTATTGTCCTTACCGTGAAAAAGCCTTTACGCTGTATTGTGCGGAATCTCCTCTCCTCTAACCTGAGCGAGTGTCCACGAGTCCTCTGTGTTGATCTAACCGAAAACAGGTCCCGCTCTGTGTATTGTTCCCTTATATATTTGTAGATGTTGATCATGTTGCCTCTTAGTCTCCTCTTTTCCACTGTAAACATGCCTAGTCTTGCAAGCCTTTCCTCGTATTCCAGTGTCTCCATGCCATTAATTAGTTTGGTCGCCCACCTTTTCTAGCTCCAGGATATCCTTTTTGTAGTATGGTGCCCAGAATTGTACACAATATTCAAGGTGTGGCCTCACTAGTGATTTATATAACGGGAGTATAACACTCTCGTCCCTTGCATCAATTCCCCATTTTATGCATGCTAATATCTTATTAGCCTTCTTTGCTGCAATCCTACTTTGGGTACTGCTGCTTAGTTTGCTATCTATAAGGACACCTAAGTCCTTTACCAGTACAGAATCCCCTAATGTTACCCCATTTCGCATTAACTTACACTTGTCTGTATTGAAGCGCATTCTCCATTTCGCTGCCCATGCTTCTAATTTAACTAAGTTGTTCTGAAGCGATTCAGATTTCTCCTCCGTATTTATAGCCTTACACAATTTGGTATCATCTGCAAAAATTGACACCATGCTCTCTAGACCTTCTGTTAGGTCATTAATGAAAATATTGAACAACTAGGTGATTCATCGCGCCCTACGGGTTCTGTTCACATCGTCGCAAGGGGCTGCGCCCCTTTAACCCCTGAACGCCTTTCTGGCATCCAATAATTGTATTATATGGAGTATTACCATTGCACGACGAAAGGGAGTCCGATGGGGAGGGAGCGGGGTAGTGGGGAATGTGGATGGGAGAGGGGTCCGGATGCGCTGCGGTTGGGGAGGGGCAGGTGTCGCAGATGGGGGGAGGGGTCACTGGGTCAGTCCGGGGACTGGCATGAGGCCTACACCGCCACCCAGCCTGGAGTCTGAGGATGCAGCCGGGGTACAGCGGGAAGCACGGAGTGGAGGCCATCTGGGCTGGGAGAGGAGTCAGCAGGGAGAGCGGAATCCAGCAGCCAGGGCACAGGGACCACAGAGCTGCCCCCACCCGGGATATATACAGGGGGCATCCAGTCCTACAAATAGCCCCATACTCTGGGGGTTACAGTGCTGCCAGTACCGCATGCTGGGGGTTATAGCAGGGATGTGCGGTGAGGTGTTTGGCCAGATATTTGCCCAGATTTGTGACTCATTTCCTAACTTTGTGTGACTCCGCACAACGCTATACACTGAGTCACAGATGTGGGCAAATATATAGGAGATGGGGGGGGGGCAGGGGGAGATGTGTGTACAGCAGGTATATATATATATATATATTTATATATATATATACATATATATATATATATATATACATACAGAGCTGGCCTTAGGCATAGGCAAACTAGGCAATTGCCTAGGGCATTTGGTATGCTTAGGGGCACCAGCAGCTCCTGCTGATTAAAATGATATGCGGCATGCCTATATTCTGTGTGTGACTGCGGCTGTATCTGCATACGAAATGCTACGTTGAAGTGTATTCCTAGAAATCACTGTAATGTAGCATTTCGTATGCAGATACAGCCGCAGTCGCACACAGAATATAATCATGCTGCATATCATTTTAATCAGCAGAAAGTGCTTGTGCACTAGCCACATAGTAATGCAACTAAGATACATTTTCATAAACAAAAGGCGCCCAACGTTAGCAGAGCTGCCAGCTGACTCATGCCAGGCATCTCCTGCAGAACTAGCGGCGGTGCTAGGGGGCACCAGCCAAAATCTTGCCTAGGGCATCATATTGCTTAGGGCCGGCTCTGTATATATATATATATACATGGGGGGTAGATGTGTGTACAGCAGGTATATAGATGTGGAGGGAGTACATAGGGCAGGTATATATGAGCGGGGGGTATATAGGGCAGGCACAGGTAGGTATGAGTGTACAGCAGGTATATATGTGTGTATGGAGTGGGTACGCAGGGCAGGCAGGTATGTGTGTGCGTGTGGGTATGATGTGTGTACAGCAGGTATATATGTGTATGTGGAGGGGTAGATGTGTGTGTACAGCAGGTATATACATGTGTGGGGAGTAGATGTGTGTACAGCAGGTATATATGTGTGGGGGGTAGATGTGTGCACAGCAGGTATATATGTGTCTGTGGAGGGAGAGCATAGGGCAGGTAGGTACGTGTATGTGGGCACATAGGGCAGGTAGGTATGTGTGTGCGCGTACATAGGGCAGGTATATATGAGTGGGGGGTAGATGTTTGTACAGCAGGCATATAGATGTGTGGAGGGAGTACAGAGGGCAGGTATATTAGAGTGGTGGGGTATATAGGGCAGGCATAGGTAGGTATGAGTGTGCAGCAGGTATATGTTATGTGTGTGTATGGAGTGGGTACATAGGGCAGGCAGGTATGTGTGTGTGGGGGGTAGATGTGTGTACAGAGGGTATATATATGTGTGTGTAGGGGGTAGATGTGTGTACAGCAGGTATAATATGTGTGAGGGGTAGATGTGTGTACAGCAGGTGTATATATATGTGTGGGGGGATAGATGTGCGTACAGCACGTATATATTTATGTGTGTGTGTGTGGGGGGGAAGATGTGTATACAGCAGGTATATATATGTGTGTGGGGGGGGTATGTGTACAGCGGGTATCTATATATATATATATATATGTGTGTGTGGGGGGGGGGGTAGATGTGTGTACAGCAGGTATATATATATATATATATGTGTGTGTGTGTGTGTGTGTGTGTGTGTGGGGTGGGTGTGTGTACAGCAGGTATATACTGTATGTGTGTATGGAGGGAGTACATAGGGCATGTACAGGTATATGTACATAGTGTGGGGAAGGGAGGAGGTGCTGCAGCCGCTGTGTACTGCGGGTCACTTGCTTGTCTCCGTCTTCCGGCGGCGGCTCCCCGCTCTCATCCTACCCGGGTGGCTCCGTCCTCCGCTGCCACCGCCTCACAGTCATCCTACCCGGGCGGCTCCGTCCTCTGCCGCCGCCTCACAGTCATCCTACTCGGGCGGCTCCGTCCTCTGCTGCCGCCGCCTCACAGTCATCCTACCTGGGCGACTCCATCCTCCGCTGCCTCACAGTGACTGGTCGAGCCTCCTGCCGCCGCGGCCGTTACCCGTCCTCCTCCTCCAGGCAATCATACAGTGGCCAGTTGCCTGCTTTTTCCTCCTATAGCTTAGGCCAGATCTGTGACTCTGATTCCGCCCAGCGTTAGCAAATGAGGCACAAAGTCACAGATCTGGGCTAATATATAAGAGATAGCGGTCCTAATACTGAGCCTTGTGGCACACCACTTAGCACTTCAGTCCAATTTGAAAAAGATCCATTAACGATAACGCGCTGCTCCCTATTATCTAACCAATTTTTGACCCAAGTGCATATTGTGCTTCCTAGCCCTATTTCTTGTAGCTTGTAGATACGTCGCATGTGTGGTACAGTGTCGAAAGCTTTGGCAAAGTCTAAAAAATTACATCCACCTCTTTACCTTGATCGAGGTTTGCACTTACTGTTTCAGAAAAGCCAAGTAAGTTGGTTTGACAGGATCTGTCCTTTACAAATCCATGTTGATTCCTTATAATGACCTTATTGGCTTCAATGAACTTCTGAATACTATCCCTTAGAATACTTTCCAATACTTTCCCCACTATAGATATAAGACTAACTGGTCTATAATTAATTACCTGGTGCTGCTTTACTTCCCTTTTTGAATGTAGGCACTACTTCCGCTATACGCCAGTCTTTGGGAACCATACCTGATATTACTGAATCCTTAAAGATCAAAAATAGCCGTTTTGCAAGTTCAGAGTGAAGCTCCATTAGAACCCTTGGGTGAATTCTAGAGATGAGCGCCGGAAATTTTTCGGGTTTTGTGTTTTGGTTTTGGGTTCGGTTCCGCGGCCGTGTTTTGGGTTCGACCGCGTTTTGGCAAAACCTCACCGAATTTTTTTTGTCGGATTCGGGTGTGTTTTGGATTCGGGTGTTTTTTTCAAAAAAACCTAAAAAACAGCTTAAATCATAGAATTTGGGGGTCATTTTGATCCCAAAGTATTATTAACCTCAAAAACCATAATTTCCACTCATTTTCAGTCTATTCTGAATACCTCACACCTCACAATATTATTTTTAGTCCTAAAATTTGCACCGAGGTCGCTGGATGACTAAGCTAAGCGACCCTAGTGGCCGACACAAACACCTGGCCCATCTAGGAGTGGCACTTCAGTGTCACGCAGGATGGCCCTTCCAAAAAACACTCCCCAAACAGCACATGACGCAAAGAAAAAAAGAGGCGCAATGAGGTAGCTGTGTGAGTAAGATAAGCGACCCTAGTGGCCGACACAAACACCGGGCCCATCTAGGAGTGTCACTGCAGTGTCACGCAGGATGGCCCTTCCAAAAAACACTCCCCAAACAGCACATGACGCAAAGAAAAAAAGAGGCGCAATGAGGTAGCTGTGTGAGTAAGATAAGCGACCCTAGTGGCCGACACAAACACCGGGCCCATCTAGGAGTGGTACTGCAGTGTCACGCAGGATGGCCCTTCCAAAAAACACTCCACAAACAGCACATGACGCAAAGAAAAAAAGAGGCGCAATGAAGTAGCTGTGTGAGTAAGATAAGCGAACCTAGTGGCCGACACAAACACCGGGCCCATCTAGGAGTGGCACTGCAGTGTCACGCAGGATGGCCCTTCCAAAAAACACTCCCCAAACAGCACATGACGCAAAGAAAAAAGAGGCGCAATGAGGTAGCTGTGTGAGTAAGATAAGCGACCCTAGTGGCCGACACAAACACCGGGCCCATCTAGGAGTGGCACTGTAGTGTCACGCAGGATGGCCCTTCCAAAAAACACTCCCCAAACAGCACATGACGCAAAGAAAAAAAGAGGCGCAATGAGGTAGCTGTGTGAGTAAGATAAGCGACCCTGGTGGCCGACACAAACACCGGGCCCATCTAGGAGTGGCACTGCAGTGTCACGCAGGATGGCCCTTCCAAAAAACACTCCCCAAACAGCACATGACGCAAAGAAAAAAAGAGGCGCAATGAGGTAGCTGTGTGAGTAAGATAAGCGACCCTAGTGGCCGACACAAACACCGGGCCCATCTAGGAGTGGCACTGCAGTGTCACGCAGGATGGCCCTTCCAAAAAACACTCCCCAAACAGCACATGGCGCAAAGAAAAAAAGAGGCGCAATGAGGTAGCTGTGTGAGTAAGATAAGCGACCCTAGTGGCCGACACAAACACCGGGCCCATCTAGGAGTGGCACTGCAGTGTCACGCAGGATGGCCCTTCCAAAAAACACTCCCCAAACAGCACATGACGCAAAGAAAAATTAAAGAAAAAAGAGGTGCAAGATGGAATTGTCCTTGGGCCCTCCCACCCACCCTTATGTTGTATAAACAGGACATGCACACTTTAACCAACCCATCATTTCAGTGACAGGGTCTGCCACACGACTGTGACTGAAATGACGGGATGGTTTGGACCCCCACCAAAAAAGAAGCAATTAATCTCTCCTTGCACAAACTGGCTCTACAGAGGCAAGATGTCCACCTCATCATCATCCTCCGATATATCACCGTGTACATCCCCCTCCTCACAGATTATCAATTCGTCCCCACTGGAATCCACCATCTCAGCTCCCTGTGTACTTTGTGGAGGCAATTGCTGCTGGTCAATGTCTCCACGGAGGAATTGATTATAATTCATTTTAATGAACATCATCTTCTCCACATTTTCTGGATGTAACTTCGTACGCCGATTGCTGACAAGGTGAGCGGCGGCACTAAACACTCTTTCGGAGTACACACTTGTGGGAGGGCAACTTAGGTAGAGTAAAGCCAGTTTGTGCAAGGGCCTCCAAATTGCCTCTTTTTCCTGCCAGTATAAGTACGGACTGTGTGACGTGCCTACTTGGATGCGGTCACTCATATAATCCTCCACCATTCTTTCAATGGGGAGAGAATCATATGCAGTGACAGTAGACGACATGTCCGTAATCGTTGTCAGGTCCTTCAGTCCGGACCAGATGTCAGCATCAGCAGTCGCTCCAGACTGCCCTGCATCACCGCCAGCGGGTGGGCTCGGAATTCTGAGCCTTTTCCTCGCACCCCCAGTTGCGGGAGAATGTGAAGGAGGAGATGTTGACAGGTCGCGTTCCGCTTGACTTGACAATTTTCTCACCAGCAGGTCTTTCAACCCCAGCAGACTTGTGTCTGCCGGAAAGAGAGATCCAAGGTAGGCTTTAAATCTAGGATCGAGCACGGTGGCCAAAATGTAGTGCTCTGATTTCAACAGATTGACCACCCGTGAATCCTTGTTAAGCGAATTAAGGGCTCCATCCACAAGTCCCACATGCCTAGCGGAATCGCTCCGTGTTAGCTCCTCCTTCAATGTCTCCAGCTTCTTCTGCAAAAGCCTGATGAGGGGAATGACCTGACTCAGGCTGGCAGTGTCTGAACTGACTTCACGTGTGGCAAGTTCAAAGGGCAGCAGAACCTTGCACAACGTTGAAATCATTCTCCACTGCGCTTGAGACAGGTGCATTCCACCTCCTATATCGTGCTCAATTGTATAGGCTTGAATGGCCTTTTGCTGCTCCTCCAACCTCTGAAGCATATAGAGGGTTGAATTCCACCTCGTTACCACTTCTTGCTTCAGATGATGGCAGGGCAGGTTCAGTTGTTTTTGGTGGTGCTCCAGTCTTCTGTACGTGGTGCCTGTACGCCGAAAGTGTCCCGCAATTCTTCTGGCCACCGACAGCATCTCTTGCACGCCCCTGTCGTTTTTTAAAAAATTCTGCACCACCAAATTCAAGGTATGTGCAAAACATGGGACGTGCTGGAATTTGCCCATATTTAATGCACACACAATATTGCTGGCGTTGTCCGATGCCACAAATCCACAGGAGAGTCCAATTGGGGTAAGCCATTCCGCGATGATCTTCCTCAGTTGCCGTAAGAGGTTTTCAGCTGTGTGCGTATTCTGGAAAGCGGTGATACAAAGCGTAGCCTGCCTAGGAAAGAGTTGGCGTTTGCGAGATGCTGCTACTGGTGCCGCCGCTGCTGTTCTTGCGGCGGGAGTCCATACATCTACCCAGTGGGCTGTCACAGTCATATAGTCCTGACCCTGCCCTGCTCCACTTGTCCACATGTCCGTGGTTAAGTGGACATTGGGTACAACTGCATTTTTTAGGACACTGGTGAGTCCTTTTCTGACGTCCGTGTACATTCTCGGTATCGCCTGCCTAGAGAAGTGGAACCTAGATGGTATTTGGTAACGGGGGCACACTGCCTCAATAAATTGTCTAGTTCCCTGTGAACTAACGGCGGATACCGGACGCACGTCTAACACCAACATAGTTGTCAAGGCCTCAGTTATCCGCTTTGCAGCAGGATGACTGCTGTGATATTTCATCTTCCTCGCAAAGGACTGTTGGACAGTCAATTGCTTACTGGAAGTAGTACAAGTGGGCTTACGACTTCCCCTCTGGGATGACGATCGACTCCCAGCAGCAACAACAGCAGCGCCAGCAGCAGTAGGCATTACACTCAAGGATGCATCGGAGGAATCCCAGGCAGGAGAGGACTCGTCAGAATTGCCAGTGACATGGCCTGCAGGACTATTGGCATTCCTGGGGAAGGAGGAAATTGACACTGAGGGAGTTGGTGGGGTGGTTTGCGTGAGCTTGGTTACAAGAGGAAGGGATTTACTGGTCAGTGGACTGCTTCCGCTGTCGCCCAAAGTTTTTGAACTTGTCACTGACTTATTATGAATGCGCTGCAGGTGACGTATAAGGGAGGATGTTCCGAGGTGGTTAACATCCTTACCCCTACTTATTACAGCTTGACAAAGGCAACACACGGCTTGACAAATGTTGTCCGCATTTCTGGTGAAATACTTCCACACCGAAGAGCTGATTTTTTTGGTATTTTCACCAGGCATGTCAACGGCCCTATTCCTCCCATGGACAACAGGTGTCTCCCCGGATGCCTGACTTAAACAAACCACCTCACCATCAGAATCCTCCTGGTCAATTTCCTCCCCAGCGCCAGCAACACCCATATCCTCCTCATCCTGGTGTACTTCAACACTGACATCTTCAATCTGACTATCAGGAACTGGACTGCGGGTGCTCCTTCCAGCACTTGCAGGGGGCGTGCAAATGGTGGAAGGCGCATGCTCTTCACGTCCAGTGTTGGGAAGGTCAGGCATCGCAACCGACACAATTGGACTCTCCTTGTGGATTTGGGATTTCGAAGAACGCACAGTTCTTTGCGGTGCTTTTGCCAGCTTGAGTCTTTTCATTTTTCTAGCGAGAGGCTGAGTGCTTCCATCCTCATGTGAAGCTGAACCACTAGCCATGAACATAGGCCAGGGCCTCAGCCGTTCCTTGCCACTCCGTGTGGTAAATGGCATATTGGCAAGTTTACGCTTCTCCTCCGACAATTTTATTTTAGGTTTTGGAGTCCTTTTTTTACTGATATTTGGTGTTTTGGATTTGACATGCTCTGTACTATGACATTGGGCATCGGCCTTGGCAGACGACGTTGCTGGCATTTCATCGTCTCGGCCATGACTAGTGGCAGCAGCTTCAGCACGAGGTGGAAGTGGATCTTGATCTTTCCCTAATTTTGGAACCTCAACATTTTTGTTCTCCATATTTTAATAGGCACAACTAAAAGGCACCTCAGGTAAACAATGGAGATGGATGGATACTAGTATACTTATGGATGGACTGCCGAGTGCCGACACAGAGGTAGCTACAGCCGTGGACTACCGTACTGTGTCTGCTGCTAATATAGACTGGATGATAATGATATGAAATCAATATATATATGTATATATAATATCACTAGTACTGCAGCCGGACAGGTAGATATATATTTATTAGGTAATGATGACTGATGACGGACCTGCTGGACACTGTCAGCTCAGCAGCACCGCAGACTGCTACAGTAAGCTACTATAGTAGTATGTATCAAGAAGAAAGAAAAAAAAAACCACGGGTAGGTGGTATACAATTATGGATGGACTGCCGAGTGCCGACACAGAGGTAGCTACAGCCGTGGACTACCGTACTGTGTCTGCTGCTAATATAGACTGGATGATAATGATATGAAATCAATATATATGTATATATAATATCACTAGTACTGCAGCCGGACAGGTAGATATATATTTATTAGGTAATGATGACTGATGACGGACCTGCTGGACACTGTCAGCTCAGCAGCACCGCAGACTGCTACAGTAAGCTACTATAGTAGTATGTATCAAGAAGAAAGAAAAAAATAAACCACGGGTAGGTGGTATACAATTATGGATGTACTGCCGAGTGCCGACACAGAGGTAGCTACAGCCGTGGACTAACGTACTGTGTCTGCTGCTAATATAGACTGGATGATAATGATATGAAATCAATATATATATGTATATATAATATCACTAGTACTGCAGCCGGACAGGTAGATATATATTTATTAGGTAATGATGACTGATGACGGACCTGCTGGACACTGTCAGCTCAGCAGCACCGCAGACTGCTACAGTAAGCTACTATAGTAGTATGTATCAAGAAGAAAGAAAAAAAAAAACACGGGTAGGTGGTATACAATTATGGATGGACTGCCGAGTGCCGACACAGAGGTAGCTACAGCCGTGGACTAACGTACTGTGTCTGCTGCTAATATAGACTGGATGATAATGATATGAAATCAATATATATATGTATATATAATATCACTAGTACTGCAGCCGGACAGGTATATATATTTATTATGTAATGACTGATGACGGACCTGCTGGACACTGTCAGCTCAGCAGCACCGCAGACTGCTACAGTAAGCTACTATAGTAGTATGTGTATAAAGAAGAAAGAAAAAAAAAAAAAACCACGGGTAGGTGGTATACAATTATAATATTATATATATATTAATTATATACAATTATATATATATATATTAATTAAACTGGTGGTGATTATTAAACTGGTGGTCAGTAGAGATGAGCGGGTTCGGTTTCTCTGAATCCGAACCCGCACGAACTTCATGTTTTTTTCACGGGTCCGAGCAGATTCGGATCCTCCCGCCTTGCTCGGTTAACCCGAGCGCGCCCGAACGTCATCATGACGCTGTCGGATTCTCGCGAGACTCGGATTCTATATAAGGAGCCGCGCGTCGCCGCCATTTTCACACGTGCATTGAGATTGATAGGGAGAGGACGTGGCTGGCGTCCTCTCCATTTAGATTAGGGTTGAGAGAGAGAGAGAGAGATTGACCTAAGGCTGTGATACTGTAGAAGAGAGTGCAGAGTTTAGTGACTGACGACCACAGTGACCACCAGACAGTGCAGTTGTTTGTTTTATTTAATATATCCGTTCTTTGCCTGAAAAAAACGATACACACAGTGGGGTATATTTACTAAGCTCCCGATTTTGACCGAGATGGCGTTTTTTCTTCAAAGTGTCATCTCGGTCATTTACTAAACACTAATCACGGCAGTGATGAGGTCATTCGTATTTTTTTGCTAGTCCAAGTTCAAAATTACGAATGAATACACCATCGGTCAAATTACGCCTGTTTAGATATGAATCTCGGTCATTTACTAACCATTCGTAATTGCATTTGCTGCCGCGAAAATGATTTCGCGGCCGCGAAAAATTACGATTCGCATTTTTTTCCTAAAAAAAAACGCGCCAGCCTTTGAAAACCGCGTTTACATGTGAACTTAATTATCCATTACTCACACCTGTTTTTTTGGGCCTATAAAAGTGTTTCAGGCACATTCTGAACTACTCTCACTCTGAAATGGCGGCTGTAGTGTGTGGCAATGGTTTTTTGTTGGCTGTGGGATACGTTAGACTGCTCCATGAGGCTTCCAGGAATCAGGACCAGGTAAGTGAACATGGCCAACAGGTTGTCCAGGTACCGCGGAGGCTGCGCCAGCCTCGTTTTTTTAGAGGGCGTTTAAACTTAAATGCATTGTCCGATGATAGGGTCATACAGATGTTCCGCCTAAATAGAAACAACATTTTCCACCTGTATGACCTTGTCAAACTGGGCATAGACCCTGAGACAGCACGCTCTCGCTCTGTCTCAGGCCTACACAAACTCCTGGCTGTGTTACACTTTATGGCTACTGGGAGCTTCCAGGCTGTGGCAGGCGACGTCATTGGGATCTCACAGCCCACCTTTTCAAGATTTTTGATGCAGGTGAGTCTAAAAATACATATGCGGTTATGGCTAAGTGTTGCTTGTGTAAGTTGAAACACCACAGTATTGTAGAGAATACCTAACATGACACTCACCTTAGCTTATTTAATGTCCACTCAGGTTTTGGATGTGTTGGAGCCACACATTAAAGCCTCAATCTGCTTCCCTACTGAGGAGTCGGAGTGGAGTGCTGTCAGGGTAGCTTTCTATGAGCTTGCAGGCATGCCCAATGTGCTGGGGGCCATAGATTGCACACACGTTCAGCTGAGATCACCTAAGGGCCGCCAGTATATATATACTAATAGGCATATGGATCAATCAACTAATGTCCAGGTGGTCTGTGATGCAAATTTAAAAATTATGAGTGTTGTTGCAGGTTACCCTGGTGCCTGCCATGACTCCTTCATCCTCAGTCAGTCATCGCTCTTCGATAAATTTGAGGAGGGACAAATGCCTGATGGCTGGCTGTTGGGTATGTTGAAAATGTTATGTGTGTATGTCTTTTAACCACAGCCTAGATTTTGGAGGAGGTGATAGAATAATCTAACATATGTCCTAATGTTGACTATATATGTTTTTCAGGTGATGGGGGTTACGGCTGCTACTCTTGGCTCCTTACTCCATTGTCCCAACCTGATTCTCCTGCTGAACACAGTTATAATCATGCACATAAGGCTACGCGGAATGTGATAGAAAGATGTTTTGGGGTGCTGAAGTCACGTTTTCGGTGTCTGGATAAATCTGGTGGCCTTTTGTTGTATAGTCCCTCAAAGGTGACTCGGATTGTGTTCTGCTGCTGTTTTCTCCATAATCTGTGTTTAAGTCAACATCTGGCACATGGTGAGGGAGAAAGCTGTCAGCAAGCAGAGGAGTTAGATACATCTGGTGACAGTGTGAGTACAATTGTAGGGAGGCAGGTACGTCAAGAAGTGATCCTGCGATATTTTACAGGTAAGTTTTATTATGCTGTAATTATCCTTCACTAAACACTTTGCTCTACTTTCTATTGTGTGTTCTGTTACTTACTGTTTGTTGTTTATAGTGGTGTGTCCATTGTGCTTAGTTGATGCTAACAAAACATTTACAGTCATTACCCTTGAAAAACATAACTACATACATACAGACCAGCTTAAAAATTTTTGGAGACGGACACAGGAATGTTTTTTTTTAACAAATTTTTGTATTTATTTGCACAAAAAGATTGGTGTTATTTTTTTCGCTTGTGTGTGCTGGGTGCTGGCTCACTGGCACGTGCTCTTGAGGAACGCCGGACAGGGGAGGTTACTGGCGTTTGAACAGGGGTCGTGGTCCCCGAGCTGGAGGTAACTTGCTGAGCTCCCATCATAGCAATATTGCTGCTCAAATTATTTAAACTGGCAATCAGCTGAGTGTTTGTAGCAGTGTGGCTTGCTACAATCCTGGATAAGGCCTCATTCACCACTTGATTGTGTTGAATGATCTGAACGAGTGCCTGCTGATGTCGCTGTTGCTCATCTATAATGCGGGATAAATGTGCATTCATTTGGCTGTTTTCAGCCCTAATTTGCTCCATTGAGGTAGCCATTCTCCCTACTTGTACTATCAGTCTGCCCGAGTTGCGACTAATACGCGGTAGATGATGGGGCAGACTGGCAAGGTGTTGTGTATGTTGGGTCAGGGTGGCATTGCTTTGGGCCTGTTGGCTTGTCCAACTGGCCCAAAAATCGCCAGGAATTTGGCTTGGGGGCGGAGCTTGTGCCAGTTGGGGACTGATGGATGGTTGGGGTATATCCTGCAACTGTATTGGCATGCTTGGATCAACAGCTGTAAGTTGCAGTGTGAAGGATGGCTCTTGTTCTGGTCCCTGCTGGTCCTCGGCGGACATCAAGTTGTGCTCTGTATGGGGTAGGCAACATGCAATGTTGTAATTTTTTTTAATTTGGCCTGGCTAATGCAACACATTAATACATTCCTAATACTACATTTTTGCATTATTAGCACTTGTTTTTCTCAACGTTAACAATTTATAATTTTTATATTTTAAAAAACCAACACAGGCGCAAACATTGCCAAATTTGCATATTCCTCACTTAACTAACTTCCCTCCACACCATTACACTGTTAGATTCCCTCCCCTCACCACGATATAGACTACTTACCTGTATAGTCCAGAGGAGCGGAGCAAGTAAGCCATCTACATACTGGACAGGGGCGATGTGTGAACACTCTAATGGTTTTTTTATTTCGGTCCAACATTTAATTTTATTCATATTTTTTTAAAAATGTGAACGTGTGTGTGCTTAATGTATCCTCAAATCTGTTGTTTTCATACAAATAGGTTGTCTAGACCATCCACTAAGACCTTATCTAATTTTATTAAAGCACCTTGAGCAATTGAAGACGTTACATCACATTGATTGTTGAGGAAAACATGTAAACTCCAAACCAACTAACAACATCTTAAGTGTACTGTGTATATTATTGCTTATGTGTTTAATTTATGTTTTTACTCACCAGATAACTGAGGTGATCTGGCCTCATCACTCTGCGAACTCGACAATAGTGCCAGTGGTGGCTGGGGTGACACTGCCGAAAGTCTTCGCCTGGGTGGGGATGATGGAGGTGCGGAATCAGAGCCAAGACGCCGTGTCTTAGTTGGCCTCCTGGGTAAGTGGCCCAAGCCCTGTGATGGGCGGCTTACAGGAGGTCGGCTTCCAGAAGCAGAACCTAGGTGCAAAATTTAAACTTAATATTTTGTACTTCTATGTGTTTTCAGAATATGTGACTACAGTGAAGACTTACCTGCAATACCGGCATCATCCTGACTTGTGTGAGGCCTGTCTGGGCGGCTGGTCTGTGTGACTGTGGAAAAAGTGACCCCAACATTATTACCATGTTTTTGGAAAAATGACCCACTGAAAACCATTAATGTACTGTAAGCATCTATATGGTTTTGTTTAAAACAAATTTTTAAGCTTAAGAGCTTCTACATTCATGATTTTGAGTTGAATATCAAAATGTACTTGATGTGGCACACAATAAATTTATTTAAAATAAGTTTTTGGTCTCAGATATTGCAGAGATTGAGTACTTGCAAATATTTTTAAAAATGTAATGTTTTAAAAATTTCCCCGCTTTTCTGTTTGTTAAAAAAACAAAAACCTTTTGTGGATTTTAAACAAACACACATGTTCAAGCATTATCGCCAAAAATTGCAACAAAAAAAGAAAAAAAAACATTCAAAACACAAACACACCTTAAGGGAGCATAGGCATGCAATCTGTTTTGTGAGAAAAAAATCATCCTTTAAACTTTAAAAATGAAATTAACTAAATTTTACAGACATTTTAAGAACAATATTACAAAACAAACTTACCATCCTGCGTGGGTCGGTCCGAATCCCGGACATGAGTAGCAGACACCACTTCGCCAGGAATCAATGCCCGCACAGGCTCCTCCCAGTCCCGATAGCTTACACGTAAAGGTGGCCCACCTCCGGTTCTCCGTGCAGATTTGGACTCTTTGGCCATCTTGGCCTTGACACGCCGCTTAATATCATAGAAACGCTTGCGGCACGTGTCCTCTGTCCGCCTCACCACACCCTCACTATTCACAGCAAGTATGACTTGCCCCCACAGGGCAGACTTCCTGCGGGAGGACACCCTGGCAGCATCCTGACTAAACAATTGGCGATGGTGCTTCATCAGCTCACGCACCAACGCCATGTTTTCAGCATAGCTGAACTTTATATTCCTGCCAGTCTTGGTAGTGGTGCGTGGCTGCGGTGCCACAACACCATCACTATCACTGGAAAATCCAGCAACAGGCACCCCCTCCTCCTCCTCCTCCTCACTAACCTCCTCCCTCTCACTACCCCCCTCCACCTCACTACCAGCCTCCACCTCACTACCAGCCTCCACCTCACTACCAGCCTCCACCTCACTAACCTCCGCCACCACACTGACCTCTGAGTCGGACATGACAAACAACATAAAACACACAAAAATGAAAACACAAAACACACTCCTCCACTACAGCCAACACACACGCTCACTCACTCACAAACAATGACAAAAGACTGAAAAAAAAAAACAAGGACAAAAAAGTTTACAAACTGGGAAAAAACAATACTACAAAGATCACAAGACTACTAACACACACAGTACAGCACTCAACAATCACCAAACTCCTCTCCAAATCCACCAAAAACTCCACCAAACTCACCAACTCCAAATACACCTTCCTCTCTCCTCTCCACTAGCTAAACCCACGAGGTGCGGAGTGTTTGGGGCGTTTTTATAGTAACATGCACAGACACTCCTCCTTCACGAATACAACCAATCACGGCCGCGTGACGTAAACGAAACTTAGGAGTAAAAACGCGGCCGCAAATTCCAAATCACTGCCGTAACAGACTTGTGACGCAGTCGTAAAAAAAACGCAACAACGCGGCCGCAAAATAGCAAACGCGGCCGCATTCAGCAGCAAAAAAACACGAATGACATCGACATCGGAAGATACGGAAAATACGAATACGACTGCTTAGTAAATGAGTCGTAATCAATTCAAAAAGTTGCAGATTTACACTGTCGATGTCAGTCGTGATTGAACTTGAACATGATTCTGAAAAATACGAATCTTAGTAAATATACCCCAGTGACTCAGTCACATACCATATCTGTGTGCACTGCTCAGCCCAGTGTGCTGCATCAATGTATATATATATCTGACTGTGCTCAGCTCACACAGCTTATAATTGTGGGGGAGACTGGGGATCACTGCAGTGCCAGTTATAGGTTATAGCAGGAGCCAGGAGTACATAATATTATATTAAAATTAAACAGTGCACACTTTTGCTGCAGGAGTGCCACTGCCAGTGTGACTAGTGACCAGTGACCTGACCACCAGTATATATAATATTAGTAGTATACTATCTCTTTATCAACCAGTCTATATTAGCAGCAGACACAGTACAGTGCGGTAGTTCACGGCTGTGGCTACCTCTGTGTCGGCACTCGGCAGCCCGTCCATAATTGTATATACCACCTAACCGTGGTTTTTTTTTCTTTCTTTATAGTCATACTAGTTACGAGTATACTATCTCTTTATCAACCAGTCTATATTAGCAGCAGACACAGTACAGTGCGGTAGTTCACGGCTGTGGCTACCTCTGTGTCGGCACTCGGCAGCCCGTCCATAATTGTATATACCACCTAACCGTGGTTTTTTTTTCTTTCTTTATACATACATACTAGTTACGAGTATACTATCTCTTTATCAACCAGTCTATATTAGCAGCAGACACAGTACAGTGCGGTAGTTCACGGCTGTGGCTACCTCTGTGTCGGCACTCGGCAGCCCGTCCATAATTGTATATACCACCTAACCGTGGTTTTTTTTTCTTTCTTTATACATACATACTAGTTACGAGTATACTATCTCTTTATCAACCAGTCTATATTAGCAGCAGACACAGTACAGTGCGGTAGTTCACGGCTGTGGCTACCTCTGTGTCGGCACTCGGCAGCCCGTCCATAATTGTATATACCACCTAACCGTGGTTTTTCTTTCTTTCTTTATACATACATACTAGTTACGAGTATACTATCTCTTTATCAACCAGTCTATATATTAGCAGCAGACACAGTACAGTGCGGTAGTTCACGGCTGTGGCTACCTCTGTGTCGGCACTCGGCAGCCCGTCCATAATTGTATATACCACCTAACCGTGGTTTTTTTTTTCTTTCTTTATACATACATACTAGTTACGAGTATACTATCTCT
Source organism: Pseudophryne corroboree (assembly GCF_028390025.1). NCBI lineage: Eukaryota > Metazoa > Chordata > Amphibia > Anura > Myobatrachidae > Pseudophryne > Pseudophryne corroboree. Next base: position 753,813,179 of record NC_086449.1, read on the forward strand.
TTATCAACCAGTCTATATATTAGCAGCAGACACAGTACAGTGCGGTAGTTCACGGCTGTGGCTACCTCTGTGTCGGCACTCGGCAGCCCGTCCATAATTGTATATACCACCTAACCGTGGTTTTTTTTTCTTTCTTTATACATACATACTAGTTACGAGTATACTATCTCTTTATCAACCAGTCTATATATTAGCAGCAGACACAGTACAGTGCGGTAGTTCACGGCTGTGGCTACCTCTGTGTCGGCACTCGGCAGCCCGTCCATAATTGTATATACCACCTAACCGTGGTTTTTTTTTCTTTCTTTATACATACATACTAGTTACGAGTATACTATCTCTTTATCAACCAGTCTATATATTAGCAGCAGACACAGTACAGTGCGGTAGTTCACGGCTGTGGCTACCTCTGTGTCGGCACTCGGCAGCCCGTCCATAATTGTATATACCACCTAACCGTGGTTTTTTTTTCTTTCTTTATACATACATACTAGTTACGAGTATACTATCTCTTTATCAACCAGTCTATATTAGCAGCAGACACAGTACAGTGCGGTAGTTCACGGCTGTGGCTACCTCTGTGTCGGCACTCGGCAGCCCGTCCATAATTGTATATACCACCTAACCGTGGTTTTTTTTTCTTTCTTTATACATACATACTAGTTACGAGTATACTATCTCTTTATCAACCAGTCTATATATTAGCAGCAGACACAGTACAGTGCGGTAGTTCACGGCTGTGGCTACCTCTGTGTCGGCACTCGGCAGCCCGTCCATAATTGTATATACCACCTAACCGTGGTTTTTCTTTCTTTCTTTATACATACATACTAGTTACGAGTATACTATCTCTTTATCAACCAGTCTATATTAGCAGCAGACACAGTACAGTACGGTAGTTCACGGCTGTGGCTACCTCTGTGTCTGCACTCGGCAGGCAGTCCATAATTGTATACTAGTATCCATCTCCATTGTTTACCTGAGGTGCCTTTTAGTTGTGCCTATTAAAATATGGAGAACAAAAATGTTGAGGTTCCAAAATTAGGGAAAGATCAAGATCCACTTCCACCTCGTGCTGAAGCTGCTGCCACTAGTCATGGCCGAGACGATGAAATGCCAGCAACGTCGTCTGCCAAGGCCGATGCCCAATGTCATAGTACAGAGCATGTCAAATCCAAAACACCAAATATCAGAAAAAAAAGGACTCCAAAACCTAAAATAAAATTGTCGGAGGAGAAGCGTAAACTTGCCAATATGCCATTTACGACACGGAGTGGCAAGGAACGGCTGAGGCCCTGGCCTATGTTCATGGCTAGTGGTTCAGCTTCACATGAGGATGGAAGCACTCAGCCTCTCGCTAGAAAAATGAAAAGACTCAAGCTGGCAAAAGCAGCACAGCAAAGAACTGTGCATTCTTCGAAATCCCAAATCCACAAGGAGAGTCCAATTGTGTCGGTTGCGATGCCTGACCTTCCCAACACTGGACGTGAAGAGCATGCGCCTTCCACCATTTGCACGCCCCCTGCAAGTGCTGGAAGGAGCACCCGCAGTCCAGTTCCTGATAGTCAGATTGAAGATGTCAGTGTTGAAGTACACCAGGATGAGGAGGATATGGGTGTTGCTGGCGCTGGGGAGGAAATTGACCAGGAGGATTCTGATGGTGAGGTGGTTTGTTTAAGTCAGGCACCCGGGGAGACACCTGTTGTCCGTGGGAGGAATATGGCCGTTGACATGCCTCGTGAAAATACCAAAAAAATCAGCTCTTCGGTGTGGAGGTATTTCACCAGAAATGCGGACAACAGGTGTCAAGCCGTGTGTTCCCTTTGTCAAGCTGTAATAAGTAGGGGTAAGGACGTTAACCACCTCGGAACATCCTCCCTTATACGTCACCTGCAGCGCATTCATAATAAGTCAGTGACAAGTTCAAAAACTTTGGGTGACAGCGGAAGCAGTCCACTGACCAGTAAATCCCTTCCTCTTGTAACCAAGCTCACGCAAACCACCCCACCAACTCCCTCAGTGTCAATTTCCTCCTTCCCCAGGAATGCCAATAGTCCTGCAGGCCATGTCACTGGCAATTCTGACGAGTCCTCTCCTGCCTGGGATTCCTCCGATGCATCCTTGCGTGTAACGCCTACTGCTGCTGGCGCTGCTGTTGTTGCCGCTGGGAGTCGATGGTCATCCCAGAGGGGAAGTCGTAAGCCCACTTGTACTACTTCCAGTAAGCAATTGACTGTTCAACAGTCCTTTGCGAGGAAGATGAAATATCACAGCAGTCATCCTACTGCAAAGCGGATAACTGAGGCCTTGACAACTATGTTGGTGTTAGACGTGCGTCCGGTATCCGCCGTTAGTTCACAGGGAACTAGACAATTTATTGAGGCAGTGTGCCCCCGTTACCAAATACCATCTAGGTTCCACTTCTCTAGGCAGGCGATACCGAGAATGTACACGGACGTCAGAAAAAGACTCACCAGTGTCCTAAAAAATGCAGTTGTACCCAATGTCCACTTAACCACGGACATGTGGACAAGTGGAGCAGGGCAGGGTCAGGACTATATGACTGTGACAGCCCACTGGGTAGATGTATGGACTCCCGCCGCAAGAACAGCAGCGGCGGCACCAGTAGCAGCATCTCGCAAACGCCAACTCTTTCCTAGGCAGGCTACGCTTTGTATCACCGCTTTCCAGAATACGCACACAGCTGAAAACCTCTTACGGCAACTGAGGAAGATCATCGCGGAATGGCTTACCCCAATTGGACTCTCCTGTGGATTTGTGGCATCGGACAACGCCAGCAATATTGTGTGTGCATTAAATATGGGCAAATTCCAGCACGTCCCATGTTTTGCACATACCTTGAATTTGGTGGTGCAGAATTTTTTAAAAAACGACAGGGGCGTGCAAGAGATGCTGTCGGTGGCCAGAAGAATTGCGGGACACTTTCGGCGTACAGGCACCACGTACAGAAGACTGGAGCACCACCAAAAACTACTGAACCTGCCCTGCCATCATCTGAAGCAAGAAGTGGTAACGAGGTGGAATTCAACCCTCTATATGCTTCAGAGGTTGGAGGAGCAGCAAAAGGCCATTCAAGCCTATACAATTGAGCACGATATAGTAGGTGGAATGCACCTGTCTCAAGCGCAGTGGAGAATGATTTCAACGTTGTGCAAGGTTCTGATGCCCTTTGAACTTGCCACACGTGAAGTCAGTTCAGACACTGCCAGCCTGAGTCAGGTCATTCCCCTCATCAGGCTTTTGCAGAAGAAGCTGGAGACATTGAAGGAGGAGCTAACACGGAGCGATTCCGCTAGGCATGTGGGACTTGTGGATGGAGCCCTTAATTCGCTTAACAAGGATTCACGGGTGGTCAATCTGTTGAAATCAGAGCACTACATTTTGGCCACCGTGCTCGATCCTAGATTTAAAGCCTACCTTGGATCTCTCTTTCCGGCAGACACAAGTCTGCTGGGGTTGAAAGACCTGCTGGTGACAAAATTGTCAAGTCAAGCGGAACGCGACCTGTCAACATCTCCTCCTTCACATTCTCCCGCAACTGGGGGTGCGAGGAAAACGCTCAGAATTCCGAGCCCACCCGCTGGCGGTGATGCAGGGCAGTCTGGAGCGACTGCTGATGCTGACATCTGGTCCGGACTGAAGGACCTGACAACGATTACGGACATGTCGTCTACTGTCACTGCATATGATTCTCTCAACATTGATAGAATGGTGGAGGATTATATGAGTGACCGCATCCAAGTAGGCACGTCACACAGTCCGTACTTATACTGGCAGGAAAAAGAGGCAATTTGGAGGCCCTTGCACAAACTGGCTTTATTCTACCTAAGTTGCCCTCCCACAAGTGTGTACTCCGAAAGAGTGTTTAGTGCCGCCGCTCACCTTGTCAGCAATCGGCGTACGAGGTTACATCCAGAAAATGTGGAGAAGATGATGTTCATTAAAATGAATTATAATCAATTCCTCCGCGGAGACATTGACCAGCAGCAATTGCCTCCACAAAGTACACAGGGAGCTGAGATGGTGGATTCCAGTGGGGACGAATTGATAATCTGTGAGGAGGGGGATGTACACGGTGATATATCGGAGGGTGATGATGAGGTGGACATCTTGCCTCTGTAGAGCCAGTTTGTGCAAGGAGAGATTAATTGCTTCTTTTTTGGGGGGGTCCAAACCAACCCGTCATATCAGTCACAGTCGTGTGGCAGACCCTGTCACTGAAATGATGGGTTGGTTAAAGTGTGCATGTCCTGTTTTGTTTATACAACATAAGGGTGGGTGGGAGGGCCCAAGGACAATTCCATCTTGCACCTCTTTTTTCTTTTCTTTTTCTTTGCATCATGTGCTGATTGGGGAGGGTTTTTTGGAAGGGACATCCTGCGTGACACTGCAGTGCCACTCCTAGATGGGCCCGGTGTTTGTGTCGGCCACTAGGGTCGCTAATCTTACTCACACAGTCAGCTACCTCATTGCGCCTCTTTTTTTCTTTGCGTCATGTGCTGTTTGGGGAGGGTTTTTTGGAAGGGACATCCTGCGTGACACTGCAGTGCCACTCCTAGATGGGCCCGGTGTTTGTGTCGGCCACTAGGGTCGCTAATCTTACTCACACAGCTACCTCATTGCGCCTCTTTTTTTCTTTGCGTCATGTGCTGTTTGGGGAGGGTTTTTTGGAAGGGACATCCTGCGTGACACTGCAGTGCCACTCCTAGATGGGCCCGTTGTTTGTGTCGGCCACTAGGGTCGCTAATCTTACTCACACAGCTACCTCATTGCGCCTCTTTTTTTCTTTGCGTCATGTGCTGTTTGGGGAGGGTTTTTTGGAAGGGCCATCCTGCGTGACACTGCAGTGCCACTCCTAGATGGGCCCGGTGTTTGTGTCGGCCACTAGGGTCGCTAATCTTACTCACACAGCTACCTCATTGCGCCTCTTTTTTTCTTTGCGTCATGTGCTGTTTGGGGAGGGTTTTTTGGAAGGGACATCCTGCGTGACACTGCAGTGCCACTCCTAGATGGGCCTGGTGTTTGTGTCGGCCACTAGGGTCGCTTATCTTACTCACACAGCGACCTCGGTGCAAATTTTAGGACTAAAAATAATATTGTGAGGTGTGAGGTATTCAGAATAGACTGAAAATGAGTGTAAATTATGGTTTTTGAGGTTAATAATACTTTGGGATCAAAATGACCCCCAAATTCTATGATTTAAGCTGTTTTTTAGTGTTTTTTGAAAAAAACACCCGAATCCAAAACACACCCGAATCCAGTGGCGGATTTAGGGGGGGGGCACTTGGGCCCGTGCCCCCCCTGTCATTTGGGAACACACCCCCCCCGTGCCGCCGCCGCCGCATACGGAGATGACGGGCGCCCGCTGAGATTGTGTTACCAGCGGGCGCCCGTCTCACTGCACAGCGGCAGCCGGAGGCAGGAGCTCAGTACTGAGCTCCGGCTTCCGGCGCTGTCACTGTGCGCTATGGGAGAGACGTCAGTCATGACGTCTCTCTGATAGTGCTGAGTGACTGAGGAGCGGACGCCAGGAGGAGGACTGCAGCGGCGCGGGAACGGGGCTCGGTAAGTATGTTTTTTATTTCCTTAATGCATCTACTGGGGGCTAACTATGGGGGACATTACTACTGGGGGCTAACTATGGGGGACATTACTACTGGGGGCTAACTATGGGGGACATTACTACTGGGAGGCTAACTATGGGGGACATTACTACTGGGGGCTAACTATGGGGGACATTACTACTGGGGGGCATCAACAAGGGGCATTACTACTGGGGGTCAAACTACTGGGGGCATTATAACTGGGGCATCTACTGGGGGCATCACTACTGAGGGGTCATCTATTGGGGGCAGCTACTGGGGGCCATCTACTGGGGGCATTACTACAGGGGGGTCATCTATTGGGGCAAACTCGTAGGGGGGCATTACTACTGGGGGGTCATCTATTGGGGGCAGCTACTGGGGGACATTTTTCCTGGGGGGCATCTACTGGGGGCATTATTACTGGGGGGCATCTACTGGGGGCATTACTACTGGCGGGTCATCTATTGGGGGCAAACTCCTAAGGGGCATTACTACTGGGGGCAAACTACTGGAGGACATTATTATTAGGGGGCATCTACTGGGGGCAAACTGCTGGGGGACATTATTACTGGGGGGGCATCTACTGGGGGCCAACTACTGGGGGACTATTACTGGGGGCCAACTACAAAGGTGCTAACTACTGGCGGTGTAACTACAGGGGCATTACTACTGGCGGCTTAACTACAGGGGCATTACTACTTGGGGGCTAAACTAAAGGGGGGGTAAACTACTGGGGTCATGACTGCAGGGAAATTACCACTGGGGGCATAATGACTGGGGGCATTACTACAGGCAACATTACTACTAGGGGCAATACGGGCATTGCATAAGGGGCACCACTACTATGTGGTCTATATAAGGGGCACTACCAGTACAGTGAACATTGCATAACGAGCGCTACAACTGTGGGCATTGTATAAGAAGCGCCACCTCACGCAGCCGCACGCAAATGTACTTGCCCCTTCCATGGTGCCCCCCCTATCATTTTCTTCTGGATCCGCCCCTGCCCGAATCCGACAAAAAAAATTCGGTGAGGTTTTGCCAAAACGCGGTCGAACCCAAAACACGGCCGCGGAACCGAACCCAAAACCAAAACACAAAACCCGAAAAATTTCAGGCGCTCATCTCTAGTGGTCAGGTCACTGGTCACACTATCAGCAACTTGCAAGTAGTACTCCTAAGCATACAATCACAATATATATTATACTGGTGTGGCACTCTGGCAGCAAAAGTGTGCACTGTACGTTATATGTACTATGTACTCCTGAGTCCTGAGTCTTGCTCTCAGACTCTAACTGCTCCCCACTGTCAGTGTCTCCCCCACAAGTCAGATAATACAATACAGTCAGTCACACTATCTATCACTTCACTTCAGCAAGTACTAGTAGTAGTAGTACTCCTCCTAATGCTCCCCAAAATTACTACTGTGTCTCTCTCTAGTGAGACTGTCTCACTCTCTTCTCGAATCTCTATATATAAACGGAGAGGACGCCAGCCACGTCCTCTCCCTATGAATCTCAATGCACGTGTGAAAAATGGCGGCGACGCGCGGCTCCTTATATAGAATCCGAGCCTCGCGAGAATCCGACAGCGTGATGATGACGTTCGGGCGCGCTCGGGTTAACCGAGCAAGGCGGGAGGATCCGAGCCTGCTCGGCCCCGTGTAAAAAACCCTGAAGTTCGGGCGGGTTCGGATTCCGAGGAACCGAACCCGCTCATCTCTAGTGAATTCCATCGGGACCCGGTGACTTATTAATCTTTAAACGTTTTAATCGGTCACAGACTACCTCCTCGCTTAAATAAGTACCTATCAGTGGGATATTCTCATTATTGAGATTGTGTGTTAGTCCCTGAATTGGGTCCTCTCCAGTAAATACTGTTGAAAAAAACTCATTGAGTGTGTCCGCTATGTCATTATAATTTTTGCTTAAGACTCCCAACTTGTCTTTTAAAGGGCCTATACTCTCCTTCTTTAATCTCTTGCTAATAATGTATTTAAATAATTTTTTGGGATTCGCTTTGCTTTACTTTGCTACTAGTTTTTCAGTTTCTACTTTAGCCGCTCTTATTTCCTTTTTGTATATTTTGTTACAGTGCTTATAGTGCTGAAATTACTTTCCCGTCAGATTTGTATTCTCTAAATGCTCGACTTTTCTTGCCCATAAGATCCTTTATCTTTTTGTTAAGCCACATCGGTTTATGATTTTTAGTTTTTTTGCTGTTCGTAGGAATACATTTGAGAGTATTTTTAGCTAGCAGGGATTTTAGTACATCCCATTTCTCCGTGGTATTTTTTCCTAAAAACAAACCTTCCCATTCAATATCCCTGAAAAATACCCTCATCATTTCAAAGTTGGCTTTGCTAAAGTTTAGAGTCCTAGTTGAGCTAGTATAGGACTGTTTATGAAAACTGATGTTTTTTACTGTTTACACTGTGATCAGCTTGTGTGTCCATCGGACACACATAGCTGATCACTCTGCCGGGTCCAGAGAAAGCTGGGCAAATGCCACATTATCGCAGTGCTGCCCTGTGAACCCTGAGCTGGTGAGATTATCACAGATTATCACAGGGCACACTGCGGTATTTTATCACATTTTTTGGGGGGAATGCGATGTGGGTTACTAAAAAAAAGTGAATTAAAGGGATTGGAGCAGTTTTTCATGAAAACTGCTCCAAATGCCCTTTAATACATTCAGGTGATACTAAAATAATGTGAAAAGGGTGTGAAAACACCTTTTTTCACATTATTTTAGTAAAAATAATGTTAATAAATAGACTCCTAAGGCTGTAATGTGTTCTCATGTTCTAAGACAGTACCTTGTGTTCCGGGTTGGACTGGCCATTTTGTACTTCTGTCAAATGGCAGTGGCCCGATGGGCCGGTACGACCACACAGAGAGCGGGACTGGCCAAGCAGCACGGCCTTCCGACTCTCTGCTCTGACGCTGGCTGCTTTTGTGGTAACCATGTGTGGGATACCCCTACTGTCCCCCTACTAGTTTTCATAACAGCCAGCGCTGCCTGCAGGGACCTGTCAGCTACATAGGCACTGACAGTGTCGAGATCCCCTGCCCAAGTTGCCTAGCAACAACATGCGGGAAGAGCCGTGATGGAGGGCACCAGGACCCAGGAGAACCGTACTGCTAGTCTGCCCAGGCACGGGAACCTGGAGTGTCAGGATTGGAAGGGAAGCTGCGCGCCAAGAAGAGGAGGAGGGCAGAGAGTGATCCGGCGCGCGGGAGCACGGCCGCGGGAGAAGAGAGGAAGCCGCCTCAGGGAAAGAGATAGGGTATTGAGATGATGTTTAATATATGCAATTGCTCCAAGTGAGAATCGAGTTATAGCGGTGACTGATATTTTCGGTACAATAAATGGTTGTCACCGCCCCCATGTGTAGTGGTCCTTGAGTATATTGTGTTTGGGTTGTCCTTCCGGGGTTCTCCTGGTTCTTCTGCCCCAGCCTTACAGGTGACGGAAAGAATAGTCGCTGGCCTCGACATCGTTGAAGAGGGGATACGGCCGAACACGAAGACGACCGAGCTTCAGGTACGAACCCACTTTAGAGCGATATCACACTTTCATACAGAAAGACGGGGGCCTGCATCTAGTCCAGACCCCCCCCCCACTGACTCATTGCACGCCCCTGTGAATCGCCCCCTCCACCATGGCCATGGCCCCCTTGTTGTGCGTGTGACTGCTGTGCATGTCACAGTGATGTGCTGGGGCTGCTTCATGGCCCCGGTCTGTCCCTGCTTGTGTTCCATGCAAAATTCTCCATCATTTCCAATGACTCAGATTCCTGATGTCTCCAAATTGAAAAGTTAGCCTGTCTGTGGCTTGAAATAATATACTGGGTCGGACTCAGGGGAGTGATTATTTTTATTCTGCACATGCGTCTAAGTCTCACTGCACATGCGTCCAGATTCTGTGCGCGCTGAGCCACAGTTGCGATTGAGGCGCACAACTGGGTTGCAAAGATCCCTGGTTGAGCCTTATCTTGTTAAAATCTAATATACCATAATTGCCATACGCCATATTAGGTATCACTTATTAAGCAGACATTTATCTGGTGCCCAGACTAATATGCAGACATATACTGTATATGATGCTCAGTGTAACATGCAGACCAGTGGCGGAACTTGTAAATGGTGGGCATAGGTGCAAAAATATATTTTGACCCTCCTCCACCCTAACTCAAGCCCACAATATGCCACACGGCAGTGGGTGACAGGCAGAGGGTGACAGCGTAAGGCAGAGTGAGGAAAAGGGTGGCAACAGAAGGCAAGGGGAGGCAGAGGGTGACAGTGGAATGCAGGGGAGGCAAAGTGTGGCCGGGGTAGGCAGAGGGTGACAGGAGGAGGGTAACAGGGAGAGACAGTGGGCGACAGGGAGAGGCAGTGGGTGACAGGGGAAGGGTAACAGAGAGAGACAGTGGGTGACATGGAAAGACAGTGGGTGACAGGGGTACAAGCACAATATCCTGTGTGGTGTGGAGAAAAAGGGGTGTGTTCCTTGGTGGGGGCAGGAACACAATGGTTTCTGCTCTATCTGTGAGAGGGGCCCCCTTCAGAGTTTGGCACTCGGTCAGGCAGATGCTGACAGTGCCAGTTACACTGGGTGTGAGCTGCCTTTAATTCACAGACAGCAGTGACTCAGAAATAAATAATGTACAGCTGTCTGGTAATAATTATTGGAAGTATGTGGCTGTGATCATCAGTGCTGATAGGTGGCAGGACTTATCTATCAGTCTGGTACACACAAGGTCAACCCTGCCTACCTAAGGTAAGTAGCAGGTCCCTCAGACAGTGGGGCCCACCCCCCTCTCTGACTGGGCCATTCATCCGACATTGCTCAAAATAGTCTGTGGGGAAGCCAGGAGATAACACATTGCTGGTCTGGGCAGCAGTGGGCCCCTTAGTCCACAGTGCCCCGGTGCAATGCACCTGCTGCACCAATGGTAGTTCTGCATCTGATGCAGACTCTGTCGTATCTAATATCTTGTGTCAAATCTAACATGTTGCCCGTGACTTTATGCTAAGTATGATAATCAGACCCTCAGCTGGCTCGAGGTCAAATATAGACAAAAAAAATGTCAGATAAAGAACTGTAGTTGCAGAGTCTGCCAGTCAGTGATGTCGTAGGTTATGCCTGCATAAAGGTCTGGTTCAATGACAGGGGGTACTAAGGGGACACCTGTAGCGGGCCCAAAGGTTCTAAGGGGCCCTGAGTTTTGGATGTTCCCCAACCACGCCGGGGACACATACCACTGGTATATACTGTATGAGTATTTACTGTAGAACAGCACGGTTTCGGTACAACAGTTGGAACAAAAGAAAACATAAGTACAGTAACAAACACCCCCCCCCCCCCCACCCCCCAGGTATCCCCTGTGCTGTAGAAGAAGGAAACCTACAGAAGTACGCATGCACAAGAGGATGCACAATGGTGGGTGTGGTGACATGAGGTTTGCAGCCCTTTCCCCTTTGATCCAACCTCAGAGCAAGTGCTGCACCAACAAACCAGACTGCTTTCCCTCTGAACAACAGCATGGTTTTGTGGCTTCAGAGAAAAAGCTAAGGGGTCTATTCATGAAACAGTGAAAAGAGTGGAGAAGTGAGTCTGTGGAGAAGTTGCCCATGGCAACCAATAAGCTGCTCCGTACAATTGTATTGCATGCAAATGATAAATGTTACTCCAATGCTGATTGGTTGCCATGGGCAACTTCTCCACTGGCTCACTTCTCCACACTTTTCACTGCTTCATAAATAGACCCCTCAATCACTCCAATTTTTTTTTCACTTTACATTATTCAAGTGTAATGAAATAAGCTATTTCTAAGTCCATTTTCCAGAAACAAGTAATGTTACAATATAAAAAAGTATTTTATTCCTGCTCATAGGCTAATTAAAATATTAGGCAGGCCCAAGCAGAGCAGGAACAGTGCAATCCAACAATAAAAATGTATTTTACCTATTCTGAGACAAAGCTACAGACTGTAATGAGGTGTGACTAAAGGATAATAATTTATACTGTATCTAACCCTATTTACTGTGGTCACAGTATTATTGCACAGATATATTTATGCTGATGCAGAGTGAGACCAACATCATCTTGTGTAGAGACGGGATGTAGGAGGGCTGAGGCATTCTGATATATGCCATGTATGGAAGCTGAGATCTGAATGAGGATCGGGCATTGGGTGGCGTGGCCAAATCCAGGAGACATATCCACGCCCCCTCTGAAAGTGCAAGTGCGCTGCATAAGACAGAGGTTCATGAACAAGGTTGTGACTCTGCACTAGTCCTGAGGTTTCAGAGATAATTTATTAAACCAAAATTATGTATGGTAGGTACCTACAAATATTAGTACCTGGTGGTGCACCCAGAGTCAGGAAAAAACTAGAGAAAAAACAACTTTGCAGAAGACTCTTGTGTGGGTGCACTTTTGTTTTCGTTATATGATTGTAACACCACCTTGATGGTGACAACCCCTAAGTATTAATTAAAATAGGGGTTTGTTACCATCAAGGTGGTGGTAATATAATACCACCACCTTGATGGTTACAACCCCTATTTTAATTAATACTTGCAAAAACCAATTTCTCATGTCTTATATAAAAGACATAATATTTCTACCTAAGTGGCTATAACTGAGATATAGCCCTATACCCTGATCTGGGCCCAATACCATGCAATAAGTTATATAACTTGCCATGTCTATACATGGCCGTACCCTGCTTGTTTAAAAATATAACACATGCCAACAACGGGGGCCGCCGGGGCATAGCAAATCCTATAACAACAAGCCCAATTTCTTAGACCCATGAATAATCCCTCCCCACCCACTCATGAATGTTAGACCTATACCAAAGGACAATACCCTATCATCCTTACCCGGACAGCCGGGAATACAATATATACCTATCCTTTATGCACAGCAGGCGTCCTTATACCAAGTACGGAGGTATAATCTTTTCTGTACCTTTATACATCCCCTTTTTTCATGTATCGTTTACTGTGTATGTCTGTTTTTCCCTCTTTTTCCTCTTTATATCAGCACTAGGACCTCTTACTGATAGGCACAGTGCAATGGAGTGCCCTATACCTATTCGCCTCCACGGATATTGACACCCCTACCTCCCGGTCGCCAGGCAACCAGACGCTCAGGCACCACCGGATGTGACGTATCGTCTCTGCCCGAAAGCCGGGGAGACGTGGTGACATCACTTTCTGAAGCCGGGGAGACCTGGCAATGCCTGGCAACGGGACACCTAGGCATTTATCCAACAACATGTGCCGTCCCTGCCTGGATTGCCGGGGGAGATACTAAGGGGACCAGCGATGCGGCCATTAGTGAGTCTGGAGGCGCAGTGACAAAAAGCCAGGACACTATTTTATATTCATACACGGCACTCCAGCAACACATAAAGACTTGATGGTAACTTAGCAACCAGTGGAAGAACGTCACTTCCGCAGGCCTAAGCAATGTGCCTGTAACCAATCAGGCGGCTGAATCACGGATCCCAGTGATTGGCTGGGCTCTCAGCAACAGGTATTTAAACCTGACTTATCACCCCAATTAACAGCATTGGAAGTGAACAAGCCCGCAAGACGGGTGAAACGCGTTTTCCTCCTCTGACCACGGACATCAGGAGTATGATGCAGATCTGTCTGACTCCAGACTGACCCAGGGACCTGGGCAGGGGCTGGTATTTTTTCTGTATCTTTCCATATAGAAACTTTGTTCAAACTTGTTGTAACTAACATCAATTAACAAATATCAAACCTATTCAGATGTTTTCAGATAGATACAGTATCATTTTTTGCCTGCTATAGAGACGGGACATGAGAAATGTACCTGTCTACCCTCTCTTTTGTATATTTTTTGCTCATATCGTTTATCATTATCTGTTACCATATAGATAACCAGAGAGCAGATGACATTTTTGTTTGATTGGACACACTTCCCCCCTAATATTTGTCTTTCCTAGTGCAACAGCCCCATATTTTGGGTTGCAATCATAATCATATATAAAAAAAACTTTTTCTTCTTGGGGGAGTCTCTCTTGGATATGTGCTTTAGCCCCTTCAGTCCCATCTAGCTCACAGCAGAGATTTCAGATATAATATATGTATGTCTAAATTATCAAACAAATTGTCAGTACCTATTGTAAATAACACATGATCTCTGTGACATCGATCTCTTAATGTTCCCTGCCTAGCGGCACAACACATGGCGGTTATAGGTGGGATCAACTGGTGTTATTTTAACACAAGTCACATCTAGCATATACTGATCGTGTACTCTTACCCTAAAAAACTTACCTTTATCTTCATCTGCAGCCTCAAAAAAAAATTTCTTATATCAGCGGACTCTCATTTATGATTCACAGGTGAAAACCTGCGTCTAACGTAGACAGCAGATCTGCATTTGCCTTTTTCTGAAATCTCTAATCGGTGCACTCTCATTGGTGGGTCGACCAATTGCGTCAAAAGTTACTACCATACCCCACCGACAGAGCCCGATCTCGTCCGATCTTGGAAGCAAAACGGTGGTGGGCTGGGTCAGTACCTGTGAGGGAGACCCCCAGGGAATACCCGGTGTTGTAATCGATGACCCCCTCCGACCAGATATCAACAGCAGGATCACCACTTTTTCTCTCCCCCCTTTTTCTTTTCCCCCTTCTCTTCTGTTTTTCTTCTCTTTTCTGCTAGATATCCAAAGCCAAAAAATTAGCAAAACTTATTGTCTTGTAAAATACGGGGGCAATTAGCAGGCAACCCCAATATATGTATATAATTCTGCTACGACACATACTCTTGATAAAACTGGTCCGATTAATTTTGACACATTGAGGTCTCATTAAAACAAGCTTCGCTTGTACTGGTTGGTTAGGAATGGATGTAGAACTATAGTGTCTACATCCCCCTACAAGTCTTTTGGTGATAGACTAACCAGAACATTTCCAATTTTTTGAAGCACTTTGAGTGCATTGAGATATAAATATATCCTATTAACCAAACATGGTGGAGTATAAGAGTGAGGATTTATTTTAAATGAATTAATAAAAGCTATGTTTTAATCTACAATCATATAACGAAAACAAGAGTGCACCCACACAAGAGTCTTCTGCAAAGTTGTTTTTTCTCTAAGACAGAGGTTCCCAAACTGTGTGCCGTGGCTCCCTGGGGTGTCTCGGGACACTTGCAGGGGTGCCCTGTGTTGGTGGTCCAGGACCAATTCAAATTATTCATGGTCAATATAATAGGCAAAACCAGTGCTGGTGGCTGCCAGTCATAAAATATGTGGCCAAACAGAAGAAAATCTTGTCCCTCACCACAACTGACCCTAAGGATGACATATAAACGCGATCTACTTAATGTAATATTTCTGTCTAAATTTCTAAATAAGAAATTTTTGGCCTGGGGTGCCGTGAAAAAAATTCTGATATTCTAGGGCGCCGTGATTCAAAAAAGTTTGGAAACCACTGGCATAAGGGAACTTTTGTAATTAGTTACCCTGCCCCCCCCCCCCCTCCAATGTCTCTTATGCCAAGTAAAACAAGGTTGTGTCCACATGGTTGCGAACAGAAGCAGACACAGAGACACATGCAGGCCCGACGACAGGAGGGGTCATAGGGGACACCCGTACCAGGCCCTAAGAATCTGGCACAGAAAAATGGGGCCAGCCCTTCACTATGAGAGAGGCACCGCAGCAGGCAGCAACAGCAGGGGAGCAGCCAGCATGAAGTAACACAACTTTCCATAGCTTCACTGCCGAGCCTAACAGGGGAGAGAGATGTTGTGTTGACTCTTATGGCCAATATGATGTTTAACTAACAGAATCCTAATACTTCTGACTGAGGTCAGTGCCATAAGCAGTGTTTTATCCTTAATTGAGTTTATTGCGGATACACTGTAACATTAAAAATCAATGAAAGCACAGTGAACATTGGGTTTATACAAAGTCACACATAATCAAAGATCAATACGGAAACCCTGCCATAAAATAATAACTCATATTCTAATGTGAATGTAATAACTTTAAATAAGGAGTGATATCACATTTCCCTTATGTCAGTCACACAAAAGACAGGAGCCTCAAACCAGTGGCCAGTGTAGTGGAGTCTGTGAGGTCATGCTGTGATGTCATAATGGGCCTCAAACCAGAAAGAACCAGTGCTGGCTGGCCTGGTGGGGTCTGTGAGGTCATGCTGTGATGTCATAATGGTATCAACTGCCTATATCCCGGCTTGTCTGCTGCCTCCCTCATTCTCCTTCAATACCTGGAGACACAAAGCTCACCGGCAGGAGTAGAAACAACTGGCAGGAGGAACACACTTGGCTGAGGTTAGTAACTGGACAAAGACAAGAGCAGCTTAGTTAGATGTGGCAGCAGACTTAGATGCCCATTTATCAGCTATTCAAAACCTGTTGCATATGTGCTCCAGTCAATCAGCTCCCAGCTGTCATGTGTTTAAAAATGACAGTTGGGAGCTGATTGACTGGAGCAACATTTATCATACGGAATGAGTTTTAAACAGCTAAAAATCATTGATAAATGGGCAACAAGAATCAGAGGGGAATAGAAATGATTGCTTTAATGATTTAATAAGACAGAAAATAGGATACAGATACTGCACATTAAACTGGAAACAAATACATAGTAAATGAAATTATGTCATAGCTGGTGCTTATTTAAATAATACTATCATGTTTTATTTAAAATGTTTTGTATTATACATGTGTATGTTAGTTTATTATAGTGGTCACTGAGGTTTTCCATGATGGTTTCATCTTCTGCCACTGAAGCCAAACTACGGAGCTATTTATGTACTGAGAAATCCTCACCGCTCTCCTGGTTTCCTTATTACACACTGAGCCATAGAGTACATCAGTAATACATGGCCACCATTAATAGTAATCTAGGGGGAGATCTCTCATCCCTTCTAATGATGGGAGGTGTTGCCTATAGCAACAATCCGATGTTAACTACTGTATCATTGCATGGAGTATACTAGATAAATATTAGCTAGAAGATAATTGGTTGCTATGAGCAACAGCTCCATTTATACTCTTTAGAAGTTGGATAAGTCTGAAAATATTAGGGAAGGCGGAAAGTAGGTTTATGTCGGACACCGAAGATGATTTTACAATTTCCAACAATGAAAGTGTTCTCAGCTTACGTAAGTATAATAGTAACCGGTGAAATGGACTATCCAGAAAGGCCATTATACAGCTTACAGTTTCAGGTTCTAGTTGATCTTAAATATAAATGTATATCCGTAAATACTGTAGTTGATGTTACTTACAATTGTAAATGCATTGCAAGGTATCTAACACTGTCTACTCTTCATCTTTCTCCACATCAGCGCTATGGCCCCGAGATGGATGATCACACTGTGGGAGTCGATAACTGCCTGCTGTCCATGTAGAAGATACAGGAGCTGGAATGCTCAGAGAAGAGATGCCCACTTGCCTCGCCATACCAGGCTTGAGGAAGAAATGCCTCCAACCAAGCCAGTGGGTTATGATCACTCTGATGGCAGTTTATCCAAAAAACTATCTCCCAGTGAGAAGAACAAGGATCGCCAGATAAAAGTCCTCGATCTCATTAACAAACAGTTAGTCGAGGAGAACAACTTGTTAGCGGCAGAAAACACCTTATTAAAACAGAAGGTTGAAATGCTTAAAGACACGCTAACGAAGGTCATAGAGCTGTTGTAGGCCCCTGTGTAACTCCGCCGCTGTTACGGAGGCTCACCCAGTAGCTGACCAGTAACCATGGATTCTTATCTTTATGCACTCACCTATTAGAGCAGGGGGAAATATGCACTGAGAGGTTTCTGTAATCTTCTAATCGAAAAGAAGCGACCTTTCTTTTTTGAAGTCTGCAGAAATCTGTCAGTGTGTATTTTCCACCTTTTCTCACCTTCTCTAATAGGTAAGTACATAAAAACAATGTTCCATGGCCAACATCTACTGGTTACAGCTTACTGTGGTTATACCTGGTAGTTAATCTTTACATCATTAAAGAGCCAGAGCAAAGATATTGTCTTCAGTACATTCTTGTCTCTATTTAATGTAGTTTTAGTGAGAAATATATTGTATGTCTAGCTAAATATATAACTATGATAATTATTTATAATATAAAAAAATATTCCATTATCACCAGTAAGGGGTGGGTGTAAGTCCCGATACTAATGGTGACTGTGGATGGAGATACTCGGCGGGACGTCCTTCTGTGTGAAGACAAACAGATAACCGGCATATACGGCGGATATATGCATTACATACATAGTAACATAGTATCTGAGGTTGAAAAAAGACAATTGTCCATCGAGTTCAACCTATTTGTGGTCTCCTATGCAGGATTATTTGGTCTAAAATTTTGACTGATGCTGATGTCTGCCATAGCGTTCTATCCCTCTTTTTATAGTAACTATAGTGCGTGACTATGCACCATAACCCTGGATATCCTTATCCATTAGGAATTTATCTAACCCATTCTCAAAGGTGTTGACTGAGTCCGCCATTAAAACTCCCTCAGGCAGGGAATTCCAAAGACGTATTGTCCTTACCATGAAAAAGCCTTTACGCTGTATTGTGCGGAATCTCCTCTCCTCTAACCTGAGCAAGTGTCCACGAGTCCTCTGTGTTGATCTAACCGGAAACAGGTCCCGCTCTGTGTATTGTTCCCTTATATATTTGTAGATGTTGATCATGTTGCCTCTTAGTCTCCTCTTTTCCAGTGTAAACATGCCTAGTCTTGCAAGCCTTTCCTCGTATTCCAGTGTCTCCATGCCATTAATTAGTTTGGTCGCCCGCCTCTGAACCTTTTCTAGCTCCAGGATATCCTTTATGTAGTATGGTGCCCAGAATTGTACACAATATTCAAGGTGTGGCCTCACTAGTGATTTATATAACGGGAGTATAACACTCTCGTCCCTTGCATCAATTCCCCATTTTATGCATGCTAATATCTTATTAGCCTTCTTTGCTGCAATCCTACTTTGGGTACTGCTGCTTAGTTTGCTATCTATAAGGACACCTAAGTCCTTTTCCAGTACAGAATCCCCTAATGTTACCCCATTTCGCATTAACTTACACTTGTCTGTATTGAAGCGCATTCTCCATTTCGCTGCCCATGCTTCTAATTTAACTAAGTCGTTCTGAAGCGATTCAGCATCCTCCTCCGTATTTATAGCCTTACACAATTTGGTATCATCTGCAAAAATTGACACCATGCTCTCTAGACCTTCTGTTAGGTCATTAATGAAAATATTGAACAACTAGGTGATTCATCGCGCCCTACGGGCGCTGTTCACATCGTCGCAAGGGGCTGCGCCCCTTTAACCCCTGAACGCCTTTCTGGCATCCAATAATTGTATTATATGGAGTATTACCATTGCACGACGAAAGGGAGTCCGATGGGGAGGGGGCGGGGTAGTGGGGGATGTGGATGGGAGAGGGGTCCGGATGCGCTGCGGTTGGGGAGGGGCAGGTGTCGCAGATGGGGGGAGGGGTTCCGGAGGTGCTGCGGGTGGGGAAGGGGGGTTTCTGTGGGTTAGGGGGTCCGGAGTTCGCCACAGGTTGGGGAGGGGCGGGTGTAGGGGTGTCACGGATGGGGGAGGAGGTCTGTGGGCACTGCGGGTGGGGGAAGGGCCAGGTGCGGGGGTCCCATGGGTGGGGGAAGGGTGAGTATGGGAGTATAATGGGGTATAGATAATAGGGTGGGGTACATTGTAGGGGGTATATATAATGGGGATGGGTACACTGTGTGGGGTATATATAATGGAGATGGATACACTGTGGGGGAGTATATATAATGGGGATGGGTATACGTTGGGGGGAATATATAACGGGGATGGGTACACGTTGAGGGGTATATGTAATGGGGATGGGTACACTGTGGTGGGTATATGTAATAGGGAAGGGGTATGTATAATGGGGTCGGGGTATCGGGGGAGACTTCCTGCCGCGGATCCCTCACCTTACCTGGCCAGCTTGCCTCTCGACATCCCGCTGGCTTTAGCTTCTCCTTCTCGGTCCCGCATGCAGGTGGCGCCAGAGCTGTCACTGGGTCAGTCCGGGGACTGGCATGAGGCCTACTCCGCCACCCAGCCTGGAGTCTGAGGATGCAGCCGGGGTACAGCGCGAAACACGGAGTGGAGGCCATCTGGGCTGGGAGAGGAGTCAGCAGGGAGAGCGGAATCCAGCAGCCAGGGCACAGGGACCACAGAGCTGCCCCCACCCGGGATATATACAGGGGGCATCCAGTCCTACACATAGCCCCATACTCTGGGGGTTACAGTGCTGCCAGTACCGCATGCTGGGGGTTATAGCAGGGACGTGCGGTGAGGTGTTTGGCCAGATATTTGCCCAGATTTGTGACTCATTTCCTAACTTTGTGTGACTCCGCCCAGCGCTATACACTGAGTCACAGATGTGGGCAAATATATAGGAGATGGGGGGGCAGGGGGAGATGTGTGTACAGCAGGTATATATATATATTTATATATATATATATATATACATGGGGGGTAAATGTGTGTACAGCAGGTATATAGATGTGGAGGGAGTACATAGGGCAGGTATATATGAGCGGGGGGGTATATAGGGCAGGCACAGGTAGGTATGAGTGTACAGCAGGTATATATGTGTGTATGGAGTGGGTACGCAGGGCAGGCAGGTATGTGTGTGCGTGTGGGTATGATGTGTGTACAGCAGGTATATATGTGTATGTGGAGGGGTAGATGTGTGTGTACAGCAGGTATATACATGTGTGGGGAGTAGATGTGTGTACAGCAGGTATATATGTGGGGGGGGGGGGTAGATGTGTGCACAGCAGGTATATATGTGTCTGTGGAGGGAGAGCATAGGGCAGGTAGGTACGTGTATGTGGGCACATAGGGCAGGTAGGTATGTGTGTGCGCGTACATAGGGCAGGTATATATGAGTGGGGGGTAGATGTTTGTACAGCAGGCATATAGATGTGTGGAGGGAGTACAGAGGGCAGGTATATTAGAGTGGTGGGGTATATAGGGCAGGCATAGGTAGGTATGAGTGTGCAGCAGGTATATGTGTGTGTATGGAGTGGGTACATAGGGCAGGCAGGTATGTGTGTGTGGGGGGTAGATGTGTGTACAGCAGGTATATATTAGTGATGAGCGGATTCGGTTTTACTCGGTTCTCAAAACCGAATCTTATTGGCTATCCAAAACACGTGACATCAGTGAGCCAATAAGATTCGGTTTTGAGAACCGAGTAAAACCGAGTAAAACCGAATCCGCTCATCACTAGTATATATATGTGTGTGTAGGGGGTAGATGTGTGTACAGCAGGTATATATATGTGTGAGGGGTAGATGTGTGTACAGCAGGTATATATATGTGTGGGGGGATAGATGTGCGTACAGCACGTATATATTTATGTGTGTGTGTGTGGGGGGGAAGATATGTATACAGCAGGTATATATATGTGTGTGGGGGGGTATGTGTACAGCAGGTATCTATATATATATATGTGTGTGGGGGGGGGGTAGATGTGTGTACAGCAGGTATATATATATATATATATATATATTTATGTTTGTGTGTGTGTGTGTGTGTGTGTGTGTGTGTGTGTGTGTGTGTGTGGGGGGTGGGTGTGTGTACAGCAGGTATATACTGTATGTGTGTATGGAGGGAGTACATAGGGCATGTACAGGTATATACACATAGTGTGGGGAAGGGAGGAGGTGCTGCAGCCGCTGTATACTGCGGGTCACTTGCTTGTCTCCGTCTTCCGGCGGCGGCTCCTCGCTCTCATCCTACCCGGGTGGCTCCGTCCTCCGCTGCCACCGCCTCACAGTCATCCTACCCGGGCGGCTCCGTCCTCTGCCGCCGCCTCACAGTCATCCTACTTGGGCGGCTCCATCCTCCGCTGCCGCCGCCTCACAGTCATCCTACCCGGGCGGCTCCATCCTCCGCTGCCTCACAGTGACTGGTCGAGCCTCCTGCCGCCGCGGCCGTTACCCGTCCTCCTCCTCCAGGCAATCATACAGTGGCCAGTTGCCTGCTTTTTCCTCCTATAGCTTAGGCCAGATCTGTGACTCTGATTCCGCCCAGCGTTAGCAAATGAGGCACTAAGTCACAGATCTGGGCTAATATATAGGAGATAGCGGTCCTAATACTGAGCCTTGTGGCACACCACTTAGCACTTCAGTCCAATTTGAAAAAGATCCATTAACGATAACGCGCTGCTCCCTATTATCTAACCAATTTTTGACCCAAGTGCATATTGTGCTTCCTAGCCCTATTTCATGTAGCTTGTAGATACGTCGCATGTGTGGTACAGTGTCGAAAGCTTTGGCAAAGTCTAAAAAATTACATCCACCTCTTTACCTTGATCGAGGTTTGCACTTACTGTTTCAGAAAAGCCAAGTAAGTTGGTTTGACAGGATCTGTCCTTCACAAATCCATGTTGATTCCTTATAATGACCTTATTGGCTTCAATGAACTTCTGAATACTATCCCTTAGAATACCTTCCAATACTTTCCCCACTATAGATATAAGACTAACTGGTCTATAATTAATTACCTGGTGCAGCTTTACTTCCCTTTTTGAATGTAGGCACTACTTCCGCTATACGCCTGTCTTTGGGAACCATACCTGATATTACTGAATCCTTAAAGATCAAAAATAGCCGTTTTGCAAGTTCAGAGTGAAGCTCCATTAGAACCCTTGGGTGAATTCCATCGGGACCCGGTGACTTAATAATCTTTAAACGTTTTAATCGGTCACAGACTACCTCCTCTCTTAAATAAGTACCTATCAGTGGGATATTCTCATTATTGAGATTGTGTGTTAGTCCCTGAATTGGGTCCTCTCCAGTAAATACTGTTGAAAAAAACTCATTGAGTGTGTCCGCTATGTCATTATCATTTTTGCTTAAGACTCCCAACTTGTCTTTTAAAGGGCCTATACTCTCCTTCTTTAATCTCTTGCTATTAATGTATTTAAAGAATTTTTTGGGATTCGCTTTGCTTTACTTTGCTACTAGTTTTTCAGTTTCTACTTTAGCCGCTCTTATTTCCTTTTTGCATATTTTGTTACAGTGCTTATAGTGCTGAAATTACTTTCCCGTCAGATTTGTATTCTCTAAATGCTCGCCTTTTCTTGCCCATAAGATCCTTTATCTTTTTGTTAAGCCACATCGGTTTATAATTTTTTAGTTTTTTTGCTGTTCGTAGGAATACATTTGAGAGTATTTTTAGCTAGCAGGGATTTTAGTACATCCCATTTCTCCGTGGTATTTTTTCCTAAAAACAAACCTTCCCATTCAATATCCCTGAAAAATACCCTCATCATTTCAAAGTTGGCTTTGCTAAAGTTTAGAGTCCTAGTTGAGCTAGTATAGGACTGTTTATGAAAACTGATGTTTTTTACTGTTTACACTGTGATCAGCTTGTGTGTCCATCGGACACACATAGCTGATCACTCTGCCGGGTCCAGAGAAAGCTGGGCAAATGCCACATTATCGCAGTGCTGCCCTGTGAACCCTGAGCTGGTGAGATTATCACAGATTATCACAGGGCACACTGCGGTATTTTATCACATTTTTTGGGGGGAATGCGATGTGGGTTACTAAAAAAAAGTGAATTAAAGGGATTGGAGCAGTTTTTCATGAAAACTGCTCCAAATGCCCTTTAATACATTCAGGTGATACTAAAATAATGTGAAAAGGGTGTGAAAACACCTTTTTTCACATTATTTTAGTAAAAATAATGTTCATAAATAGACCCCTAAGGCTGTAATGTGTTCTCATGTTCTATGACAGTACCTTGTGTTCCGGGTTGGACTGGCCATTTTGTACTTCTGTCAAATGGCAGTGGCCCGATGGGCCGGTACGACCACACAGAGAGCGGGACTGGCCAAGCAGCACGGCCTTCCGACTCTCTGCTCTGACGCTGGCTGCTTTTGTGGTAACCATGTGTGGGATACCCCTTGATAAAGCTGAATATTTATCGTATATAAAACACCTTAAGAGGTCTAAGAACACTGTACGCTATCTACGTAAGAAGTACCGTAAGGGTACGCAAGTTGTGTAGCGATCGCTCAACCGTAGTCGAGACGCTCAAGCGTCACGTTCGCTTACGGCCCAGTGATCACAGGCAGGCACGCTATTGGCTGCCGACTAACGTGATGATTCGCTATAGCGTAGCGTACGCTCGGGACCACGAGGAGATCACCAGCGGTGCAGACGCTTACAACGTTAAACCTTTATATCTATACCTTTAACAGTGAGATACACAGTATACCTTAGTGTAGAGACAGAGTGTAAGTGCAACCTGGTGTAACCTGATTAACTACAAAGCTGCTTGAGCGTCACCGACGCTCAGAGAATACTTAACACTATAAAGAATACACAGATACCTGGGCTTAGGGTCCGAAACCTATTATATGTATTATAACTATTATACTTGCAAAAGGAATCACAGTACAAATGATACACTACAATATAACATAAACCAACTAACCAGATAAACTACACAGGAAATACAATACAATACAATTAAAGGAAAATATGAGAGAAAGAGTAGAGAGAGAGAGATAGAGATGGCTCACAGTAAGACAATATGATTACGGAGAAAACTTACGCACAAGGGGAACGATCGCATGCGCCTCGATATCCAGCTCCCGATTATCAGCAATGAGAACCGTTGAAGAGAGAGAACTGGATACGGTCGGCCTGCCTATTTATGCCCCACACACAATACAATTCAATGGTCCCTACAATCTCATTGTTCATTGGACATAGGAATTCGGCTTCGTATTATAACAAAAGGTCATAGGTTGATTCATACAGGTGGGCTGTGACTATTTCCAACTGCTCAGGTGGGAGGGAAACTGGGTTTCCCGCCGCATGGGTAATAAAGTGCAAATAAAGTAAATGTTCATAAACTTCTTATGTCCATAACTATTCGCACGAGCGATTGATCTGCTTCAAACCAACACCGGAATATTTCTAATTAAATATTCTTCCGATGGATACTAAACACCACTGTATTACTCCTGTCTGACCCTTCGTATCAAACAAAGAGGGATTCCTCTGTTCATAAACATTCTATATTAACCAAACTTTCAGAATCTATCAAAGGGACCATGATCTACAAAATACATTATTACTGAAAATATTTTACGATTGAGTCGCACGCTACAACCACATAAACTCTACCGTAAATACGCATACCATGCGCCTGCGGGTGCCCGCGACTGTGAGTATGCGCACGTACGGGAGAGCGTACGCATGCGCAGCACGGACCTGTGTGAGGTGCAAATATGGTAGTGTGCATAGAGATATTTTTCTGACTTTGACAGTCCACCCTTTGGCAGTCAATAATAACTGCCACTTCCTGAAAACATTTCAAAAGGAGAAAAATATATGTTAGGGGTTAATTAATTTCCATGGTTGGGTAAGGGAGGAGAGAGGAGTAGGTGTGAAGAGGGTATGACCTAGTGAGATAGCAGAAGCATGTGTGTATGAATCCATGTTTGGGGGGTCATGTATCATCGTGCCGTACGTGTTGTAAATCAAGCTTCGAGGTATTGCGAAGTATACATTTGAATTCCTTCTTATCCCGTGGTACGGGTCTGTGGATGGGCTGTCAAACTTTACCGAGCTCTTTTCGGATTTTGAACAAAATGGGGAGCACATTTTAGTTGATGATACATGAATGGGTGAATATGTGATTGCTGATATCTGTGCCTGTATTCCCTATACTATGTGTGTCATTACCTGAGGGTTGTAGAAATGAAGAAAAGACATAATTACGGTAAATACGGTGGTATTCTATGTCAGGTTAATGTACATCTGTCGGTTGAAGTTTTGTTCGGTATCAGTTGAAAGTCGTCTTCTTTGCGCTGTTTTGCTCATTAGGCGTGAGCAATAAGCTTTGTCAATGCCATTAGATTTACAAAAAATGTTGGGCTAGCGTAAGTTTAAGAATTCTAGGGAAACTGGGGATCCATGGCAAAGTTCATCAAGTGTCCATATCTCAAGTGGTCAAAACTTCTTCTTTGGTCTATCTGTTGTCTGTATAGCGTCTCGTCAACTTCCTCGTCCAAGGGGGTCTTGTTATCTTGGAGAAAAGGATAAAGAGAGAGAGAAATACATCTGCACACTTAATAACCTAATTTGAAAATTTAATGGATTTAAAGAACCCCAATGTGCGTGTGTCTTTCATTAGACTTTAGGCCTCTTTGGGGGTGTGACCCTATTACAACCAAGAAATGACAGCGTATACAAAAAGACTAAAGAAGTGGTTGTTGGGTTGGGTGCACTAAATCAATTTTGTTGAGTTAATTGTCAAGGTTAAAACGTAGCTTTTATTGCTTATATTAATATTCAGAGGGTCCTTGTCATGGGACACATACAGCAAAATATAGAGGTTAAAAATATGACATATAC
The DNA here is from genome assembly GCF_028390025.1 of Pseudophryne corroboree. NCBI lineage: Eukaryota > Metazoa > Chordata > Amphibia > Anura > Myobatrachidae > Pseudophryne > Pseudophryne corroboree. The sequence goes on from NC_086449.1 coordinate 753,839,236, forward strand.
AAACATATACGTGGTGAGGAAAATAAAGTTTAGTGAGATAGATTCTAAAAAGTGGGGTCACCACAATAACTCCTGCAACTTGTATAATTAATTTCTGTGTGAAACATGAACCACTCAGGACAAAAACTAGATAGGGTATGAGCGCTCCTAGTTATGCTGGATTGGTATCTGTCAATCTAAACTCAGTTTTCTAGTAATAACTGCATCTGGTGTAAAGATACAGTGGAGTCTATGTAATCTGTGTGTTTCCTGCTATGTTGACTGTGAGAGGATTTTGACCACTATAAATGTGACTCACTAAGAGAATAGTGTACTGTACACTGACAGTGCACACAAAAAAATCCCAGTCATTAAGGACTACTGTAATACCTGACATATCAGTGCAGTTATACACTATAAATCTCTCTTTTTTTGTACACTGACAGTGCACAAAAAAATTTCAGTCATTAAGGACTACTGTAATACCTGATATATCAGTACAGTTATACACTATAAATCTCTACTCCATCCTGTGCATTTGCATTGCAACAATTGTTGCCTCTATAAGGATACTGAGCAACATTTTATAATCAGTGTGGATTGAAGTGGATACAATTTGTACCCACATCAAAGAAATAGCTTCTAACTCCAGTTTCTAGTCAGGGGAAGGTGCCCCTTATGTGAATACTAAGTGAGTATCTGACAAGCACTCACATTTATAGTGGTCAAAATCCTCTCACAGTCAACATAGCAGGAAACACACAGATTACATAGACTCCACTGTATCTTTACACCAGATGCAGTTATTACTAGAAAACTGAGTTTAGATTGACAGATACCAATCCAGCATAACTAGGAGCGCTCATACCCTATCTAGTTTTTGTCCTGAGTGGTTCATGTTTCACACAGAAATTAATTATACAAGTTGCAGGAGTTATTGTGGTGACCCCACTTTTTAGAATCTATCTCACTAAACTTTCTTTTCCTCACCACGTATATGTTTGTATATGTCATATTTTTAACCTCTATATTTTGCTGTATGTGTCCCATGACAAGGACCCTCTGAATATTAATATAAGCAATAAAAGCTACGTTTTAACCTTGACAATTAACTCAACAAAATTGATTTAGTGCACCCAACCCAACAACCACTTCTTTAGTCTTTTTGTATACGCTATCTTGGAGAAAAACCAGAAAAACAGGTGAAAGAAACGGACCGTATAATCGCATTTTCATCACATCATTGTTTCTATCGTTGGGTCGTAAATCAAATCCAGGTTAATTACAGTTTCCTCACTCCTTAAACTCATTACCTTAGTACGACGATTGCACCTCATTAAAGCCTGACCGCATCTAAATATCAAACCGATCGTTATGATAACACCTAAGATACATAGGAGAAACTTCCCAACATCCATTATGACTCCTTGAGCCCAGTCTCCCAAACCGGAGAACCAATTTCGCGGGTTCAACCATGACACCCAACCAGTCAGCTCATTACCTACAGCAGCAAGAGTGAGATTGTGTTTTCGGCGAAATTTCCACTTCAATTGGAGAATATCGTCCATCTTTTGGTCTATGACCTCGACCGGATCCTCTGTGCTATTCGTGATATACGTGCAACATTTCACGCCGTACTGTGTTGCCAATGTAACACAATATCCGCCTGTAACTGCTGTGAGGTAATTAAGAACCATTCTATGCTGTACCAGTTCTGTTTTATAAGCTTGAAGTTCTCTTCCAGTGTATCTAAACGTGTCATCATTCATTTCAGTGATATTATCTAACAAATTGGCGAGTGCGGAAATGTATCTATAATTCATCACTCCTCGAGCGGTGCGGGTGAAATCTAACGCGATTAAGAATTGAATCCCGGTGGATTCACTTATCAGATCAGAGGCCGGATGCTCTGTCTTCTCTATCAGGTGCCTTTTAACAACGTGCTCGTAGTGGGTGTGAGTATAATGAGCTTGGGCACCACGATGTATGTCTTTCATTTTATCATGTGTTACAGTCATTACTTCAGGCAATACTTTTCCAATATAACACAATCCTTCCGAGTTTGGGGCAAGCCACTTGTACGCCTTTCTCCCGCATATGAAATATGCATCATCGGGGAGAACATATGGGACGGAGAAGGACATTACCATATTACACACCTTCCAGGTGAAATCTCCTAGCCCTAATTCTTCCATCTGCTTAATGCACGTATCAGGTTGTACGATATGTGCACAGTATCCTGGTGATACTTCTCCAACTCTAGTAATCCTATTTCCTAAGGTGTATCTATACCGGAAAGATTTTCCTCTACTGGCTATGTGGCGTACAAGCTCTGTATCTGTAGGCATTCTATCTGCTCTATGTGAAAAGGTCATGGTGTGGTTACTCCATGATACTTCCCAATTTCCCGGCTTTCTGGGATTGGAGATGTTGAAACATAATAGGGACCTATCCACATGGTATTGGTGGAGCTTCAAACTAGGAGTGCTGGAGATATTAAACCTTCTGTCCACCGGTCTCCCACCATTTAACTCAAGTACCTCCCCTATCGTTAAAGGAAATGGCACTAGCCCTGATTTGCTATGACCTTGAGGTACTTGAGAGCATACCCAACAATCTGTTTTGTTTAACACATTACCCACTAAGGAGTGATAGTCACTCAATGGATGCCGGTCCATATGGATATTAAAACTGGATTGGCATTTCTTAATGCACCCATCTTCAATGACATTGTTACAGAGCCTACAGATACAGTTTTCCTCAGCTAACAATCCGTCACAATTTCTTCTATGGTCAATGCTATCGGATCGTTTTCTGATACTCGCCTTTGCTTGTTGGTTAGGTTGATCTTGGAAAACTACGCCTCCATCTTTATCATCAGAACCCATTCCAGAACCTCTATCGACCTCCATGGTACTCTCGCCGGAACAGACTGCTCTGGTCAACATCATGGTCAACAGGAAAATCCGGATCACAGTCTCTTGGGGCAAGTCCATCTTATAGGAGGAAACGGAGAAGAATGAGAAGGAGGAAAAATAAATTTGAGGGAGAGGGGATGGGAAGTGGAGAAAAACAATAAAAGGGAGTGGGGAGTCGACAACAGCTCTCGGTCTTCAAGGCTCAGGTGCCGCCTCAGTCCTCCTGGAACAGACACTCCAGTGATACAACCTCTACCGTCTGTTCCTTATCACGGGACTTCTCAGGATCAGCAACCTTCTTGCAGTGGGATGAATGGACCCAAGTCTCTCTCTCAGCAACCTTCAATGCTATAGTGCTAGTCAATAAGACCTGGTATGGTCCTTCCCATCTGTCAATAAGGCAACCTGAGCGTAGAAAATTCCGTATCATTACATAATCCCCAGGTTCAATGTCATGACAATTACTATCTGGTAGATCAGGAATCACCAACTTCAGACTATCATTTTGATTCCTTAACTGTTTACTCATGTTAATCAAGTACTTTACAGTTACTTCATTGTTACATTTCAAATCATCCTGAGGGTTAATCATGACATGCGGTTGTCGACCAAACAAGATTTCAAAGGGAGACAGATTAAGAGGGGACCTGGGAGTGGTTCTGATACTGTACAATACAATGGGTAAAGCTTCTGGCCATGTCAATCCTGTCTCTGCCATCACTTTACTCAATTTATTTTTAATAGTGCTGTTCACTCTTTCGACCTTCGCACTCGCCTGTGGACGGTACGGAGTGTGCAGCTTGCTATCAATTCCCATCAACTTACACATTCCTTGAAAGACATCACCTGTAAAATGGGTACCCCTATCACTTTCGATTATTCTAGGGATACCATATCTACATACAAATTCCTGCACAATTTTCTTAGCAGTAAACATAGCGGTATTTGTAGCTGCAGGAAATGCTTCGACCCAATTTGAGAAAACATCTATACAAACAAGTACATATTTCAAATTCCGACAAGGGGGTAATTGTATAAAGTCAATTTGTATTACCTGGAAAGGGCCGCCGGCAGGTGGGATATGGGATGGTTCTGTAGGTATTGCCTTTCCAATATTCTTTCTCAAACAGGTAAGGCATGACATTGCTCTTTTACCCGCATGAGAGGAGAATCCTGGGGCGCACCAATATGCTCTCACCAATTTGCACATTCCTTCCTTGCCTAGATGAGTCAGCCCGTGAGCTGCTTCAGCCAGACATGGAAGATATGCTCTGGGGGCCACTGGTTTACCATGTCCATCCGTCCAGAGTCCTGAGGACTCCTGGCCACATCCCTTTGCCTTCCAGACAGCCTTTTCCTGTGTGGAACACAAATTTTGCATTTCACACAACTTCTGTGTGTTAATGGTATTAAATACCATCAATTGTGTGGTGTCTGTCTGTATGGGGGTAGCAGCTGCTAACTTAGCAGCTTCGTCTGCTCGGCTGTTACCAAGTGATACCGGGTCTTGGCTATATGTGTGTGCTTTACATTTGATAACAGCCACTCTGTCGGGTTCCTGTATCGCTGTTAGAAGCCTTTTTATGTGAGCTGCATGCGCTACCGGTGTACCAGCTGCCGTCATGAAATTTCTGAGGCGCCATAGGGCTCCGAAATCATGGACTACCCCGAATGCGTATCTAGAATCGGTGTAGATATTGGCTGACTTACCCTTAGCCAATTCACATGCTCTGGTTAGGGCGACCAGTTCAGCAACCTGGGCTGAGTGAGGTGGGCCTAGCGGTTCCGCTTCTATGGTGTCTTGGTCATCTACGACTGCGTATCCAGTACACAAGTCTCCCGAGTCTGACTGTCTATGACAACTACCGTCCGTGTAGAACGTGAGTTCTGCATCTTCCAGTGGGTTGTCACTGATGTCAGGCCTTGCGGTAAAATTTTGGGTCAAATATTCCATACAATCATGTGTATCTTCCTTTGTATTAAATCCTCCTTCCCCATCACTCTCACCTTCCACCCTTTGTGCCTGACCAGGCACACCTGGGAGATACGTTGCAGGATTTAATGCACTGCATCTCCTTATGGTGATGTTTACGGGGGCCATTAGTGCCAATTCCCATCTTGTAAATCTCGCTGATGAGACGTGTCTGGTTTGGGCAGAATTCAATAAGGCTGATACTGCATGTGGCGTATGGATTGTGAGGTTGTGGCCTAGCACGACATCTTCGCTTTTTGTCACTAGCAATGCTATCGCAGCAACGCTTCGCAAGCATGTGGGGAGGGATCGCGCTACCGTGTCTAGCTGAGCGCTGTAGTATGCAACTGGCCTGCTGGCATCACCGTGTTTTTGGGTTAGTACACCTGCCGCGCAACCAGCACTTTCTGTTCCGTATAGTTCAAAGGGTTTCCCATAGTCTGGCATACCTAGTGCTGGTGCCTGCGTTAGGCACTGTTTGAGTCTCTCAAATGCTGTTTCGGACTCGTCTGTATGCGAAATCCTATCAGGTTTGTTCGAGGAGACCATTTCCTGCAAAGGTAACGCCAAAATGGAAAACCCTGGGATCCAATTACGGCAATACCCACACATTCCTAAAAACGTTCTGATCTGTTGCTGGGTTTGTGGCAGAGTCATGTCTCTAATTGCTTGGATTCTATTAGCGGTCAGGTGCCTCAGTCCTTGTGTTAGACAGTGTCCCAAATATTTTACCTTAGTTTGGCATAATTGTAACTTGTCTTTGGACACCTTGTGTCCGGTGTCTGAAAGATGAAACAGGAGCTGTTTCGTATCCTTCAGAGATGCTTCCAGTGAATCTGAACACAGTAATAAATCGTCCACATACTGTATCAATACTGATCCACTGTCTGGTTGGAAAGACTGTAAACAATCATGCAAAGCCTGAGAAAATATACTTGGACTATCTATGAAACCTTGGGGTAATCGAGTCCACGTGTATTGGACTCCTCTGTATGTAAATGCAAACAAATATTGGCTGTCAGGGTGCAGAGGTACCGAAAAGAAAGCGGAGCAGAGGTCAATAACAGTGAAAAATTTGGCAGTGGAAGGGATTTGCATTAGGATGACAGCTGGATTTGGCACTACGGGGAACTGACTCTCAACTATTTTGTTAATCCCCCTTAGATCCTGCACTAGTCTGTAACCCCTCCCCCCACTCTTTTTAACAGGGAAGATGGGACTATTGGCAGTGCTGGACGTTCTTACCAGAATGCCCTGTTGTAGCAGGCGCTCTATTACTGGGTAAACTCCTAACTCCACCTCTGGCTTCAGAGGGTACTGTGGGATTTTTGGAGCTATCCTACCATCTTTTACTTGTACAACTACTGGAGCTACGTTTGCCATTAATCCAGTGTCTTGTCCGTCTTTTGTCCAAAGTGACTCTGGTATCTGAGACGTCATCTCTTCTATTTGGGATGGATTCCTATTTGTCATAATGGTATGTGACATTAATTTTGATGGGGAGTCTAACATGTCTCGCACTTCCTGAGCGTGTTTCTCAGGTATGTCCAAGAATACACCTTCAGGAGTACAATAAATGACGCACCCCATTTTACACAGTAAGTCTCTTCCCAGGAGATTGGTTGGTGCCGATGCAGCCAACAAAAAGGAATGCTTGGTATGCAAAGGCCCTATTGTAATCTCGGCTGGTTTGCTAACAGGGTAGTGCTGGACTACTCCTGTTACTCCCATGGCTGGAATTGTCCTACCAGTGGTTCTCATGCCCACTGTCGAATTTATCACTGACTTGGCCGCCCCTGTGTCTACAAGAAAGTTTAAAGTTTTACCAGCTACATTAATTGCGATCTCGGGTTCACTTCCAAGATTGGCAATTAATTTTACTGGCTGCAGATTACAGGTATGGCCACACCCCTATTGGGTATGGTGACCTCCCTGAATCCCGCTGGCAGCAACTACTTGTGAGGGAGATAGTTGGGAACTACCAGAGGCATGCCAGTCTCTGTTTGGGGGATATCTTTTTGTTTCCCCTGTATGTGGCTCATAACTCCGTTTCTGCGGACCTTGCTCCCAATGTCGTGTGTCGTGTCGTTGTCTAGGGGTTTGGTATGAGTTTCGTGGATTCTTTACTCTACAATCTCGTGCCATGTGTCCCTGTTTGTGACAAGAATAACAAGTAACCATACTTGACTTACCCACAGGATTTGGTGATACAAACAAAGGCTGCCTTGTGGTCAGAGCCTGTATACTTACTGACATTAATTTGTCACCTTGTTGTTCCCTGTGTCTGGTGATGTTTCTGTCGTGATCAATAGCAGCCTCTCTCAAAGTAGCCACAGACATACCTCGCCAACATGGTTGCGTGGTCTGTACCCTAGTCTTCAATGACTCTTTTAAACCATCCATCAGTACCGATACTGCTACTTCCCGATGGTTTGTGTCTGTTTTAATGTCCTCTATGCCTGTGTATTTTGCCATTTCTAATAATGCTCTGTGAAAATACTCTGCAGCTGTCTCTGACTCCTTCTGTTTAATGGAGAATATCTTATTCCATTTAGCTACTGCTGGGAAATACTCTTTTAGCTGCAAGTTTATTCTTTTCACATTATCTTGGTTGTACACATCTGTAAGAGGTACATCATGACCTAGTCCGCAATCAGCTAAAAATTGAGTTGCGTCGACATTTGAGGGTAAACATGCTCTCAGCAATATCTGCCAGTCTTTATTGTTGGGCTCTACAGTGTTACCTAAGTCTCTGATGTATTTTTGACTGGCAACTAAGTCTTTTCTAGGGTCAGGAAATTCAGACACTATGGTCCTTAATTCCATTCGGGAAAATGGAGTGTACATGGCAATGTTCCTAATGGGAGTGGCTCCTGATGCGTCTGTTTTCCCATTTGGCACTGCTATTACTCTGACAGGTGTAATTCTAACAACCTCATTCTGTGTAGATTCTACAGGCTGTGGTGAAATAGTTTCAGCATAATGCATGGTGCCGTACTTACCAGTTGATACGACCTCACCTATCCCTCCGCTAGGGGCCTTTACTAATCTCGTGGGTGGAGCTGTGCCTACTGTGGTCTCTGCTATGGTGGCTGCTAGAGAGAGCGCTGAAATCGTTGCCGATTCGTCCTCTTGATCACACTCCTGAGGAAAGTTCAAAACAGGGTACAACTTGCACGGGTTAATACTTGCATGGGTTAATGGGTTAACATTATCATTAACATTTACACAGTTACTAAGTGATTTTGTGTTACACCTTAGTGCGTCTTTCTCCGCAATCAACTTCTCTCCTGATATGTATGGTGGCGGCGGGGCCGTGGCAATCAGTTTTCTGTTAGAGCCAGATCCCGCCGCCTGAGCCAAACCTCTCTGTATCTCACCTTCCTGTTGCCACAACTGTAAATAATCATAATGCTGGATTCGTCTCTTTGCTGATTTTATGAGACATATCCTCCTCCTTAAATTTTGTAACACTTCTGAGCTGAAGCTCCCTATTCTTGGGAATTTCTCCCCGTCATGTACAGTCATTCTCTCCCATTCATCACATAAAGTTTCTGTGTGACTTCCATATTTCTCACACATTATATACCTGGCCGACCCAATTGGCCGGACCACTGAATCAACCCGAACCGAGGTTGATCGCCCCCTACCTGAACAAGTGGCCCCCATAGTTCGAAAGTGTTGCTTTATTTAGCCAACCCTTTACGCAAAACCAAATGCCAACAATAGGCTGACGGTGGCGGTTTACCGAGTACCCCACTCACTCGCCCACGCCGACCAATACGACCTGATCACACCGATATGGTGCTGGCGTACTCGACCTAGGGCCCCTGCGACCTGAACCTCTATTTACTGGAACCTGCGAGGGTTATCCGAAGAACACTTACTCTTTCCAGTAACTATTGGTTGTTGGATAGTTCCTGAGTGAGCAGCGAACTTCCCTTAAAATAAAAAAATTACACAAATCACGTTAGAGTGTACAGATAGCGTTTGTGACCCCTTTACTCTAATGGTATTAGGTCAGATTACTAACTACTGCACACACTTACGTGCGGTCCAGTCGTTCAGTACACAAACAACTAAGCTTATGTACGGAAAGACCAATGGAATCGAAACTTACGACTGCGAATTCCTTCAGCCAGAGCTTATATGGCCTATATGGGTGTTGCACCAACCCTTTTCGGTGTTGTGCCTGTGAACTGTATAGCGGACTTCCTTGTCGGCTGTACCTGGACCTCCTGGTCTGTTATGACCTCCTGGTCTTGTTACAGTATGACCTCCTGGTCTTGTTACAGTATGACCTCCTGGTCTGCTATACTCTAATGCTCAAAATTGTATATTTAACCAGAGATGCCTCCCTAGCCACCGTGCACGTCACTTACACGCATGTACCTCACGAGTACTCGACTTTTCTTGTGGTTCAACCTTTAAAAATTGTAAAAACACTCACTCATCACATGTACACTTTTGTTTCTATTTCTATTTCTGCGCAGAAATTTTTCTTCAGATCAGGTGTGTTACCAATTAGGAGCAGGATCTGTTAACTAAATTTCGGACACCCAAAAATAGACTTGCGTTATTTCTCGCCTCGCGTTATTTATCGCTTTGCGTTATTTATCGCTTTGCGTTAAAAATCAACTTATCGTGACTTGAGCTACGTGGGCGTAACCGGACGCTCCGTTGCGTAACGTACGCTGCGTGCGTCGGCCTTTGGATTGCGTACGCAAGTCTTTGTTAGAGACACGTATACGCAAAGCAAAGATCCACCGTAACACAATTTATACTTTTATCAATGTAGATGATCCTTGATCATCTACCACACAAACACACTGACTTCGCCTTATCTCCCAGGCAAAACTGTGTGTTTGTCTATCTTTTAACTATATTACTCTTAAACTATGAAATAACGGCAACTCTCTTTTAGCACTTCTATCAACTATAAAAACTGGCAGACAGGAGAGTGATATACGAAAATGAAAAAGAAAAAGAAATGCAGATATATATATGTGTGCGTGCGTGTGTACGCAAGACAGAAAAATAAACAGTTTTAAAAGACACTAGCGTTTTGTTCTTACCTCCGGTTCCCGGATTCCTTCAGCACTCTTTTATCTAAGCGAAGCAGACGCTTATCCCGTCAGCACTACGAGACAACCTCCCGCCCTTTGCTGAGGGATAATGTCTGCTGATCTACCTAGTGCAGATATGTGAAGGACGGGCGAGCCGCCAATTGATAAAGCTGAATATTTATCGTATATAAAACACCTTAAGAGGTCTAAGAACACTGTACGCTATCTACGTAAGAAGTACCGTAAGGGTACGCAAGTTGTGTAGCGATCGCTCAACCGTAGTCGAGACGCTCAAGCGTCACGTTCGCTTACGGCCCAGTGATCACAGGCAGGCACGCTATTGGCTGCCGACTAACGTGATGATTCGCTATAGCGTAGCGTACGCTCGGGACCACGAGGAGATCACCAGCGGTGCAGACGCTTACAACGTTAAACCTTTATATCTATACCTTTAACAGTGAGATACACAGTATACCTTAGTGTAGAGACAGAGTGTAAGTGCAACCTGGTGTAACCTGATTAACTACAAAGCTGCTTGAGCGTCACCGACGCTCAGAGAATACTTAACACTATAAAGAATACACAGATACCTGGGCTTAGGGTCCGAAACCTATTATATGTATTATAACTATTATACTTGCAAAAGGAATCACAGTACAAATGATACACTACAATATAACATAAACCAACTAACCAGATAAACTACACAGGAAATACAATACAATACAATTAAAGGAAAATATGAGAGAAAGAGTAGAGAGAGAGAGATAGAGAGAGATGGCTCACAGTAAGACAATATGATTACGGAGAAAACTTACGCACAAGGGGAACGATCGCATGCGCCTCGATATCCAGCTCCCGATTATCAGCAATGAGAACCGTTGAAGAGAGAGAACTGGATACGGTCGGCCTGCCTATTTATGCCCCACACACAATACAATTCAATGGTCCCTACAATCTCATTGTTCATTGGACATAGGAATTCGGCTTCGTATTATAACAAAAGGTCATAGGTTGATTCATACAGGTGGGCTGTGACTATTTCCAACTGCTCAGGTGGGAGGGAAACTGGGTTTCCCGCCGCATGGGTAATAAAGTGCAAATAAAGTAAATGTTCATAAACTTCTTATGTCCATAACTATTCGCACGAGCGATTGATCTGCTTCAAACCAACACCGGAATATTTCTAATTAAATATTCTTCCGATGGATACTAAACACCACTGTATTACTCCTGTCTGACCCTTCGTATCAAACAAAGAGGGATTCCTCTGTTCATAAACATTCTATATTAACCAAACTTTCAGAATCTATCAAAGGGACCATGATCTACAAAATACATTATTACTGAAAATATGTTACGATTGAGTCGCACGCTACAACCACATAAACTCTACCGTAAATACGCATACCATGCGCCTGCGGGTGCCCGCGACTGTGAGTATGCGCACGTACGGGAGAGCGTACGCATGCGCAGCACGGACCTGTGTGAGGTGCAAATATGGTAGTGTGCATAGAGATATTTTTCTGACTTTGACACCCTACTGTCCCCCTACTAGTTTTCATAACAGCCAGCGCTGCCTGCAGGGACCTGTCAGCTACATAGGCACTGACAGTGTCGAGATCCCCTGCCCCAGTTGCCTAGCAACAACATGCGGGAAGAGCCGTGATGGAGGGCACCAGGACCCAGGAGAACCGTACTGCTGGTCTGCCCAGGCGCGGGAACCTGGAGTGTCAGGATTGGAAGGGAAGCTGCGCGCCAAGAAGAGGAGGAGGGCAGAGAGTGATCCGGCGCGCGGGAGCACGGCCGCGGGAGAAGAGAGGAAGCCGCCTCAGGGAAAGAGATAGGGTATTGAGATTATGTTAAATATATGCAATTGCTCCAAGTGAGAATCGAGTTATAGCGGTGACTGATATTTTCGGCGCAATAAATGGTTGTCACCGCCCCCATGTGTAGTGGTCCTTGAGTATATTGTGTTTGGGTTGTCCTTCCGGGGTTCTCCTGGTTCTTCTGCCCCAGCCTTACAGGTGACGGAAAGAATAGTCGCTGGCCTCGACATCGTTGAAGAGTGGATACGGCCGAACACGAAGACGACCGAGCTTCAGGTACGAACCCACTTTAGAGCGATATCACACTTTCATACAGAAAGACGGGGGCCTGCATCTAGTCCAGACCCCCCCCCCCCCCCCGACTCATTGCACGCCCCTGTGAATCGCCCCCTCCACCATGGCCATGGCCCCCTTGTTGTGCGTGTGACTGCTGTGCATGTCACAGTGATGTGCTGGGGCTGCTTCATGGCCCCAGTCTGTCCCTGCTTGTGTTCCATGCAAAATTCTCCATCATTTCCAATGACTCAGATTCCTGATGTCTCCAAATTGAAAAGTTAGCCTGTCTGTGGCTTGAAATAATATACTGGGCCTGACTCTGAGTCGGACTCAGGGGAGTGATTATTTTTATTCTGCACATGCGTCTAAGTCTCACTGCACATGCGTCCAGATTCCGTGCGCGCTGAGCCACAGTTGCGATTGAGGCGCACGACTGGGTTGCAAATATCCCTGGTTGAGCCTTATCCTGTGAAAATCTAATATACCATAATTGCCATACGCCATATTAGGTATCACTTATTAAGCAGACATTTATCTGGTGCCCAGACTAATATGCAGACATATACTGTATATGATGCTCAGTGTAACATGCAGACCAGTGGCGGAACTTGTAAATGGTGGGCATAGGTGCAAAAATATATTTTGACCCTCCTCCACCCTAACTCAAGCCCACAATATGCCACACGGCAGTGGGTGACAGGCAGAGGGTGACAGCGTAAGGCAGAGTGAGGCAAAGGGTGGCAACAGAAGGCAAGGGGAGGCAGAGGGTGACAGGCAGAGGGTGACAGCGTAAGGCAGAGTGAGGCAAAGGGTGGCAACAGAAGGCAAGGGGAGGCAGAGGGTGACAGGCAGAGGGTGACAGCGTAAGGCAGAGTGAGGCAAAGGGTGGCAACAGAAGGCAAGGGGAGGCTGAGGGTGACAGTGGTTTGCAGGGGAGGCAAAGTGTGGCCGGGGTAGGCAGAGGGTGACAGGAGGAGGGTAACAGGGAGAGACAGTGGGCGACAGGGAGAGGCAGTGGGTGACAGGGGAAGGGTAACAGAGAGAGACAGTGGGTGACATGGAAAGACAGTGGGTGACAGGGGTACAAGCACAATATCCTGTGTGGTGTGGAGAAAAAGGGGTGTGTTCCTTGGTGGGGGCAGGAACACAATGGTTTCTTCTCTATCTGTGAGAGGGGCCCCCTTCCGAGTTTGGCACTCGATCAGGCAGATGCTGACAGTGCCAGTTACACTGGGTGTGAGCTGCCTTTAATTCACAGACAGCAGTGACTCAGAAATAAATAATGTACAGCTGTCTGGTAATAATTATTGGAAGTATGTGGCTGTGATCTTCAGTGCTGATAGGTGGCAGGACTTATCTATCAGTCTGGTACACACAAGGTCAACCCTGCCTACCTAAGGTAAGTAGCAGGTCCCTCAGACAGTGGGGCCCACCCCCCTCTCTGACTGGGCCATTCATCCGACATTGCTCAAAATAGTCTGTGGGGAAGCCAGGAGATAACACATTGCTGGTCTGGGCAGCAGTGGGCCCCTTAGTCCACAGTGCCCCGGTGCAATGCACCTGCTGCACCAATGGTAGTTCTGCATCTGATGCAGACTCTGTCGTATCTAATATCTTGTGTCAAATCTAACATGTTGCCCGTGACTTTATGCTAAGTATGATAATCAGACCCTCAGCTGGCTCGAGGTCAAATATAGACAAAAAAAAATGTCAGATAAAGGGGTACATTTACTAAGCAGTGATAAGAGCAGAGAAGTGAGCCAGTGGAGAAGTTGCCCGTGGCAACCAATCAGCACTGAAGTAACATCTATCATTTGCATACTATAAAATGATACAGAGCAGCTGATTGGTTGATGGGGAAATTTCTCCACTGGCTCACTTCTCCATTCTTATCACTGCTTAGTAAATGTACCCCAAAGAACTGTAGTTGCAGAGTCTGCAAACTTTGTGTTTGCCAGTCAGTGATGTTGTAGGTTATGCCTGCATAAAGGTCTGGTTCAATGACAGGGGTACTAAGGGGACACCTGTAGCGGGCCCAAAGGTTCTAAGGGGCCCTGAGTTTTGGATGTTCCCCAACCACGCCGGGGACACATACCACTGGTATATACTGTATGAGTATTTACTGTAGAACAGCACGGTTTCGGTACAACAGTTGGAACAAAAGAAAACATAAGTACAGTAACAAACACCCCCCCACCCCCCAGGTATCCCCTGTGCTGTAGAAGAAGGAAACCTACAGAAGTACGCATGCACAAGAGGATGCACAATGGTGGGTGTTGTGAAATGAGGTTTGCAGCCCTTTCCCCTTTGATCCAACCTCAGAGCAAGTGCTGCACCAACAAACCAGAGTGCTTTCCCTCTGAACAACAGCATGGTTTTGTGGCTTCAGAGAAAAAGCTAAGGGGTCTATTCATGAAACAGTGAAAAGAGTGGAGAAGTGAGTCTGTGGAGAAGTTGCCCATGGCAACCAATAAGCTGCTCCGTACAATTGTATTGCATGCAAATGATAAATGTTACTCCAATGCTGATTGGTTGCCATGGGCAACTTCTCCACTGGCTCACTTCTCCACACTTTTCACTGCTTCATAAATAGACCCCTCAATCACTCCAATTTTTTTTTCACTTTACATTATTTAAGTGTAATGAAATAAGCTATTTCTAAGTCCATTTTCCAGAAACAAGTAATGTTACAATATAAAAAAGTATTTTATTCCTGCTCAGAGGCTAATTAAAATATTAGGCAGGCCCAAGAAGTGCAGGAACAGTGCAATCCAACAATAAAAATGTATTTTACCTATTCTGAGACAAAGCTACAGACTGTAATGAGGTGTGACTAATGGATAATAATTTATACTGTATCTAACCCTATTTACTGTGGTCACAGTATTATTGCACAGATATATTTATGCTGATGCAGAGTGAGACCAACATCATCTTGTGTAGAGACGGGATGGAGGAGGGCTGAGGCATTCTGATATATGCCATGTATGGAAGCTGAGATCTGAATGAGGCTCGGGCATTGGGTGGCGTGGCCAAATCCAGGAGACATATCCACGCCCCCTATAAAAGTGCAAGTGCGCTGCATAAGACAGAGGTTCCCAAACTGTGTGCCGTGGCTCCCTGGGGTGTCTCGAGACACTTGCAGGGGTGCCCTGTGTTGGTGGTCCAGGACCAATTCAAATTATTCATGGTCAATGTAATAGGCAAAACCAGTGCTGGTGGCTGCCAGTCATAAAATATGTGGCCAAACAGAAGAAAATCTTGTCCCTCACCACACAACTGACCCTAAGGATGACATATAAACGCAATCTACTTAATGTAATATTTCTGTCTAAATTTCTAAATAAGAAATTTTTGGCCTGGGGTGCCATGAAAAAAATTCTGATATTCTAGGGTGCCGTGATTCGAAAAAGTTTGGAAACCACTGGCATAAGGGAACATTTGTAATTAGTTACCCCCCCCCCGCTCCAATGTCTCTTATGCCAAGTAAAACAAGGTTGTGTCCACATGGTTGCGAACAGAAGCAGACACAGAGACACATGCAGGCCCGACGACAGGTGGGGTCATAGGGGACACCCATACCAGGCCCTAAGAATCTGGCACAGAAAAATGGGGCCAGCCCTTCACTATGAGAGAGGCACCTCAGCAGGCAGCAACAGCAGGGGAGCAGCCAGCATGAAGTAACACCACCTTTCATAGCTTCACTCAGAGCCTAACAGGGAAGGGAGAGAGATGTTGTGTTGACTCTTATGGCCAATATGATGTTTAACTAACAGAATCCTAATACTTCTGACTGAGGTCAGTGCCATAAGCAGTGCTTTATCCTTAATTGAGTTTATTGCGGATACACTGTAACATTAAAAATCAATGAAAGCACAGTGAACATTGGGTTTATACAAAGTCACACATAATCAAAGATCAATACGGAAACCCTGCCATAAAATAATAACTCATATTCTAATGTGAATGTAATAACTTTAAATAAGGAGTGATATCACATTTCCCTTATGTCAGTCACACAAAAGACAGGAGCCTCAAACCAGTGGCCAGTGTAGTGGAGTCTGTGAGATCATGCTGTGATGTCATAATGGGCCTCAAACCAGAAAGAACCAGTGCTGGCTGGCCTGGTGGGGTCTGTGAGGTCATGCTGTGATGTCATAATGGTATCAACTGCCTATATCCCGGCTTGGCTGCTGCCTCCCTCATTCTCCTTCAATACCTGGAGACACAAAGCTCACCGGCAGGAGTAGAAACAACTGGCAGGAGAAACATACTTGGCTGAGGTTAGTAACTGGACAAAGACAAGAGCAGCTTAGTTAGATGTGGCAGCAGACTTAGATGCCCATTTATCAGCTATTCAAAACCTGTTGCATATGTGCTCCAGTCAATCAGCTCCCAGCTGTCATGTGTTTAAAAATGACAGTTGGTAGCTGATTGGCTGGAGCAACATTTATCATACGGAATGAGTTTTAAACAGCTAAAAATCATTGATAAATGGGCTACAAGAATCAGAGGGGAATAGAAATGATTGCTTTAATGATTTAATAAGACAGAAAATAGGATACAGATACTGCACATTAAACTGGAAACAAATACACAGAAAATGAAATTATGTCATAGCTGGTGCTTATTTAAATAATACTATCATGTTTTATTTAAAATGTTTTGTATTATACACATGTGTATGTTAGTTTATTATAGTGGTCACTGAGGTTTTCCATGATGGTTTCATCTTTTGCCACTGAAGCCAAACTACGGAGCTATTTATGTACTGAGAAATCCTCACCGCTCTCCTGGTTTCCTTATTACACACTGAGCCATAGAGTACATCAGCAGTACATGGCCACCATTAATAGTAATCTAGGGGGAGATCTCTCATCCCTTCTAATGATGGGAGGTGTTGCCTATAGCAACAATGCGATGTTAACTACTGTATCATTGCATGGAGTAAACTAGATAAATATTAGCTAGAAGATAATTGGTTGCTATGGGCAACAGCTCCATTTATACTCTTTAGAAGGTTTGATAAGTCTGAAAATATTAGGGAAGGCAGAAAGTAGGTTTATGTCGGACACCACAGATGATTTTACAAATTCCAACAATGAAAGTGTTCTCAGCTTACATAAGTATAATAGTAACCGGTGAAATGGACTGTCCAGAAAGGCCATTATACAGCTTACAGTTTCAGGTTCTAGTTGATCTTAAATATGAATGTATATCCCTAAATACTGTAGTAGATGTTACTTACAATTGTAAATGCATTGCAAGGCATCTAACACTGTCTACTCTTCATCTTTCTCCACATCAGCACTATGGCCCCGAGATGGATGATCACACTGTGGGAGACGATAACTGCCTGCTGTCCATGCAGAAGATACAGGAGCTGGAATGCTCAGAGAAGAGATGCCCACTTGCCTCGCCATACCAGGCTTGAGGAAGAAATGCCTCCAACCAAGCCAGTGGGTTATGATCACTCTGATGGCAGTTTATCCAAAAAACTATCTCCCAGTGAGAAGAACAAGGATCGCCAGATTAAAGTCCTCGATCTCATTAACAAACAGTTAGTCGAGGAGAACAACTTGTTAGCGGCAGAAAACACCTTATTAAAACTGAAGGTTGAAATGCTTAAAGACACGCTAACGAAGGTCATAGAGCTGTTGTAGGCCCCTGTGTAACTCCGCCGCTGTTACGGAGGCTCACCCAGTAGCTGACCAGTAACCATGGATTCTTATCTTTATGCACTCACCTATTAGAGCAGGGGGAAATATGCACTGAGAGGTTTCTGTAATCTTCTAATCGAAAAGGAGCGACCTTTCTTTTTTGAAGTCTGCAGAAATCTGTCAGTGTGTATTTTCCACCTTTTCTCACCTTCTCTAATAGGTAAGTACATAAAAACAATGTTCCATGGCCAACATCTACTGGTTACAGCTTACTGTGGTTATACCTGGTAGTTAATCTTTACATCATTAAAGAGCCAGAGCAAAGATATTGTCTTCCGTGCATTCTTGTCTCTATTTAATGTAGTTGTAGTGAGAAATATATTGTATGTCTAGCTAAATATATAACTATGATAATTATTCATAATATAAAAAAATATTCCATTATCACCAGTAAGGGGTGGGTGTAAGTGCCGATACTAATGGTGACTGTGGATGGAGATACTCGGCGGGACGTCCTTCTGTGTGAAGACAAACAGATAACCGGCATATACGGCGGATATATGCATTACATACATAGTAACATAGTATCTAAGGTTGAAAAAAGACAATTGTCCATCGAGTTCAACCTATTTGTGGTCTCCTATGCAGGATTATTTGGTCTAAAATTTTGACTGATGCTGATGTCTGCCATAGCGTTCTATCCCTCTTTTTATAGTAACTATAGTGCGTGACTATGCACCATAACCCTGGATATCCTTATCCATTAGGAATTTATCTAACCCATTCTCAAAGGTGTTGACTGAGTCCGCCATTAAAACTCCCTCAGGCAGGGAATTCCAAAGACGTATTGTCCTTACCGTGAAAAAGCCTTTACGCTGTATTGTGCGGAATCTCCTCTCCTCTAACCTAAGCGAGTGTCCACAAGTCCTCTGTGTTGATCTAACCGAAAACAGGTCCCGCTCTGTGTATTGTTCCTTATATATTTGTAGATGTTGATCATGTTGCCTCTTAGTCTCCTCTTTTCCAGTGTAAACATGCCTAGTCTTGCAAGCCTTTCCTCGTATTCCAGTGTCTCCATGCCATTAATTAGTTTGGTCGCCCGCCTCTGAACCTTTTCTAGCTCCAGGATATCCTTTTTGTAGTATGGTGCCCAGAATTGTACACAATATTCAAGGTGTGGCCTCACTAGTGATTTATATAACGGGAGTATAACACTCTCGTCCCTTGCATCAATTCCCCATTTTATGCATGCTAATATCTTATTAGCCTTCTTTGCTGCAATCCTACTTTGGGTACTGCTGCTTAGTTTGCTATCTATAAGGACACCTAAGTCATTTTCCAGTACAGAATCCCCTAATGTTACCCCATTTCGTATGTAGGTGTTATTTTTGTTCTTGTTACCACAGTGCATTAACTTACACTTGTCTGTATTGAAGCGCATTCTCCATTTCGCTGCCCATGCTTCTAATTTAACTAAGTCGTTCTGAAGCGATTCAGCATCCTCCTCCGTATTTATAGCCTTACACAATTTGGTATCATCTGCAAAAATTGACACCATGCTCTCTAGACCTTCTGTTAGGTCATTAATTAAAATATTGAATAACTAGGTGATTCATCGTGCCCTACGGGCGCTGTACACATCGTCGCAAGGGGCTGCGCCCCTTTAACCCCTGAACGCCTTTCTGGCATCCAATAATTGTATTATATAGAGTATTACCATTGCACGACGAAAGGGAGTCCGATGGGGAGGGGGCGGGGTAGTGGGGGATGTGGATGGGAGAGGGGTCCGGATGCGCTGCGGTTGGGGAGGGGCAGGTGTCGCAGATGGGGGGAGGGGTTCCGGAGGTGCTGCGGGTGGGGAAGGGGGGGTTCTGTGGGTGGGTTAGGGGGTCCGGAGTTCGCCACAGGTTGGGGAGGGGCGGGTGTAGGGGTGTCACGGATGGGGGAGGAGGTCTGTGGGCACTGCGGGTGGGGGAAGGGCCAGGTGCGGGGGTCCCATGGGTGGGGGAAGGGTGAGTGTGGGAGTATAATGGGGTATAGATAATAGGGTGGGGTACACTGTAGGGGGTATATATAATGGGGATGGGTACACTGTGTGGGGTATATATAATGGGGATGGATACACTGTGGGGGAGTATATATAATGGGGATGGGTATACGTTGGGGGGAATATATAACGGGGATGGGTACACGTTGAGGGGTATATGTAATGGGGATGGGTACACTGTGGTGGGTATATGTAATGGGGAAGGGGTATGTATAATGGGGTCGGGGTATCGGGGGAGACTTCATGCTGCGGATCCCTCACCTTACCTGGCCAGCTTGCCTCTCGACATCCCGCTGGCTTTAGCTTCTCCTTCTCGGTACCGCATGCAGGTGGCGCCAGAGCTGTCACTGGGTCAGTCCGGGGACTGGCATGAGGCCTACACCGCCACCCAGCCTGGAGTCTGAGGATGCAGCCGGGGTACAGCGGGAAACACGGAGTGGAGGCCATCTGGGCTGGGAGAGGAGTCAGCAGGGAGAGCGTAATCCAGCAGCCAGGGCACAGGGACCACAGAGCTGCCCCCACCCGAGATATATACAGGGGGCATCCAGTCCTACACATAGCCCCATACTCTGGGGGTTACAGTGCTGCCAGTACCGCATGCTGGGGGTTATAGCAGGGACATGGGGGTAGATGTGTGTACAGCAGGTATATAGATGTGGAGGGAGTACATAGGGCAGGTATATATGAGCGGGGGTGTATATAGGGCAGGCACAGGTAGGTATGAGTGTACAGCAGGTATATATGTGTGTATGGAGTGGGTACGCAGGGCAGGCAGGTATGTGTGTGCGTGTGGGTATGATGTGTGTACAGCAGGTATATATGTGTATGTGGAGGGGTAGATGTGTGTGTACAGCAGGTATATACATGTGTGGGGAGTAGATGTGTGTACAGCAGGTATATATGTGGGGGGGGGGTAGATGTGTGCACAGCAGGTATATATGTGTCTGTGGAGGGAGAGCATAGGGCAGGTAGGTACGTGTATGTGGGCACATAGGGCAGGTAGGTATGTGTGTGCGCGTACATAGGGCAGGTATATATGAGTGGGGGGTAGATGTTTGTACAGCAGGCATATAGATGTGTGGAGGGAGTACAGAGGGCAGGTATATTAGAGTGGTGGGGTATATAGGGCAAGCATAGGTAGGTATGAGTGTGCAGCAGGTATATGTGTGTGTATGGAGTGGGTACATAGGGCAGGCAGGTATGTGTGTGTGGGGCGTAGATGTGTGTACAGCAGGTATATATATGTGTGTGTAGGGGGTAGATGTGTGTACAGCAGGTATATATATATGTGTGAGGGGTAGATGTGTGTACAGCAGGTATATATATGTGTGGGGGGATAGATGTGCGTACAGCACGTATATATTTATATGTGTGTGTGTGTGTGTGTGTGTGTGTGTGTGTGTGTGTGTGTGTGTGTGTGTGGGGGGGGAGATGTGTATACAGCAGGTATATATATGTGTGTGGGGGGGTATGTGTACAGCAGGTATCTATATATATATATGTGTGTGTGTGGGGGGGGTAGATGTGTGTACAGCAGGTATATCTATATATATATATATATATATATGTGTGTGTGTGTGTGTGTGTGTGGGGTGGGTGTGTGTACAGCAGGTATATACTGTATGTGTGTATGGAGGGAGTACATAGGGCATGTACAGGTATATACACATAGTGTGGGGAAGGGAGGAGGTGCTGCAGCCGCTGTATACTGCGGGTCACTTGCTTGTCTCCGTCTTCCGGCGGCGGCTCCCCGCTCTCATCCTACCCGGGTGGCTACGTCCTCCGCTGCCACCGCCTCACAGTCATCCTACCCGGGCGGCTCCGTCCTCTGCCGTCGCCTCACAGTCATCCTACTCGGGCGGCTCCGTCCTCCGCTGCCGCCGCCTCACAGTCATCCTACCCGGGCGGCTCCATCCTCCGCTGCCTCACAGTGACTGGTCGAGCCTCCTGCCGCCGCGGCCGTTACCCGTCCTCCTCCTCCAGGCAATCATACAGTGGCCAGTTGCCTGCTTTTTCCTCCTATAGCTTAGGCCAGATCTGTGACTCTGATTCCGCCCAGCGTTAGCAAATGAGGCACAAAGTCACAGATCTGGGCTAATATATAGGAGATAGCGGTCCTAATACTGAGCCTTGTGGCACACCACTTAGCACTTCAGTCTAATTTGAAAAAGATCCATTAACGATAACGCGCTGCTCCCTATTATCTAACCAATTTTTGACCCAAGTGCATATTGTGCTTCCTAGCCCTATTTCATGTAGCTTGTAGATACGTCGCATGTGTGGTACAGTGTCGAAAGCTTTGGCAAAGTCTAAAAAATTACATCCACCTCTTTACCTTGATCGAGGTTTGCACTTACTGTTTCAGAAAAGCCAAGTAAGTTGGTTTGACAGGATCTGTCCTTCACAAATCCATGTTGATTCCTTATAATGACCTTATTGGCTTCAATGAACTTCTGACTACTATCCCTTAGAATACCTTCCAAAACTTTCCCCACTATAGATATAAGACTAACTGGTCTATAATTAATTACCTGGTGCAGCTTTATTTCCCTTTTTGAATGTAGGCACTACTTCCGCTATACGCCAGTCTTTGGGAACCATACCTGATATTACTGAATCCTTAAAGATCAAAAATAGCCGTTTTGCAAGTTCAGAGTGAAGCTCCATTAGAACCCTTGGGTGAATTCCATCGGGACCCGGTGACTTATTAATCTTTAAATGTTTTAATCGGTCACAGACTACCTCCTCGCTTAAATAAGTACCTATCAGTGGGATATTCTCATTATTGAGATTGTGTGTTAGTCCCTGAATTGGGTCCTCTCCAGTAAATACTGTTGAAAAAAACTCATTGAGTGTGTCCGCTATGTCATTATCATTTTTGCTTAAGACTCCCAACTTGTCTTTTAAAGGTCCTATACTCTCCTTCTTTAATCTCTTGCTATTAATGTATTTAAATAATTTTTTGGGATTCGCTTTGCTTTACTTTGCTACTAGTTTTTCAGTTTCTACTTTAGCCGCACTTATTTCCTTTTTGCATATTTTGTTACAGTGCTTATAGTGCTGAAATTACTTTCCCGTCAGATTTGTATTCTCTAAATGCTCGCCTTTTCTTGCCCATAAGATCCTTTATCTTTTTGTTAAGCCACATCGGTTTATGATTTTTAGTTTTTTTTGCTGTTCGTAGGAATACATTTGAGAGTATTTTTAGCTAGCAGGGATTTTAGTACATCCCATTTCTCTGTGGTATTTTTTCCTAAAAACAAACCTTCCCATTCAATATCCCTGAAAAATACCCTCATCATTTCAAAGTTGGCTTTGCTAAAGTTTAGAGTCCTAGTTGAGCCAGTATAGGACTGTTTATGAAAACTGATTTTTTTACTGTTTACACTGTGATCAGCTAGTGTGTCCATCGGACACACATAGCTGATCACTCCGCCAGGTCCCGCTCAGCTTTCTCTGCCAGGGGCAGAGAAAGCTGGGCAAATGCCACATTATCGCAGTGCTGCCCTGTGAACCCTGAGCTGGTGAGATTATCACAGATTATCACAGGGCACACTGCGGTATTTTATCACATTTTTTGGGGGGAATGCGATGTGGGTTACTAAAAAAAAGTGAATTAAAGGGATTGGAGCAGTTTTTCATGAAAACTGCTCCAAATGCCCTTTAATACATTCAGGTGATACTAAAATAATGTGAAAAGGGTGTGAAAACACCTTTTTTCACATTATTTTAGTAAAAATAATGTTAATAAATAGACCCCTAAGGCTGTAATGTGTTCTCATGTTCTATGACAGTACCTTGTGTTCCGGGTTGGACTGGCCATTTTGTACTTCTGTCAAATGGCAGTGGCCCGATGGGCCGGTACGACCACACAGAGAGCGGGACTGGCCAAGCAGCACGGCCTTCCGACTCTCTGCTCTGACGCTGGCTGCTTTTGTAGTACCCATGTGTGGGATACCCCTACTGTCCCCCTACTAGTTTTCATAATAGCCAGCGCTGCCTGCAGGGACCTGTCAGCTACATAGGCACTGACAGTGTCGAGATCCCCTGCCCCAGTTGCCTAGCAACAACATGCGGGAAGAGCCGTGATGGAGGGCACCAGGACCCAGGAGAACCGTACTGCTAGTCTGCCCAGGCACGGGAACCTGGAGTGTCAGGATTGGAAGGGAAGCTGCGCGCCAAGAAGAGGAGGAGGGCAGAGAGTGATCCGGCGCGCGGGAGCACGGCCGCGGGAGAAGAGAGGAAGCCGCCTCAGGGAAAGAGATAGGGTATTGAGATGATGTTTAATATATGCAATTGCTCCAAGTGAGAATCGAGTTATAGCGGTGACTGATATTTTCGGTACAATAAATGGTTGTCACCGCCCGCATGTGTAGTGGTCCTTGAGTATATTGTGTTTGGGTTGTCCTTCCGGGGTTCTCCTGGTTCTTCTGCCCCAGCCTTACAGGTGACGGAAAGAATAGTCGCTGGCCTCGACATCGTTGAAGAGTGGATACGGCCGAACACGAAAACGACCGAGCTTCAGGTACGAACCCACTTTAGAGCGATATCACACTTGGCGTCCGCGAACAGGATCGTTTCAAGATGTCGAACCCAGACATTCCGGAGTCGTCCTCGGCACAGGGACAACCACCAGCGGCACCCGGAAACCCGACAGTAACAACGGCATCACCTATATCTATGCCATATTACTTTGGGGCCCCATGGTTGCCGATATACGCAGGATAACAAGTCCCTGGCTCAAGTACTTTCAAGGCATTCGAAGACAAAATGCTCTCCATGTTTCGACTATACAAGCTCACGGAAGAACAAAAAGTAGAGATCCTGAAGGGACAATTAACCGGCCCAGCACTGAGGGAAGTAGAAGCATGGGAGGATGCAGAGAAGAAGAGTGCAGATTGTATACTCCAGAAATTAAGGAACATATTTGAATGCAAAACGGTAGCAGAACTAAAGAGCCGTCTGTACGCGAGAAAGCAACGACCAGGTGAATCTTTACGGGAATTTGCACTAGGCCTACAGGAAGCCTTGAGGGCTGTATGAACACTGGATCCACTGGATGTTGGACTGACCGATGACACCCTAATTAACTTATTTATTGAGGGAGCGCAAGGCGAAGCAATTCGGTCACAATTACGAATGTGGAGACGCCAAAAGCCAGACAGTTGTTTCTCTGCGTATAAAGAAGATGTTCTACAGATACTAGGATTGAATCAGGGCGACGGGACTGAAGATGACGAGGCGCCAAGGAAAGTGGACGAAGAAAGCCTCAAGAGCATCCCTCCATACAAGAATGTAGATGCCACCACCCGAGCGGGGGCAGTCCTTCAACAGGCACAGGCCCCACCAGGGCTAGACCCTATCGAAGCCCTGAACCGTCAGATGTCAGAAGTGATGCTCAGCCGGTCTCGGATGAGCCAGGGGCTAGAAGAACTCGGCAAAGAACCAAATGGAAGCCGACACAGAGAATGGCGTCAGGAACGCGGTGGAAGAAGCCACCCTCGATGGGAGGTCACGAGAGAGTCAGGCCGACGGCATACCAATCTGTTTGACCCACAGGGTCGACCGATTTGTAGGGGATGTCACCAGAGCGGACACATCGAACGAAACTGCCCGCTTGACCCTTTAAACGGGGGGACCCCGAGGCGAGGGACCGACCCTCGGGATGAGAACCACTGACAGGTCCGCCGTCGCGGGATTGGTGGCCCCAGTATGTAGGAGAGTGCCCTCACCTGAACATCCGCATCAATGGGATCGAGATACCGACTCTCTTGGACACAGGCTCACAAGTCTCTACAATCCGATTCACGGAGTTCCTTCAACACTGGGACGAAGCCACCTTTGCGTCTCCACCCGCTACATGGCTCCACCTGCTAGCCAGCAATGGACATCCCATCGCCTTCCAGGGCTACTGGGAAGCCAATGTGGAAATAGGAAATGCCGTCATGACTCGCCAAGGATACCTCATCACCTCCGCGCCAAGCGCACTTGCCACCCGTGATCCTGGGCATGAACATTCTGAGAAACTGTCCAGAGGAACTAGTAGAAACCCTACGACACAAGATGAAGACCGCGGCCCCGAAGGAACGAAAGGCCCTGCAACAGACCGTCAAAGTGCTAGAGGGTCAAAGGAAATTCGTTAATGGTCAGGGTGAGATTGGAAAGGCCAGAATCACCGACCGTCAACCTGTTCTGCTGAGACCGAACTCTGAGCAAGTAGTGTGGTGCAAAACAAGAATTGGTCCGGGGGGGAGAGACTACGAGGCTCTGGTGGAACCCTGTGACGGGGATGGACAACAGCCGTTTGCTGTGGCGAGGACACTAGCCAAAGTGGTACACGGGAGGGTACCAGTCCGTCTTCTGAACCCACACTCGTATGCCATCAGACTCTATAAGTACTGTCCGGTGGCGAAGGTCAGTTGGATCGACTTCCAAGACATCGTGGGACAGGGTGTAACCGCGGCTCAATCAGGAGCGGCAGACGGAGAAATGTCGGCGATTGAGGAAGAACCCCCATGGTGGGCCGGGATCCAGATCGGCGATGTTGACACCCCCACTGATAAAAGAGATGGAGTATTACAGATTGTGTATCATCACATCCCCACGGGGACAACTCCTCCTATCAAGGAACGACACCGACACCTACCTCCAGCCATGTACCAGCCAGTGAGGAACATGATCGCAGAGATGAAAGAGGCTGGAGTCATCCATGAAAGCCACAGCCCATGGGCCGCTCCACTGGTGATAGTGAAGAAGAAAGATGGTAGTCTGCGCTTCTGCGTAGATTATCGCAGGCTCAATGCTGCAACTCACAAGGACGCCTATCCGCTTCCCCGAATCAAAGAATCTCTGACGGCCTTAAAGACGGCAGCGTATTTCTCCACACTGGACCTCACCAGCGGCTACTGGCAGGTCCCAATGGCCACTGAAGACATCGAGAAGATGGCCTTCACTACGCCAATGGGCTTATTCGAATTCATGAGGATGCCATTCGGGCTCTGCAACGCTCCGGCCACCTTCCAGCGCGTCATGGAGCACTGTCTCGGACACCGCAACTTCGAGATGGTCCTGTTGTACCTCGAC
Source organism: Pseudophryne corroboree (assembly GCF_028390025.1). Taxonomy (NCBI): domain Eukaryota; kingdom Metazoa; phylum Chordata; class Amphibia; order Anura; family Myobatrachidae; genus Pseudophryne; species Pseudophryne corroboree. The sequence continues at coordinate 753,866,066 of NC_086449.1, forward strand.
GATGTGATAATCTTCTCAAGAAACTACGAGGACCATCTGCGACATTTGGAAGACGTGTTCCAACAATTGAGCAACTGCGGCCTGAAGCTTAAACCGAGCAAATGTCACCTGCTAAAGCCCAAAGTCCAGTATCTTGGACATGTTGTCAGCGCCGAGGGCGTGATGCCTGATCCGGAGAAGATCAGAGTCGTTCAGGACTGGCCAGTTCCCAAGACCGTCAGAGATGTCCGAAGTTATTTGGGATTCGTGGGCTACTATAGACGCTTCATTGAACAATTTGCCACAGTGGCGGCCCCGTTGCATGAATTGCTCAGAGGCCAATCGGGTCATGAGCGAAGAGGGTCATCCTTGGTATGTTGGGGAGAGGAACAGCAGCGAGCCTTTCATCAGTTGAAGACATCCTTAATCGAGGCCCCGTTATTGGCCTATCCCGATTATGAACAACCATTTCAAGTGTATACAGACGCCAGTCACCGGGGACTAGGAGCCGTACTCTCCCAGGTGCAGGACGGGCGTGAAAGAGTGATCGCATACGCCAGCCGGGGCCTCCGCAAAACTGAGCGGAACTGTGATAATTACAGCGCATTTAAGCTGGAGTTACTCGCCCTCATCTGGGCTGTCACCGAGAAATTTAAACACTATCTGGCCGCCACGCCGTTCATCATCATGACGGATAATAACCCGCTGGCACATCTGTCTACTGCTAAGCTCGGAGCTCTTGAACAGAGATGGGTATCCCGACTAGCAAATTTCCGGTACACCGTATCTTACAGAAGGAAGTCCAACGGGAACGCTGACGCCCTCTCACGATTACCCAGTGTAGATGTTGAGGAGGAAGATAGGGATGGGGATGAAGATGTCGAAACCCCGGTGTTCAAAGTCTCTCGAAAGGGACGAACGGCCACGTCGGACCCCCTATCCGTCATCGGACCTCCACGAGTGGAAAGCGCCCTACTGGATGCTCCCACAGTTGATTGGTGCGAGAAGCAGCGGAAGAGTCCAGTGCTGAGGGAACTTGTGGCCTTGTTGCACCAGCGACGCCAGTTAACCCGGGTCCAACGGGCCAAAGCCGACCCGGAATTGATCAAGTTACTACGGCATAGGGACCGCATTCACCTGGAGGAGGGGATCCTAGTGCGTACCAGCATAGATCCGAGTACTCACCAACCAGTCACTTAGGTGGTTGTCTCTAAAGATCAAGCCGCTCTTCTGCTCACGGTCTACCATGACAAATTCGGACACTTCAGCACTCAAAAGACTGAAGCCATCCTACGCACACGATATTTCTGGGTGGGCATGCGAGAAGATGTGGAAAGATGGTGCCATGATTGTGTTCCATGCACAAGGAAAAGGCAGGCCGACGCTACCCAAAAGGACCCTCTACATCCCATTAAGAGCCAACGTCCACTACAAATCGTTGCCCTGGATCATGTGAAATTGGAGCCGAGCACCAATGGATATCTATATGCCCTTACAATAACGGACCATTACAGTAAATTCCTAGTAGCCGTCCCGGCCAAAGACCTCACTGCTAAAACCACTGCCAAACTGTTTTTGAAGCACTTTGCCAGGCCCTATGGGTATCCAGACTGCATCTTGACCGACCAAGGCCCTGCCTTTGAGTCGCAGCTGTTTCACGAACTGTGTTCTTACTACGGCTGTCGAAAAGCTCGGACCACAGCCTATCACCCGCAGGGGAATGGATTGTGTGAATGAGCTAACCAGACCCTCATCGGGATGCTCCGGAGCCTGGCGGCAGAAGATCGCACCAAGTGGCCGACCATACTCCCCGAACTAACCTACCTCTACAACAACACTGAGCATTGCTCCACCGGCTTCACGCCATACTACCTCATGTTTGGCCGACGAGGCAAATTACCCCAGGACCTGGAATTAGCCCCTGCTGTGGCCCTTCCCATCGACCCAAAGACCGATTGGGTCCGTGAGCACCAGCGGAGGATAGAAGCTGCCCGAGAAATTGTAACTAAAAGAGTAGAGCATGCCCAGCATCGCCAGGAGGCGAGCTACAATGCCCACATCCAACCTGAGGCACTAAAGACTGGAGACCTTGTCTGGAAGAAACGGAATCACCGCACCAGCAAGCTTGACGCTATGTGGGAGAGTTACCCGTACGTCGTGGTCAGTGTTCCTGAGGGTGACCGATACACCTACAAGATCCGTAAGGGCTTGGAAGGTCCAGTCAGTGTGGTACCGAGAGACCAACTCAAGTTCTGTACCGCAGAGCTACCGATGAGAAGTGCAGATCCACCTGTGGCAGAGGGACGGGAGACCCTGTGGGGCATACCCTTACACGATCCCATGGAGCTCTTAGTGTTTACGGGTGGTCTACCTCCACCGCATCCAGCCCCGCCCATAGCTCCCGACCCGGTGTTCAACAGGCCTTTTGAAAACCAGGATCGGCCTAACCTAGTTACCGCTCCTAGCGAGAGTGACTTTCCCATAGTTGAGGCCAGAAGGTCGGGACGTAGCACACAAGGCGTCCCGCCTTTAAGGTATAGAGAGTAAAATGTTAACTGTTTTCTTGTATGTTTTATACCTGATTAGTTTGCACTCGATGTTGTTTTGGAATTAAGAGACTCATGGTAGGGACTCCCTGGCCCATGCATGAGGACACGCATCCTTCCACCAGGGGCACATGTGGTACCCACGTGTGGGATACCCCTACTGTCCCCCTACTAGTTTTCATAACAGCCAGCGCTGCCTGCAGGGACCTGTCAGCTACATAGGCACTGACAGTGTCGTGATCCCCTGCCCCAGTTGCCTAGCAACAACATGTGGGAAGAGCCGTGATGGAGGGCACCAGGACCCAGAAGAACCGTACTGCTGGTCTGCCCAGGCGCAGGAACCTGGAGTGTCAGGATTGGAAGGGAAGCTGCGCGCCAAGAAGAGGAGGAGGGCAGAGAGTGATCCGGCGCGCGGGAGCACGGCCGCGGGAGAAGAGAGGAAGCTGCCTCAGGGAGAAAGAGCCGGATGGGACCCGCTGCCGCGGATATAGAGACCAGCCGCCAGACACTCTGCCCCTGACCACCGCTAGAGAGGGACAGAGAAGAGGGACCCGCTGTGTGTGAGCAGCGGCTGGCCGGAGCTGAGACCGCCGGCTACCGCTGCACTAAGTGCCCAGCCTGAGAGCCGCCCGGAAGGAGAAACCGCCGCACAGTAGAGAGGCAGGAGCAGCGACGAGGGGACAGCTGGAACTACCCCTACCCGCATTGCAGACAGATACCAGGGCCGCAGGACCGGGAGGAGAACCGCAGCAGATCGGACTGGCAGGAGCCAGCAACACACAGGTACCCTTATCAGCGGTCCCCCTGAAGTTCTAGCCCCCAGAGTGACTCTCCCTTACTGTCCACAAGTCAGGCTGCTCCAACCCATACCCCACCAGACAGTGGGACTGACGCCACGAGTGCTTGCCAGGAAACAAGGGGGGACGCCCCTGATCCAAAGCGCCTCAGTAAACACTTCCAAGTGGTGGTGTTATATATACATAGATGAACTGTGGTCAGCTGCGACCTCCCCTGTGACTTACTTTTCCGTGAATACAAATACGGTTAGTGCCGTTAACCATTGCTGCTGTGTTATAGTACTGACCGTTAGTTCTGCACACCTTTCTCTGAACACTTACCTCACGTCCAACGACGTCTTCTCAGGAGTTCCCTTTGTGAGAGTGCAGGAGTTCTGTTAAAGGAACACTGACCGCAGACGCCCACTGGGGCGCAGGAACTGAACATTAGTGCCCAGCGTGCAGCGCCATCCTATGGACAGCTCAAGAAGTGCAACAGAATTACTGTCACAACATCCCTTACTCTAAGATATTACTACGTAATGAATGATTGCTATTGCATGTAACAATATTTGATTGTTTGACCGAGTTATTGTCAAGCCTTTGAGATACCTAAGCTGTAATTACTGTTGTAGACAGGGGAAGAGATAGGATATTGAGATGATGTTTAATATATGCAAGTACTCCAAGTGAGAATTGAGTTATAGTGGTGACTGATATTTTCGGCGCAATAAATGGTTGTCACCGCCCCCATGTGTAGTGGTCCTTGAGTATATTGTGTTTGGGTTGTCCTTCCGGGGTTCTCCTGGTTCTTCTGCCCCAGCCTTACAGGTGACGGAAAGAATAGTCGCTGGCCTCAACATTGTTGAAGAGTGGATACTGCCGAACACGAAGACGACCGAGCTTTAGGTACGAACCCACTTTAGAGCGATATCACACTTTCATACAGAAAGACGGGGGCCTGCATCTAGTCCAGACCCCCCCCCCCCCACTGACTCATTGCACGCCCCTGTGAATCGCTACCTCCACCATGGCCATGGCCCCCTTGTGCGTGTGACTGCTGTGCATGTCACAGTGATGTGCTGGGGCTGCTTCATGGCCCCAGTCTGTCCCTGCTTGTGTTCCATGCAAAATTCTCCATCATTTCCAATGACTCAGATTCCTGATGTCTCCAAATTGAAAAGTTAGCCTGTCTGTGGCTTGAAATAATATACTGGGCCTGACTCTGAGTCGGACTCAGGGGAGTGATTATTTTTATTCTGCACATGCGTCTAAGTCTCACTGCACATGCGTCCAGTTTCCGTGCACGCTTAGCCACAGTTGCGATTGAGGCGCACGGGAGACAGGTGGTCTTAAAAATGTTTTGAAAATGTATTGGGCATTCCTGTATTGGCTAAGGGGATGCAGGGTGATTGTCCATTTTATGGGCATGTTATGGGAGTGTCTTGGGTGTATCTCTGATAGTGGTTGGGTACAGAGACTCAGAATCGAATGTGTAAGAGGCGAATAATTTAGATTAATAATCTGCACCTGCACCATAAGGCTAGTGCAAGATTCGATGGTGCGACCAAAGATGTGTATTTAGATGCTACAAGCGGTGTTGCAGTGTATATGGGAGCTGACAGTCTGCACCTCAGACCTTGCACATTCAGATGCCTGGCTTAACACCAGGGAAGTGCTTGTACCAACATTTGCATAAAGTCACTTACATACGACTGGGTTCAAAGATCCATGGTTGAGCCTTATCCTGTGCCAAATCTAATCTCCTATATAATAGCCCAGACTCTGTGCCTGGGCCTCTAACGCTGGGTGGAGTCACAGAGCTGGGCTGAGTCAGCAGCATCTGCGGGGGGAGACACCATGGCCTGTGCCAACACCAGAGGCAAGTAAAAAATGCCCCCTGGCACAGTATAGAGGGGTGGCCATGGCCACCAGTAGCACCACACACAGCTCCAGCCAGCAGCAGGGAGGGTAACACAGGCTATGCGGAGGGGACTTCCAAGCACCGCTGGACGCAACTTCCTGGCCCCCTTACACCCACACCCCACACTGAGTAATCCCTCCCTTATGCACCCCCCAACACTTTCCCTACCGCATCTAGCCAGTGGGGGTTCGCGCAGGACGGCAGCATACAGCACCACACTCACCAATCCACAGCGCCGCACATACATAGCGCTGCACATGCCGCCTCGCACCGCTCCGGCCACACCACTATGCCGCCCCCCTCACAGCCAGCCCGCAACTCCGGGAACACGCGTGCCACCAGCCCCATTCACATCCCCGGCGCCAGGCATACACTGTGGAGGCCAGACCAAGTGCACCCGCCCGGAGCCAGGATGGGACACTGCTCCAGCCACTGTGCTGCTGAGCGGGATCTCCCTCCCGCAGCAGCCAAACGACTAGGTCACTACACAGGCAGGAAGTCCCCACTACCCACATCTGCTACAGCCATACACCCCAGAGGCACACCTCCACTTTTCCACACACCAACCCACCCACTTCTCCTTCACACACACGCACTATCCCCACCCGCAACGCCACCAGACTCCCATCCATGGCACCACCGCACCCGCCCCTCCCCCACCCGTGGCGCGTCCAGACACCCTATCCAAACCACAGCACCCCGCACCCGCCGCTCCACCACCCGCAGCACCTATGGACCCCATCCCCCAACCGCAACACCCCCGCACCTGCCACTCCCCCACCTGCGTCAACTCCACTTTGCCCCCACCCCCTGCACCTCCTGCCTCCCTACCCCACTCGCAGCACCCTGGGTCCCCCCTTCACCGCACCTGCCCCTAGCCCACCCACGCACCTACCCCTCCCCCACCCACAGCACCCCCACCCCTCTCCCACACCCACCCCTCCTCCACCCACAGCCCCCCACCACCCGCATCGCCACCAGACCCCACCACCACCCGTGCACCTCGCCCTCCCCCACCTGTGGCGCCTCCACACCCCCTACCCAAACCGTGGCACCCTCGCACCCGCCACTGCACCATCCGCTGCAGCTATGGACACCACGCCCCATCCGCAGAACCCACGGTCCTGCCACTCCCCCACCCATGTTAACCCTGCTCCTCTCCCACCCGCTACGCCTCCCGACCACCTACCCCACTCACAGCACATCCGCCCCTTCCCCACCCGCAGCACCCCCGCACCCGCCCCTCCCCCACCCCCGGCAGCCCCGCTCCTCCCCCACCCCTGGAGCACCAGCACCACCGGACCCCATCCACGGCATCCCCGCACCCGCCCCTCCCCCATCCGTGCCGCCTCCAGACCCCTACCCAAACCGCGGCACCCCGGCCCCGGCACTCCACCACCCACAGAAACTATGGACCCCATCTGCGGCACCTCTGCACCTGCCACTCCCCCACCCGCATCAACTCCGTGCCTCCCGACCCGCTACCACACTTCCAGCACCCGCACCTTCCCCAACCGCAGCACCCTCCCACACACACGGCACCCCTGCACCCACCCCTCCCCCACCCACAGCACCCCTCCCCCACCCACCACACCCCAGCACCCACCCCACCCCAGCACCACCGGACCCCCATCCACGGCACCCCCGCCCCCCTACACAAACCACACCACCTTCGCACCTACCACTCCACTACCCACAGCACCTCTTAACCCCATCCGCCGCACCCCCGCACCTGCCACTCCCCGCACCTGCCACCCCCGCTTCTCCCTCACCCGCTGCGCCTCGCGACCCCCTACATAACTCGCAGCACCCCCACACCCACCCCTACCCCCCTGCACTGCCTCCATAACCCCTCCCCCATCTGTTACAGCCCCGCATCTGCCTCTCCCCCACCTGCGCCACCCCCATCCCTCCATCACCCGCAGCACCTCCGGAACCCATCCCCCATCTATGGCCCCCACTTTTTCGCCCCTCCCCCATCCGCAACACGTCCCGACCACCTCCCCCATCCGCAGCACCCCGTCTGCCCCAACCCTCCACCACCCACCCCATCTAAACCCACAGCACCTCCTGCCCCCCTCCCCCATTCGCCATCCACCCGCAGCCACCACTCCTCCACCCACATCATCTACAGACCCCTTCCGCGGCACCCCACAACCACTCCTCCCCCACCCGCAGCACCTCTGCAACCCCTCCCCAAAATGCACCCCCCTGCACACGCCTCTCCCCCACAGACAGCTCCTCCAGACCCCCTCCTTCATCTGCCGCCCCTGCCCTTCCCCCACCAACAGCATCTACATATCCCCTCCACCACCCACAACACCTCTGCAACTCCTCCCCCATTCGCTCCCCCTCTGCACCCGCCCCTCCCCCACCTGCAGCACCTCTTGACCCCATCCCCCATCCGCGCCCCCTCTGCAAGCACCCCTCCCCCACCCACAGCACCCCCTCCCCTCCCCCACCTTTGGTGACTACCAACACCCTCCCCCACCCGCGGCAACCCCGCAATCGCCCATCCGCATCTCCCACGCACCGCCACTTCCCCAACCACAGCACCTTCTAGGTGATTCATTAGGCCTTGCGTGAAATGTTCATGCCGTCACAAGGGGCTACGGCCCCTTAACCATCCCACACCCTTTGTCCCTGCAATATTTAACCACACACAAAATTATGATTGGAGGTAATACTCCATATAATAAAAATATTGCACGCCCCAAGGGCGTGTAATGGTTAAAGGGGTGTAGCCCCTTGCGACGGTGTGAAGAGCGCCCGTAGGGCGCGATGAATCACCTAGTATACCATAATTGCTATACGCCATATTAGGTATCACTTATTAAGCAGACGTTTATCTGGTGCCCAGACTAATATGCAGACATATACTGTATATGATGCCCAGTGTAACATGCAGACCAGTGGCGGAACTTGTAAATGGTGGGCATAGGTGCAAAAATATATCCCCCCCCCCTCCTCCACCCTAACTCAAGTCCACAATATGCCACACAGCAGTGGGTGACAGGCAGAGGGTGACAGCGTAAGGCAGAGTGAGGAAAAGGGTGGCAACAGAAGGCAAGGGGAGGTAGAGGGTGACAGTGGAATGCAGGGGGAGGCAAAGTGTGGCCGGGGTAGGCAGAGGGTGGCAGGAGGAGGGTAACAGGGAGAGACAGTGGGCTACAGGGAGAGGCAGTGGGTGACAGGGGAAGGGTAACAGAGAGAGACAGTGGCTCCAGGTCAAATATAGGCAAGAAAAATGTCAGATACAGAACTGTAGTTGCAGAGTCTGCAAACTTTGTGTTTGCCAGTCACTGATGTTGTAGGTTATACCTGCATAAAGGTCTGGTTTAGTGACAGGGGGTACTAAGGGGACACCTGTAGCGGGCCCAAAGGTTCTAAGGGGCCCTGAGTTTTGGATGTTCCCAACCACTCCGGGGACACATACCACTGGTATATACTGTATAAGTATTTACTGTAGAACAGCACGGTTTCGGCACAACAGTTGGAACAAAAGAAAACATAAGTACAGTAACATATTTTTTTTACCTATTCTGAGACAAAGCTACGGACTGTAATGAGGTGTGACTAATGAATAATGATTTATACTGTATCTAACCCTATTTACTGTGGTCACAGTATTATTGCACAGATATATTTATGCTGATGCAGAGTGAGACCAACATCATCTTGTGTAGAGACGGGATGTAGGAGGGCTGAGGCATTCTGATATATGCCATGTATGGAAGCTGAGATCTGAATGAGGCGCGGGCATTGGGTGGCGTGGCCAAATACAGGAGACATATCCATGCCTCCTTTGAAAGTGCAAGAGCGCTGCATAAGGGAACATTTGTAATGAGTTACACCCCCCCCTCCCTCCTATGTCACTTGTGCCAAACAGAAGCAGACACAGAGACACATGCAGACCCGGCGACAGGAGGGGTCATAGGCAGTGGCGCACCCAGGGGGGTTTCCGAGCACCCAGAAACCCCCCTCCACCTAAAAAAAAAAAAATTATAATAATTTTTTTTTTTTTTTTTTTGCTGCATGAGTATTATTAATGGCTGTCTAGCGTCCTCTGCAGCCTGCTGTCTTCCTGGTGGCACTTGTAAGTGCTTAATAAAAGTTTACTTTATATTAATTATAGTACATACAGTATATATCCATGTGCATGCATATATATACACATGTATATACATACATACATACATACAAACATATAAACACACACACACACATGATATATATACATGTGTATATATACGTGTACTGTGTGTGTGTGTGTGTGTGTGTGTGTGTGTGTGTGTGTGTGTGTGTGTGTGTGTGTATTATAAGGGCACGGTCGTGCCCTTATATTAAGGCTGAATCGAACAAACGGAATTCTCCCATAGGGAACTTCTGAGATGGGGGCATGGTGTTTGAGGGGCTACACCTCAAAACTGATTGGACGTACCAAGCTGAAATTTGGCATGGACGTGTAGAATCGTCACCCGCTGGTGCATGCCAAATTTCAGGGCAAAATAATAAAAAATGAGGAATTGAGAGTAAGCTAAAGTTCCAACTGTCAGTTTTTTTCTGCCACTCCCTCTGTGGCTTTTTGACATGGTTTTCCTATAGAGTGAATGAGGATTTTTTTGGGAAGGCATAACTCAGGATAGAGGACAAATTAAGACTTGGGGTTTGTTTTATTAGATAGAGTATGTCCCAGTGTAGTGCCTTTTGGGGTTGTGGTTTTTCAAAAAGTTATAGTTTTTTTTTAATTAAGTAAAATATGCCCCATTTTAAAGATAGGGCTTTTCAATTTGTTGCGCCTGCGCAGTGGCCGCCAGCAGGGGGTGAACATAGATGAGCTTGTCAAGTTGTGCACGAGGAGAGCGTGGGAAGCAGTGTCTCGTGCATGACGAGGACAGCTGCAGGCGGCGGGAGGACGAGAAGGAGGGAGCCTCTACAAGACCCGGAGGAGATCGCGGGACGTGAGCGATGGAGGGAGCCTTACTGGGGGAGGAGAACGACGGAGCAGAAGCCGGGTCCCCTTCAGGAGTGTCAGCGGGAGGAGATAGCCGCAGCTCGGAGGAAGCCGGGCCCACTTAACTCAGCGGGAGCGTCGGCAGGATGTATGCCATCCTTTCTTATTTTTCTTATACTTCTCCCGCCCTGTTGTGTCCGCCCGCCCGGCCGCCCTGTTGTGTCCGCCCTGTTGTGTCCGCCCGCCCGGCCGCCCTGCTGTGTCCGCCCGCCCGGCCGCCCTGCTGTGTCCGTCCCCCGCCTGCCCGCCCGGCCGTGTCCGCCCGGCCTGCTGTGTCCGTCCTCCGATGCTGTGCCCGGCCGCCCGCCCGCCCTGCTGTGTCCATCCGGCCTGCTGTGTCCGTCCTGCCGTGTCCTTCCCCCGCCCTCCCTGCTGTCTACGCCCATCCCCCCCGCCCTCCCTGCTGTCTACGCCCATCCCCCCCCGCCCTCCCTGCTGTCTATGCCCATCCCCCCCGCCCTCCCTGCTGTCTACGCCCTCCCTGCTGTCTACGCCCACCCCCCCCGCCCTCCCAGCTGTCTACGCCCTCCCTGCTGTCTACGCCCACCCCCCCCCACCCTCCCAGCTGTCTACGCCCACCCCCCCGCCCTCCCAGCTGTCTACGCCCACCCCCCCGCCCTCCCAGCTGTCTACGCCCATCCCCCCGCCCTCCCTGCTGTCTACGCCCATCCCCCCCCGCCCTCCCTGCTGTCTACGCCCATCCCCCCCGCCCTCCTTGCTGTCTACGCCCATCCCCCCCGCCCTCCCTGCTGTGTACGCCCACCCCCCCCGCCCTCCCTGCTGTGTCCGCCCATCCCCCCCGCCCTCCCTGCTGTGTATGCCCATCCCCCCGCCCTCCCTGCTGTGTACTCCCACCCCCCCCGCCCTCCCTGCTGTGTACGCCCACCCCCCCGCCCACCCTGCTGTGTCCGCCCATCCCCCCCCGCCCTCCCTGCTGTGTCCGCCCATCCCCCCGCCCTCCCTGCTGTGTACGCCCACCCCCCCGCCCTCCCTGCTGTGTCCGCCCACCCCCCCGCCCTCCCTGCTGTGTCCGCCCATCCCCCCCCGCCCTCCCTGCTGTGTACGCCCATCCCCCCCGCCCTCCCTGCTGTGTACGCCCATCCCCCCGCCCTCCCTGCTGTGTACGTCCACCCCCCCCCCGCCCTCCCTGCTGTGTACGTCCACCCCCCCCCCCGCCCTCCCTGCTGTGTCCGTCCATCCCCCCCGCCCTCCCTGCTGTGTCCGTCCACCCCCCCCCGCCCTCCCTGCTGTGTCCGTCCACCCCCCCCCGCCCTCCCTGCTGTGTCCGTCCATCCCCCCCCGCCCTCCCTGCTGTGTCCGTCCACCCCCCCCCCGCCCTCCCTGCTGTGTCCGTCCACCCCCCCCCGCCCTCCCTGCTGTGTCCGTCCACCCCCGCCCTCCCTGCTGTGTCCGTCCATCCCCCCCGCCCTCCCTGCTGTGTCCGTCCATCCCCCCCGCCCTCCCTGCTGTGTCCGTCCATATCCCTGCTGTGTCTGTCCACCCCCCCCCCGCCCTCCCTGCTGTGTCCGTCCATCCCCGCCCTCCCTGCTGTGTCCGTCCACCCCCCCCCCCGCCCTCCCTGCTGTGTCCGTCCATCCCCCCCGCCCTCCCTGCTGTGTCCGTCCATATCCCTGCTGTGTCCGTCCACCCCCCCGCCCTCCCTGCTGTATCCGTCCATCCCCCCCGCCTTCCCTGCTGTGTCCGTCCATCCCCCCCGCCCTCCCTGCTGTGTCCGTCCATCCCCCCCGCCCTCCCTGCTGTGTCCGTCCATCCCCCCCGCCCTCCCTGCTGTGTCCGTCCATCCCCCCCCGCCCTCCCTGCTGTGTCCGTCCATCCCCCCCCGCCCTCCCTGCTGTGTCCGTCCATCCCCCCCCCCGCCCTCCCTGCTGTGTCCGTCCATCCCCCCCGCCCTCCCTGCTGTGTCCGTCCATCCCCCCCCGCCCTCCCTGCTGTGTCCGTCCATCCCCCCCCCCCGCCCTCCCTGCTGTGTCCGTCCATCCCCCCCGCCCACCCTGCTGTGTCCGTCCATCCCCCCCCGCTCTCCCTGCTGTGTCCGTCCATCCCCCCCCGCCCTCCCTGCTGTGTCCGTCCATCCTCCCCCGCCCTCCCTGCTGTGTCCGTCCATCCCCCCCGCCCTCCCTGCTGTGTCCGTCCATCCCCCCCGCCCTCCCTGCTGTGTCCGTCCATCCCCCCCGCCCTCCCTGCTGTGTCCGTCCACCCCCCCCCCGCCCTCCTTGCTGTGTCCGCCCATCCCCCCGCCCTCCCTGCTGTGTCCGCCCATCCCCCCCGCCCTCCCTGCTGTGTCCGCCCATCCCCCCCGCCCTCCCTGCTGTGTCCGTCCATCCCCCCCCGCCCTCCCTGCTGTGTCCGTCCATCCCCCCCGCCCTCCCTGCTGTGTCCGTCCATCCCCCCCCTGCCCTCCCTGCTGTGTCCGTCCATCCCCCCCGCCCTCCCTGCTGTGTCCGTCCATCCCCCCCTGCCCTCCCATCCCCCCCGCCCTCCCTGCTGTGTCCGTCCATCCCCCCCCGCCCTCCCTGCTGTGTCCGTCCATCCCCCCCGCCGCCCTCCCTGCAGTGTCCGTCCATCCCCCCCGCCGCCCTCCCTGCTGTGTCCGTCCATCCCCCCCGCCCTCCCTGCTGTGTCCGTCCATCCCTCCCCACCGTCCCCAGACGCATCACCTGACACTCACACGGACCTGACACACACGCACACATTCACACGCAGCGCCTGACACACACAGTCGCGCAGCGCCTGACACACACAGACGCGCAGCGCCTGACACACACAGACGCGCAGCGCCTGACACACACAGACGCGCAGCGCCTGACACACACAGACGCGCAGCGCCTGACACACACAGACGCGCAGCGCCTGACACACACAGACGCGCAGCGCCTGACACACACAGACGCGCAGCGCCTGACACACACAGACGCGCAGCGCCTGACACACACAGATGCGCAGCGCCTGACACACACAGACGCAGCACCTGACACACACACACACACACACGCAGCACCTGACACACACACGCAGCACCTGACACACACACGCAGCACCTGACACACACACGCAGCACCTAACATACTCACACGCAGCACCTTACACACACACACACACACACATGCAGCACCTGACACACACACGCAGCACCTGACACACGCAGACATGCAGCACCTGGCACACGCAGACACGCAGCACCTGACACACGCAGACACGCAGCACTTGACATGCAGCACCTGACACACACACACGCAGCACCTGACACACACACATACACACACACACACACACACACACACACACACAGCACCTGACATTCAGACATGCAGCGCCTGACACATACACACACGCAGACATGCAGCGCCTGACATGCAGCACCTGACAGACACACACACAGACATGCAGCACCTGACACACACACACACAAATATGCAGCACTTGACACACCCACACACATACAGACATGCAGCACCTGACACACACACACACAGGCAGCACCTGACACACACACACAGACGCAGCACATGACACTCACACGGACCTGACACACGCACACACTCACACGCAGCACCTGACACACACACACAGACGTGCAGTGCCTGACACACACAGACGCGCAGCGCTTGACACACACAGGCACGCAGCACCTGACACACACACACAGACGCGCAGCACCTGACACACAAACACACACAGACGCGCAGCACCTGACACAGACGCGCAGCGCCTGACACACACACACAGACGCGCAGCGCCTGACACACACACACAGACGCGCAGCGCCTGACACACACAGACGCGCAGCGCCTGACAGACACAGACACGCAGCGCCTGACACACGCAGCGCCTGACAGACACGCGCACTCACACGCAGCACCTGACAGACACGCGCACACGCACGCAGCACCTGACAGACATGCGCACACGCACTCACACGCAGCGCCTGACAGACACGCGCACTCACACGCAGCGCCTGACACACACGCGCACTCACAGGCAGCGCCTGACACGCACACACACTCACACGCAGCGCCTAACACACTCACACGCAGCGCCTGACACGCACATACTAGTGATGAGTGGGTTCGGTTCGTCGGAATCCGGACCCCCCGAACTTCACCCCTTTTACACGAGGCAGGTTCGAACCTTCCCGCCTTGCTCGGCTAACCCAAGCGCGCCCGAACGTCATCATCCCGCTGTCGGATTCTCACGAGATTCGGATGTCTGCATTCGTGGAAAGGGGTCCCATGTGTAAACATGGGACCCCTTTCAGTCCGTCTGGTCCGGGTGTTCGGTTTGTTGTTTTGCCAAGTACGTGGATTTAATCTGGAACCTGGATCAGGTGAGTATAATTATCTTTTATTTTCAGGTACCCGTGGATTCTACTTGGAGAAGAGGACCGACTGCTTCGTGTCAACATAGGTAAGTATGTGTGTGTCGGCAGGTGTGAAATAAAGTTATACTTTCACGGTGTCTGTGTCCTGTTTTTATTTGGGTATTTTTTTTCCAGTAGAACTACAGGTACCAGCGGGCCCGTTTTTCTCCCGCATGCTGGTACTTGTGGTTCTCAAAGTACCAGCTTGCGGGGGAGGCTTGCTGGGACTTGTAGTACTACTGGAAAAAACAATATTCTTTCAATTTTCTCAAGGCTATCAGCCTCCCATCCGCAGCCCTTGGATGGGGGGGACAGCCTCGGGCTTCACCCTTGGCCCTTGGGTGGCTGGGGGGGGGACCCCTTGATTGAAGGGGTCCCCACTCCCCCAGGGTACCCCGGCCAGGGGTGACTAGTTGGATATTTAATGCCACGGCCGCAGGGCACTGTATAAAAGTGACCCCCGGCTGTGGCATTATCTGTCCAGCTAGTGGAGCCCGATGCTGGTGTAAAAAATACGGGGGTCCCCTACTCTTTTTGTCCCCCGTATTTTTTGCACCAGCACCAGGCGCAGAGCCCGGTGCTGGTTTTAAAAATACGGGGGATCCCCTGTCCGTTTTTCCCCCGGATTTTTAGAACCAGGACCGGCTCGAAGAGCCCGAGGCTGGTTATGCTTTGGAGGGGGGACCCCACGCAATTTTTTTTTCCGGGTTTTTTACATTCCATTTAAAAAAATAATAATCTTTTAAAAAATATATAAATAATACTTGTGCCTCCAAAAAAGACAAACCAAGTACCTAATCCCTTCTAATATAGATATGCTATTACCAAAAAAACAACAACTTTTATTTATTAGATTCCGCCTGCAAAGTGTGACGGATTGAAAATGACGAATTTACTGTTTAAAAGCACTGTTGTCGAATTTACAAACTTCAATTGAATATACTTTTGTCGAATTGCTGCATTTGTACCATTGCAGAAAAGTCGAATTTGTCAAATGACGAATTTTAAAAAGTCGAATTTTGAAAGCCTGTAAGAATAGGCCCCGCCCCCTTCTTCACATCAGCCGTCCCCTTCTACCCCTGTACCTTGCTCTCTCCTGTCTGTGTTCTCTCCCGTCTGTAGGACTAGGCCCCGCCACCTTCTTACCCTCCAGTGACTGCTCTCTCCTGACAAGTGGACCAGGCCTGCCCCCTACACGCTGCTGGTGTCTTCATTGTTACTTGGTCTGGAGCTCCGTTGGGGAGAGAACTCACGTGAGCTCATTAAGAATGAGGAACTGGGATGTGCACCTGACACACACGCACACACGCAGCACCTGACACACACACACGCACACACGCAGCACCTGACACACACACGCAGACACGCAGCACCTGACACACACACACACACACGCAGCACCTGACACACACACAGCACCTGACACACACACACACGCAGCACCTGACACACACACACACGCAGCACCTGACACACAGACACGCAGCACCTGACACACACACACGCAGACATGCAGCGCATGACACACACATGCAGCACCTGACAGACACGCACACACAAAGACACGCAGCACCTGACACACACGCAGCATTTGACACACACACGCAGACACGCAGCACCTGACACACAGACATGCAGCGCCTGACACACGCAGACATGCAGCACCTGGCACACACATGCAGCACCTGAAAGACACACACACACACACACACACACACAGACATGCAGCACCTGACACACCCACACACACAGACATGCAGCACCTGACACACCCACACACATACAGACATGCAGCACCTGACACACACACAGGCAGCACCTGACACATATATACATGTGGCATTTAACGCACGCACGCACAGCACCTGACACACAATCATATACACACGCAGCACCTGCTACTCACACATATATACACATGCAGCACCTGCCACTCCCACATACATGAACAGCACCTAACACACACATATATACATGCAGCACCTGACACACACATACACGCGCAGCACCTGACAGTCGCACACATGCAGATGCGACACCTGACACAAACACATACACTCTCAACACCTGACACCCACGTGGCAGCTGACGCATACAAATGAAGCCCCTGAGATACACACATATACACGTGCAGCACCTGAGACACACACACACACATGTATGTACACGCGCGGCTCCAGGCACACACATACGTACGTACACGCGCGGCACCTGACACACACACACACACACACACACACGTACATACACGTGTGGCACCTGACACACACACACGTATGCACACGCGTGGCTCCTGACACACATACACACATGTACGTACACGCGCGGCTCCTGACACACACACATACACATATATGTACGTACACGCGCGGTTCCTGACACCCACACACATGGACATGCGCGGCTCCTGGCACACACACACGTACACGTGCGGCACCTGACACATACACGCGTGTACGTACACACATGCACAGCACCTGACATACACATGTAGGTACGCGCCACCTGACACACACACACGTACACGCACGACACCTGACACACGTACGTACACGCGCGGCACCTGACACACACGTACGTGCACGCACGGCACCTGACGCACACGTACATACTAGTGATGAGTGGGTTCGGTTCGTCGGAATCCGAACCCCCCGAACTTCACCCATTTTACACGGGTCCGAGGCAGGTTCGAACCTTCCCGCCTCGCTCGGCTAACCCGAGCGCGCCCGAACGTTGTCATCCCGCTGTCGGATTCTCGCGAGATTCGGATGTCTGCATTCGTGGACATGGGACCCCTTTCAGTCCGTCTGGTCCGTGTGTTCGGTTTGTTGTTTTGCCAAGTACGTGGATTTAATCTGGAACCTGGATCAGGTGAGTATAATTTATCTTTTATTTACAGTTACCCGTGGATTCTACTTGGAGAAGAGGACCGACTGCTTCGTGTCAACATAGGTAAGTATGTGTGTGTCGGCAGGTGTGAAATAAAGTTATACTTTCACGGTGTCTGTGTCCTGTTTTTATTTGGGTATTTTTTTCCCAGTAGAACTACAGGTACCAGCGGGCCCGTTTTTCTCCAGCATGCTGGTACTTGTGGTTCTCAAAGTACCCGCTTGCGGGGGAGGCTTGCTGGGACTTGTAGTACTACTGGAAAAAACAATATTCTTTCAATTTTCTCAAGGCTATCAGCCTCCCATCCGCAGCCCTTTTATGGGGGGGACAGCCTCGGGCTTCACCCCTGGCCCTTGGGTGGCTGGGGGGGGGACCCCTTGATTGAAGGGGTCCCCACTCCCCCAGGGTACCCGGGCCAGGGGTGACTAGTTGGATATTTAATGCCACGGCCGCAGGGCACTGTATAAAAGTGACCCCCGGCTGTGGCATTATCTGTCCAGCTAGTGGAGCCCGATGCTGGTGTAAAAAATAAGGAGGACCCCTACTCTTTTTGTCCCCCGTATTTTTTGCACCAGGCGCAGAGCCTGGTGCTGGTTTTAAAAATACGTGGGATCCCCTGTCCGTTTTTCCCCCGGATTTTTAGAACCAGGACCGGCTCGAAGAGCCCGAGGCTGGTTATGCTTTAAGGGGGGACTCCACGCAATTTTTTTTACGGGTTTTTCACATTCCATTTAAAAAATAATAATAATCTTTTAAAAAATATATAAATAATACTTGTGCCTCCAAAAAAGACAAACTAAGTACCTAATCCCTTCTAATATAAATAGATATGATATTACCAAAAAAGAAAACTGCAAAAAAAACATGTTTTTACATTTTTTTATTAGATTCCGCCAGCAAAGTGTGGCGGATTGAAAATGACGAATTTACTGTTTAAAAGCACTGTTGTCGAATTTACAAACTTCAATTGAATATACTTTTGTCGAATTGCCGCATTTGTACCATTGCAGAAAAGTCGAATTTGTCAAATGTCGAATTTTTAAAAAAATCGAATTTTGAAAGCCTGTAAGAATAGGCCCCGCCCCCTTCTTCACATCAGCCGTCCCCTTGTACCCCTGTACCTTGCTCTCTCCTGTCTGTGCTCTCTCCCGTCTGTAGGACTAGGCCCCGCCCCCTTCTTACCCTCCAGTGACTGCTCTCTCCTGACAAGTGGACCAGGCATGCCCCTACACGCTGCTGGTGTCTTCATTGTTACTTGGTCTGGAGCTCCGTTGGGAAGAGAACTCACGTGAGCTCATTAAGAATGAGGAACTGGGATGCTTTAATTTTATTGTGAGTAGTGTAGTGTGGTGATGTAGTATGTTGTATGGGGGGTATAGTGTAATTATGAAGTGCAGCATATGGGAGGGCTATAGCATAGTGATGTAGTGTGGCATATGGGGGGTGGTAGCGCATAGGCGTGCGTACAGGGGGTGCCTGGTGCGCACAGGCACTCCCTAATGTCCAGCATCGCTGCACGCCACGCTTGCTGTAGCACAGTGATCACTGAGTGTGTGATCGGTGGAGCCTAGCCTGCAGCTCATTTCCGTACCTCCCACCACCGATGCGCCCGCCCCCCCTCTGCCTGCTGCTAATACTATGCTGAGTGCATTAGTTGGCGGCCTCACTGGGGGGACTGGCGTCACCTTGCAATGTGACTTGGTGATGTCCGCCCATGCTCTCCTCCCGCCCACCTGTGCTTTCCTCCCGCTGCGGTCTCTCAGTCCTAGTGTGCCGCGGCCGCCACACCACTGGGGACTGGGAGCCGCCGGCAGACACATTCTGCTGAGACTTACTTGTCAGTGCGGGTTCCGGACGGCAGGCGGCGGGTGGGAGGGCAGACGGGGAGCAGGTGTCACAAGGAGTGTGTGGGTAACTAATTCACAATACTTCCGCTCAACGTGGCACTGCTGGTCCTTCATCTCCCATGTCTCTTCACCAGGTGGCGGGCGGCCCGGAAATTAAGTGATGTGTTGTGCAGCAGTCAGTGTGAAGTGACTGTGAGTAACACTGGTGGTGCTGATGATGCTGCTGCAGAATCGGGAAGCAATTAATTCATAAATATAATGTACTCTATCAATGTATTATACATACATAAACATGGACATACGTGTATTTGTGTATACATGTATATACATGAGTGTGTGTGTGTGTGTGTGTGTGTATATATATATATATATATATATATATGACTTGGGGTTTGTTTTATTAGATAGAGCATGTCCCAGTGAAGTGCCTTTTGGGGTTGTGGTTTTTCAGAAAGTTACAGGTTTTTTTTAATTAAGAGAAATATGCCCCATTAGAGATCGGGCATTTCAATTTGTTGCGCCTGCACAGTGGCCGCCAGCAGGGGGTGTATTAGAGTGCCTTCACTTGAGAGCCGCAATATGGCCGCCTTCTCCCCGGTTATTCTGTAAATAGGAAAATAACCTCACAGGTTCACATAGGGCAGAGTTGCCACCACTAGTGCAGGGCTGTAACGTACAGTACTAAGGAAAAGCCATATACTAAAGCGGCACGGTGACCTCACCCCTCTCAGAGACACCAGGGCGCAGCACACTGTACGGGGTACACTTGGTACACACACCTGTTAGCTCAGGGCAGCACTATAGGACCCTCCTGTAATGCTGTGCTGGAGGCGTGTAGTGATCAGGGCACTGGGAGACTGGCTGGCTGGTCTCCGTCTCTGCTGCCTATAGAACTTCCACCTCTGTTATATATCAGGGCTGCTCTCCTGTGTGTTCTCTTCCTCTCCTACTTCACACTGGAACTAGCCGCCCAGAGAACGAGAGGGCAGCGGCTGACATCAGAGAGGGTGCAGCAATCTGTGTGGGCAGAGCCCCTCACAGCAAGGTGTCCTTTTGCTGTGCCCCATGTAATCACTGTGATCCATACAGACTCTCACCCTGGTAAGCTCTCTATTTATTATTTATTTTTGTACACTGCAGCATGCTCGAGGGAAGGGAGCAGGCACCCCCCCACCCCACCGCCACTACTCCTCCGCCAGCATCACTGCCGAGCCGGTCAGTGTTCCGGTGGCAATGAGCAGTAGGCAGCCACCAGCAACAACAGCCAGGAAGCTGTTACTCCCGGCAGCAGTAGCGTCAAGCTGCAATTCAGCCAGCGGCACGATGATCCGGGAGACAGTGGCAGCACAGGGAAGCAGTACCCCCTCCAATCGCAGCACCAACCTGGAGACTGAGGCAGCAACCCACCCCCAGCAGCAGCACCACCCTGATGATAGGTAAGATGCATTTTGGTGTCACAAGAAGGTGGCCGGAGTAGTGGCTGGCTGTGGTCACACCCCGGGCAAAAGTGATAGTGATTTCAGTGTTCCCTTGCGCGGGGATTGGATGTGTAGATGTATGAAGGCTATGTTTGTATAGATGTGAGCGGCAGTGTGCGGATGTATGAGAGCGGCAATGTACAGCTGTATGAGTGCGATGGTGTGCGGCTGTAAGAGTGCGATGGTGTGCGGCTGTAAGAGTGCGATGGTGTGCGGCTGTAAGAGTGCAATGGTGTGCGGCTGTAAGAGTGCGGCAGTGTGCGGCTGTAAGAGTGCGGCAGTGTGCGGATGTATGAGAGCGGGGTTGTACGGATGTATGAGAGCGGCAGTGTATGGATGTATGAGAGCAGCAGTGTACAGTTGTGTGAGAGCGGCAGTGTATGGATGGCAGCATCATGGGGAGGGATGTCAGAATGCTGTTATAGGGTTCCTAATACAAAATGGAATCCGTATAGTGGGCGGGGCTGCACCATGGCACCACGTTGGGCTTGATGGGCAGGTAGTGCGGCAAGCACACCCAAATTGGCGTCTGACGTCGCCCGCAGTCCACACTGTTGTGAGGAGTCAGAGTTAATTTTGACTGTGTAGTGTACTCACAGAGGACCTACCGCCCGTCCCCTCCTCGCATCTGAGCAGCAGGTCAGTCTCTTATTTTCTTTTTAATCAGGAGAGGCCGAGTGAACTCTGAGCAGGGGGGCAGAGCTACATGGGACCCAGAGGGGCTGCTGTGCTGTCAGAGAGGAAGAGAGAGATGAAGCTACTGCAGATCCCCAGCTGATTGTGAGGTGCCGGGTTGAAGGGTGATGTGATCACCCTTCTCCCTCGCTGCAGCTGGGGACCGCATCTAGGCTTCCTCCATCGAGTGCATGCGGCGCAGCAGTGGGCGGCGTGTAATGAGTTTGTCTGACTCATTATACTGCTGCCTGTTGTGGACACCTCCGTCCGTACAGACTGGTGTACATGCCCAGCACAGAGGTGACAGTGTTGGTAGAAGTGCTGCCCAGCTCTGACCCTGCAGGCCTCCCTGATCTGGCTGCGGCCGCTGGTGCTGTGGCCTGAAACCCCTGCCGGTCCCCTCCATAGACTTCCGCCTGGCCAGCGCTGAGGTACTAGGGGTAGCCCAGCTGCGGGAAGGGTATGTCTCTGGCTTTCTCTCCGGCAGGGGAAGGTGACAGCGGCGGAGGAAGTGCTGCCCACCTCAGACACCACCGATCCAGCTGCGGCCACAGCTGATGCTGCCAGAACCCCCTGCTGGTCTCCTTTGTTGACTGCCGCATGGCCAGTGCTGAAGTACTGGGGGTAAGCCAGCTACGGGAAGAGTGTCTCTGCCTCTGGCTCTCTCTCTCTGGCAGGGGAAGGAAGGGCTGATTCTCTGGCACAACAGGGAGGGCTGGGCTGCAGGAACACAGCACTGGAAGAAACAGGAGGCCGAACTCATGACCAAAAAGTGAGCAGTGCAGTGATCAGCCCCCTAGTCTTTCCCTCTCTCTGGGTGCAGAGCTGTATTCTACAGAGAGAGCTGGGATGGGAAGAAGGGGAACGGCACTTGACATACACATACACGCGCAACCTGACACACACATACACGTGCGGCACCTGACACACACACACGTAGCATCAGACACAATAAAATAAACATGCAGCACCTGACCCACACATACACGCGCAACACCTGACACACACAGATATACACAGGCGGCACCTGACACACACACGAAGCATCAGACACAATTAAATAAACATGCAGCACCTGACACATGCATATACACGCAGCACCTGACACATACATATACACGCACACCATCAGACACACACATACACATGCAGCACCTTACTCACACACACATAGACACGTGTAGTACCTGACGCACACACATGTACACGCGCAGCACCTGACGCACACTCATGTACACGCGCAGCACCTAATGCACACTCATGTACACACGCAGCACCCGACGCACACTCATGTACACGCGCAGCACCTAATGCACACTCATGTACACGCGCAGCACCTGATGCACACATGTACACGCGCAGCACCTGACACAGACATACGTATTCATGCACAGCACCAGACCTACCCTTGTACACACGCGGAGCACCTGATACTCACACACATATACACCCGCAACACCTGACACACATACACGTGCGGCAGCTGACGCATACACACGCACCATCAGACACACTCGTATATACACGCAGCACCTGACACACATACACACACACACAGGAGCTGATACACAGGCAGCACCTGACACACACACACATATACACGCGCAGCACCTGACACCACGCACTCACACGTACAAGCAATGCATTTCACGCCTACCTCCAGCCTCAGTCACAGGCTGCTGCCGCCTACCCCCCTCCCTGCATCAGCTGCAAAGGCAGCAAAATATTTTGACCAAAGTCTAAAGGCCCATACACATTAAACGATGTCGCTCTGTGAGCGACATCATCTAATGTTTCCCCCGGCCGGCCGGCGGCCAACTGTACACGCTGAGCGATATGACCGCTCATATCGCTCAGTGACGTCACGCCCCCGCCAGCCCTGCATGAAGGTCGTGGACGACAGTCCACATCCTTCATGCATGACCTACCGACAGCGACGATTGTTGCCGACCCGCGGGGCCGCGCATCGTTCGTCGCTGGCGGCATACACACTTAACGATAAAACGAGCGACATCGCTCAAAGAGGGGGAAAATGAGCGACGTTGCTCATTAAATCGTTAAGTGTGTATGGACCTTAAACAATTCGGTTTGGTTAATAAAATAATTTTGCACAGAACAGTGATGTTATACGAACATTTTCATTAAACATTTAAAAAATCAAATGTTTATTCTTACAGTGAAATTTTACATTTCTGAATAAAAAGAATAAATTTAAAAAAAGCGATGAAATTCCATAGACAAAAAACCTTACGGTTTCACATGTCCCATTAAGGCTTTTTAGACATGATCGAAATTTCAGAAACCTGTTGTAACTCTTCCACTCAAACTCCAAAAAGCAATGAAATTCCGATCATTAAGGCTGACGCCTTAATGGACGTGTTCCTTGCGCAATACAGATATGGTATGCCATCACAGCCTGTGGGTAAGTGCAGATTCAGCACTCTCACAGAGTGAGATTGCTGTCACTCACACAATGGTGGAGCTGCTAATTCACAGATTTGTGTGCTCATTGGAATACACACATGCAGTCTATGCAACTGAAGGTCTGAGCGGAAGACAAAGCTGCTCAGATGAGGTAAGAGTGTTGTTGATTGGAGGGAGGAGAGCGGTGTGGATGGGGGAACAGAAGTGTGTGGATAGAGTTGAACACTAAGCAGCACTGATGGGGGGGACAAAGAAACACAGGGGGTAATTCAGACCGCAGCAGCAGCAATCGCAGTCTGAATTAGTTTGTGAGGTGCGCACGTGCAATGGCCGCACTGTGCGTGCGTACCCCAGGAGCCCAGTGAGATGCTATCAGCATCTCACTGGCTGCGATCACCCTGCCTGATTGATAGGCAGAGGTGGTTGCGGGGAAGGAGGGGGGCGTGCAAACAGCGTTAGCATGCCATTGGCAGGGCATGGTCTGCACAACGGAGGCGTTTCCAGACCACTGGGGGGTGGGCTGTAGCGGTTATCCCCCTGCCAAGAGCACATGATCCACGAAATTTACCTTCAGGATGTCAGCTACATGAATGGGGTAAGAGTGGTGTGGATAGGGGGTAGATTAAGCAGCAAGTATGGGAAGGGAGACAGAGCGGTGCAGATGGGTTGAAAACACTGGCATGGATGGGTAGAAAACTGGTGCAGATGGGAGAGAAAATAGTGTGCCATGTACTGAAGGAGGCAGAGTGACGTTGAAGAAGGAAACACTGAGCAGCACAGAGAAGGAAACGGTGGTACAGACAAGGCACAGGTGGGGAAAGACAGATGGTGCAGATAAGTTAGTACAGACTAGCACAGATGGGAGAACACAGCAGTAGGGATTGGGGAAGACAGGGCAGCATGGGGGTGTATAGGGGAAGTAAGTGTAGATGCATAGACCGTAGATAGGGTATTATAGTTTTAGCAATTAACCAAGATGTTTGAGGGAGCTAAATGTGTATACTATGTGAGATGGATGTATGGAGTCAGAAGGATGTTGTAACAAGGTGGGATGGTTGTGGTGACCGAATGGGATGGTTGTGGGCACTGTGTGGGATGGGAGCACCACAAAACTGCTCAGACCTTCAGTTGCATAGACTGCATGTGTGTATTCCAATGAGCACACAAATCTGTGAATTAGCAGCTCCACCATTGTGTGAGTGACAGCAATCTCACTCTGTGAGAGTGCTGAATCTGCACTTACCCACAGGCTGTGATGGCATACCATATCTGTATTGCGCAAGGAACACGTCCATTAAGGCGTCAGCCTTAATGATCGGAATTTCATTGCTTTTTGGAGTTTGAGTGGAAGAGTTACAACAGGTTTCTGAAATTTCGATCATGTCTAAGAAGCCTTAATGGGACATGTGAAACCGTAAGGTTTTTTGTCTATGGAATATATATATATATCCAATGAATCCACACTCACTGCTGCAAATTACATCATGGGCGGTGCTCCATAAAGGGCTCTCAAATAGTCCAAAATATATCCAAGAAGAGTACAGGCACTCCCCACTTCCTTGATGATAATTAATTTATTATACCTCACAGGTGTATCTCACATAGTGATGAACGACAGCATGTCAGCAAAAATGTCGACGTTTCGGCTCCATCCGAGCCTTTGTCAAGACAGACAAAATCACATCAGGTTAACACCCAGCAGCCTGATGTGATTTTGTCTGTCTTGACAAAGGCTCGGATGGAGCCGAAATGTCGACATTTTTGCTGACATGCTGTCGTTCATCTCTATGTGAGATACACCTGTGAGGTATAATAAATTAATTATCATCAAGGAAGTGGTGAGTGCCTGTACTCTTCTTGGATATATATATATATATATATATATATATATATGTGTGTGTATGCATGTTTAATATGCTATGTATATGTGTATATAATATATATATATATATATATATATATATTGTAACACTGTAGGGGTGCAAGGCGCCTTTTCCTGGGGAATATGGCCGCACGCAGCAGCTGAGGAACAACACAAGTCCAGTTTCTGGTACAACTGACCCCGGCCAGTTTTATTGAAACAGAAAATAAAACAAAACCCAAAAATAAAAATACCTTGCCTGTCCGGCACTAACTAAACATAAGATATTCCTAACTGTCACTAAACAAAACACAGAGTTCTTCAGTACATACTGTATAGCTTACTTGCATCAGAAAGCGTGTCTCTCACACACAGATCCTGCAGCCTTCCCAGGCAGTCTGCCCATACTAATCAGGTTAGAAGCACTATAACACTCTTACACAGCTGAAACCCTGATTAGCCCTCTGTGAGGCCAAAGACCCGAACTGGGCCCAATGTCTAGAACTCGCCTTATCTCTCTCTCAGAGCCTTTACCCAGCTTTTACAGCAAACTGAAAAGGTTCAGACAAAACAAAAAGCATTTTTCCTAGAAGTTAACATTTTCTAAAACATGTAAGACAAGAACCTGGGACAAATATACCTGCCCTCAAACACTATCCCAGTGTTCTTGTCACATATCCCCCTCCCCTGTTTCGACCTAGGGGCCGGAACACTTGTAGCCCCCAAACAGAAGATGCGAGACAATGCATCTGCGTTGGCCAATTGTGTTCCCGGTCTATGTTCGACAGTAAACTTAAAGTCCTGCAACGCTAGAAACCATCTAGTTACACGAGCATTCTTGCCTCTATTTACATACATCCATTTTAAAGGGGCATGGTCTGTCACTAGTCTGAATTGTCTACCCAAGAGGTAATACCTCAAGGTATCTAGTGCCCACTTAATGGCCAAAGCCTCCTTTTCCACAATGGCATACCTTTTTTCATGCTCATTGAGTTTCCTACTCAAATAAATGATAGGGTGTTCGTCCCCATCTCTGGTTTGGGACAGCACAGCACCTATCCCTACCTCTGAGGCATCTGTCTGTACCACAAATTCTTTTGAAAAATCTGGTGTTATCAACACCGGTTGTGAACACAAAGCCACTTTTAACGCTTGGAACGCCTTTTCTGCATCAGGGTTCCATTTCACCACATTTGACTGCTTCCCTTTGGTAAGGTCTGACAACGGCACCGCTGTGGTCGCAAAATTAGGAATAAACCGTCTATAGTACCCAGTAATTCCCAAAAAAGCCCTTACCTGTTTTTTATTCACTGGACGAGGCCAGTTTTGAATAGCATCAACTTTATTCAATTGGGGCCTAATCAGACCTCTGCCTATGGTGAAGCCCAAGTATTTGACCTCCTCCATTGCGAGGCAGCACTTCTTTGGGTTAGCAGTTAACCCTGCCTCTCTGATTGAGTCCAGTACTGCTTGTACTTTAACCAAATGGGACCCCCAGTCTGTACTGTGAATTACCACATCATCCAAATAGGCAGCTGCATATTTTCTATGGGGCCTCAAAATTTTATCCATCGCCCGTTGAAAGGTTGCTGGAGCCCCATGCAACCCAAAGGGTAACATCTTATACTGGTACAGCCCCTCCGGAACCGAAAAGGCTGTTTTTTCTTTGGCGCTATCAGATAAAGGTATTTGCCAGTAACCTTTGGTCAGGTCCAATGTGGTGAGAAACCTGGCTGTTCCCAGCCTTTCTACAAGCTCATCCACACGGGGCATGGGGTATGCGTCAAACTTGGACACCTCATTTAACTTACGAAAGTCATTACAGAAGCGTATGCTACCGTCGGGCTTCGGGATGAGCACTATGGGACTGGACCACTCACTGTTAGACTCCTCTATGACTCCCTGTTCTAACATGGTTTTAACTTCCTTAGAAATAGCTTCTCGCTGAGCTTCAGGAATCCTATATGGCTTTAAATGAACCCTGACCCCTGGTTCTGTGACAATGTCATGTTTTATTATTGTCGTTCGGCCAGGCAGCTCTGAAAATACCTCCCTATTTTGGATGAGAAATTCTTTAACCTGATTGTTCTGATCAGCTGATAATGTCTCTGACACCTTCACTGCGGGAAGCAACCGGGGTGAAGACACCGAAGGGCAAGGCTCCGCTGACAGAGACAACCTATCTTTCCAGGGTTTGATTAAGTTAACATGGTAGATCTGTTCGGGTTTTCTCTTTCCCGGCTGGTATACTTTGTAATTAACCTCATTCACTTTTTCCCTAATCTCAAATGGACCCTGCCATTTAGCTAGGAATTTGCTTTCCACAGTGGGTACCAAAACAAGAACTCTATCGCCAGGAGCAAATTCCCGTATCTTGGCACTCCGGTTATAGACCCTCTGTTGAGCACTTTGGGCCTGTTCCATGTGCTCTCTGACAACAGGTACCACGGCTGCAATCCTATCCTGCATTTGTGTTACATGCTCAATAACGCTTCTATAAGGAGTGGGCTGTCCTTCCCACGTCTCTTTGGCAATATCCAACAGCCCTCTGGGGTGTCTACCATACAACAAATCAAATGGAGAAAACCCCGTAGAGGACTGAGGAACTTCTCTGATGGCCATTAACAAGTAGGGCAACAAACAATCCCAGTTTTTCCCATCTCTCTCAACAACCTTTTTTAACATACTTTTTAATGTTTTATTAAACCTTTCCACCAACCCGTCAGTTTGGGGATGGTAGATGGACGTCCTGAGGTGAGTGACCTTAAATAACTTGCACAACTCTTTCATGATCCTTGACATAAATGGAGTACCTTGGTCAGTCAAAATTTCTTTTGGTATTCCCACTCTACTAAATACCTGCACCAGCTCCCTAGCTATCGCCTTGGTTGTGATAGTGCGTAAAGGGACAGCCTCAGGATATCGAGTGGCATAGTCCATAATTACCAGGATATACTGATGGCCCCGAGCAGACTTTAACAAGGGCCCCACGAGATCCATGGCTATTCTGTCAAACGGGACCTCTATAATAGGCATGGGAACTAGTGGGCTCCTGAAATGGGGTCTAGGGGCATGATACTGGCATTCAGGACAGGAAGAACAATATTCAGACACTTCTTTATAAACCCCTGGCCAAAAGAACCTTTGTAAAACTCTTTCAGTGGTTTTTTCTGCCCCTAAATGTCCTGCGGTAACGTGACTATGAGCTAAATCTAGTACCGTTCTCCGATAAGGCTGGGGAACTACCAGCTGTTCCACCACATCCTCACCCCTTTTGACAATGTGGTACAAGAGCTCATTACAGATGGCCATGTGGGGATACGTAACCCTGTCACCTGGTACCACAGGTTCCCCATTAACAATCTTAACATTCTCTCTAGCCTTTATTAAGGTAGGATCCTTTAACTGTTCAGACGCAAACAGATCCTTCTTTACCTCCAGGTCAGGCACGCTTTCAGTTCTAACTACTATGTCTCTGTTCCCGGCAAGAGGGTCCTCACTGGACTCCCCATCTGTCACTTCCCCAGCCAAACTAGCAAAAGGCAAAGGGCCAGAAAGTTCCGAAGACCCACGTACATCCATAAAATCACCGGTATTATCAACTGGCTTTTTACTTCTCACATCTGTTGATAACCGTGATTCCCACAGTTTCCAAAAATGAGGAAAATCCCTCCCTATTATGGCCTCATGCACCAAGGTAGGGACCAGTCCCACTTTAACCATTGCTGACCCACAACAAGTTTCTATATTCACCTCAGCAGTGGCATAATGTTGGGTATCCCCATGTATGCAAGTTACCCCAATAGGTATTTGCTGGACCTTTAAGGGGTTCACTAACCCAGCTTTCACGAGGGTAACTAAACTTCCTGAATCTAGCAAGGCCTCTACCCGGTTACCCTCTAAGAACACATCACACATTTGTTTTTCCAGCTCAGGTGAAGGTACCACAGTACAGGCTAACCTAGCAAAGAAAGACATTCTGCGACATTCAAAGGCAGCATCACATTGCATGGGTTCTTGCGTGACTGGGCAATTGGCAATAACATGACCTGGCATACCACACCTAAAACATTTAACCACACGATTATCAACCCGTTTGGGCAGCATAGACCGTTCTAGCCCCATTGGCCTGTCTCCAGGGCCAGTGTTTACAGTCTCTCCAGCCCTGCGTTCTCTTAACCGCCCAGCAACAGTCTTACCAGTCTTTACTGAAGGGCGCTGTCGAGGATCTATGGGTTGCTGGGTGGTCATCAGTAGTTCCTCTGCTGCCAAATACCTCTCTACCATGTCCACTAATTGGTCAGCAGTACCCGGGTTTCCATGGCTCACCCACTTGCGCAGGACCATGGGCAAAGATCTCAAGTAGCGGTCCATGACGACTCTTTCCACCATCTGGGGACCAGTTAATGTCTCTGGCTGTAGCCATTTTTTTGTTAGCTGAATAAGGTCGTGCATCTGGGAGCGCGGAGGCTTCTCCATGGCGTACAGCCAACGGTGCACCCGTTGTGCTCGTACTGACAGCGTGACTCCCAGGCGGGTCAGGATCTCAGTCTTTAGTTTATCATAGTCCCGAGCCTCAGCAGGGCTTAAATCAAAGTAAGCTTTTTGGGGCTCACCTGACAGGAAAGGTGCCAGCAGACTGGCCCACTGTGCTTTTGGCCAGTTCTCACGCTCTGCAGTCCTTTCAAACGTGGTCAAGTAGGCCTCCACATCATCAGCCTCTGTCATTTTCTGCAGGAAGTGACTGGCCCGTATAGAACTAGAGCTGGTCGGAGCACTGACGGCCACATCTCCAATCCGGGCTGCAAGGCTCTGCACCACTTCTGTTAAGGCCTGTCTATCCTGACGCTGTTGCCTGTAAAGTTCATCAACAACTGCCTGCTGTTGTCTCTTATTTTCCTCCATTGCCACCTGCTGCTGTCTTATATTTTCCTCCATTGCCACCTGCTGCTGTCTGTTGGCCTCCTGCTGTAGTCTCCAATTTTCTTCCATTGCCACCTGCTGCTGTCGGTTGGCCTCCTGCTGAGCCGCTGTAGCTTGCAGCAAGGCTTTAAGCAGATCCTCCATGTCGACAGATTTTTCAGGCGGCTTTGTAGCTGCTTTCACCCAGGACATATCAAACCCTCAGGGGTGAGTCTCAGTAACTTCACACTGGGCTGTATCTGCATAAACCACCGTTTTCTGCAGGCCTCACAAAGCTGCTGCTTTCACTTATGCGCAGAACGGTGTGCTCGCATTCTCCACCAAGTTGTAACACTGTAGGGGTGCAAGGCGCCTTTTCCTGGGGAATATGGCCGCACGCAGCAGCTGAGGAACAACACAAGTCCAGTTTCTGGTACAACTGACCCCGGCCAGTTTTATTGAAACAGAAAATAAAACAAAACCCAAAAATAAAAATACCTTGCCTGTCCGGCACTAACTAAACATAAGATATTCCTAACTGTCACTAAACAAAACACAGAGTTCTTCAGTACATACTGTATAGCTTACTTGCATCAGAAAGCGTGTCTCTCACACACAGATCCTGCAGCCTTCCCAGGCAGTCTGCCCATACTAATCAGGTTAGAAGCACTATAACACTCTTACACAGCTGAAACCCTGATTAGCCCTCTGTGAGGCCAAAGACCCGAACTGGGCCCAATGTCTAGAACTCGCCTTATCTCTCTCTCAGAGCCTTTACCCAGCTTTTACAGCAAACTGAAAAGGTTCAGACAAAACAAAAAGCATTTTTCCTAGAAGTTAACATTTTCTAAAACATGTAAGACAAGAACCTGGGACAAATATACCTGCCCTCAAACACTATCCCAGTGTTCTTGTCACAATATATATAGGTGTATATATGGTATATATATATGTGTAGATATGTGTGTGTATATATATATATATATATATATATATATATACACACAGACACACTAGTTTTACGGACCCAGCATATACTGGCTCACCTCAGTCCCCACCCCCGTGATTGGCTCCACCCAGTTCTGGAAACCCCCCCATGCAAATCCTGCGTTTGCCACTGGTCATAGGGGACACCCGTAATAGGCCCTAAGAATCTGGCACAGAAAAATGGGGCCAGCCCTTCACTATGAGAGAGGCACCGCAGCAGGCAGCAACAGCAGGGGAGCAGCCAGCATGAAGTAACACCACCTTCCATAGCTTCACTGCACAGCCTAACGGGGAAGGGAGAGAGATGTTGCGTTGAGTCTTATGGCCAATATGATGTTTAAATAACAGAATCCTAATACTTCTGAAGGAGGTCAGTGCCATAAGCAGTGTTTTATCTTTAATTGAGGTTATTGCGGATACACTGTAACATTAAAAAACAACGTAAGCACAGTGAACATTGGGTTTATACTAGAGATGAGCGGGTTCGGTTTCTCTGAATCCGAACCCGCACGAACTTCATGTTTTTTTCACGGGTCCGAGCAGACTCGGATCCTCCCGCCTTGCTCGGTTAACCCGAGCGCGCCCGAACGTCATCATGACGCTGTCGGATTCTCGCGAGACTCGGATTCTATATAAGGAGCCGCGCGTCGCCGCCATTTTCACACGTGCAATGAGATTGATAGGGAGAGGACGTGGCTGGCGTCCTCTCCATTTAGATTAGGGTTGAGAGAGAGAGAGAGAGATTGACCTGAGGCTGTGATACTGTAGAAGAGAGTGCAGAGTTTAGTGACTGACGACCACAGTGACCACCAGACAGTGCAGTTGTTTGTTTTATTTAATATATCCGTTCTCTGCCTGAAAAAAACGATACACACAGTGACTCAGTCACATACCATATCTGTGTGCACTGCTCAGCCCAGTGTGCTGCATCAATGTATATATATATCTGACTGTGCTCAGCTCACACAGCTTATAATTGTGGGGGAGACTGGGGAGCACTGCAGTGCCAGTTATAGGTTATAGCAGGAGCCAGGAGTACATAATATTATATTAAAATTAAACAGTGCACACTTTTGCTGCAGGAGTGCCACTGCCAGTGTGACTAGTGACCAGTGACCTGACCACCAGTATATATAATATTAGTAGTATACTATCTCTTTATCAACCAGTCTATATTAGCAGCAGACACAGTACAGTGCGGTAGTTCACGGCTGTGGCTACCTCTGTGTCGGCACTCGGCAGCCCGTCCATAATTGTATATACCACCTAACCGTGGTTTTTTTTTCTTTCTTTATAGTCATACTAGTTACGAGTATACTATCTCTTTATCAACCAGTCTATATTAGCAGCAGACACAGTACAGTGCGGTAGTTCACGGCTGTGGCTACCTCTGTGTCGGCACTCGGCAGCCCGTCCATAATTGTATATACCACCTAACCGTGGTTTTTTTTTCTTTCTTTATACATACATACTAGTTACGAGTATACTATCTCTTTATCAACCAGTCTATATTAGCAGCAGACACAGTACAGTGCGGTAGTTCACGGCTGTGGCTACCTCTGTGTCGGCACTCGGCAGCCCGTCCATAATTGTATATACCACCTAACCGTGGTTTTTTTTTTTTCTTTATACATACATACTAGTTACGAGTATACTATCTCTTTATCAACCAGTCTATATATTAGCAGCAGACACAGTACAGTGCGGTAGTTCACGGCTGTGGCTACCTTTGTGTCGGCACTCGGCAGCCCGTCCATAATTGTATATACCACCTAACCGTGGTTTTTTTTTCTTTCTTTATACATACATACTAGTTACGAGTATACTATCTCTTTATCAACCAGTCTATATATTAGCAGCAGACACAGTACAGTGCGGTAGTTCACGGCTGTGGCTACCTCTGTGTCGGCACTCGGCAGCCCGTCCATAATTGTATATACCACCTAACCGTGGTTTTTTTTTCTTTCTTTATACATACATACTAGTTACGAGTATACTATCTCTTTATCAACCAGTCTATATTAGCAGCAGACACAGTACAGTGCGGTAGTTCACGGCTGTGGCTACCTCTGTGTCGGCACTCGGCAGCCCGTCCATAATTGTATATACCACCTAACCGTGGTTTTTTTTTTCTTTCTTTATACATACATACTAGTTACGAGTATACTATCTCTTTATCAACCAGTCTATATATTAGCAGCAGACACAGTACAGTGCGGTAGTTCACGGCTGTGGCTACCTCTGTGTCGGCACTCGGCAGCCCGTCCATAATTGTATATACCACCTAACCGTGTTTTTTTTTTCTTTCTTTATACATACATACTAGTTACGAGTATACTATCTCTTTATCAACCAGTCTATATATTAGCAGCAGACACAGTACAGTGCGGTAGTTCACGGCTGTGGCTACCTCTGTGTCGGCACTCGGCAGCCCGTCCATAATTGTATATACCACCTAACCGTGGTTTTTTTTTCTTTCTTTATACATACATACTAGTTACGAGTATACTATCTCTTTATCAACCAGTCTATATTAGCAGCAGACACAGTACAGTGCGGTAGTTCACGGCTGTGGCTACCTCTGTGTCGGCACTCGGCAGCCCGTCCATAATTGTATATACCACCTAACCGTGGTTTTTTTTTCTTTCTTTATACATACATACTAGTTACGAGTATACTATCTCTTTATCAACCAGTCTATATATTAGCAGCAGACACAGTACAGTGCGGTAGTTCACGGCTGTGGCTACCTCTGTGTCGGCACTCGGCAGCCCGTCCATAATTGTATATACCACCTAACCGTGGTTTTTCTTTCTTTCTTTATAGTCATACTAGTTACGAGTATACTATCTCTTTATCAACCAGTCTATATTAGCAGCAGACACAGTACAGTGCGGTAGTTCATGGCTGTGGCTACCTCTGTGTCGGCACTCGGCAGCCCGTCCATAATTGTATATACCACCTAACCGTGTTTTTTTTTTCTTTCTTTATACATACATACTAGTTACGAGTATACTATCTCTTTATCAACCAGTCTATATTAGCAGCAGACACAGTACAGTGCGGTAGTTCACGGCTGTGGCTACCTCTGTGTCGGCACTCGGCAGCCCGTCCATAATTGTATATACCACCTAACCGTGGTTTTTTTTTCTTTCTTTATACATACATACTAGTTACGAGTATACTATCTCTTTATCAACCAGTCTATATATTAGCAGCAGACACAGTACAGTGCGGTAGTTCACGGCTGTGGCTACCTCTGTGTCGGCACTCGGCAGCCCGTCCATAATTGTATATACCACCTAACCGTGGTTTTTTTTTCTTTCTTTATACATACATACTAGTTACGAGTATACTATCTCTTTATCAACCAGTCTATATTAGCAGCAGACACAGTACAGTGCGGTAGTTCACGGCTGTGGCTACCTCTGTGTCGGCACTCGGCAGCCCGTCCATAATTGTATATACCACCTAACCGTGGTATTTTTTTCTTTCTTTATACATACATACTAGTTACGAGTATACTATCTCTTTATCAACCAGTCTATATATTAGCAGCAGACACAGTACAGTGCGGTAGTTCACGGCTGTGGCTACCTCTGTGTCGGCACTCGGCAGCCCGTCCATAATTGTATATACCACCTAACCGTGGTTTTTTTTCTTTCTTTATACATACATACTAGTTACGAGTATACTATCTCTTTATCAACCAGTCTATATATTAGCAGCAGACACAGTACAGTGCGGTAGTTCACGGCTGTGGCTACCTCTGTGTCGGCACTCGGCAGCCCGTCCATAATTGTATATACCACCTAACCGTGGTTTTTTTTTC
This sequence comes from Pseudophryne corroboree, assembly GCF_028390025.1. Taxonomy (NCBI): domain Eukaryota; kingdom Metazoa; phylum Chordata; class Amphibia; order Anura; family Myobatrachidae; genus Pseudophryne; species Pseudophryne corroboree. Next base: position 753,901,578 of record NC_086449.1, read on the forward strand.
TTTCTTTATACATACATACTAGTTACGAGTATACTATCTCTTTATCAACCAGTCTATATTAGCAGCAGACACAGTACAGTGCGGTAGTTCACGGCTGTGGCTACCTCAGTGTCGGCACTCGGCAGCCCGTCCATAATTGTATATACCACCTAACCGTGGTTTTTTTTTCTTTCTTTATAGTCATACTAGTTACCAGTATACTATCTCTTTATCAACCAGTCTATATTAGCAGCAGACACAGTACAGTGCGGTAGTTCACGGCTGTGGCTACCTCTGTGTTGGCACTCGGCAGCCCGTCCATAATTGTATATACCACCTAACCGTGGTTTTTTTTTCTTTCTTTATACATACATACTAGTTACGAGTATACTATCTCTTTATCAACCAGTCTATATATTAGCAGCAGACACAGTACAGTGCGGTAGTTCACGGCTGTGGCTACCTCTGTGTCGGCACTCGGCAGCCCGTCCATAATTGTATATACCACCTAACCGTGGTTTTTTTTTCTTCTTTATACATACATACTACTACGACATCTCTTTATCAACCAGTCTATATTAGCAGCAGACACAGTACAGTACGGTAGTTCACGGCTGTGGCTACCTCTGTGTCTGCACTCGGCAGGCAGTCCGTCCATAATTGTATACCACCTAACCGTGGTTTTTTTTTCTTTCTTCTTTATACATACATAGTTACATAGACATCTCTTTATCAACCAGTCTATATTAGCAGCAGACACAGTACAGTACGGTAGTTCACGGCTGTGGCTACCTCTGTGTCTGCACTCGGCAGGCAGTCCGTCCATAATTGTATACCACCTAACCGTGGTTTTTTTTTCTTTCTTCTTTATACATACATAGTTACATAGACATCTCTTTATCAACCAGTCTATATTAGCAGCAGACACAGTACAGTACGGTAGTTCACGGCTGTGGCTACCTCTGTGTCTGCACTCGGCAGGCAGTCCATAATTGTATACTAGTATCCATCTCCATTGTTTACCTGAGGTGCCTTTTAGTTGTGCCTATTAAAATATGGAAAACAAAAATGTTGAGGTTCCAAAATTAGGGAAAGATCAAGATCCACTTCCACCTCGTGCTGAAGCTGCTGCCACTAGTCATGGCCGAGACGATGAAATGCCAGCAACGTCGTCTGCCAAGGCCGATGCCCAATGTCATAGTACAGAGCATGTCAAATCCAAAACACCAAATATCAGAAAAAAAAGGACTCCAAAACCTAAAATAAAATTGTCGGAGGAGAAGCGTAAACTTGCCAATATGCCATTTACGACACGGAGTGGCAAGGAACGGCTGAGGCCCTGGCCTATGTTCATGGCTAGTGGTTCAGCTTCACATGAGGATGGAAGCACTCAGCCTCTCGCTAGAAAAATGAAAAGACTCAAGCTGGCAAAAGCAGCACAGCAAAGAACTGTGCATTCTTCGAAATCCCAAATCCACAAGGAGAGTCCAATTGTGTCGGTTGCGATGCCTGACCTTCCCAACACTGGACGTGAAGAGCATGCGCCTTCCACCATTTGCACGCCCCCTGCAAGTGCTGGAAGGAGCACCCGCAGTCCAGTTCCTGATAGTCAGATTGAAGATGTCAGTGTTGAAGTACACCAGGATGAGGAGGATATGGGTGTTGCTGGCGCTGGGGAGGAAATTGACCAGGAGGATTCTGATGGTGAGGTGGTTTGTTTAAGTCAGGCACCCGGGGAGACACCTGTTGTCCGTGGGAGGAATATGGCCGTTGACATGCCAGGTGAAAATACCAAAAAAATCAGCTCTTCGGTGTGGAGGTATTTCACCAGAAATGCGGACAACAGGTGTCAAGCCGTGTGTTCCCTTTGTCAAGCTGTAATAAGTAGGGGTAAGGACGTTAACCACCTCGGAACATCCTCCCTTATACGTCACCTGCAGCGCATTCATAATAAGTCAGTGACAAGTTCAAAAACTTTGGGTGACAGCGGAAGCAGTCCACTGACCAGTAAATCCCTTCCTCTTGTAACCAAGCTCACGCAAACCACCCCACCAACTCCCTCAGTGTCAATTTCCTCCTTCCCCAGGAATGCCAATAGTCCTGCAGGCCATGTCACTGGCAATTCTGACGATTCCTCTCCTGCCTGGGATTCCTCCGATGCATCCTTGCGTGTAACGCCTACTGCTGCTGGCGCTGCTGTTGTTGCTGCTGGGAGTCGATGGTCATCCCAGAGGGGAAGTCGTAAGCCCACTTGTACTACTTCCAGTAAGCAATTGACTGTTCAACAGTCCTTTGCGAGGAAGATGAAATATCACAGCAGTCATCCTGCTGCAAAGCGGATAACTGAGGCCTTGACAACTATGTTGGTGTTAGACGTGCGTCCGGTATCCGCCGTTAGTTCACAGGGAACTAGACAATTTATTGAGGCAGTGTGCCCCCGTTACCAAATACCATCTAGGTTCCACTTCTCTAGGCAGGCGATACCGAGAATGTACACGGACGTCAGAAAAAGACTCACCAGTGTCCTAAAAAATGCAGTTGTACCCAATGTCCACTTAACCACGGACATGTGGACAAGTGGAGCAGGGCAGGGTCAGGACTATATGACTGTGACAGCCCACTGGGTAGATGTATGGACTCCCGCCGCAAGAACAGCAGCGGCGGCACCAGTAGCAGCATCTCGCAAATGCCAACTCTTTCCTAGGCAGGCTACGCTTTGTATCACCGCTTTCCAGAATACGCACACAGCTGAAAACCTCTTACGGCAACTGAGGAAGATCATCGCGGAATGGCTTACCCCAATTGGACTCTCCTGTGGATTTGTGGCATCGGACAACGCCAGCAATATTGTGTGTGCATTAAATATGGGCAAATTCCAGCACGTCCCATGTTTTGCACATACCTTGAATTTGGTGGTGCAGAATTTTTTAAAAAACGACAGGGGCGTGCAAGAGATGCTGTCGGTGGCCAGAAGAATTGCGGGACACTTTCGGCGTACAGGCACCACGTACAGAAGACTGGAGCACCACCAAAAACTACTGAACCTGCCCTGCCATCATCTGAAGCAAGAAGTGGTAACGAGGTGGAATTCAACCCTCTATATGCTTCAGAGGTTGGAGGAGCAGCAAAAGGCCATTCAAGCCTATACAATTGAGCACGATATAGTAGGTGGAATGCACCTGTCTCAGGCGCAGTGGAGAATGATTTCAACGTTGTGCAAGGTTCTGATGCCCTTTGAACTTGCCACACGTGAAGTCAGTTCAGACACTGCCAGCCTGAGTCAGGTCATTCCCCTCATCAGGCTTTTGCAGAAGAAGCTGGAGACATTGAAGGAGGAGCTAACACGGAGCGATTCCGCTAGGCATGTGGGACTTGTGGATGGAGCCCTTAATTCGCTTAACAAGGATTCACGGGTGGTCAATCTGTTGAAATCAGAGCACTACATTTTGGCCACCGTGCTCGATCCTAGATTTAAAGCCTACCTTGGATCTCTCTTTCCGGCAGACACAAGTCTGCTGGGGTTGAAAGACCTGCTGGTGACAAAATTGTCAAGTCAAGCGGAACGCGACCTGTCAACATCTCCTCCTTCACATTCTCCCGCAACTGGGGGTGCGAGGAAAAGGCTCAGAATTCCGAGCCCACCCGCTGGCGGTGATGCAGGGCAGTCTGGACCGACTGCTGATGCTGACATCTGGTCCGGACTGAAGGACCTGACAACGATTACGGACATGTCGTCTACTGTCACTGCATATGATTCTCTCAACATTGATAGAATGGTGGAGGATTATATGAGTGACCGCATCCAAGTAGGCACGTCACACAGTCCGTACTTATACTGGCAGGAAAAAGAGGCAATTTGGAGGCCCTTGCACAAACTGGCTTTATTCTACCTAAGTTGCCCTCCCACAAGTGTGTACTCCGAAAGAGTGTTTAGTGCCGCCGCTCACCTTGTCAGCAATCGGCGTACGAGGTTACATCCAGAAAATGTGGAGAAGATGATGTTCATTAAAATGAATTATAATCAATTCCTCCGCGGAGACATTGACCAGCAGCAATTGCCTCCACAAAGTACACAGGGAGCTGAGATGGTGGATTCCAGTGGGGACGAATTGATAATCTGTGAGGAGGGGGATGTACACGGTGATATATCGGAGGGTGATGATGAGGTGGACATCTTGCCTCTGTAGAGCCAGTTTGTGCAAGGAGAGATTAATTGCTTCTTTTTTGGGAGGGGTCCAAACCAACCCGTCATATCAGTCACAGTCGTGTGGCAGACCCTGTCACTGAAATGATGGGTTGGTTAAAGTGTGCATGTCCTGTTTTGTTTATACAACATAAGGGTGGGTGGGAGGGCCCAAGGACAATTCCATCTTGCACCTCTTTTTTCTTTTCTTTTTCTTTGCATCATGTGCTGATTGGGGAGGGTTTTTTGGAAGGGACATCCTGCGTGACACTGCAGTGCCACTCCTAAATGGGCCCGGTGTTTGTGTCGGCCACTAGGGTCGCTAATCTTACTCACACAGTCAGCTACCTCATTGCGCCTCTTTTTTTCTTTGCGTCATGTGCTGTTTGGGGAGGGTTTTTTGGAAGGGACATCCTGCGTGACACTGCAGTGCCACTCCTAGATGGGCCCGGTGTTTGTGTCGGCCACTAGGGTCGCTAATCTTACTCACACAGCTACCTCATTGCGCCTCTTTTTTTCTTTGCGTCATGTGCTGTTTGGGGAGGGTTTTTTGGAAGGGACATCCTGCGTGACACTGCAGTGCCACTCCTAGATGGGCCCGGTGTTTGTGTCGGCCACTAGGGTCGCTAATCTTACTCACACAGCTACCTCATTGCGCCTCTTTTTTTCTTTGCGTCATGTGCTGTTTGGGGAGGGTTTTTTGGAAGGGCCATCCTGCGTGACACTGCAGTGCCACTCCTAGATGGGCCCGGTGTTTGTGTCGGCCACTAGGGTCGCTAATCTTACTCACACAGCTACCTCATTGCGCCTCTTTTTTTCTTTGCGTCATGTGCTGTTTGGGGAGGGTTTTTTGGAAGGGACATCCTGCGTGACACTGCAGTGCCACTCCTAGATGGGCCCGGTGTTTGTGTCGGCCACTAGGGTCGCTTATCTTACTCACACAGCGACCTCGGTGCATATTTTAGGACTAAAAATAATATTGTGAGGTGTGAGGTATTCAGAATAGACTGAAAATGAGTGTAAATTATGGTTTTTGAGGTTAATAATACTTTGGGATCAAAATGACCCCCAAATTCTATGATTTAAGCTGTTTTTTAGTGTTTTTTGAAAAAAACACCCGAATCCAAAACACACCCGAATCCGACAAAAAAAATTCGGTGAGGTTTTGCCAAAACGCGTTCGAACCCAAAACACGGCCGCGGAACCGAACCCAAAACCAAAACACAAAACCCGAAAAATTTCAGGCGCTCATCTCTAGTTTATACAAAGTCTCCCATAATCAAAGATCAATAGGGAAACCCTGCCATAAAATAATATACTCCCGTTCAGATACTCCCGTTCCTTCATTTGAAGCTAGGCTCAGTTGGAGCCTTTACAGGAGATTGGTTCCACTACGGTCGCTGCTCCACAGTTCTGTACTGCCCAACTGACGTCCAGGTGCCAGGGCTCCGGTGCCTTTTGATCCCGCTGGCGACACACCACAGTCAGGCTGTCCTGGAGCCCTGTGCGGAAGCGCAGCCATAACACCGCTACTCACAGTGCGGCTGGCTTCTACATACAGCCAGCGCAACACATCCGTGACTCCAATATCATCTTGCTTCCACACCAGGTGACTTGCAGGGAGGCTCAATCGGAGCTGCCCGTGGGAGGTCAGTCCAGCCGTTCCCGGTGAGAGCCCACGGACATCTCATCGCATAGGTAACATCCAGCCGCCTGGGTCACACAGCCGTCTGACAGCCTGTGCACGGCTGCATTCCATCAGCCCGGCGGCTATTGCAGACACTGCTCTCCCTCCTCCGTGCGGGGGTAAACGGCTGGATGCAATAACATCACTCCGGGCTCTCCCTGCTCACACCAATACAGCGGCCTGCAATTTTGTATACAGTTCATCTGTTCACCTTTGTATCTAATTGAGTATTAAAATTACACAGCAAGGAGTATCTTTACTCAGGAAATATTGGAATTGACACACATCTATACGGAATCAGGACTGTTTGGGACTTCCACGCAATAAGTGAGTTACATATTGGCACACAGACTCATCAGTTGATTACAGCAGTTTTAAATTATTATTGTTGCCATATTTATTATAACATTCTCATATGTTCTAGAATATCAGGAATTTCCCAATAGGAATTCCTTTATTACAACCCATTTGAACACAGTGGGGTATATTTACTAAGATTCGTATTAGTACCGATTTGGTTTGAGAATCATCACGAGTGACATCGAAAGTGTATTTGTGCAACTTTTTGAATTTGTTACGCCTCATTTACTAAGCTGTCGTATTTGTATTTTTAGTGTTTTACGATGTCGATGTCATTCGTGGTTTTGTAATGTAGAATGCGGCCGATTTTGTGGTTTGTCGGCCGTGTTCTGAGGTTTTTGTTACCACTGCGTCACATGTCGGTTACGGCAGTGTGTGTCCGTTCACGGCCGCGTTTTTTTCCTAAGTTTCGTTTTTTGTCACTCGGCCGTGATTGGTTTGATTCGTGATGGAGGAGTGTCTGTGCACATTACTATAAAAACGCCCCAAACCGTCCGCACCTCGTGGGTTTAGCTAGTGGAGAGGAGAGAGGAAGGTGTGTTAGGAGTTGGTGAGTTTGGTGGAGTTTTTGGTGGATTTGAAGCGGATTTTTGCGATAGTTGAGTGCTGTACTGTGTGTGTTAGTAGTCTTGTCATACTTGTTGTGTAGTTTTTTCAAAGTTTGTCTACTTTTTTGTCCTTGTTTTTTTTTCAAGTCTATTGTCATTGTTTGTGAGTGAGTGTGTGTGTGTGTGTGTGTGTGTGTGTGTGTGTGTGTGTGTGTGTTGGGTGTGTGGTGTGTAGTGGTAGTGGAGGAGTGTGTTTTCTGTTTTATTTTCTCTGTATTATTTGTAGTTTGTCGGGATTATGTCCCAGTCAGAGGTCAGTGTGGTGGAGGAGGTTAGTGAGAGGGAGGAGGTGAGTGAGGTGGAGGAGGTTAGTGAGAGGGAGGAGGTGAGTGAGGTGGAGGGGGTTAGTGAGAGGGAGGAGGTGAGTGAGGTGGAGGAGGTTAGTGAGGAGGAGGGGGTGCCTGTTGCTGCATTTTCCAGTAATAGTGATGGTGTTGTGGCTCCGCAGCCACGCACCACTACCAAGACTGGGCGCAATGTCAAATTCAGCTATGCTGAAAACATGGCTTTGGTGCGGGAGCTGATGAGGCATCATCGGCAATTGTTTGGCCAGGATTCTGCCAAGGTGTCCACACGTAGGAAGTCTGTACTGTGGGGTAAAGTCATTACGGCAGTGAATAGTGAGGGTGTGGTGAGGCGGACTGAGGACACGTGTCGCAAGCGCTTTTATGATATCAAGCGCCGTGTCAAGGCAAAGATGGCCAAGGAGGCCAAATCAGCCCGCCAAACCGGGGGTGGACACCCCTTCCGTGCTTCTTATCGGGATTGGGAGGAGCCTGTGCGTTCCCTTATTCCATCCGAAGTGGTTGGTGCGACTCATGTCCGGGATTCGGACCGGCCAAGGCAGGATGGTGAGTATTTTTTGTAAATTTAAAAGTGTTAACATATTTTTATTTTTTTTTCCTTAAAAATGTAATCCTGCTAATTCTGATTGTCAGTTTTTTAATTGTTACATTGTGTTGGTGATGTCGTGCAGGCCTGGGCAACCTGTGGCTCTACAGGTGTTGGCAAACTACAAGTCCCATCATGCATTGCCTCAGTTTTGTTAATAGTGAATGCTACATCTGTTGCAGTGCATGCTGGTATGTGTAGTTCTAATATATAATCAGAGATCCAGCTTGTCCATAACTGTTGTTTTTTTTTTAAATTTAATCCAATTTTTTTTTTTTTTGCAGATTTTTTTGGCTAGTGTTGTATTTGTTGATTAAAAATTGTAAGCTTAGCGTGCAATATTGTGGTTTATTCATGCAAATTTTAAACACAAAATAAAAACATAATATTGTTCATAATTTGGCTTTGTGTATGGATTAATTAGTGTAATTGAATCTGATTTCAAGAATACACACCCAATGAAGTAATCCAGAATAGATTAAACATAAAATGGTTTACTTATCATTAGGTTCCAGATGTTTACATCACAATAAGGAATTTAAGATAACAATGAGTATTCAAAGTATGTTCATTTGGTTTTGTCACATTTTTCAACAGTACGCCAGAGAAGCACCACAGCCAGGCCACAGCCAACACTGCCAAGTGATGCAGATGGTGGGAATGCAGGTAAGAATTCACTGTAATCACATATTCAGCAAACACATAGAAGATCCAAATATTAATGTTTCTCTTATCACATAGGTTGTTCTTCTGCAAGCCGCCCTCCACTAAGGCGCCCATCACAGGGATCGGTGAGTGTGCCTAGGAGGCCAACCAAGAGACGTCATCTTGAGCCTGAGTCTGCGGCTCCATCATCACCACCCCGGAGGCGCATCTCCGCAGTGTTGCCCCAGCCACCACAGGCAATTTTGGCAAGTCCAGAAAGCGAGGAGCCACAATCACCTCAGCTGTCTGGTGAGTAAACATAAAAGATAATTGTCACAAAAATGTAAAACAGTGTGGTCTATGAATTAACCTGGATAAGGCAAAATGATGTGAAAAACCACTGATATGTGCAAGGTGTTATATGAAGAAAAAGTGTTAAATTAAACTTTAACAATTTGGTTCGTCTCTGTTTGGCTTGTGCCTTTATCACCTTGCACATATCATTGTCTTTTCAAATCCTTAGGTCTTCTCCTGGTTAATTCTGCTGCACCACTGTTTGTGTAGTGTCAATATAATTATATTTGTGTAATTTCTTATTACAGGCAATAATCTCAAACAACAAGCACATGGTATTTGTGCTTTTTTTTGGTTTTCATTTTCAGATGTGATGTTGCCCATAGCAACCATTTTTTATGGAATTATTTTTAACCACAATAAAAAACATAAATGTAATCTTTAAGCCAAATGATTGCCATGGCCAACATCTCCATTTCGAAACATAGGCCACCTTAAGACATTTGCATGGTTCTTTAAGATTACATAATTAAAATTAATTTAATACAATTTTTTTTAAAAAAAAAACCCTAACTGGCTTTATCAATTTATGAGTGTGTAACAAACCACATTTACTGCAATGTGTGTGGTTCACAAAAGGAAGGGGCATACACAATCTTGAAATGCATTAATGTAAAATGGCGAAAGATCTTCGTGTTTGCACAATCATTATGGCTTAGAGTCCGAGAACTTACAAATTATTTTTACTATTCAGTTTTGTAAATTAGAAGGCACATATGTGTTTCAAAAGGTAAGATTCCTAGTTAATTTGAGCACACAAACTCTGTAACATTTTCAACATTAGTATTATTAAGTAAGCCATGTTTTGGTCAAGCAAATATATATTATTATTTATACTAAATAGTGGCTGTTATCAACCCCATACAGAACCACCCATCATGGTCGAGGACGCCCAGCAGGAAACTGACCAGCAGCCTACCTTCACACTACACCTGCAGCCCATTGATCCTACCCAGCCAACCCCGCAGCAGGACATACCACAAGCATCCGTTAGCCCCCAAATGATGCCACCACCACCCCAGCAAGAAATGTCCCCTGACTTTTGGAACAGTTGAGCCACACAACAGGCACAAAACTCGGCCTACCTAAACACCCACACCCAACACCTTGGCAGTCTGCCCCATCATCTTCCTCGGAACTCAGGCAGACTGATTGTTCAGGTTGGAAGAATAGCAACTTCTATGGAACAAATGAGGGCGGACAACAGTCAAATGCTTTCAAATTTAACAAGAATCATCGATGAACAACAGCGGCAGCAACAAGCCCTAATCCAAGTAATACAGCACAACCAAGTGGTCCACGAAAATTTATCTCGAATTATTGCCAGCCACACTGCCACAAATAACCAACTTAATGCGAGCATACAAAACCTCAGCCAAAGTATTAATGTATTGGCATCCCAACAAGTCAGCTCAAGCTCCGGAACTACAACACCAAGCCAGACCCTAGTTACCTCCCCTGTTCGACGCTCCAGCAGAACACGGGCCAACGATCCTGGTCAAACCTCTGCACCCAGCACACACAAAAAAAAATAAGGAAGGATGCATCAAATGTTTGTAACACAATAACATTTTTTGGTATTGTTTCACCAAAAATGCATGTGTCCGTGCAAATCATTTTAAAAGACGCAATGTGTGTATGGTTTAATGTGCTAATGAGTGACACTGTAAGTTATTTAAATTACAGTATAAATGTACAGACCAGTATAAAGAACAAACACTAACGCAACAAAACAAACATTCACACCTACAATACATTTAATAAAAGTGGTTAGTCAAGGTTATTTTAAACAAAATAATACTTACCGGTAAAATAACGCAGAATAACTTCTTGCCTTACCTGCCTCCCTACATCTGTACTCACACTGTCACCAGATGTTTCTAACTCACCTACTTGCTGGCTGTTTTCTTCATCATCATGTGGAAGATGTTGGTTCAAACACAGATTATGAAGAAAACAGCAGCAGAACACAATCCTAGTCACCTTTGAGGGACTATACAACAAAAGGCCAGCAGATTTATCCAGACACCGAAACCTAGATTTCAGCACCCCAAAACATCTTTCTATCACATTCCGCGTAGACTTATGTGCATGATTGTAACTGTGTTCAGCAGGAGAATCAGGTTGGGACAATGGAGTAAGTAGCCAAGAGTAGCAGCCATAACCACCATCACCTGAAATACAGATATAGCCAACATTAGGACATGTGTATTATGAAAAAACAAATTTAAAAAAACAGGATTTTGAAGTTAACACACATACACACAGGGGCGTCAGAACGTTTTTAGGTTGGGGGGGGCAAGATATAATCTGAGTTTGGCGCCCCTAGCTTCCCAGAACAGTGTGACAGTGGGTGACATGAAAGGCATATGTGTCGGTGCATCATTATGATTATTAGCATTACCAGCAACATGGTAAACATGGGCCTGGTTTGGATCCCGGCATTTGAAATACCTACGTTGGAATCCCGACACTGCTCGGAATGCTGGCGTTGGCATCCCGAATAGGATCACAATCCCGACGCCGGATCCTAGATGTCTGTGTGATGTGCAACCGAATAAGTAAGCCGTGGAGGGTGGAAGTGGGGGGAGTTAGGATTAGGCTGCGGGAAGTGGGTGTTAGGGTTAGGCTGCGGGGAGGGGGGGAGGTTAGGTTTAGGCCATGGGAAGGGGGGATTAGGGTTATGCACCCCCGGGGAGGATTAGTCTTCGGGTGGGGAGGGTTAGGCTCTAAGGGGGAGGGTTAGGGTTAGGCTGAGGGGAGGGAAGGTTAGGCACTAAGGGGGGAGGGTTAGGCACTAAAGAGGGGCGGGGGGTTAGGGTTCGACTGCGGTGAGGGAGGGTTAGGCTGCGGGGATTGGAGGGTTAGGGTGAGGCTGCAGGTCAGGAGGGTTAGGGGGGTAGAGGGGGAGGGTTAGGACACATAACTCCCAGGTGTCGGATTCTGTGCATGGGGATGCAGCGTTAGGTGTTCTGACAGTGTGCAGGCAGTTGAATAATATATACTGTACCCTGGCTGGTCTCTGTGTCAGCTTGACAGTTCAGCCCCACATACAGTACATAAGTTAATATCTCATAGTGCTTGGTAAGCACTGGCTGCTTTCTGGTATATTGCCAAACTTGCAAAATCGGGTACCTTGCAGTGGGTGTCCTCTCCTCAATTTTCTGCAATGGGGACGTCATGAGATCAGATGTCACAGTCAGACCTCAGCCAGAAGCAGCACTGTGTCAGCACCAGCGGAGGAGGTCAGAGGAGAGAGGAGGGGATGGAAGGAAACAGAAGCCCCGGACCGCCTCCTTCCTCTTTGTCATGTCCTGCAGCCGGCTGCGTACTTGGAGCACTATAATGAGTCAGTTTGACTTATTATTAGTACTGCTCATACTACTGCTGTGGGCCCTTGTGTTGCTTTGGGCACCGGTGCAGTAGTTCCGCCGCTGCGTGGCAGGTATCCAATCGCAGCGCTCCCAGTGCCGGCGTGAGCAGGGGCAGAGGCGTGGTATACAGGAGCACCATCAGCGGGAGGAAGATGCCAGGCAGAGAGAGAGAGGAGGGGAGGCAGATGTTGGGCAGAGAGAGGGGGGACAGATGCTGCGGAGAGGGGGGCAGATGATGGGCAGGGAGAGGGTGGGACAGATGCTGTGGAGAGGACAGATGATGGGCAGAGAGAGGGCGAACAGATGCTGGGCAGAGAGAGGGGGGACAGATACTGCGGAGAGGGGGGGGCAGATGATGGGCAGAAAGAGGGGGAGCAGATGCTGGGCAGAGAGAAGGGGGGACAAATGCTGCGGAGAGGAGGACAGATGATGGGCAGAGAGAGGGGGGACAAATGCTGTGGAGAGGGGGGCAGATGCTGGGCAGAGAGAGGGGGGACAGATGCTGTTGAGAGGGGGGGCAGATGATGGGCAGAAGGAGGGGGAGCAGATGCTGGGCAGAGAGAAGGGGGGACAAATGCTGTGGAGAGGGGGGGCAGATGATGGACAGAGGGGGGGGACACAGATGCTGCGGAGAGGAGGATAGATGATGGGCAAAAGAGGGGTGGATAGATGCTGCGGAGAGGGGGGCAGATGATGGGCAGAGAGAGCGGAGGCAGATGCTGGTCAGAGGGAGGGGGGACAGATGCTGCGGAGAGGGGAACAGATGATGGGCAGAGAGAGGGGGGACAGACGCTGTGGAGAGGGGGGCAGATGCTGGGCAGAGAGAGGGGGGACAGATGCTGCGGAGAGGGGGCAGATGATGGGCAGAGAGAGCGGGGACAGATGCTGCGGAGAGGGGGGCAGATGATGGGCAGAAAGAGGGGGAGTGGATGCTAGGCAGAGAGAGGGGGGACAGATGCTGCGGAGAGGGGGGCAGATGCTGGGCAGAGAGAGGGGGTCAGATGCTGTGGAGAGGGGGGGGCAGATGATGGGCAGAAAGAGGGAGCAGATGCTGGGCAGAGAGAAGGGGGGGACAAATGCTGCAGAGAGGAGGATAGATGATGGGCAGAGAGGGGGGGGGACAGATGCAGCGGAGAGGGGGGCAGATGATGGGCAGAGAGAGGGGGGACAGATGCTGTGGAGAGGGGGGGCAGATGATGGGCAGAAGGAGGGGGAGCAGATGCTGGGCAGAGAGAAGGGGGGACAAATGCTGCGGAGAGGGGGACAGATGATGGACAGAGAGAGGGGGGACAGATGCTGCGTAGAGGAGGATAGATGATGGGCAGAAAGAGGGGTGGACAGATACTGCAGAGAGGGGGGCAGATGATGGGCAGAAAGAGGGGGAGCAGATGCTGGGCAGGGAGAGGGGGGACAGATGCTGTGAAGAGGGGGGCAGATGCTGGGCAGTGAGAGGGGGGACAGATGCTGTGGAGAGGGGGGCAGGTGCTGGGCAGAGAGAAGGGGGGACAAATGCTGCGGAGAGGGGGACAGATGATGGACAGAGAGAGGGGGGGACAGATGCTGCGTAGAGGAGGATAGATGATGGGCAGAAAGAGGGGTGGACAGATACTGCAGAGAGGGGGGCAGATGATGGGCAGAAAGAGGGGGAGCAGATGCTGGGCAGGGAGAGGGGGGACAGATGCTGCGAAGAGGGGGGCAGATGCTGGCCAGTGAGAGGGGGGACAGATGCTGTGGAGAGGGGGGCAGGTGCTGGGCAGAGAGAGGGGGGACAGATGCTGTGGAGAGGGGGCAGATGCTGGGCAGAGAGAGGGGGGACCAATGCTACGGAGAGGGGGGCAGATGATGGGCAGAAAGAGGGGAGGCAGATGCTGGGCAGAGAGAGTGGGGACAGATGCTGCGGAGAGGGGGGCAGATGATTGGCAGAGAGAGGGGGGACAGATGCTGCGGAGAGGGGGGACAGATGCTGCGGAGAGGGGGGCAGAAAGAGGGGGAGCAGATGCTGGGCAGAGAGAAGGAGGGACAGATGCTGTGGAGAGGACAGATGATGGGTAGAGAGAGGGGGGACAGATGCTGCGGAGAGGGGGCAGCTGCTGGGCAGAGAGAGGGGAGGCAGATGCTGCGGAGAGGGGGGCAGATGATGGGCAGAAAGAGGGGGAGCAGATGCTGGGCAGAGAGAAGGGGGACAGATGCTGCAGAGAGGGGGACAGATGATGGGCAGAGAGAGGGGGGGACAGATGCTGCGGAGAGGGGTGGCAGATGCTGGGCAGAGAGACAGGAGTGGAGGCAGATGCTTGACAGAGAGAAAACCATGTAGCAGTCAGAGAGAGAGAGAGAGAGAGAGAGAGAGAGAGAGAGAGAGAGAGAGAGAGAGAGAAAGAGACAGCAGCTGCATAGAGAGGGTGGCAGAGACAGGCAGGAGCTATGGAGACAGAGGAGTCAGGTTGAATACATTACTCACATTTAGACAAGGGCCATGCTGTGTGACAGCCTCCGTGTTCCAGGGGTCAGAGGAGCATGTGACAGCTCCTCCAATCAGGGGCTCTTCTAATCAGCATGTGCCGAGCTCCTCCAATCACTGCTCGGCACATGTTCTTCTGACCTTATTGCTGATACCAGGTAGGGGAGGAGACGAGGCACCGCAGTGAGTTGCAGGGACTTCCCCTGCTGCTGCTCTCAGTGAGTACAAGCTAACCCCTCCTCCCATCCCTGTGCTGCCAGCGCTGCTGCCTGTCATGCAGTGTGACAGGCACAGCGGCAATCGGCAGCTGCAGAGTAGCAAAGCAGGGAGCCCGGAGAGCGCCTCCCTGCTTTGCAGAGGCGCCTCTCTCATGTTTGGGGGGAGCGAGCTGCCCCCTTGCCCCCCCTATTCCGACGCCCCTGCATACACACAACACACTTGGAACATACCCAGCAGCCAGCCATCAGGCATATGTCCGTCCTCAAATTTATCAAAGAGGGATGACTGACTGAGGATGAAGGAGTCATGGCAGCCGCCAGGGTAACCCGCAACCACACTCATAATTTTTAGATTTGCATCACAAACCACCTGGACATTAGTTGATTGGCTAGAATGCCGATTGGTAAAGACATATTGCCTGCCCCTAGGTGGTCTCAGCTCAACGTGTGTGCAATCTATGGCACCCAGCACATTGGGCATGCCAGCAAGCTCATAGAAAGCTACCCTGACTGCATGCCACTGCGACTCCTGGGTAGGGAAGCAGATAGAGGCATCTATATGGGGTTCCAAGACATCCAAAACCTGAGTGGACATTAATAAATATAAGGTGAGTGTCATGATCTGTAATCAATACAATACTGTGTTCTAAGACCTAACAGAAGCAACACTTAGACATAGACGTGTATGTATATTTCAACTCACCTGATTCAAATATTTGGAAAAGGTGGGCTGGGAGATACCAATGACGTCGCCTGTCACAGCTTGGAAGCTCCCAGTAGCCATAAAGTGCAACACAGCCAGGAGTTTGTGCAGGCCTGAGACAGAGCGAGAGCGTGCTGTCTCAGGGTCTAGACCCTGTTTGACAAGGTCATACAGACGGAAATGTTGTTTCTATTTAGCCTAAACATCTGTATGACCCTATCATCAGACAATGCGTTTAAGTTTAAACGCCCCCTAAAAAAACAAGGCTGGCGCAGCCTCCGCGGCACCTGTACAACCTGCTGATCATGTTCACTTACCTGGCCCTGATTTCTTGAAGACTCATGGAGCAGTCTCAGGTATCCCCCAGCAACCAGAAAATCACTAGCACACACAACAGCAGCCATTTCAGAGTGAGAGTTATTCAAAATGTGCCTGGAACTCTTTTATAGGGCCAAACATTCAGGTGTGACTAATGGATAATTAAATATACATGTAAACACGCTTATCAAAAGCAGGTCTACTTTTTTTTAGCACTTTTTTACGATTTGTATTTTTTCATGACCGCAAAGGCATTTTCACGGTACACATTACGAATACGAATGGTTAGTAAATGACCGTGATTCATACCTAAACAGCCGCGTTTGACCGATGGTGTACTTATTCGTAATTTTTTACTAGAACTTCCAAAAAAATACGAATGCCCTCATCACTGCCGTGATTTGTGCTTAGTAAATTCCCGAGATGACACTTTGAAGAAAAAACGTCATCTCGGCCAATATCGGGAGCTTAGTAAATATACCCCAGTGATTCTGTTTTTCTTAGATTGCATATTGATTTATTTTAATTGTACTCCCGGGAGAATTGTTCAAATTTTTTAAATAAATGCTTTCTATCTTTGATTGTTGAGCACAACTTGGTTTTTGTTCTATTTACCATAAAATAATAATTCATATTCTAATTTGAATGTAATAACTTTAAATAAGGGGTCATATCACATTTCCCCTATGTCAGTCACACAAAAGACAGGTGCCTCAAACCAGTGGCCAGTGTAGTGGTTTCTGTGAGGTCATGCTGTGATGTCATAATGGGACTCCAACCACAAAGAACCAGTCCTGGCTGGCCTGGTGGGGTCTGTGAGATCATGCTGTGATGTCATAATGGTATCAACTGCCTATATCTCGGGTTGGCTGCTGCCTCCCTCATTCTCCTTCAATACCTGGAGACACAAAGCTCACCGGCAGGAGTAGAAACAACTGGCAGGAGAAACACACTTGGCTGAGGTTAGTAACTGGACAAAGACAAGGGCAGCTTAGTTAGATATGGCAGCAGACTTAGGGGCCCATTTATCAGCTATTCAAAATCTGTAGCGTATGTGCGCCAGACAATCAGCTCCCAACTGTCATGTGTTTAAAAATGACCATTGGGAGCTGATTGACTGGAGCAATATTTATCATACGGAATGAGTTTTAAACAGCTAAAAATCGTTGATAAATGGGCAACAAGAATCAGAGGGGAATAGAAATGATTGCTTTAATGATTTCATAAGACAGAACATAGGATACAGATACTACACATTAAACTGGAAACAAGTACATAGTAAATGAAATTATGTCATAGCTGGTGCTTATTTAAATAATACTATCATGTTTTATTTAAAACGCTTTGTATTATACATGTGTATGTTAGTTTATTACAGTGCTCACTGAGGTTTTCCATGATGGTTTCATCTTCTGCCACTGAAGCCAAACTACGGAGCTATTTATGTACTGAGAAATCCTCACCGCTCTCCTGGTTTACTTATTACACACTGAGCCATAGAGTACATCAGTAATACATGGCCACCATTAATTATTAGTAATCTAGGGGGAGATCTCTCATCCCTTCTAATGATGGGAGGTGTTGCCTATAGCAACAATCCGATGTTAACTACTGTATCATTGCATGGAGTATACTAGATAAATATTAGCTAGAAGATAATTGGTTGCTATGGGCAACAGCTCCTTTTATACTCTTTAGAAGGTTTGATAAGTCTGTAAATATTAGGGAAGGCAGAAAGTAGGTTTATGTCGGACACCGCAGATGATTTTACAATTTCCAACAATGAAAGTGTTCTCAGCTTACATAAGTATAATAGTAACCGGTGAAATGGACTGTCCAGAAAGGCCATTATACAGCTTACAGTTTCAGGTTCTAGTTGATCTTATATATGAATGTATATCCCTAAATACTGTAGTTGCTGTTACTTACAATTGTAAATGCATTGCAAGGCATCTAACACTGTCTACTCTTCATCTTTCTCCACATCAGCACTATGGCCCCGAGATGGATGATCACACTGTGGGAGACGATAACTGCCTGCTGTCCATGCAGAAGATACCGGAGCTGGAATGCTCAGAGAAGAGATGCCCACTTGCCTCGCCATACCAGGCTTGAGGAAGAAATGCCTCCAACCAAGCCAGTGGGTTATGATCACTCTGATGGCAGTTTATCCAAAAAACTATCTCCCAGTGAGAAGAACAAGGATCGCCAGATTAAAGTCCTCGATCTCATTAACAAACAGTTAGTCGAGGAGAACAACTTGTTAGCGGCAGAAAACACCTTATTAAAACTGAAGGTTGAAATGCTTAAAGACACGCTAACGAAGGTCATAGAGCTGCTGTAGGCCCCTGTCTAACTCCGCCGCTGTTACGGAGGCTCACCCAGTAGCTGACCAGTAACCATGGATTCTTATCTTTATGCACTCACCTATTAGAGCAGGGGGAAATATGCACTGAGAGGTTTCTGTAATCTTCTAATCGTAAAGGAGCGACCTTTCTTTTTTGAAGTCTGCATAAATCTGTCAGTGTGTATTTTCCACCTTTTCTCACCTTCTCTAATAGGTAAGTACATAAAAACAGTGATCCATGGCCAACATCTACTGGTTACAGCTTACTGTGGTTATACCTGGTAGTTAATCTTTACATCATTAAAGAGCCAGAGCAAAGATATTGTCTTCAGTGCATTCTTGTCTCTATTTAATGTATTTGTAGTGAGAAATATATCTTATGTCTAGCTAAATATATAACTACTAGGTGCTTCATCGCGCCCTACGGGCGCTCTTCACACCGTCGGAAGGGGCTACGCCCCCTTAACCCCTGCACGCCTTTCTGGGGTTCAATATATGGAGTATTACCTGCATTCCTAATTTTGTTAGTGTTTGAATATTGCACAATGATAGGGCGTCCGATGGTGAAGGGGGCGTAGTCCCTTGCAAAAGGAAGGGGTTTGGGGAGTGGGGACCGCGGATGCGGGAGAGGGTATGAAGGCGCTGTGGGTGGGGTAGGAGCAGGGGTGTCGCAGGTGGGGGATGGCAGCTGCAGGGCTGTTGCGGATGGAGGAGGGGTTCCGAAGGCGCTGCAGATGGGGAAGGGGTGGGTGCGGGTGTGCAGTGGATGGGGGAGGTGTCCAGGGGGCGCGGTGGGTGGGGGAGGGGTGGATGCGGGGGTAACGTGGGTGGGGGAGTGGCAGGTGCGGTGCTGTTGCGAATGGTGTAGGCGATGCGGATTGGGAAGGGCCTGCTGCGTGGGTGGGGTAGGGGATCCAAAGGTGCAGCGGGCGGGGGAGAGCCAGATGCGGGGTGTGGCGGATGGGGGAGGGGCTGCTGCAGATGGGGGAGGGGTTTGGAAGACACTGCGGGTGGGGTAGGGGGTACGAAGGCGCAGTGGGTGGGGGTGCCACGGGTGGTGGAGGGGCAGGTGCGGGGGTTTGCGGGGGATGGGGAGGGGTCCAGGGGCGCTGCAGGTGGTGGAGGGGCAGATATCAGTGCACATAGTCTCTGTGGTAGTTAGTGAGGGTTGGTGATGGTGTGAGAGGGGTGAAGGCCAGTACACAGACAGGCAGTTAGAGAGCAGGATGAGGGTGACAGGGCATAGTGACGGGGAGTACTTAGCAGATATAGGGGTGGGCTACAGGTGTGATGTCACAGTGTGTGTACCTTTGCTCTCATGTGTGAGGTATGTGAGGTATATGTGAGGTATATGTGAGGTATGTGTGAGGTATGTGTGAGGTAAGGATGTGCGGGTCGTGGTGGCCACTAACCTCCAGGCTGCTGCTGTGAGATGGTGACTGCAGAGGGAGGGAGCTCAGACCCAGCAGCAATGGGTCGTGGTCAGCATTCCTTCCTGGCCCCATTCCGCCGCACACTGTCCGCCCCGTCTGACGGGCGTCATTCCTCCATCCTGCATGGCAGCGTCAGCTGCTGTGATCGCGGAGCATAGGTAAGCGTCCGGAGCCCTGTGGGCGGGCAGGCATGGTGTTTCCCTGGAGAGGTGCGGCGCGCGTCCTTAGGCTGCAGACGGAGGGAGCTCCGGCCCAGCAGCAATGTTGATTAGTGCGTGTCCCGTCCTGGCGCTGTCCCGCTGCACATGCTCCGCACCGCTTGCCGCTGAGCATGGCAGCCCTTGTCTGTATGATGCAGATGCTGATCTAGCGGTGCCTGAGCTAGCGCCCTCTCCCTGGGGTGTGGGTGTAAGGCGGCAGGTATGGTGTGTAGGTGGGAGAGGAGCTGCTGGCGGCGACTCGCTGCCTGCAAGTACCCTCCATATCAGCGCTGTTCCCCTCCCTGCAGATAGTGTCAGTGGCCGTGGTGTACTTTTGCTACTGGTGGCCAGGGCCGGTGCTAGGGTGTTCGGCGCCCCCCTGCAAACTATGAATTTTGCGCCCTCCCATATTCCTTTGTTGTGCATCAGGAAAAGTGGTGTGGTCTCACAACTAAGGGGCATGGCCACACAATAGTACCCCCATTTAAAATTACGCGACAATGTAGCACAATCTTATTCATCTTATACGTAATGCCCCACCCGTAGTAGTAGCGTCCTTATACGTAATGCCCCACCCGTAGTAGTAGCGTCCATATACGTAATGCCCCCCCAATAGTAGTAGTGTCCTTATACATAATGCCCCCCCAGTAGTAGTAGCAGTTATATGTAATGCTCCCCAACAGTAATAGTAGCATCCTTATACATAATGCTCCCCCAGTAGTAGTAGCATCCTTATACATAATGCCCCCCCAGTAGTAGTAGCATCATTATACATAATGCCCCCCCAGTAGTAGTAGCATCCTTATACATAATGCCCCCCCAGTAGTAGTAGTGTCCTAATACATAATGACCCCCCAATAGTAGTAGTGTCCTTATACATAATGCCCCCCCAGTAGTAGTAGCAGTTATATGTAATGCCCCACAACAGTAATAGTAGCATCCTTATACGTAATGCCCCACCCGTAGTAGTAGCGTCCTTATACGTAATGCCCCCCAGTAGTAGTAGCAGTTATATGTAATGCCCCCCAACAGTAATAGTAGCGTCCTTATACGTAATGCCACCCCTGTAGTAGTAGCATCCTTATACATAATGTGCCCCCAGTAGTAGTACCGTCCTTATACATAATGCCCCCCCAGTAGTAGTAGCATCCTTACATGTAATGCCCTCCCAGTAGTAGTAGCACCGTCCTTATACATAATGCCCCCCAGAAGTAATAGAGTCCTTATACATAATGCCCACCCAGTAGTAGCGTCCTTATATGTAATGCCCCCCAGTATTAGTAGCCTCCTTATACGTAATGTCCCCCTATAGTAGTAGCGTCCTTATACGTAATGCCCCCCCATAGTAGTAGCGTCCTTATACGTAATGCCCCCCCTATAGTAGTAGCGTCCTTATACGTAATGCCCCCCCATAGTAGTAGCGTCCTTATACGTAATGCCCCCCCATAGTAGTAGCGTCCTTATACGTAATGTCCCCCTATAGTAGTAGCCTCCTTATACATAATGTCCCCCTATAGTAGTAGCGTCCTTATACGTAATGCCCCCCCATAGTAGTAGCCTCCTTATACGTAATGTCCCCCTATAGTAGTAGCCTCCTTATACGTAATGTCCCCCTATAGTAGTAGCGTCCTTATACGTAATGTCCCCCCATAGTAGTAGCGTCCTTATACGTAATGCCCCCCCATAGTAGTAGCGTCCTTATACGTAATGCCCCCCCTATAGTAGTAGCGTCCTTATACGTAATGCCCCCCCATAGTAGTAGCGTCCTTATACGTAATGCCCCCCCTATAGTAGTAGCGTCCTTATATGTAATGCCCCCCCTATATTAGTAGCGTCCTTGCATGTAATGGCCCCCCCAGCAGTGGCATCCATAAAGTGCGCATACACAGACATACCTCACACACACACAATTCACACATATATACAAACACACACACCCCACCATATATACACACACACACACACACACACACACACACACACACACACACACCCACCCACCCCTCCCACTATATACACACCCCCCCCCACTATATACACACACACACACACACACACACCCACTATACACACACACACACACACACACACACACACACACACACTATATACACACACGCACACACATTTCTCTCTCACCCTCCACTTACCAAGTCTGGCTGGCCGTCACTGCAATGCTGATTCCACCACTGTTCAGCTGTCTGGTCCCGTGTAGCTCCGCCCCTCTATTCCGTGTAGCTCCGCCCCCTCGTGACGTCGTAGCTCCGCCCCCTTTTCGGGAGTCGCACTGCACAGCACACAACCCGCTGTCACAGGTGATTGGGGTGGGGTGGGGGGGGGACAGGCACAGCAGCCGGCAGCTAGTGGCCATCCTCACCTCCTATACTGTAAGGTAGGGCCCTGCACCTGACTGCTGCTGGCGCTGGGTATGGAGTAGCTCCCTGCAGCAGATGCAGTTGACTCCGCCCAGCTCTGTGACTCCGCCCAGCGTTACGGGCACAGAGTCACAGATTAAGGCAAATATATAGGAGATGATAATTAGTCATAATATGAAACAATATTCATATTATCAGGGAAAACAATTCCATTATCACCAGTAAGGGGTGGGTGTAAGTCCCGATACTAATGGTGACTGTGGATGGAGATACTCGGCGAGACGTCCTTCTGTGTGAAGACAAACAGATAACCGGCATATACGGCGGATATATGCATTACATACATAGTAACATAGTATCTAAGGTTGAAAAAAGACAATTGTCCATCGAGTTCAACCTATTTGTGGTCTCCTATGCAGGATTATTTGGTCTAAAATTTTGACTGATGCTGATGTCTGCCATAGCGTTCTATCCCTCTTTTTATAGTAACTATAGTGCGTGACTATGCACCATAACCCTGGATATTCTTACCCATTAGGAATTTATCTAACCCATTCTTAAAGGTGTTGACTGAGTCTGCCATTACAACTCCCTCAGGCAGGGAATTCCAAAGATATATTGTCCTTACCGTGAAAAAGCCTTTATGCCGTATTGTGCAGAATCTCCTCTCCTCTAACCTGAGCGAGTGTCCATGATTCCTCTATGTTGACCTAGCCAAAAACAGGTCCCGCGCAAGATCTGTGTATTGTCTCCTTATATATTTGTAAATGTTGATCATGTTGCCTCTTAGTCTCCTCTTTTCCAGTGTAAACATGCCTAGTCTTGCAATCCTTTCCTCGTATTCCAGTGTCTCCATGCCCTTAATTAGTTTGGTCGCCCGCCTCTGAACCTTTTCTAGCTCCAGGATATCCTTTTTGTAGTATGGTGCCCAGAATTGTACACAGTATTCAAGGTGTGGCCTCACTAGTGATTTATATAATGGGAGTATAACACTCTCGTCCCTTGCATCAATTCCCCCTTTTATGCATGCTAATATCTTATTAGCCTTCTTTGCTGCAATCCTACTTTGGGTACTGCTGCTTAGTTTGCTATCTATGAGGACACCTAAGTCCTTTTCCAGTACAGAATCCCCTAATGTTACCCCATTTAGTATGTAGGTGTTATTTTTGTTCTTATTACCACAGTTTATTACCTTACACTTGTCTGTATTGAAGCGCATTCTCCATTTGGCTGCCCATGCTTCTAATTTAACTAGGTCGTTCTGAAGTGACTCAGCATCCTCCTCCGTATTTATAGCCTTACACAATTTGGCATCATCTGCAAAAATTGACACCATGCTCTCTAGACCTTCTGTTAGGTCATTAATGAAAATATTGAACAATAGCGGTCCTAATACTGAGCCTTGTGGCACACCACTTAGCACTTCAGTCCAATTTGGAAAAGATCCATTAACGACAACACGCTGCTACCTATTATCTAACTAATTTTTGACCCAAGTGCATATTGTGCTTCCTAGCCCTATTTCATGTAGCTTGTAGAAACGTCGCATGTGTGGTACAGTGTCGAAAGCTTTGGCAAAGTATAAAAGATTACATCCACCTCTTTCCCCTGATCGAGGTTTGCACTTACTGTTTTATAAAAGCCAAGTAAGTTGGTTTGACAGGATCTGTCCTTCACAAATCCATGTTGATTCCTTATAATGACCTTATTGGCTTCAATGAACTTCTGAATACTATCCCTTAGAATACCTTCCAATACTTTCCCCACTATAGATGTAAGACTAACTGGTCTATAATTACCTGGTTCAGCTTTCCTTCCCTTTTTGAATATAGGCACTACTTCCGCTATACGCCAGTCTTTGGGAACCATATCTGATATTACTGAATCCTTAAAGATCAAAAATAGCCGTTTTGCAAGTTCCGAGTGAAGCTCCATTAGAACCCTTGGTTGAATTCCATCGGGACCCGTGACTTATTAATCTTTAAATGTTTAATCGTTACAGACTACCGCCTCGCTTAAATAAGTACCTATCAGTTGGATATTCTCATTATTGAGATTGTGTGTTAGTCCCTGAATTGGGTCCTCTCTAGTAAATACTGTTGAAAAAAAACTCATTGAGTGTGTCCGCTATGTCATTATCATTTTTGCTTAAGACTCCCAACTTGTCTTTTAAAGGGCCTATACTCTCCTTCTTTAATCTCTTGCTATTAATGTATTTAAATAATTTTTTGGGATTCACTTTGCTTTCCTTTGCTACTAGTTTTTCAGTTTCTACTTTAGCCGCTCTTATTTCCTTATTGCATATTTTGTTACAGTCCTTATAGTGCTGAAATGACTCCGCTTTCCTGTCAGATTTGTATTTTTTAAATGCTCGCCTTTCCTTGCCCATAAGATCCTTTATCTTTTTGTTAAGCCACATCGGTTTATGATTTTTATTCCTTTTTTTGCTGCTCGTAGGAATAAATTTGAGAGTATTTTTAGCTAGCAGGGATTTTAGTACATTCCATTTCTCCGTAGTATTTTTTCCTAGAAACAAACCTTCCCATTCAATATCTCTGAAAAATACCCTCATCATTTTAAAGTAGGCTTTGCTAAAGTTTAGAGTCCTAGTTGAGCCAGTATAGGACTTAGAGATGAGCGCCTGAAATTTTTCGGGTTTTGTGTTTTGGTTTTGGGTTCGGTTCCGCGGCCGTGTTTTGGGTTCGAACGCGTTTTGGCAAAACCTCACCGAATTTTTTTTGTCGGATTCGGGTGTGTTTTGGATTCGGGTGTTTTTTTCCAAAAACACTAAAAAACAGCTTAAATCATAGAATTTGGGGGTCATTTTGATCCCAAAGTATTATTAACCTCAAAAACCATAATTTACACTCATTTTCAGTCTATTCTGAATACCTCACACCTCACAATATTATTTTTAGTCCTAAAATTTGCACCGAGGTCGCTGTGTGAGTAAGATAAGCGACCCTAGTGGCCGACACAAACACCGGGCCCATCTAGGAGTGGCACTGCAGTGTCACGCAGGATGTCCCTTCCAAAAAACCCTCCCCAAACAGCACATGACGCAAAGAAAAAAAGAGGCGCAATGAGGTAGCTGTGTGAGTAAGATTAGCGACCCTAGTGGCCGACACAAACACCGGGCCCATCTAGGAGTGGCACTGCAGTGTCACGCAGGATGTCCCTTCCAAAAAACCCTCCCCAAACAGCACATGACGCAAAGAAAAAAAGAGGCGCAATGAGGTAGCTGTGTGAGTAAGATTAGCGACCCTAGTGGCCGACACAAACACCGGGCCCATCTAGGAGTGGCACTGCAGTGTCACGCAGGATGGCCCTTCCAAAAAACCCTCCCCAAACAGCACATGACGCAAAGAAAAAAAGAGGCGCAATGAGGTAGCTGTGTGAGTAAGATTAGCGACCCTAGTGGCCGACACAAACACCGGGCCCATCTAGGAGTGGCACTGCAGTGTCACGCAGGATGTCCCTTCCAAAAAACCCTCCCCAAACAGCACATGACGCAAAGAAAAAAAGAGGCTTTTTACTGATATTTGGTGTTTTGGATTTGACATGCTCTGTACTATGACATTGGGCATCGGCCTTGGCAGACGACGTTGCTGGCATTTCATCGTCTCGGCCATGACTAGTGGCAGCAGCTTCAGCACGAGGTGGAAGTGGATCTTGATCTTTCCCTAATTTTGGAACCTCAACATTTTTGTTCTCCATATTTTAATAGGCACAACTAAAAGGCACCTCAGGTAAACAATGGAGATGGATGGATTGGATACTAGTATACAATTATGGACGGGCTGCCGAGTGCCGACACAGAGGTAGCCACAGCCGTGAACTACCGCACTGTACTGTGTCTGCTGCTAATATATAGACTGGTTGATAAAGAGATAGTATACTCGTAACTAGTATGTATGTATAAAGAAAGAAAAAAAAACCACGGTTAGGTGGTATATACAATTATGGACGGGCTGCCGAGTGCCGACACAGAGGTAGCCACAGCCGTGAACTACCGCACTGTACTGTGTCTGCTGCTAATATATAGACTGGTTGATAAAGAGATAGTATACTCGTAACTAGTATGTATGTATAAAGAAAGAAAAAAAAACCACGGTTAGGTGGTATATACAATTATGGACGGGCTGCCGAGTGCCGACACAGAGGTAGCCACAGCCGTGAACTACCGCACTGTACTGTGTCTGCTGCTAATATATAGACTGGTTGATAAAGAGATAGTATACTCGTAACTAGTATGTATGTATAAAGAAAGAAAAAAAAACCACGGTTAGGTGGTATATACAATTATGGACGGGCTGCCGAGTGCCGACACAGAGGTAGCCACAGCCGTGAACTACCGCACTGTACTGTGTCTGCTGCTAATATATAGACTGGTTGATAAAGAGATAGTATACTCGTAACTAGTATGTATGTATAAAGAAAGAAAAAAAAACCACGGTTAGGTGGTATATACAATTATGGACGGGCTGCCGAGTGCCGACACAGAGGTAGCCACAGCCGTGAACTACCGCACTGTACTGTGTCTGCTGCTAATATATAGACTGGTTGATAAAGAGATAGTATACTCGTAACTAGTATGTATGTATAAAGAAAGAAAAAAAAACCACGGTTAGGTGGTATATACAATTATGGACGGGCTGCCGAGTGCCGACACAGAGGTAGCCACAGCCGTGAACTACCGCACTGTACTGTGTCTGCTGCTAATATATAGACTGGTTGATAAAGAGATAGTATACTCGTAACTAGTATGTATGTATAAAGAAAGAAAAAAAAACCACGGTTAGGTGGTATATACAATTATGGACGGGCTGCCGAGTGCCGACACAGAGGTAGCCACAGCCGTGAACTACCGCACTGTACTGTGTCTGCTGCTAATATATAGACTGGTTGATAAAGAGATAGTATACTCGTAACTAGTATGTATGTATAAAGAAAGAAAAAAAAACCACGGTTAGGTGGTATATACAATTATGGACGGGCTGCCGAGTGCCG
Source organism: Pseudophryne corroboree (assembly GCF_028390025.1). Taxonomy (NCBI): domain Eukaryota; kingdom Metazoa; phylum Chordata; class Amphibia; order Anura; family Myobatrachidae; genus Pseudophryne; species Pseudophryne corroboree. Next base: position 753,928,721 of record NC_086449.1, read on the forward strand.
ACACAGAGGTAGCCACAGCCGTGAACTACCGCACTGTACTGTGTCTGCTGCTAATATATAGACTGGTTGATAAAGAGATAGTATACTCGTAACTAGTATGTATGTATAAAGAAAGAAAAAAAAACCACGGTTAGGTGGTATATACAATTATGGACGGGCTGCCGAGTGCCGACACAGAGGTAGCCACAGCCGTGAACTACCGCACTGTACTGTGTCTGCTGCTAATATATAGACTGGTTGATAAAGAGATAGTATACTCGTAAGTAACTAGTATGTATGTATAAAGAAAGAAAAAAAAACCACGGTTAGGTGGTATATACAATTATGGACGGGCTGCCGAGTGCCGACACAGAGGTAGCCACAGCCGTGAACTACCGCACTGTACTGTGTCTGCTGCTAATATATAGACTGGTTGATAAAGAGATAGTATACTCGTAACTAGTATGTATGTATAAAGAAAGAAAAAAAAACCACGGTTAGGTGGTATATACAATTATGGACGGGCTGCCGAGTGCCGACACAGAGGTAGCCACAGCCGTGAACTACCGCACTGTACTGTGTCTGCTGCTAATATATAGACTGGTTGATAAAGAGATAGTATACTCGTAACTAGTATGTATGTATAAAGAAAGAAAAAAAAACCACGGTTAGGTCACTGGTATATACAATTATGGACGGGCTGCCGAGTGCCGACACAGAGGTAGCCACAGCCGTGAACTACCGCACTGTACTGTGTCTGCTGCTAATATAGACTGGTTGATAAAGAGATAGTATACTACTAATATTATATACTGGTGGTCAGGTCACTGGTCACTAGTCACACTGGCAGTGGCACTCCTGCAGCAAAAGTGTGCACTGTTTAATTTTAATATAATATTATGTACTCCTGGCTCCTGCTATAACCTATAACTGGCACTGCAGTAGTGCTCCCCAGTCTCCCCCACAATTATAAGCTGTGTGAGCTGAGCAGTCAGACAGATATATAATATATATAGATGATGCAGCACACTGGCCTGAGCCTGAGCAGTGCACACAGATATGGTATGTGACTGAGTCACTGTGTGCTGTGTATCGCTTTTTTCAGGCAGAGAACGGATTATAAATAAAAGTGGTGGTCACTGGTCACTATCAGCAAAACTCTGCACTGTACACTACTGAGTACTCCTAATGCTCCCCAAAATTAGTAAATCAAGTGTCTCTCTAATCTATTCTAATTCTAAACGGAGAGGACGCCAGCCACGTCCTCTCCCTATCAATCTCAATGCACGTGTGAAAATGGCGGCGACGCGCGGCTCCTTATATAGAATCCGAGTCTCGCGATAGAATCCGAGCCTCGCGAGAATCCGACAGCGTCATGATGACGTTCGGGCGCGCTCGGGTTAACCGAGCAAGGCGGGAAGATCCGAGTCGCTCGGACCCGTGAAAAAAAACATGAAGTTCTGGCGGGTTCGGATTCAGAGAAACCGAACCCGCTCATCTCTAATAGGACTGTTTATGAAACTTGATATTGAATGTGACCATATTGTGGTTGCTGTTTCCTATGGGTTCCCCTACTATAATACCTGATACCAATTCCCCATTGTTTGTTAATACCAGGTCTAAGATTGCATTGTACCTGGTAGGTTCCTCAATTAGTTGAACTAAGTAGTTATCATTTAGTGTGTTTAAAAACATATTACCCCTATCACATGAATCGTTTTTCCAGTTTATCTCTGGATAGTTAAAATCTCCCATCACTTCTATGTCACCTACTCCTGCTGCTCTTTCAATTTGCTTCAGTAACAATTCCTCATCAGATACATTAATACCAGGCGGCCTGTAGCATACACCCAATACTAACTTTTTTATTCCTTTATGCCCGCATGTAATTTCTACCCATAACCCCTCCACCCCTTTTATTTAGTCTGTCTCTCCTAAACAGCACATAGCCCTCTAGATTGACTGTCCAATCATGAGATACGTCCCACCAAGTTTCAGTAATGCCTATAATATCATACTGTTTGCTTGCTGTATTTCTAGTTCGCCCTTTTTACCAGTAAGGCTTCTAGCGTTCACATACATACAACTAAGATAAGTATTTCCCCTTGCGTTAGGGACATCTTTCACCTTATGTAGCAATGATGACCCGTAATCGTTATTAGTTAGTGCTTTGGTAAAACCTCTTTTAGTACCCATGTTAGTAACCTTACCGCCTGCTCTTACCCTCCCCCCAACTTCTCCACCATTTCTTTTACTACTGCCATCCCCACTATTCTCACTGCATGACCCGTAGTTTCTAGCTAAACCCTCCCCCCAGGCTCCTAGTTTAAAATCGCCTCCAACCTTTTAACCATCCTTCCCCCCAGCACCACTGCCCCCTCCTCATTCAGGTGCATCACGACAAAAGAGATGACGCCTGACTAAGAAGTCCGCCCAGTGTTCCAGGAACACAAACCCCTCTTTCCTGCACCAATCCCTAAGCCACACATTTACCTCCCTAATCTCCCTCTGCCTCCCTGGGCTAGCGGGTGGCATGGGTAATATTTTGGAGAATATTACCTTAGATGTCCTTGCCTTAAGTTTCTTGCCTAAGTCCCTATAGTCTTTCTTAAGGACATCCCACCTTCCGCTAACTTTGTCATTGGTGCCAACATGTACCAAGACCACCGGGTCTTTCCCAGCCCCTCCCAACAACCTATCTACCCGGTCCGTGATGTGCCGTACCCGAGCACCCGGGAGACAACAAACTATACGGCGATCAAGGTCCCGGTAGCAGATTGCCCTATCTGCCTTCCTGATCATAGAATCCCCTACCACCACAATCTGACTAGGTACCTCACTATCTTTTATCCCAACTGCGCCAGAGAGACCGCTCCTCTGGATGCTAGAGGGAGCAGTCTCCTCCGGCACCGTCATTTCCTCACTATCATCCTCCGATTCCTCGTCCAGTTGTGCAAATTTGTTCGAATTTGATAGTTCGGAGATGTCGAGCCTCCCCCTCTTTTTCTTCCTTCTAACTGTGACCCAGCTATCTACCTGATCATCCTCTTCTACTAGTGAACTTCGCTCGAGATTGTGAATCTCCCTCAGTCGCGTAACGGTTTGCTCTAGATCAGTTACCTGGGCTTCCAGGGCAACCATTCGCACACACCTCGTGCAAATGTAATCACACTGGGCCGGTAGCTCCAGGTGTGCATACATCATGCACGACATGCACTGAGTGAGGTCTCCAATCACAGCCCAACCCAATATGGTTAGTAAGGTCTAACTCCATGTTACTCTCAAAGAAAAAGAAGAAGCAAAAAAGAAAAAGTAGAAGCAAAACAATCTGGGCAAAGACACTCACTTATACTTATCTATTTTTGTGCGGCCCTTGATCCTTCGCTTTTATGCAGCCGTAGTCCCCAGTACCTCCAGTGGCAGCAGCTGTAATGGCAGCAGTCTCCGTCCCCTTCTGTCCTCTCCTCTGATGACTGCAGCAGCTGACTTCCTTGTCTCCTACCTTGTCCCCTTATGCAGCTCAGTAGAGGGTTCTGACCCCACAGGCTGGTTGTGGTGAAAACAATATGCAGCAGCGTCCATGGAGGTTCCTAGTACACACACAAAAAGTACACACACAGAAACAAAACCAAAACACCAAAACAAAACAGGCACCCTACACACCAAAAAACTCTGCCCCTCACACACTCAAAACTCAGCCCCTTGCTCACCCACTAGTCCCAATTCCACACACACAGTAATCTCAGCCCCTCTCTCACACACACAATTATCAGCCCCTCAGTCACACACTACTCTCTGCCCCTCACTCACTCAGGATTAAAGCCTTTAATACACTTTTTTTTTACTCCTTTTACACTCTTTTTTTTTTTTTTACACTGAAAAGGCACTGAGAGCGGCAGCAGCAGCTGTTACACTTGCTGCGCTCTGTCCGCTCTGACCCCCCTCTGTCTCCGCTCTGACACCCCTCTCTGTCTCCGCTCTCACCGGCTCCCAAAACCTCTTGCCCGATCCGGCATCCCCTCTCGTGGCAGCGCTGCTCACTCCGCTCACACACGCGCGCTCTCACACGCACGCGCCTGGCCCCCGCTCTGTCACTTCCGGTTCCGGTTCACTTCCGTCCTACATCCTGCACAGCGCCTCCGCCTCCTGAGCATAGCGCCTCCGCCTCCTGAAACCGTGTGTCCACACCAACAGGGTATTGCCAGCATACGACAGTAAACAGGCTGCTGCGGTTGCACAAAGCAGCGTCTGCCGATGTGTCCTTAGTGTTTCTATTAGTGTTTCACACCTTACACACTTAGAACTATTTTATCTCCTTATATGCTTCTTTTTACATATATTTAAGTCGGGATGCCGGTGGTTAGTATACCGACGCTGGTATCCCGGCCACCAGAATGCCGGCAGGGGGCCGAGGGCTATTCCCACACGTGGGGGTCCGCGACACCAATAGAGTCCAGTCCAATTTGAAAAAGATCCATTAACCACAGCTGCTCCCTATTATCTAACCAGTTTCTGACCCAAGTGCATATTGTGCTTCCTAGCCCTGTTTCTTGTAGCTTGTAGATAAGTCTCATGTGTGGTACAGTGTCGAATGCTGACAAAATCTAAAAAGATTACATCCACCTCTTTACCTTGATCGAGGTTTGCACTTACTGTTTCATAAAAGCCAAGTAAGTTGGTTTGACAGGATCTGTCCTTCATAAATCCATGTTGATTCCTTTTAATGACCTTATTGACTTCAAGGAACTTCTGAATACTATCTCTTAGAATACCTTCCAATACTTTCCCCACTATAGATGTAAGACTGACTGTCTATAATTACCTGGTTCAGCTTTGCTTCCCTTTTTGAATATAGGCACTACTTCGCTATACGCCAGACTTTGGGAACCATACCTGATATTACTGAATCCTTAAAGATCAAAAATAGCGGTTTTGCAAGTTCAGAGTGAAGCTCCATTAGAACCCTTGGGTGAATTCCATCGGGACCCGGTGACTTATTAAATCTTTAAATGTTTTAATCGGTCACAGACTACCAACAGTTTAATTAGATTCCACGGACACTTTGCTGCAGGGCAGTGGTATCCATACAGCTTGTTGCACCACAGTTTTGCCCCCACTACAGGGGAGGGATAGTCTGCAGGGGAGGGTTAGGGTTGGGCTGTAGGGGAGGGTTAGGGTTACGCTGCAGGGAAAGAGTTAGGTTTAGGCTTCGGGGGGATGGTTAGGGCCAGGCTGCATGTGGGAGGGTTAGGCTGCGGGAATGGAGGGTTAGGGTGAGGCTGCAGGGTGGGGCAGAGAGGCAGAGGCAGAACTCTGGGAGGCAACGGAGTCATCTGCCGCCAGGCTCCTGCTCTGAAGGGGGGCACCTCTCCTCCCATTCTGTGACACCATTGAATTAAGTTAATTGATAGCTGCCGCTATCTCTTCAGTGGATGACTTCCTTACTGGTCCCTGCACCTTACAAATCACACCCTCTTTATTATAAACATTTTACAGGTGTCATACCCAGGATTAGAAACCACAACCTATTAAACTGGAAGCAGACACCTTAATGATGAAGCTATTTGCTCCTGTATAAGAAATATGATAATTTTAACTATATGAAGATACTTCTCTGACAATTACACCTAACTTCATATAGTTAGAATTCTCATGCTTCCTGTACAGGAGCAAATAACTCTATCAGTAATGTGTCTGCTTTCAGTGAAGCAGGTCATGGGTTCTAATCCTGGGTATGACTGCTATGAAACGTGTGATTTAAAATAAAAGACATTTAAATGTATAAATACAGTATATACATTTTTTTCAGAACACTACATACACACACACACACACACACACACACACACACACACACACACACACACACATATGTATATGTATGCATGTATGTGTAAATATATATATATATATATATATACGCACACATACATACATGCATAAATAAATACATACATACATATATTTATCTTAATATAGGAAACAGGGGGGCACCAATATTTTTCTTGCCTCCGGGCAACTGTGGCGAACTTACGCCACTGCAGAGAGGGTTAGGGTTAGTTTAATTGATCGCCCCCTGTCGGGATGCCGGTGTCAGTATTTTGACTGCCATCATCCTCACTGCTGGTATCCCGTACCCAACCTTCTCTATCAGATGTTGTCTGCCCACATTTATACGCAAGTGCAAACAATATACACTTATCTAAAAGAATACTCAGAGACATACTGGAGAGGAGAAGGGTCCACTTTATTTATAATAAAAGGGAGAGGTAAATCCTGCATCCTGCATCTAAGGTACTTTCACACACATTTCTAGTTGTAAGGATGCAGCTTTTTATAATGTAATAATATGTCATTTCCTTCTCTTAGCGCTAGTCTTTTACAGCACACGCATTGTTTTTGTCTTTCATCATCATCATCATCATAATTTTATTTATATAGCGCTCTTTCTCCAATAGGACTCAAGACGCATAACAGATACATAGCATAATATAGTACAGAAAATAATGAAGTACAGAACAGCTTTTCATAAAATACAGAAGCATGAAGATAACTAACTTGACATTATGGAAATGCTTGAGTGAACAGGAAAGTCTTGAGTCTACTTTTGAAGGATCCTATAGTTGGGGCCTCTTGCACTGTGCGGGGAAGTGAGTTCCATAGAGTCGGAGCCGCATGACTAAAAGCTTGACCCCCAGATGAATTATGGGAGACTCTAGGTACTGCTAAAAGTCCTTCATCTACTGGTCGCAGTAATCGAGTGGGGCAAAATGGGATCAGAAGCTGCTTCAGGTACCTTGGGCCCTGGTCATGTATTGCTGTGAAACTCAGTAAGCCAATCTTGAAGATGATTCGCCATCTTGCAGGCAGCCAGTCAAGGGAGTAGAGTATGGGTGTTATGTGGCTAGAACGGGGCTGGTTGGTTAACAGCCTGGCAGCTGTGTTTTGCACTAGCTGTAAGCGGTGCAATTCTTTGCTGGGAGACCAAGGCAGAGGGCATTACAGTAGTCTAATCAAGATGATACAAATGCATGTATGACTTTTGGCAGATCACCTGGGGGAATTAAATTATTGATTCTGGCTATGTTTCTCAAGTGAAAGAATGAGGATTTGATTGTGGCTGATATCTGATGTTTAAGTATCAAGCCACCATCCAGGACAACGCCAAGATTCCGCATACGATCAGTGGTTTGTAATTCTGAATCCCCGAGTGTAAGTCCAGTTGGTGGCTATGCTGCAGTCTTGTCCTTTGATGTTGCGGCCCTATCGTAAGGACCTCTGTTTTATCCGGGTTCAGTCGCAGCCAACTGGCGCTCATCCACTCCTGGAGCTCAGCTAGACAGCCATTTAAGGTTGCTATAGGGTTATCAGTGCCCGGACAAAGGACAAGTACAGTTGTGCATCATCTGCATAGCAGTGGTAGACCAGGCCATGGCGCCTGATTATTTCACCCAGCAGGAGCATGTATACTGCAAAAAGCATAGGGGATAGTATAGAACCTTGTGGGACACCACATGGCAATGGCACTGATGGTGATGAGTATACTCCAGACGATACTCTCTGTGACCTGCCTGTGAGAAATTATTTGAACCAGCTTAGGACTGTGCCATCCAGTCCACAAAAATGTATCAGTCGCTCAATCAGAAGCCTATGATCCATGGTATCAAATGCTGCAGAGAGATCCAGAAGGATTAATATTAAACAGTTACCTCTGTCTCTTGCCATCAGAAGATCATTTAACACACACATCAGGGCTGTTTCAGTGCTATGTCTTCTCTGGAATCCTAATTGGAATGGATCATAAATTTCATGGGTTGTCAGGCGGGTTTCCAGTTGATTTGCAACCACGTTCTCAATAACCTTTCCTAGGAAAGGAAGGTTTGATACCGGTCTATAGTTGGTTGGGATCTAAATTAGGTTTTTTTAAGAAGGGGTCTAACAATTGCTTCCTTTAGGGGTCCAGGAAAAATGCCTGTCTGCAAAGAGCATTGAACAATTTTTGCAAAGACAGTACCAATTATATCCATACAACCTATTAGAAGCTTGGTTGAGGCCGGGTCCAGAACACAGGTGGTGGGACGCTAAATACGAGCAATTTCAACAGTGTCCTTTACATCCACTGCTGGTCCATGAAGGCAGGTGGCTTATATTTGCAGGCTTTGTAGTATGGCACTCCTTTGATGGCACTGTGGAAATTCTAGACCGGATGGTGGATATTTTATCTGCAAAGAAGATTGCAAATTAGTTGCATCTTGCCTGGGAGAGGGTTTCATCAGTCTGCAGGCATGCTGGCTTGCAAAGCATCTCCACTGTGCAGAAAAAGTTTTTTTCCCCTGCTGGTGCCCAAAATGGCTGCCTCACCTTTTGCATGCTCCTGATCATCTCCATAAAACAGCTTAAATTCACCACAACTGACCTATGAATCATCATAAATATCCAAGGACTTACCTTTAACTTGTACTACTCTACACGCACATTTCATCAAAACCAACGGATTGCATTCCTGCGCTGAGATACACACTGGATTGAATCCTTTGCATACCTCCACTATGAAGTCCTTCAGTTTGGCAGCTACTGTACTCTGCATTGGACATCCCATATAAAGTAAAATAGACTACAACCTATCTTGGTCTCCATCCAGCCCCTCACCTAGACATCGTCCACCTCTGTTCTCTGAGCAACAAATAACTGACTTCTTGCATTAATCAACTAATATCAGTATATTCAGGCACTGAATTGCTGAAGGCTCACTGTTCATTTCAAATTGCAGGATCCATTCCCCAGGACACGTTATCACTACCCCCACAAGAAATCTACTTCAAAGGCCTCCCACACTGAGACTTTTCACACCAACACAATAGGAATAGGATTCTAACACCTTTCCACAAGCCTACTCTGTCCTGGAATAACTGACTAAATCAGCAACAGAAAAAGCAAAATTATTTTATTTATCACTTGCTTCAAATATACCCATTGGATCAAAGAGCAGCAATATGTTATAGCAATAACTTTGTTCATAAACCCATTATAATTTTTGGATCACATACCAAATTGGGGGGGGGGGGAAACACAACCCCCTCCCCCCAAAAAAAAACACTGCTTTCTCTCCCTCTCTCATTATAATATGCAGCTCATACTTATAGCAATCTGTCATTGATGACCCAATGTATACGTATTCCTCCAACTTCATTCTTTCACTCTGCCCACCACGTTCCGCAGTTCCTATTACACCATCACAGGCTTCTATTCTCCAATCCCTTGGCATTTTAAAAAGAAAACATAGGCGCATTCATGGGAAGCGAGCAGGCTGGAAATTTATTTTCCTCGGTAACCACCTAAGTCCTTTGCCCACCTGCTCACCCCCAGATTCAAAGAACAATCAAATAGAAGTGATACCCAAAAGACGGCCCTGTGCTTGGAAGAACAGAACTCTCAACGCTAGCTTTGTGACCCCCATACCCAGAGCTCCTATACTTAACATAAAGAAAACTGGAGGCCATCTGGTATGCCCAATCAGGTCAGTCCTTTGTAATGGCAGATCTATAAGAAACAAGTCTGCAACAATTGCTGACCTTACTGAATCTGCAGATCTAGACTGTATTAGAGATACCGGCTAGATGAAAATGCAGCACCTATATTGGAGGCTGTGGTCCCAACAAACTACTCTGTCATCCACAACCCAAGACTGGACCGCAGGGGTGGCGGGGTGGCTATCTGCTACAAAAAAGAACTTAAACTTAGGGTCTACCCTATTGAAATTACTCGCTCATTTGAGTACATTGCTGCCCGGAGTTTGACAGGATTAGGTTTCAGAGTACTTCTCATATACCGGCCCCCTGAAGGTGGAAAGATATTCTACAAGAAATTGCAAACACTGTTGCTGGCCTGGTTCTGGAACATCAAAGATGGCTCATCCTCTGGGATTTGAATGCATGGGTGGATGATGAGCTCTCACTCCTTGGCCAAGACCTCCTGTGCACAATGAATGGTCTGGGCTTCACACAGGTCATTCCTTCTGCCACACATAAAAGTGATCACACTCTTGATCTTGTCTTTCAGATTGGATTAGAAGTCACTGACCAAAAAATAAACCCAGTCATCTGGTCAGACCACCACTCCCTTTGGTTCTCAGATGAAATCCCCTCAAATAAGATCTCTGCCTGTGGAGTTGACCATTTATCGTCCAAGTAGGATTATGACTCCCCAGGCTCTTGCAGCAAATCTGGGTCTCTCTGCTATACTGGGTGCCTGTGAAGATCCCTGTCCCTAGTCCACTATTATAATAGGGATGTTATGGCTGCAATTGATATTATCGTCCCTGTGCGTATAAGACCTCGTAAACCACAACGTCGAGCTCCCTGGTTAGACAAGAGTGTTAGTGAACTCAAGAAAAGGGGACGTAGACTGGAAAGATGATGGAGGAAGACTAACCTAGTGGATGACAAAATAAAACTAATAAAGCATAACGAAGAATATCAATCGACAATCACTCGTAAGAAATCACAGTTCCTGTCAAATGAGATCACTGAGGCAAACAATAGGCCAGCTCAACTTTTCCGCACAGTGGAGATGCTTTGCAAGCCAGCATGCCTGCAGACTGATGAAACCCTCTCCCAGGCAAGATGCAACTAGTTTGCATCTGATTGAGCAGCTTTCCAATATTTGTGCATAGTTTGCATACTTCTTTGCAGATAAAATATCCACCATCCGGGCTGGAATCTCCACAGTGCCATCCAAGGCGTGCCAAACTACAAAGTCTGCCAATATAAGCCAACTGCCTTCATGGACCAGCTTTGACTCAGTGGATGTAAAGGACACTGCTGAAATTGCTTGGATTTTGCGTTCCACCACCCGTGATCTGGACCCGGCCTCAACCAAGCTTCTAATAGGTTGTATGGATATAATTGGTCCTGTCTTTGCAAAAATTGTTCAATTTTCTTTGCAGACAGGCATTTTTCCTGGACCCCCAAAGGAAGCAATTGATAGACCTCTTCTTAAAAAACATAATTTAGATCCCGACTGCATGACCAACTACAAGACCAGTATCAAACCTTCCTTTCCTAGAAAAGGTTATTGAGAAAGTGGTTGTAAATCAACTGGAAAACCGCCTGACAACCCATGATATTTATGATCCATTTCAATCACGATTCAGGAGAAGACATAGCACTGAAACAGCCCTGGTGTGTGTGTGTTAAATGATCTTCCGATGGCAAGAGACAGAGGTGACTGTTTAATATGAATCCTTCTGGATCTCTCTGCAGCATTTGATACCGTGGACCATGGGCTTATGATTGAGCGACCGATACTTTTTTGTGGATTGGATGGCACAGTCCTAAGCTAGTTCAAATAATTTCTCACAGGCAGGTCACAGAGAGTATCGTCTGGAGTATACTCATCACCATCAGTGCCATTGCCATGTGGTGTCCCACAAGGTTCTATACTATCCCCTATGCTTTTTGCACTACACATGCTCACACTGGGTGAAATAATCAGGCACCATGGCGTGGTCTACCACTGCTGTGCAGATGATACACAACTGTACTTGTCCTTTGTCCGGGCACTGATAACCCAATAGCAACCCTAAATGGCTGTCTAGCTGAGCTCCAGGAGTGGATGAGCGTCAGTTGGCTGCGACTGAACCCGGATAAAACAGAGGTTCTTATGATAGGACCACAACATCAAAAGACAAGACTGCAGCATAGCCAACCAACTGGACTTACACTCGGGAATTCAGAATTACAAACCACTGATCGTGTGTGGAATTTTGGCGTTGTCCTGAATGGTGGCTTGACACTTAAACATCAGATATCAGCCACAATCAAATCCTCATTCTTTCACCTGAGGAACATAGCCAGAATCAAGCACTTAATTCCCTCAGATGATCTGCCAAAAGTCATACATGCATTTGTATCATCTTGATTAGACTACTGTAATGCCCTCTACCTTGGTCTACAAGCAAAAGAATTGCACCACTCACAGCTGATGCAAAACACAGCTGCCAGGCTGTTAACCAACCAGCCCCATTCTAGCCACATAATACCCATCCTCTACTCCCTTCACTGGCTGCCTGTAAGATGGCGAATCATCTTCAAGATTGGCTTACTGAGTTTCAAAGCACTACATGACCAGGGCCCAAGGTACCTGAAGCAACTTCTGATCCCATTTTGCCCCACTCGATTACTGCGATCTGTAGATTAAGGACTTTTAGCAGTACCTAGAATCTCCCATAATTCATCTGGGGGTCGAGCTTTTAGTCATGTGGCTCCGACTCTATGGAACTCACTTCCCCGCACAGTGCGAGAGGCCCCAACTATAGGATCCTTCAAAAGTAGACTCAAGACTTTCCTGTTCACTCAAGCATTTCCATAATGTCAAGTTAGTATCTTCATGCTTCTGTATTTTATGAAAAGCTGTTCTGTACTTCATTATTTTCTGTACTATATTATGCTATGTATCTGTTAAGCGCCTTGAGTCCTATTGGAGAAAGAGTGCTATATAAATAAAATTATTATTATTATTAAGATGTTAAGGACTCTATTTATGACTGGTGGACCAGTGCAGATAGCAGCAATACATCATACAATATAGCTCAATATCTTCATCTGTTGGGATGTACTAACGTTGCTGGCATAAGGTTACAGGAAAAGACATATGCGGCTAATTTGACCTGTCGATATCTATGGAAGCCTCTTAGGCTTCTCTGATCCCCGCTAATGGGAACAGCTAAAGCTATCCTTATACAGTATATCCTGTGAAAACAGAGGAGATTTGGCTCATCTCTGCTGTATAAAAAGACCTCTTAGGTTCCAAAAACAGAGATAGAACATGCCAACATTCACAAGTGAAACACTGGGAAAGAATAAACTACAGTACATCCTATATGATAAAAAAAAGAAAGTTGAGGAGTCCACAAAACACAGCATTTTAAGGTGATTCCACGCCACTTTTCTCGGGGCCACATCAATTTTTAGTAGAAATGTGTGGTTTGGTTCTCCAGAAATCTCAATTCACCTGAATTTTGTGGAATCAAACCAAACCAAAAATGGATCTGGATCTTCCGAGGAGATCCAATCTGAACCGAGTCCCGTTTCGGAGTCCCGTTTCGGGTTTTGTGTTTTCAAAAATAACATGATTTTTGCCTTTTTTAAATTATTTTCTATCATCAATTATTGTTTTTCTATTGCTTTTTAACCAGACCAAAAAGCTGAATCTGAACCAGAAACACTGTGGTTTTGCCAAAACTAAAACCATAACCAAAATGCGATGATGAATTAGAACCAAAACCAAAATGTCCACGTACATTTTACATAGCACATCAAGGGCTGAGTTGGCTGGAGGTGCGAGTTCCTGGCCGAACTCGTATGTTTTTATAAAGCGCCAATCATTTACAAGGCATGGTTTTGCCTTGTACATGATTGCTGCTTTAAAAACCACCTGAGCTCGGCCAGGATCCCGCACATCCAGCCAGCTCGAACTTTACAAGGGCCTGGATCAGAGCAGCATGCAATGCCGATGTTGATGGAGTTGAGGTATTATTTTTTTGCTACCGCATGTGTGCAATAAACCCTAAAAAGTGTTATGGCACATGTGTTACACAGAGGGTCTGGTTCAGGTCTTGATGTTCTTGCTGCGGACGTTTCTCAAAACGGAAGCGTATTGCCACCAGTGCAGGGTAAGGACCAGGCCAGGATCTCTGTCAGAGGACAGAGATTTCCTGTCCTCTTGGCAGGACGTGTGGCAGCTGGCTTGCATGACCTCATGAGTAACGCAACTGGCCGACGTTAGAGATGCAGCATGGATCAGTATGGCTGCTGCATTACTATACTAAAGCTATCGCTGCTGCTTACATGGAAGCAGCAGCAATAGAACCTCCATCCACATCTTCTGAATCAGGCCCAAAGTGTACGCACAAGGGTACTGTTGCAATTTAGATGCACGGTAACAGAGATGGGTGTTCCTGGCCGGTAACAGGGAGGTGGTGAAACAGATTCACAGAGATCATACATCTTATGGGTATGTTTTGGTACTGTTGTGGGTGTTTTATGGGAGTGTTGTGGGAATGCTTGCTGAAGTGTTTGCATACTCAGGTGCTCAGTCATCACCATACTTAGATGATAAATCTGCACCTGCAAAAAGACTTGTGCCTGCTTCAGCGGTGCAACCGATGGTGGTGTCTAGAGATGCACCAGGTGGTATTACAGAATGCATGGTCGTTGACTTCCCAGTCCTTGCATGTTGACACACACAGATGTACACTAGGTAAGCACTGTGTAGCAACATTTGCATAAAGTCACAGACAGGCGACTGCCAAGAGACGCAGACACCTCTGAATCAGCCCCTAATATAATTTCTCTGACGTCCTAGTGGATGCTGGGTACTCCGTAAGGACCATGGGGAATAGACGGGCTCCGCAGGAGATTGGGCACTCTAAAAGAAAGACTAGGTACTATATCTGGTGTGCACTGGCTCCTCCCTCTATGCCCCTCCTCCAGACCTCAGTTAGAATCTGTGCCCGGCCAGAGCTGGATGCACCTAGTGGGCTCTCCTGAGCTCACTAGAAAAGAAAGTATTTGTTAGGTTTTTTATTTTCAGTGAGATCTGCTGGCAACAGACTCACTGCTACGAGGGACTGAGGGGAGAGAAGCAAACCTACCTGCTTGCAGCTAGCTTGTGCTTCTAAGGCTACTGGACACCATTAGCTCCAGAGGGATCGAACACAGGGCCCGACCTCGATCGTCCGTTCCCGGAGCCGCGCCGCCGTCCCCCTTGCAAAGAACCAGGAGAAAATCGGCGGCTGAAGACTCCGGTCTTCAATAAGGTAGCGCACAGCACTGCAGCTGTGCGCCATTGCTCCCACAGCACACCACACGCTCCGGTCACTGGTGGGTGCAGGGCGCTGGGGGGGGGGGGGGCGCCCTGGGCTGCAATAAGTATACCTTTTGGCCGCGGTGGGGGCGGGGGGGGCGGGGCTATCTCCCTCAGCACACCGGTGCCATTTTCTCTTCACAGCTCCGCTGGAAGGACGCTCCCCAGGCTCTCCCCTGCTGTATACACTACAAGAAGGGTAAAAAAGAGAGGGGGGGCACATAAATTTAGGCGCAAAAGGTGATATAAGCAGCTATTGAGGGAAAATTCACTTTGTGTTAGTGTAAATCCCTCTGTTATATAGCGCTCTGGTGTGTGCTGGCATACTCTCTCTTTGTCTCCCCAAAGGACTTTGTGGGGTCCTGTCCTCAGTCAGAGCATTCCCTGTGTGTGTGCGGTGTGTCGGTACGGCTGTGTCGACATGTTTGATGAGGACGCTTACGTGGAGGCGGAGCAAGAGCCGATAAGTGTGATGTCGCCCCCTGCGGGGCCGACACCAGAGTGGATGGATATGTGGAAGGTATTAACCGACAGTGTCAACTCCTTGCATAAAAGGTTCGATGACGTAACAGCTTTGGGACAGCCGGCATCTCAGCCCGCGCCTGCCCAGGCATCTCAGAGGCCATCAGGGGCTCAAAAACGCCCGCTACCTCAGATGGCAGACACAGATGTCGACACGGAGTCTGACTCCAGTGTAGACGAGGATGAGACAAATGTACAGTCCACAAGGGCCATCCGATGCATGATTACGGCAATGAAAAATGTGTTGCACATTTCTGACATTAACCCGGTTACCACTAAAAAGGGTATTATGTTTGGGGAGAAAAAGCAGCCAGTGACTTTTCCCCCATCTGATGAGTTAAATGAATTGTGTGAAGAAGCGTGGTGTTCCCCAGATAAGAAATTAGTGATTTCTAAGAGGTTACTAATGGTGTACCCTTTCCCGCCAACGGACAGGTTACGTTGGGAAACTTCCCCTAGGGTGGACAAGGCGCTCACACGCTTTCAGTAAAAGCCCATTCCACGAGGAAGGTGGGCTCTTCTTGGGCGGCTGCCCGAGGGGTCTCGGCTTTACAACTTTGCCGAGCTGCTACTTTGGATCAAGCACTTTTGCAAAATTCTACAAGTTTGATACCCTGGCTGAGGAGGACCTTGTGTTTGCTCATTCGGTGTTGCAGAGTCATCCGCACTCTCCCGCCCGTTTGGGAGCTTTGGTATAATCCCCATGGTCCTTACGGAGTACCCAGCATCCACTAGGACGTCAGAGAAAATAAGAATTTACTCACCGGTAATTCTATTTCTCGTAGTCCGTAGTGGATGTTGGGAGCCCGTCCCAAGTGCGGACTTTCTGCAATACATGTATATAGTTATTGCTTAACTATAGGGTTATTGTTATGAGCCATCTGTTGAATGAGGCTCAGTTGTTGTTCATACTGTTAACTGGGTATAGTTATCACAAGTTGTACGGTGTGATTGGTGTGGCTGGTATGAGTCTTACCCTGGATTCCAAATCCTTTCCTAGTAATGTCAGCTCTTCCGGGCACAGTTCCCCTAACTGAGGTCTGGAGGAGGGGCATAGAGGGAGGAGCCAGTGCACACCAGATATAGTACCTAATCTTTCTTTTAGAGTGCCCAGTCTCCTGCGGAGCCCGTCTATTCCCCATAGTCCTTACGGAGTACCCAGCATCCACTACGGACTACGAGAAATAGAATTACCGGTGAGTGAATTCTTATTTTATACTACTGCTCAGAAATGCAGCTTGACACTGAGTTGCACTCAATCCGCAGACAATGATGTTCACGTGGTCGAGCGATTATTTGCAACTGCACATGTGCAAAAGAAAATTGAATTCTCCTGTGGTGGATACGTGTTACCCTCACTCACTTGATGTCTAGATAGGTTACACTTTTCAGTTGGCAGGCTCTGATGTCTTGGCTAATGTCCAGTGCCTCCACCCAAGCAGCTATATGTTTCGCTATCCACCAGGAACTAGCTTAGGGTAACCCTTCTCTACCTAAATTAAGCAGAGTGGTGGTACACTACAATTCATAGAGGGTACTCTATTGTAGTAATGGGACACAAGATATATCTTGAGTGTGGCCTACACGCTGGCGGCTGGGTAGGCTGCAAGGCATCATGTTGCAGTAAGGGAATCTGCAGTCTCAAGGACTACATGGAGATTGAGGGTCAGAAGAGCAGTGAGATTCAAGGAAGAGAGAAAAAGGAAACTCAGAAGGAGGAAGAAGCAAAAGAAAAGGTGCAGAGGCAAAATGCAAGACATGAAAAAAAAAACAAATAAAGCAAAAGAAAAAAGGTAGAAAGAGAGCACAATACAGGCACACGCAAACAAATGTACTGCCTGACAAATTCCACAGGACCTGCACTCTTTCCCTATATAGACAAATCTTTAACTCCAAACCTCGTATCCACTGGATTCCAGCATACAGCAACCACAACAACCAAAACATGAACTCTGTTCTGAGGGGGTCATCCAGATATGATTGCTGGGCTGCTAATTTTGCTGTCCTGCGTTCAGATAGTCGCCGCTTCCAGGGGGAGTGCATATTCACTGTGCAAGTGTGCGATCCTATGTGTACGACAAGCTGCTAAAATGTATTTTGTGCAGTCTCTGTGCAGCCCAGGACTTACTTCTCCAGTGCAATAGAATCAGGCTGATCGTGGCCGAAGCTGAGTTGGACGCCCTCCCTGAAAACGCTTGGGCATGCCTGCGTTTTTCCGAACACTCCCAGTAAACGGTCAGTTACCACCCACGAAAGGCTACCTCCTGTCAATCACATTGCGAATGCCCGTGTGATTAGAGTTTTCGCACCATCCTGTCGCTGGCGGGCAATGCCCTTTGTTGTTGTCCGACGCGCGTGCGCATTGCGGTGCATACGCATGAGCGGTTAGTACCTGATCGCCTGCTGTGCGAAAACGCACAGCAGCGAACAGATCTGATACACTACCTGAGTCAAGCTTTAATCAATGGAAAATACAGAGTTCAAACTGAATTCCAGACTTATATAGAATACGCTGCAGTAGTTTAAAGTAGTATACTACAGCATTCAGCTGCATAAGAGCAAATGCCATACTGTGTGTTGGTCCTTTAAATGTTCCAGCAGTAGAGCCACATATTAATAAGGTGTTGTTCTAAACAAACTGACCGTTCCCTCCTTCTCAATTTCATCTAGTAGGTGCCGTGCGATGGAGCAGCTGTGCAAAGTAGGGGTTCGGCAAAACGGCTGATTGAAAAGGGCTGACCCGCTTAGCAGGTTGTCTGTTACAAAGTCATAGAGAAGCAGAACAGAGATACACTGATGATAACGTTTCCTGATATTGAAGGAATGAACAATACATACATCAGTGTTCCCTACTGCCTTATCTGTCTGACACAG
Source organism: Pseudophryne corroboree (assembly GCF_028390025.1). NCBI lineage: Eukaryota > Metazoa > Chordata > Amphibia > Anura > Myobatrachidae > Pseudophryne > Pseudophryne corroboree. The sequence continues at coordinate 753,946,961 of NC_086449.1, forward strand.
AACAACAGTGACTACCGTCCGAGAGTCTTCATTTACCATTCAGCAACACCATTCATTATTCTTTACTTTAAAGTTACCCTACCAGATAAGGTGAAAAAACCTTATCCAGCACTATCCTCACCAGGTGCACCCGCCGCTCCACCTCACAACTGTTTATCTCAGAGCTCTGTAATTTGTCTCTCTGTCTGGGCCGAAAGCCATGAGCTATGAGAACCTGCAGTGGGGAGGGGGGGAGGTAAGTCCAGATATATAAAACTTGTGAGACTGCTGCTTTAAGTGAAACTGCCTCTTCTTAATGTACAAGTTTACATCAATATAGACATGGCCATCGATAGGATAACCATCAATGGTACTATTGGTGGTTAAACTCAATGATATAAAACCATCCACAGTGAAACCATCTATGGTTTCACCCATAAATGGTCATCTCTGCTCTATTGCTCATTGGGATGAGGGCCAATCAGAGCCTGGAGGCGGGACTTCATGAGTGCATCAGGGGGCAGAGCTAGGCTATGTGTCCTGTCACCAAGTAGGGAAAAAACAAAAACATTGGGGTTCTCTGTACCATCGATGGTGGAGAACCATTGGAACTTCACCATCAATGGCAAAACCATCTAACATTGGTGGATAACAATCAATGGTTTGTAAGTATTGATGGTCGATGCCCAACTCTACACTAGTATCAATGCTCCTGGGTCCCAACACAAAATAACATTTTCCTATTTAAATTGAAATGTACCCACTGAGCTCCAGTGTCCGATCTTTAACATCTGTATATGCCCAAGCCACGGCCTGGATTTACGGACTCCTGGTCTGCTGAGACTAAGTTGATCCTCCTGCCCGTTTGACCCCCTGTTGTCTGCCTCTTACCTGAGGAGGCTTCTCTGTCATTGGGGTACACGCGTGGAGGTTGGTGTCCCCACATGTACCCCCGTCGCTGCCCGTTGGTGTGTCTCTGGGACTGCCTCTGACCAGCATTCTGTACAGCTCCCTGCCGTCTGCCGGTTCACTGTTTGGCTCCATTGGTACCTACACAGCTGCAGCTACACATATATACCTAAGGGTTTATAAAAATCAAATAGAAGGCTCACCCTGAGAGTCAGGGGCCTCCAAGCCTCTAGTTACGCCACTGCTTCCATCTTGCATGTGCTTTACACAACTGCCCACATTTTTTATTTTCTTGTGTTACTTTGCTGAAAAGCTCAGGAAGGTGCCAGCATTGTAGACTACAGAAGTATTTCCACTCAAGCACAGCAGATAATAATTTGAAATAATTGAAAGCTACATTCGCTTACATGGTAAAAAATGACCTTAGCTAACACTCCCTTCACTATGAAGTCCCTCCTGGGGCAGACCCAGGTCAGGACTGTGTGACTTGGAGAAGACGGCGTGTGGCCTGAAGCTCGATATTGCTCTGTGCAGTCAGTCACACTTTTTATCCAGTGCAATTTTAAAATAGTAAGAAGCAGCACTCACAGGTGACTCTCAGCTGACTTTCCAGAGCAGTATATAATCAGTATTAGTGATGATATAAGCTCACATTTTACTCTTTAGGGGCTGAATACAAAACATTTAGGGGCCACATTAACACTATTCATAGTTTTTTGTTTAACCCAATACTTGTCATTTCTTTTCAGAGTTTGGTAAATAGATCATGTTCACTGTCCCCATAAAAAACTAATTGAGACTGCATTTCTGATATCCGCTGCAATACTTCTTCAGTAAATACCCCTGATAGTCAAAACTGCAGTGGAGTACATACGAAATCCTGGCGGTCGGGATGACGACGGTCACATGACCGACAGTGACATCCCAACACTGAAGATCCCAACATCGGAGGGGGTAAGTATTTCTACCCATCCCCCCCTGGAGTGGTGGCTATGGCTAACCCTCCAGGAGTGTCGGCTATGGCTAACCCTCCAGGAGTGTCGGCTACGGCTAACCGCCGGCATCCTAACAGCCAGGATGCTGAATACAGATGCGATGCCAAACGCATCCCACTGCGGCAATCCTACGATATCAGCAGTTTTCTGATGGTATGCTGCACAATACAGTTGCAGTAACATGCTACGTAGAATGTGGACCAGAAACTACAACCACGTTTCTCTATTACCTAGCCGTTTTCTTCCACATGTGATGCTCATTTGTTTTTGGTCTCCATCTATAGTATTAGGATAAATAATCAGACTGCAATATGGTTTTTATTAGAGATGAGCGGGTTCGGTTTCTCTGAATCCGAACCCGCCAGAACTTCATGTTTTTTTTCACGGGTCCGAGCGACTCGGATCTTCCCGCCTTGCTCGGTTAACCCGAGCGCGCCCGAACGTCATCATGACGCTGTCGGATTCTCGCGAGGCTCGGATTCTATCGCGAGACTCGGATTCTATATAAGGAGCCGCGCGTCGCCGCCATTTTCACACGTGCATTGAGATTGATAGGGAGAGGACGTGGCTGGCGTCCTCTCCGTTTAGAATTAGAATAGATTAGAGAGACACTTGATTTACTAATTTTGGGGAGCATTAGGAGTACTCAGTAGTGTACAGTGCAGAGTTTTGCTGATAGTGACCAGTGACCACCACTTTTATTTATAATCCGTTCTCTGCCTGAAAAAAGCGATACACAGCACACAGTGACTCAGTCACATACCATATCTGTGTGCACTGCTCAGGCTCAGGCCAGTGTGCTGCATCATCTATTATCTATATATAATATTATATATATCTGTCTGACTGCTCAGCTCACACAGCTTATAATTGTGGGGGAGACTGGGGAGCACTACTGCAGTGCCAGTTATAGGTTATAGCAGGAGCCAGGAGTACATAATATATTATATAGTGAGTGACCACCAGACACACAGTGCAGTTTATTTAATATATCCGTTCTCTGCCTGAAAAAAGCGATACACACAGTGACTCAGTCAGTCACATACCATATCTGTGTGCACTGCTCAGGCTCAGGCCAGTGTGCTGCATCATCTATATATATATTATATATCTGTCTGACTGCTCAGCTCACACAGCTTATAATTGTGGGGGAGACTGGGGAGCACTACTGCAGTGCCAGTTATAGGTTATAGCAGGAGCCAGGAGTACATAATATTATATTAAAATTAAACAGTGCACACTTTTGCTGCAGGAGTGCCACTGCCAGTGTGACTAGTGACCAGTGACCTGACCACCAGTATATAATATTAGTAGTATACTATCTCTTTATCAACCAGTCTATATTAGCAGCAGACACAGTACAGTGCGGTAGTTCACGGCTGTGGCTACCTCTGTGTCGGCACTCGGCAGCCCGTCCATAATTGTATATACCACCTAACCGTGGTTTTTTTTTCTTTCTTTATACATACATACTAGTTACGAGTATACTATCTCTTTATCAACCAGTCTATATATTAGCAGCAGACACAGTACAGTGCGGTAGTTCACGGCTGTGGCTACCTCTGTGTCGGCACTCGGCAGCCCGTCCATAATTGTATATACCACCTAACCGTGGTTTTTTTTTCTTTCTTTATACATACATACTAGTTACGAGTATACTATCTCTTTATCAACCAGTCTATATATTAGCAGCAGACACAGTACAGTGCGGTAGTTCACGGCTGTGGCTACCTCTGTGTCGGCACTCGGCAGCCCGTCCATAATTGTATATACCACCTAACCGTGGTTTTTTTTTCTTTCTTTATACATACATACTAGTTACGAGTATACTATCTCTTTATCAACCAGTCTATATATTAGCAGCAGACACAGTACAGTGCGGTAGTTCACGGCTGTGGCTACCTCTGTGTCGGCACTCGGCAGCCCGTCCATAATTGTATATACCACCTAACCGTGGTTTTTTTTTCTTTCTTTATACATACATACTAGTTACGAGTATACTATCTCTTTATCAACCAGTCTATATATTAGCAGCAGACACAGTACAGTGCGGTAGTTCACGGCTGTGGCTACCTCTGTGTCGGCACTCGGCAGCCCGTCCATAATTGTATATACCACCTAACCGTGGTTTTTTTTTCTTTCTTTATACATACATACTAGTTACGAGTATACTATCTCTTTATCAACCAGTCTATATATTAGCAGCAGACACAGTACAGTGCGGTAGTTCACGGCTGTGGCTACCTCTGTGTCGGCACTCGGCAGCCCGTCCATAATTGTATACTAGTATCCAATCCATCCATCTCCATTGTTTACCTGAGGTGCCTTTTAGTTGTGCCTATTAAAATATGGAGAACAAAAATGTTGAGGTTCCAAAATTAGGGAAAGATCAAGATCCACTTCCACCTCGTGCTGAAGCTGCTGCCACTAGTCATGGCCGAGACGATGAAATGCCAGCAACGTCGTCTGCCAAGGCCGATGCCCAATGGCATAGTACAGAGCATGTCAAAACCAAAACACCAAATATCAGTAAAAAAAGGACTCCAAAACCTAAAATAAAATTGTCGGAGGAGAAGCGTAAACTTGCCAATATGCCATTTACCACACGGAGTGGCAAGGAACGGCTGAGGCCCTGGCCTATGTTCATGGCTAGTGGTTCAGCTTCACATGAGGATGGAAGCACTCAGCCTCTCGCTAGAAAACTGAAAAGACTCAAGCTGGCAAAAGCACCGCAAAGAACTGTGCGTTCTTTGAAATCCCAAATCCACAAGGAGAGTCCAATTGTGTCGGTTGCGATGCCTGACCTTCCCAACACTGGACGTGAAGAGCATGCGCCTTCCACCATTTGCACGCCCCCTGCAAGTGCTGGAAGGAGCACCCGCAGTCCAGTTCCTGATAGTCAGATTGAAGATGTCAGTGTTGAAGTACACCAGGATGAGGAGGATATGGGTGTTGCTGGCGCTGGGGAGGAAATTGACCAGGAGGATTCTGATGGTGAGGTGGTTTGTTTAAGTCAGGCACCCGGGGAGACACCTGTTGTCCGTGGGAGGAATATGGCCGTTGACATGCCAGGTGAAAATACCAAAAAAATCAGCTCTTCGGTGTGGAGGTATTTCACCAGAAATGCGGACAACAGGTGTCAAGCCGTGTGTTCCCTTTGTCAAGCTGTAATAAGTAGGGGTAAGGACGTTAACCACCTCGGAACATCCTCCCTTATACGTCACCTGCAGCGCATTCATAATAAGTCAGTGACAAGTTCAAAAACTTTGGGTGACAGCGGAAGCAGTCCACTGACCAGTAAATCCCTTCCTCTTGTAACCAAGCTCACGCAAACCACCCCACCAACTCCCTCAGTGTCAATTTCCTCCTTCCCCAGGAATGCCAATAGTCCTGCAGGCCATGTCACTGGCAATTCTGACGAGTCCTCTCCTGCCTGGGATTCCTCCGATGCATCCTTGCGTGTAACGCCTACTGCTGCTGGCGCTGCTGTTGTTGCCGCTGGGAGTCGATGGTCATCCCAGAGGGGAAGTCGTAAGCCCACTTGTACTACTTCCAGTAAGCAATTGACTGTTCAACAGTCCTTTGCGAGGAAGATGAAATATCACAGCAGTCATCCTACTGCAAAGCGGATAACTGAGTCCTTGACAACTATGTTGGTGTTAGACGTGCGTCCGGTATCCGCCGTTAGTTCACAGGGAACTAGACAATTTATTGAGGCAGTGTGCCCCCGTTACCAAATACCATCTAGGTTCCACTTCTCTAGGCAGGCGATACCGAGAATGTACACGGACGTCAGAAAAAGACTCACCAGTGTCCTAAAAAATGCAGTTGTACCCAATGTCCACTTAACCACGGACATGTGGACAAGTGGAGCAGGGCAGGGTCAGGACTATATGACTGTGACAGCCCACTGGGTAGATGTATGGACTCCCGCCGCAAGAACAGCAGCGGCGGCACCAGTAGCAGCATCTCGCAAACGCCAACTCTTTCCTAGGCAGGCTACGCTTTGTATCACCGCTTTCCAGAATACGCACACAGCTGAAAACCTCTTACGGCAACTGAGGAAGATCATCGCGGAATGGCTTACCCCAATTGGACTCTCCTGTGGATTTGTGGCATCGGACAACGCCAGCAATATTGTGTGTGCATTAAATATGGGCAAATTCCAGCACGTCCCATGTTTTGCACATACCTTGAATTTGGTGGTGCAGAATTTTTTAAAAAACGACAGGGGCGTGCAAGAGATGCTGTCGGTGGCCAGAAAAATTGCGGGACACTTTCGGCGTACAGGCACCACGTACAGAAGACTGGAGCACCACCAAAAACTACTGAACCTGCCCTGCCATCATCTGAAGCAAGAAGTGGTAACGAGGTGGAATTCAACCCTCTATATGCTTCAGAGGTTGGAGGAGCAGCAAAAGGCCATTCAAGCCTATACAATTGAGCACGATATAGGAGATGGAATGCACCTGTCTCAAGTGCAGTGGAGAATGATTTCAACGTTGTGCAAGGTTCTGATGCCCTTTGAACTTGCCACACGTGAAGTCAGTTCAGACACTGCCAGCCTGAGTCAGGTCATTCCCCTCATCAGGCTTTTGCAGAAGAAGCTGGAGGCATTGAAGAAGGAGCTAAAAGGGAGCGATTCCGCTAGGCATGTGGGACTTGTGGATGCAGCCCTTAATTCGCTTAACAAGGATTCACGGGTGGTCAATCTGTTGAAATCAGAGCACTACATTTTGGCCACCGTGCTCGATCCTAGATTTAAAGCCTACCTTGGATCTCTCTTTCCGGCAGACACAGGTCTGCTGGGGTTGAAAGACCTGCTGGTGACAAAATTGTCAAGTCAAGCGGAACGCGACCTGTCAACATCTCCTCCTTCACATTCTCCCGCAACTGGGGGTGCGAGGAAAAGGCTCAGAATTCCGAGCCCACCCGCTGGCGGTGATGCAGGGCAGTCTGGAGCGACTGCTGATGCTGACATCTGGTCCGGACTGAAGGACCTGACAACGATTACGGACATGTCGTCTACTGTCACTGCATATGATTCTCTCAACATTGATAGAATGGTGGAGGATTATATGAGTGACCGCATCCAAGTAGGCACGTCACACAGTCCGTACTTATACTGGCAGGAAAAAGAGGCAATTTGGAGGCCCTTGCACAAACTGGCTTTATTCTACCTAAGTTGCCCTCCCACAAGTGTGTACTCCGAAAGAGTGTTTAGTGCCGCCGCTCACCTTGTCAGCAATCGGCGTACGAGGTTACATCCAGAAAATGTGGAGAAGATGATGTTCATTAAAATGAATTATAATCAATTCCTCCGCGGAGACATTGACCAGCAGCAATTGCCTCCACAAAGTACACAGGGAGCTGAGATGGTGGATTCCAGTGGGGACGAATTGATAATCTGTGAGGAGGGGGATGTACACGGTGATATATCGGAGGGTGAAGATGAGGTGGACATCTTGCCTCTGTAGAGCCAGTTTGTGCAAGGAGAGATTAATTGCTTCTTTTTTGGGGGGGGTCCAAACCAACCCGTCATATCAGTCACAGTCGTGTGGCAGACCCTGTCACTGAAATGATGGGTTGGTTAAAGTGTGCATGTCCTGTTTTGTTTATACAACATAAGGGTGGGTGGGAGGGCCCAAGGACAATTCCATCTTGCACCTCTTTTTTCTTTTCTTTTTCTTTGCATCATGTGCTGATTGGGGAGGGTTTTTTGGAAGGGACATCCTGCGTGACACTGCAGTGCCACTCCTAGATGGGCCCGGTGTTTGTGTCGGCCACTAGGGTCGCTAATCTTACTCACACAGTCAGCTACCTCATTGCGCCTCTTTTTTTCTTTGCGTCATGTGCTGTTTGGGGAGGGTTTTTTGGAAGGGACATCCTGCGTGACACTGCAGTGCCACTCCTAGATGGGCCCGGTGTTTGTGTCGGCCACTAGGGTCGCTAACCTTACTCACACAGCTACCTCATTGCGCCTCTTTTTTTCTTTGCGTCATGTGCTGTTTGGGGAGGGTTTTTTGGAAGGGACATCCTGCGTGACACTGCAGTGCCACTCCTAGATGGGCCCGGTGTTTGTGTCGGCCACTAGGGTCGCTTATCTTACTCACACAGCGACCTCGGTGCAAATTTTAGGACTAAAAATAATATTGTGAGGTGTGAGGTATTCAGAATAGACTGAAAATGAGTGTAAATTATGGTTTTTGAGGTTAATAATACTTTGGGATCAAAATGACCCCCAAATTCTATGATTTAAGCTGTTTTTTAGTGTTTTTTGAAAAAAACACCCGAATCCAAAACACACCCGAATCCGACAAAAAAAATTCGGTGAGGTTTTGCCAAAACGCGTTCGAACCCAAAACACGGCCGCGGAACCGAACCCAAAACCAAAACACAAAACCCGAAAAATTTCAGGCGCTCATCTCTAGTTTTTATATTTTTTTTACAGCGAATCAGTAAAGCTAAAGACAGCTAACTAGAGCAACGTGAGCAGGGAAAGGGTGGCAGCAAGTAATAGCATTTGTGCATTTGGCAGAAGAGGGGAGGGGGTGTGCGCAAAGGGGCGAGAAAGATGCTCATCAGCCTGGCGTGAGAGTTCCCCTAATGCTGATTAAATCCATTTGATTATTAATGACTTGTGGAATTTATAAGCGGCAGGGGGAGGAATAGTTACTGAAATAACTCTTGAAAAGGATGCAGGGAAGAAAGGTTACATAACCTTGGTTCTAGGAAACTATTAAACATGAAGGATGAGGACAACGTTTTAGGTTTGTTTTCTGGTTAATTCCTTTTTTTACATTGGTTATACCTTCATTGTTATTCTCAGAATTAAAAGTCAACCAAAATATATGATTGCTATTGCACAAGAAATAAATTATAGACATTCAATTTTATAATTAACAATTCTTTCTTTTACAGATGTGTCCTCACACATCTTTGCTGAAAAGGGCTGCATAGATTGGCGTTGCTGTGAACCGCACCCGCGTGCAACGCAGAGGAAACCACACTAAATTGCGGGAAGCGGGAGTATACCTGCCAGCTACCCGTGCACATAGATTGCGGCAGAGCCCTCCCCCTGTATGTGGGGTAGTGGGAGCGTTTTACCCCCGCTGCCTGCGTATGAACACCGATTATCTGCATACGCACACAAATGCAACCGCCACGTTGCGAACGCATCCCAGGCAAAGATGTATAAGGACACATCCGTGTGCTTCTAATCTCTCATATCCCTGAGTCTTAAAACCACCCTAATTGTCTTAACCACTTAACTGACGATTTCTTCCCCCCCAAAAAAATCAGAAATTGTCGGGGGGGGGGGGGGAGGGCGGTTATGAATGAATTAGGTGAAGAACACGAATTTAACCTTATCCAAAATGATTTTAGTTTAAAAAAAAAAAGAAAAAAACCATTGCAATATTACTTTTTACACTCCAGACAGCTGTCAGGTACACAGGGGGGTGGTTTACCTTTCCCCAATGGCTGCTATAATCTGCAGCCGCTGGGTGGGCGGTCCTGCCGTGCTGACCGATCAGTAATGATTGGTAGCACAGCAACACTGAGGGGAGGGTACAGGGAGGCAGAGGGACCGAAAGCAGCAGCGGAGGGAAGTTTCTCTGTTTATCTGACTGGTCGCATCCTGTGCGACCAGGTCAGATAAAGCACTTGCTGGTATGGTCGCATCTGATGCAACCATTCCAAACAAATGGTTAAGGCATACCTCCCAACATGACCCTTTCCATTAGGGACACAATGCTCTACTCCTGGACTTCTCTCTTAATCTATGATTGCCATCACCTGTGGTGAAACACCTTTCTTATCCATTAATCTGTTCAACACAGGTGATGGTAATCATAAATGAAGAGAAAAGTCGGAACGCAGAGCATTCAGTCCCTCCTGGAGAGGGTCATGTTGGGAGGTATGGTTAAGGCCTCCATACATCAGCAAACAATTTGGGCAATTTAGCGTTTTTGCAGATGATTGTGTAAATAAATCTGCAATGTATGAGGTTCACAGATCGCAGATTCCAACTAAAAAGTGATTGGGATTGGTAAATCAGGTTCTCCAACATGTTGGATTTAACAGATCAATTGGGGCTGCAGATTGCTAGTGTATGGTAACAATCAGCAGATTTACAGACTGTTTCTACTCAACTGAGTCTTTCAAGATTGGCAGATCTGTATTTGCTGAAAATTATCTGCAAATCTCTGAAAAAATATCTGTAATGTATGGGCGCAGATTGGGGGATCTTTAAATTGGGGAAAATAAAAATCACTAAATCTCTGAATTGTTTTTTTTTGTGATTGCTGATTTATGCAGGCCTTTAGTTTAAAGGCAAGTTCCTATTTAAGTGTGTGTCTACATTTGCCCTTGTTAATTAACATTTAGGGTATTTCAAATGGCCGACACCAGAGTGGCCCCAGCTTCTGCAGACATCCTCATCGATCCAAGCTGTCGGGGAGAGCAGATGGCTGTGCTCTGCAGTAGCGAGGTGTTAGCATTGCATAAAATCACTAGGTGGCCGCTCTTTCAGATTGATTGTTACAGGCTTCACTGGAACTTCTGGCTTCTTTCCTCCCGACTACATCCAAATGGTTTCTCCTCTTCCAGGAGTCAGTTGGCTTTTCCAGGACAGGATCCTGATGTAATGAACTGTTTGTACATTTTGAACTGAGCTCTCACGTCCTTCCTCTGCTCTCTCAGTAACTACAGGTGACGGCAACCACCAAATTGTGAGAACTTGTGCCCTTATTTATCAATGAGTGATAAATTGCACCAGCCAATCTGCTCCTAACTGTCATTTTTCAAACACAGTCTGTAACATAACATGGCAGTTAGGTGCTGATTGGCTGGTGCAATTTATCACTCACAGTGAAATTTATCACTCATTGATAAATAAGGGCATAGGTATCTTGGCCTTATATGAGAACTGCTGTACCTTAGGACAGCTATGTACCTGGCATCATCGCTCAGGATGATTGCAAACATCCGTGACATGTCAGCTAATGCACCCAGACCTCTTTTCCTATCAAAGGTCTTGGTACACCATACTGTATATCGTTCATAGGTTTTTTTTTAATAAGCAATACACTGTAGCCCTAAAATATACTTGCCTACTCTCATCCGGATAAGTTTGTAATTCTCCTGGCAGCCAAGCCACCGCACCCCCCAGGAAAAACACTCATAGATCCCTCACAGCGGGGGTACCGATGACGCGATTCACTTCATCAAGACCTCGCCCACTACCCCACTGTCGGTAATCTCGGCAATGTGTAGCGGGGGGTGGGGCCACAATGACGCAATCTCATGGCTACGCCCCTGCTCCTCCCTATCATGCCTCCCTGTGCCGTGCCACGCCCCCTGCTCCTACCCATCATGCCCCCCCCGTGCTGTGCCACACCTCCTGCTAAGCCGACCTGGATGCCTCCTCCCGGAGGAGGCAGCCAGAATGTCGCCAACTATGTACTAAAATAATAATGTTCCTACACCTATATATAAGTGTAATGTGGCAGCAACTGCATCTTTATGGGAAGATCTATCAAACCTTGCAAAGAAGACAGTTGGAGGTGCTGCACATAGCATCCTATCTGATTCTCGCTACCATTTATCTAGTACCTTAAAGAATTGCCTCCAGCTGTCTTCTTTAGAAGCTATGATGTATTATCCCCTTGGTATCAAAGGCACTATACCATTAATAATCAAATACTTTCCATAGCTAACTACCACACGTCTCATCAGTCTCAGTTACAATATGATCAGTATTGACATTTCAACAACTGATAAATCTACCTGTGGATAAAGATGGATTTTGTTAAGGAACAAAGTTTTTGATTAAGCAGAATGTATACATCTTCCTTTTAGATATTATTATTATTATTATTATTATCAGTTATTTATATAGCGCACACATATTCCGCAGCGCTTTACAGAGAATATTTGCTCATTCACATCAGTCCCTGCTCCAGTGGAGCTTACAATCTATATTCCCTACCACATGTACACGCATACACATTCACGCTAGGGTCAATTTTGTTGGGATCCAATTAACCTACCAGTATATTTTTGGATTGTGGGAGGAAACCGGAGTATCCGGAGGAAACCAACGCAAGTACGGGGAGAATATACAAACTCCACACAGTTAGGGCCATGTTGGGAATTGAACCCATGACCTCAGTGCTGTGAGGCAGTAATGCTAACCATTACACCGTCCGTACTGCCTCGGTGAAACAGACATTACACATTACACTAATGTCACTAGTGCCGGAGCACCAAGACATTGGGCGGGCCTGTGTACTGGAGGTTGCGTTGCTATTGGGCGGGCCTGTGTACTGGAGGTTGCGTGGCTATTGGGTGGACCTGTGTACTAGAGGTTGCGTGGCTATTGGGCGGGCCTGTGTACTGGAGATTACGTGGCTATTGGGCGGGCCTGTGTACTGGAGGTTGCGTGGCTATTGGGCGGGCCTGTGTACTGGAGGTTGCGTGGCTATTGGGCGGGCCTGTGTACTGGAGGTTGCATGGCTATGCCTTGTCATGGTGTGCATTCCTACAGTATGGTGTGAGTTGGTGTGCGCCTTGGAGGGTATGGACTCTGCATCATAGGTGGGCCTGGTTACACCTCCTCTACACTGCCCAGCCTCTACAGATGTCCAGGTCAGTTGTAGCCACCAGCCCCCTCTTGGTACACTGACCCCAGTGCATGAACAATCTCCTCTTTAGCACTTAATTTGACAAGTACAGTCTGCCTACTTCACTTTGTATATTACAGTTAATGTTAAGATCAAGTTAAACAAAATCTGCTTTGATCATGCAAAGGCCTCAATTTATGTTAATGGGTTGAATACAGTTTACCTTGTGCTACTGGACAGCTTATACTTGCTAGAGTGCCTGATTCACAGATGTACACAAACTGATGGGTTACATACATCTCCTATGTTCACTGCGCATGCACAGATCGGCTCCAGCGTCGTTAGACACAGTACCCTATAAGCCACATCTTGATTGACAAGCTTCAATCATTTGGGAGCAGGGACTCAGCAGTGACGGCCAATGTTGCTCCCAAAAATTGGGGCGTATTGGCCCTTTTTTCGGAGTGGCGAGGTCAGTGTCTGTGTCTTCTGAGCTAAGACAGTCATTCTGAGTAGCCTTAGGCTCACTCAGATTATGGCCGATGCAGTGACCAATGGTCACGATGGTGGTCCTTTGCTGCATCTTTGAACTCAGCACGTGGATCTGTGATGCTCTCACGGGGTCTAATTTGTCCTCAGACGCCTCCTGTGGCAGTAGCATATTTTCACATCGCTGTAGCAACCAGAAATGCAGCAGCGATGCAAATAGTATCTATCTGAATCAGGCCCAAAGTTCAAAGAAAATATAGGACAACCTGTAGCATACGGGTAACTATGACTTTATTCAAGAGTGCTTTGGTTCCACACATGATACATTTTCTCTCCCACCATTCCTGTGATGACTCCACGAAAAACTGGGTCTGGTTTGGCAAAGGAAAGCTTCACGCCGCACAGCCTGCAGTTGGAAAAAGAGCAGAGAAAGAAAAGTGTTGTTTAACAAAATGGTGAGGACAACCAGTTCTGTATAGCTAAAATAGGACCCATACACATAGGGGGTGATTCAGACCTGATTGCTGGGCTGCTAACTTTGCTGTTCAGATAGTCGCTGCCTCCAAAGGGAGTGTAAATTCGCTGTGCTAGTGTGTGATCCCATGTGTACGCCGAACTGCAAAAGTCCACTTTTTGCAGTCTCGGTGCAGCACAGGACTTACTCTTACAGTGCAATCAGAACAGGCTGATCGGGTCTGGAGCTGACGTCACACACCCTCCCTGAAAACGCTTGGGAACACCTGCGTTTTTCCAGACACTCCCAATAAACGGTCAGTTACCACCCACAAACGGCTTTTTCCTGTAAATCACCTTGCAAACGCCCGTGCAATCGGATTTTCTGCATCATCCGTCACTGGCCGTCGATGCCCTTTTTTGTTGTCCGAAGTGCGTGCGCATTGTGGTGCATACGCATGCACAGTTAGTACTTGATCGCCCGCTGTGCGAAAACCCACAGCAGCGATCAGGTCTGAATCACCCCCAGAGTGAATAAATGTTTGTCTATGGAACATGTACTTAAGGGACCTACATATGAAGGTTCCCTTTTATTGCACCAAAAAATACCTACGGTGGTCATTCCGAGTTGATCGCTAGCTGCTTTTGTTCGCTGCGCAGCGATCAGGCAAAAAAAGGCGCTTCTGCGCATGCACATGCCGCACTATGCGCACCCGCGTCGTACTATTACAATGAACGATGTAGTTTCACACAAGGTCTAGCGAAGCTTTTCAGTCGCACTGCTGGCCGCAGAGTGATTGACATGAAGTGGGCGTTTCTGGGTGTCAACTGACCGTTTTCAGGGAGTGTTCGGAAAAACACAGGCTTGCCAGGAAAAATGCAGGCATGGCTGGGCGAACGCAGGGCGTGTTCGTGACGTCAAAAAAGGAACTGAATAGTCAGAAGTGATCGCAAGCGCTGAGTAGGTCTGAAGCTACTCTGAAACTGCACAATTTTTTTTTGTAGCCGCTCTGCGATCCTTTCGTTCGCACTTCTGCTAAGCTAAAATAAAATACACTCCCAGTGGGAGGCGGCATAGCATTTGCACGGCTGCTAAAAACTGCTAGCGAGCGAACAACTCGGAATGATCACCAATGTAAGAGCCATCAAAAATCCCCACTGAGGTGCTCAGTAGGAGGACTATGCAAACCCTCCCCCATACCTGATGGTATAAATTCAGGTATTGATTGCAGGAACCAGGGGAAACCTGTAAAGCAGTATAAGACGGGGATGAAGTGACAGTTAAAATGAAATAAATATCCAAAAAGCAAACAAAATAAACCATAAAGAACACTCTTTGAATTATTAATATTTCTCTATTACTTCCCCCCCCCCTCAATACTTTTATGAATATTTCCCTATAGAAAGTAATGGATAGTACCTGGCCTGAGCAAGCAATATTCTTCCATGAAATCACACATCCATGCTCTCTAAGTAGGTCAGAATGTCCAGGGTAAATCAGAAGGATTGACTTCAAGGCTGTATTTTGACAGTAATGAAAAACCACAGTGTACCTGATCAGTGTGTGGAACCCACACTGTAATACATTGCATTTTTTACTGAATAATGGTGAAATCTCTTTTTTTGAGGCAAAAACTGTGCAAAACACCTCTTTGAACTTTTATCGTAAGAGCTGGTGCTGAAACCAGGTGCTTTGGTCAGAGGGTACCACGTGCAAGACATTATAGTGTATTCTTGCTTTTGATAATTTTTTACCTCAGAATATTTTCTTTTCTCCCCACACAATCTAAATATTAACCAACTTGCACAATAAACCCTTTAGTCTCTGCTTTCCACTTTTACACCTTTTTTCATTCCAACCAGAACTGGCTCCTTGACATAGGTCATATAGGCGAATGCTGGGGATGCCATTGCCCAGCACGTTTTGACAGGAGTTATCAGCAGATGCGTCCTCTCAGCATTGCCTCAAGTTTTGTACTGTAGTAATATCTGTGTGAGCCTATGAACACAGTGTTTAGTGGTTGGATAGGTTGCAAATTAGGGAGCGCCAGCTAAAACCTTGACTAGGGCACCACATTGGTCAAGGCTGGCTCTCCCGCCATCCTTTCAGCAAATGAATTAGTCCAGTGCTGGCCAACTTATGGCTCTCCAGCTGCTGTGACGCTACAAGTCCCAGCATGCTACACCAGCTGATCGCAGGAAGCCGGGTATGCTGGGACTTGCAGTTTCATAACAGCTGGAGAGCCACAGGTATGCCAGGTCTGAATTAGTTAATATCCCCCTGTGACAAGGATCATATACACTGGGTAAAAGATCCATACTGCAGGTTTATTTTCCACTGCTTCTCCACAGGTAGGCAATTCACAACTGAACATAAGCAGTTACCAGCAAGTCACAGAATACAGAATAAATTACAGCAGTTCTTAGCATACAAAGTGTAAATTCTCCAGAGACCATTGACCATTGATTCCGGATCCCTAACAGTAGCCCCTCCCCCCCCTTCCCCCCTTTCCCCTCTGGCCTATCACCTGGGCGACTGGTTCACCGTCAGGAGTACTGTCTCTTGTGTCTGAAACTAGAGATGTGCACTTGAAATTTTTCGGGTTTTGTGTTTTGGTTTTGGGTTCGGTTCCGCGGCCGTGTTTTGGGTTCGACCGCGTTTTGGCAAAACCTCACCGAATTTTTTTTGTCGGATTCGGGTGTGTTTTGGATTCAGGTGTTTTTTTCAAAAAACACTAAAAAACAGCTTAAATCATAGAATTTGGGGGTCATTTTGATCCCAAAGTATTATTAACCTCAAAAACCATAATTTCCACTCATTTTCAGTCTATTATGAATACCTCACACCTCACAATATTATTTTTAGTCCTAAAATTTGCACCGAGGTCGCTGGATGACTAAGCTAAGCGACCCTAGTGGCCGACACAAACACCTGGCCCATCTAGGAGTGGCACTGCAGTGTCACGCAGGATGTCCCTTCCAAAAAACCCTCCCCAAACAGCACATGACGCAAATAAAAATGAAAGAAAAAAGAGGTGCAAGATGGAATTGTCCTTGGGCCCTCCCACCCACCCTTATGTTGTATAAACAGGACATGCACACTTTAACCAACCCATCATTTCAGTGACAGGGTCTGCCACACGACTGTGACTGAAATGACGGGTTGGTTTGGACCCCCACCTAAAAAGAAGCAATTAATCTCTCCTTGCACAAACTGGCTCTACAGAGGCAAGATGTCCACCTCATCATCATCCTCCGATATATCACCGTGTACATCCCCCTCCTCACAGATTATCAATTTGTCCCCACTGGAATCCACCATCTCAGCTCCCTGTGTACTTTGTGGAGGCAATTGCTGCTGGTCAATGTCTCCACGGAGGAATTGATTATAATTCATTTTAATGAACATCATCTTCTCCACATTTTCTGGAAGTAACCTCGTACGCCGATTGCTGACAAGGTGAGCGGCGGCACTAAACACTCTTTCGGAGTACACACTTGTGGGAGGGCAACTTAGGTAGAATAAAGCCAGTTTGTGCAAGGGCCTCCAAATTGCCTCTTTTTCCTGCCAGTATAAGTACGGACTGTCTGACGTGCCTACTTGGATGCGGTCACTCATATAATCCTCCACCATTCTTTCAATGGTGAGAGAATCATATGCAGTGACAGTAGACGACATGTCCGTAATCGTTGTCAGGTCCTTCAGTCCGGACCAGATGTCAGCATCAGCAGTCGCTCCAGACTGCCCTGCATCACCGCCAGCGGGTGGGCTCGGAATTCTGAGCCTTTTCCTCGCACCCCCAGTTGCGGGAGAATGTGAAGGAGGAGATGTTGACAGGTCGCGTTCCGCTTGACTTGACAATTTTCTCACCAGCAGGTCTTTGAACCCCAGCAGACTTGTGTCTGCCGGAAAGAGAGATCCAAGGTAGGCTTTAAATCTAGGATCGAGCATGGTGGCCAAAATGTAGTGCTCTGATTTCAACAGATTGACCACCCGTGAATCCTTGTTAAGCGAATTAAGGGCTCAATCCACAAGTCCCACATGCCTAGCGGAATCGCTCTGTGTTAGCTCCTCCTTCAATGTCTCCAGCTTCTTCTGCAAAAGCCTGATGAGGGGAATGACCTGACTCAGGCTGGCAGTGTCTGAACTGACTTCACGTGTGGCAAGTTCAAAGGGCATCAGAACCTTGCACAATGTTGAAATCATTCTCCACTGCGCTTGAGACAGGTGCATTCCACCTCCTATATCGTGCTGAATTGTATAGGCTTGAATGGCCTTTTGCTGCTCCTCCAACCTCTGAAGCATATAGAGGGTTGAATTCCACCTCGTTACCACTTCTTGCTTCAGATGATGGCAGGGCAGGTTCAGTTGTTTTTGGTGGTGCTCCAGTCTTCTGTACGTGGTGCCTGTACGCCGAAAGTGTCCCGCAATTCTTCTGGCCACCGACAGCATCTCTTGCACACCCCTGTCGTTTTTTAAAAAATTCTGCACCACCAAATTCAAGGTATGTGCAAAACATGGGACGTGCTGGAATTTGCCCATATTTAATGCACACACAATATTGCTGGCGTTGTCCGATGCCACAAATCCACAGGAGAGTCCAATTGGGGTAAGCCATTCCGCGATGATCTTCCTCAGTTGCCGTAAGAGGTTTTCAGCTGTGTGCGTATTCTGGAAAGCGGTGATACAAAGCGTAGCCTGCCTAGGAAAGAGTTGGCGTTTGCGAGATGCTGCTACTGGTGCCGCCGCTGCTGTTCTTGCGGCGGGAGTCCATACATCTACCCAGTGGGCTGTCACAGTCATATAGTCCTGACCCTGCCCTGCTCCACTTGTCCACATGTCCGTGGTTAAGTGGACATTGGGTACAACTGCATTTTTTAGGACACTGGTGAGTCTTTTTCTGACGTTCGTGTACATTCTCGGTATCGCCTGCCTAGAGAAGTGGAACCTAGATGGTATTTGGTAACGGGGGCACACTGCCTCAATAAATTGTCTAGTTCCCTGTGAACTAACGGCGGATACCGGACGCACGTCTAACACCAACATAGTTGTCAAGGCCTCAGTTATCCGCTTTGCAGCAGGATGACTGCTGTGATATTTCATCTTCCTCGCAAAGGACTGTTGGACAGTCAATTGCTTACTGGAAGTAGTACAAGTGGGCTTACGACTTCCCCTCTGGGATGACGATCGACTCCCAGCAGCAACAACAGCAGCGCCAGCAGCAGTAGGCATTACACTCAAGGATGCATCGGAGGAATCCCAGGCAGGAGAGGACTCGTCAGAATTGCCAGTGACATGGCCTGCAGGACTATTGGCATTCCTGGGTAAGGAGGAAATTGACACTGAGGGAGTTGGTGGGGTGGTTTGCGTGAGCTTGGTTACAAGAGGAAGGGATCTACTGGTCAGTGGACTGCTTCCGCTGTCACCCAAAGTTTTTGAACTTGTCACTGACTTATTATGAATGCGCTGCAGGTGACGTATAAGGGAGGATGTTCCGAGGTGGTTAACGTCCTTACCCCTACTTATTACAGCTTGACAAAGGCAACACACGGCTTGACAAATGTTGTCCGCATTTCTGGTGAAATACTTCCACACCGAAGAGCTGATTTTTTTGGTATTTTCACCAGGCATGTCAACGGCCCTATTCCTCCCACGGACAACAGGTGTCTCCCCGGGTGCCTGACTTAAACAAACCACCTCACCATCAGAATCCTCCTGGTCAATTTCCTCCCCAGTGCCAGCAACACCAATATCCTCCTCATCCTGGTGTACTTCAACACTGACATCTTCAATCTGACTATCAGGAACTGGACTGCGGGTGCTCCTTCCACCACTTGCAGGGGGCGTGCAAATGGTGGAAGGCGCATGCTCTTCACGTCCAGTGTTGGGAAGGTCAGGCATCGCAACCGACACAATTGGACTCTCCTTGTGGATTTGGGATTTCGAAGAACGCACAGTTCTTTGCGGTGCTTTTGCCAGCTTGAGTCTTTTCATTTTTCTAGCGAGAGGCTGAGTGCTTCCATCCTCATATGAAGCTGAACCACTAGCCATGAACATAGGCCAGGGCCTCAGCCGTTCCTTGCCACTCCGTGTGGTAAATGGCATATTGGCAAGTTTACGCTTCTCCTCCGACAATTTTATTTTAGGTTTTGGAGTCCTTTTTTTACTGATATTTGGTGTTTTGGATTTTACATGCTCTGTACTATGACATTGGGCATCGGCCTTGGCAGACGACGTTGCTGGCATTTCATCGTCTCGGCCATGACTAGTGGCAGCAGCTTCAGCACGAGGTGGAAGTGGATCTTGATCTTTCCCTAATTTTGGAACCTCAACATTTTTGTTCTCCATATTTTAATAGGCACAACTAAAAGGCACCTCAGGTAAACAATGGAGATGGATGGATACTAGTATACTTATGGATGGACTGCCGAGTGCCGACACAGAGGTAGCTACAGCCGTGGACTACCGTACTGTGTCTGCTGCTAATATAGACTGGATGATAATGAGATGAAATCAATATATATGTATATATAATATCACTAGTACTGCAGCCGGACAGGTATATATATTTATTATGTAATGACTGATGACGGACCTGCTGGACACTGTCAGCTCAGCAGCACCGCAGACTGCTACAGTAAGCTACTATAGTAGTATGTATAAAGAAGAAAGAAAAAAAAAACAACCACGGGTAGGTGGTATACAATTATGGATGGACTGCCGAGTGCCGACACAGAGGTAGCTACAGCCGTGGACAAACGTACTGTGTCTGCTGATAATATAGACTGGATGATAATGAGATGAAATCAATATATATGTATATATAATATCACTAGTACTGCAGCCGGACAGGTATATATTATATATTTAATATGTAATGACTGATGACGGACCTGCTGGACACTGTCAGCTCAGCAGCACCGCAGACTGCTACAGTAAGCTACTATAGTAGTATGTATAAAGAAGAAAGAAAAAAAAAAACAACCACGGGTAGGTGGTATACAATTATGGATGGACTGCCGAGTGCCGACACAGAGGTAGCTACAGCCGTGGACTAACGTACTGTGTCTGCTGATAATATAGACTGGATGATAATGAGATGAAATCAATATATATGTATATATAATATCACTAGTACTGCAGCCGGACAGGTATATATATTATATATTTATTATGTAATGACTGATGACGGACCTGCTGGACATTGTCAGCTCAGCAGCACCGCAGACTGCTACAGTAAGCTACTATAGTAGTATGTATAAAGAAGAAAGAAAAAAAAAAAAAACACGGGTAGGTGCTAGGTGGTATACAATATTATATATATATTATATACAATTATATATATATATATATAATATATATTAAACTCATAAACTGGTGGTGATTATTAAACTGGTGGTCAGGTCACTGGTCACACTATCAGCAACTTGCAAGTAGTACTCCTGAGTCCTAAGCAGACAATCACAATATATATTATACTGGTGGTCAGTGTGGTCACAAACAATGGCAGTGTGGCTGGCACTCTGGCAGCAAAAGTGTGCACTGTACGTTATATGTACTCCTGAGTCCTGAGTCCTGCTCTCAGACTCTAACTGCTTCCCACTGTCAGTGTCTCCCCCACAAGTCAGATAATACAGTCACACTATCTCTCTCTATCACTTCAGCAAGTACTAGTAGTAGTAGTACTCCTCCTAATGCTCCCCAAATTACTACTGTGTCTCTCTCTGTCTCACTCTCTTCTCGAATCTCTATAAACGGAGAGGACGCCAGCCACGTCCTCTCCCTATGAATCTCAATGCACGTGTGAAAAATGGCGGCGACGCGCGGCTCCTTATATAGAATCCGAGTCTCGCGATAGAATCCGAGCCTCGCGAGAATCCGACAGTGTGATGATGACGTTCGGGCGCGCTCGGGTTAACCGAGCAAGGCGGGAAGATCCGAGTCGCTCGGACCCGTGTAAAAAAACATGAAGTTCGGGCGGGTTCGGATTCCGAGGAACCGAACCCGCTCATCTCTATCTGAAACCATTTTAAAAGCAGGCTGACAGGTTTATGCAATCGTGCTTGCTGTTGCTCTGACTTGATCAAACTGAACACCTGTACTGGATTACACACTCTGCTGTTCCACATCCATGTCAGGTATGTTTATGCTGTCCCTGTGACACCCCATTGCTTACCCTAAATTTATGCCAACAGCGATAACATATAAGGGACGTAGCAGGATACGGATCATGTTGGTATAACCCAGGTGTTTAACTCCAGTTTTATATAATGCTTTCTGATTATGTTTACCGGTATTATTGAATATATTTTGGTGAATTTTCAGTAAAGCTGCCATTTATGTTTGAAAGAGCAGTCAGCACAGATATATAAAAGAGCTGCTAATCTGAGATATTTTTTTAATCCTTTCTAATGAGATTAAGAAAAAGAGCAGATTTAGTTTTAAGGGGCCGTCACTGTATAAATGTGTCCTTTTCATTTCGTTGGTTGCACAACTTGTCATTTTAAGGGTTATATTAATCAACACAGATCCAATATGAACAAGAAGGTAGTTATTCAACTTTGGCAAGTTACTTAAGGGCATACTGTACTTGCAAACTCTCCCTGAATGCCAGGGAGACTCCTCGAAAAAGTAGCAATCTCCCGGACTCCCTGACGAGTCTAGCAATCTCCCTGATTGCACCTTACCCCCATTATGTAGCTGTTATACTTGGAACAACAGAAATCAGAGCTATGGCCCTCATTCCGAGTTGTTCGCTCGCAAGCTGCTTTTAGCAGCATTGCACACGCTAAGCCGCCGCCTACTGGGAGTGAATCTTAGCTTAGCAGAATTGCGAACGAAAGATTCGCAATATTGTGAAAAGACTTCTCTGTGCAGTTTCTGAGTAGCTCGAGACTTACTCTTCCAGTGCGATCAGTTCAGTGCTTGTCGTTCCTGGTTTGACGTCACAAACACACCCAGCGTTCGCCCAGACACTCCCCCGTTTCTTCAGCCACTCCCGCGTTTTTTCCAGAAACGGCAGCGTTTTTCACACACTCCCATAAAACGGCCAGTTTCCGCCCAGAAACACCCACTTCCTGTCAATCACACTCCGATCACCAGAACGAAGAAAAAACCTTGTAATGCCGTGAGTAAAATACCAAACTTCTTAGCAAATTTACTTGGCGCAGTCGCAGTGCGAACATTGCACATGCGCAATTAGCGGAAAATCGCTGCGATGCGAAGAAAATTACAGAGCGAACAACTCGGAATGAGGGCCTATGTACATTCAAATGGGATCATCTGTACTGTTTCCCTGCATTGGTTATAAGGCACAAGTGCAAGGTGATAACGCACCAGTCAATCAGCTCATAACTGTCAATTTACATATTGGAGCTGTTTGGCTGGTGCATTATCACCTTGCACTTATCACCGTTTTATCCCTTCTTTATGCCTTCTCCAGGCTTAATACATCTGCCCCATTGATCTTTATAGCTACACACATTTTCAAATAAGATTTCTCATGGCCACTTATAAGGAACCACTTGTGAATAGAACATAATATGTGAACAAACCCTGAAATGTATCAGCGTCTTTTTGTCAACAAGTAGATGTTACTGAGCAACAATGCTCAGGTGGAGCAGTACTGTCCACTTTAGCACCACGCTGATAGGTGTTGCTTTCACAATCTCTCTGAAATTATTTTTCAAAAGTAATTAAGTACTGTATGCTTTAGGGTGTTCCGTGAATCTCAGAGCACTGTCCTCCGATTACTATAAAATAAGTTTCAATGTGAAAAAATTTTTATACTTTGAATTGACAGAGAAGCTAATTATACAGTATTTATGGGACTAATGGGTTAACCTGCATTTATGGTGTTTGTATTTGAACACGTGTTTACCTAATTTGCTTAACCAATTACCTTCATTCACTGATTTACACAATTGATTTTATAGCTTGATAATGGATGAGCAGTTAAAACCAGTCACCTATTTGTTAAAAAAATATCCTTTTTCATTATACTGCAGTAAAGAAATTAATTATTTTGTTTATGTGATGTTTTATGGAGTGTTCTAACTGCATCCCCGAGAAATTCCGGAAACTACTAAGAACTCTATTTCTGATGCTGAAAAGCTGAGTAATTGAAATTTTAGTGAGCTGCCCGCCATACCTATTATACGTTAACCAGTGGTGGAACTGCTGCCGGAGCAGTTGCTATGGCTACGGTAGTGAGTGGCTATCTGCCTCGGAGACCCCTACTGTGCACTTTGGAGAAAGTTCTGGGGTCCACGCATACTGTACACAGTACTCAGTGAATATTCCATTGGGCTTTTAGGTAGAGATGAGCGCCTGAAATTTTTCGGGTTTTGTGTTTTGGTTTTGGGTTCGGTTCCGCGGCCGTGTTTTGGGTTCGACCGCGTTTTGGCAAAACCTCACCGAATTTTTTTTGTCGGATTCGGGTGTGTTTTGGATTCGGGTGGTTTTTTCAAAAAACCCTAAAAAACATCTTAAAACATTGAATTTGGGGGTCATTTTGATCCCATAGTATTATTAACCTCAATAACCATAATTAACACTCATTTTCAGTCTATTCTGAACACCTTACACCTCACAATATTATTTTTAGTCCTAAAATTTGCACCGAGGTCGCTGGATGACTAAGCTCAGCGACCCTAGTGGCCGACACAAACACCGGGCCCATCTAGGAGTGGCACTGCAGTGTCACGCAGGATGTCCCTTCCAAAAAACCCTCCCCAAACAGCACATGACGCAAAGAAAAAAAGAGGCGCAATGAGGTAGCTGTGTGAGTAAGATTAGCGACCCTAGTGGCCGACACAAACACCGGGCCCATCTAGGAGTGGCACTGCAGTGTCACGCAGGATGTCCCTTCCAAAAAACCCTCCCCAAACAGCACATGACGCAAAGAAAAAAAGAGGCACAATGAGGTAGCTGTGTGAGTAAGATTAGCGACCCTAGTGGCCGACACAAACACCTGGCCCATCTAGGAGTGGCACTGCAGTGTCACGCAGGATGTCCCTTCCAAAAAACCCTCCCCAAACAGCACATGACGCAAAGAAAAAAAGAGGCGCAATGAGGTAGCTGACTGTGTGAGAAAGATAAGCGACCCTAGTGGCCGACACAAACACCGGGCCCATCTAGGAGTGGCACTGCAGTGTCACGCAGGATGTCCCTTCCAAAAAACTCTCCCCAAACAGCACATGACGCAAAGAAAAAAAGAGGCGCAATGAGGTAGCTGTGTGAGTAAGATTAGCGACCCTAGTGGCCGACACAAACACCTGGCCCATCTAGGAGTGGCACTGCAGTGTCACGCAGGATGTCCCTTCCAAAAAACCCTCCCCAAACAGCACATGACGCAAAGAAAAAAAGAGGCGCAATGAGGTAGCTGACTGTGTGAGAAAGATAAGCGACCCTAGTGGCCGACACAAACACCGGGCCCATCTAGGAGTGGCACTGCAGTGTCACGCAGGATGTCCCTTCCAAAAAACCCTCCCCAAACAGCACATGACGCAAAGAAAAAAAGAGGCGCAATGAGGTAGCTGTGTGAGTAAGATTAGCGACCCTAGTGGCCGACACAAACACCTGGCCCATCTAGGAGTGGCACTGCAGTGTCACGCAGGATGTCCCTTCCAAAAAACCCTCCCCAAACAGCACATGACGCAAAGAAAAATAAAAGAAAAAAGAGGTGCAAGATGGAATTGTCCTTGGGCCCTTCCCACCCACCCTTATGTTGTATAAACAAAACAGGACATGCACACTTTAACCAACCCATCATTTCAGTGACAGGGTCTGCCACACGACTGTGACTGAAATGACGGGTTGGTTTGGACCCCCACCAAAAAAGAAGCAATTAATCTCTCCTTGCACAAACTGGCTCTACAGAGGCAAGATGTCCACCTCATCATCATCCTCCGATATATCACCGTGTACATCCCCCTCCTCACAGATTATCAATTCGTCCCCACTGGAATCCACCATGTCAGCTCCCTGTGTACTTTGTGGAGGCAATTGCTGCTGGTCAATGTCTCCGCGGAGGAATTGATTATAATTCATTTTAATGAACATCATCTTCTCCACATTTTCTGGATGTAACCTCGTACGCCGATTGCTGACAAGGTGAGCGGCGGCACTAAACACTCTTTCGGAGTACACACTTGTGGGAGGGCAACTTAGGTAGAATAAAGCCAGTTTGTGCAAGGGCCTCCAAATTGCCTCTTTTTCCTGCCAGTATAAGTACGGACTGTGTGACGTGCCTACTTGGATGCGGTCACTCATATAATCCTCCACCATTCTATCAATGGTGAGAGAATCATATGCAGTGACAGTAGACGACATGTCCGTAATGGTTGTCAGGTCCTTCAGTCCGGACCAGATGTCAGCATCAGCAGTCGCTCCAGACTGCCCTGCATCACCGCCAGCGGGTGGGCTCGGAATTCGGATTTGGGATTTCGAAGAATGCACAGTTCTTTGCTGTGCTGCTTTTGCCAGCTTGAGTCTTTTCATTTTTCTAGCGAGAGGCTGAGTGCTTCCATCCTCATGTGAAGCTGAACCACTAGCCATGAACATAGGCCAGGGCCTCAGCCGTTCCTTGCCACTCCGTGTGGTAAATGGCATATTGGCAAGTTTACGCTTCTCCTCCGACAATTTTATTTTAGGTTTTGGAGTCCTTTTTTTTCTGATATTTGGTGTTTTGGATTTGACATGCTCTGTACTATGACATTGGGCATCGGCCTTGGCAGACGACGTTGCTGGCATTTCATCGTCTCGGCCATGACTAGTGGCAGCAGCTTCAGCACGAGGTGGAAGTGGATCTTGATCTTTCCCTAATTTTGGAACCTCAACTTTTTTGTTCTCCATATTTTATAGGCAGAACTAAAAGGCACCTCAGGTAAACAATGGAGATGGATGGATTGGATACTAGTATACAATTATGGACGGACTGCCACGGTTAGGTGGTATAAAAAAACCACGGTTAGGTGGTATATAATACAATTATGGATGGACGGACTGCCTGCCGAGTTCCGACACAGAGGTAGCCACAGCCGTGAACTACCGCACTGTACACTGGTTGATAAAGAGATAGTAGTATACTCGTAACAACTAGTATGACACTATGACGACGGTATAAAGAATGAAAAAAAAACCACGGTTAGGTGGTATATATTATAATAATAATACAATTATGGATGGACGGACTGCCTGCCGACTGCCGACACAGAGGTAGCCACAGCCGTGAACTACCGCACTGTACACTGGTTGATAAAGAGATAGTAGTATACTCGTAACAACTAGTATGACACTATGACGACGGTATAAAGAATGAAAAAAAAACCACGGTTAGGTGGTATATATTATAATAATAATACAATTATGGATGGACGGACTGCCTGCCGAGTTCCGACACAGAGGTAGCCACAGCCGTGAACTACCGCACTGTACACTGGTTGATAAAGAGATAGTAGTATACTCGTAACAACTAGTATGACACTATGACGACGGTATAAAGAATGAAAAAAAAACCACGGTTAGGTGGTATATATTATAATAATAATACAATTATGGATGGACGGACTGCCTGCCGACTGCCGACACAGAGGTAGCCACAGCCGTGAACTACCGCACTGTACACTGGTTGATAAAGAGATAGTAGTATACTCGTAACAACTAGTATGACACTATGACGACGGTATAAAGAATGAAAAAAAAACCACGGTTAGGTGGTATATATTATAATAATAATACAATTATGGATGGACGGACTGCCTGCCGACTGCCGACACAGAGGTAGCCACAGCCGTGAACTACCGCACTGTACACTGGTTGATAAAGAGATAGTAGTATACTCGTAACAACTAGTATGACACTATGACGACGGTATAAAGAAAGAAAAAAAATTACCACGGTTAGGTGGTATATATTATAATAATAATACAATTATGGATGGACGGACTGCCTGCCGACTGCCGACACAGAGGTAGCCACAGCCGTGAACTACCGCACTGTACACTGGTTGATAAAGAGATAGTAGTATACTCGTAACAACTAGTATGACACTATGACGGTATAAAGAATGAAAAAAAAACCACGGTTAGGTGGTATATATTATAATAATAATACAATTATGGATGGACGGACTGCCTGCCGACTGCCGACACAGAGGTAGCCACAGCCGTGAACTACCGCACTGTACACTGGTTGATAAAGAGATAGTAGTATACTCGTAACAACTAGTATGACACTATGACGACGGTATAAAGAAAGAAAAAAAAATACCACGGTTAGGTGGTATATATTGTAATACAATTATGGATGGACGGACTGCCTGCCGAGTTCCGACTGCCGACACAGAGGTAGCCACAGCCGTGAACTACCGCACTGTACTGTGTCTGCTGCTAATATAGACTGGTTGATAAAGAGATAGTATACAATACATACAACAATATACTACTATACTGGTGGTCAGGCACTGGTCACCACTAGTCACACTGGCAGTGGCACTCCTGCAGCAAAAGTGTGCACTGTTTAATTTTAAATTAATATAATATTATGTACTCCTGGGGGCTCCTGCTATAACAACCTGCAGTGCTCCCCAGTCTCCCCCACAATTATTATAAGCTTTGCCTTTTATACATTGATGTGCAGCACACTGGGCTGAGCTGAGTGCACACAGACTGAGTCACACTGTGTGACTGGCTGCTGCTGTGTATCGTTTTTTTTCAGGCAGAGAACGGATATAGCAGAGAACGGATATATTATATTAAAATAAATAAAAGTTAACTAACAACAACTGCACTGGTCACTGTGGTAAACTCTGTCTGACTCTGCACAATCTCTCTCTCTCTTCTAATCTAATTTCTAATGGAGAGGACGCCAGCCACGTCCTCTCCCTATCAATCTCAATGCACGTGTGAAAATGGCGGCGACGCGCGGCTCCTTATATAGAATCCGAGTCTCGCGAGAATCCGACAGCGTCATGATGACGTTCGGGCGCGCTCGGGTTAACCGAGCAAGGCGGGAGGATCCGAGTCTGCTCGGACCCGTAAAAAAAACATGAAGTTCGTGCGGGTTCGGTTTCAGAGAAACCGAACCCGCTCATCTCTACTTTTAGGCCTTAATTGATCAAGCTTTGGGGAGTGATAAATTACACAGTGATAAAGTACCAACCAATTAGCTCCTAACTGCCATGTTACAGGCTGTGTTTGAAAAATGACAGGAGTTGATTGGTTGGTACTTTATCACCGTGCAATTTATCACTGATAAATCTGAGCCGATGTTCCTGAAATCCTAAACTAGGATCCAATTTGTGCCTGTCCTGTTCATGCGCCAACCCCTTTCATGCACAGAAGAACAAGGCTCCCATTACTAGATTGTGGTATGGGGCCCTGAAAACTGAATATTACTCACCTGTCCTTATGATTAGGTCTTGAGTTAACGCTGACAAAAAGAGACTGCTCATCAACATAAGAACATTTGTGCAAACAAAAGGACTTTTTACAAACTTATCACTTGTTAAGTATCCGTTTATTATCTGTCTTGTTGAAACGGGATTGAGCACCCATTTTGTAATTTATCTTTGCAATTTCAATACATTGCTAACTACACTAGTCTAGTCTTAACCCATTCAGTGCAGTGGCGCCAGGAATTGCCGCTCCTGATGCCAACATTTATTACAAATGGTGCCACATCCTGGAGAGTTAACATTTTCAGCACATGCTGTGGTCAACTTGTGACTGTATACCGGGTCCCCAGACATATTCATTGCTGTGAGTGCCATCTGCCAGACCAGTGCTACTAGGGATGGAAAGACAGAAAGAGGGAACTTGTCTGTAAGCCCTGCTATCCAATACAGAGAGAGGGCACTTAATAGGAAGAGACTGCAGACAGAGGGAAATATGTGTGATCACTGCCATATAAAAAGAATTGAAATTTATGAAGACAACTACTCCAACAAAATAAACTGCCAGCCTAAGGGGCCTATTCATTATCTTAATTATCAGGGACCGAATGGCCCCCAATAATTAAGTATCTAACGTGCCACGAGCGCTGGAGCAAGGCAACAGGGCTCCGGCGTGAAGACAGCTGACCCCAAAATGACAATATAGCTCTTCCTGCGTCGCCTCTTTACCGTGGCAAACAGTACTGAGGAGATGTAATAACATCTCGACTACTGGAGAAAGGGAGTGAGAACTTCCCCCCTCCGGCGATCCCTGCCAGACCCCACAGCGCATCAGCCTAGGGGCTCACTTCCCAGCCAGCTCCAGTGGGCATGCGCTAGAACTCATAAGCATCGCGATTTTTACCGTACATAGCCTACATCCCAGCTGCAGCTGTCAAAATCGATATCTGAGGGGGCGAGGCTTGGCAAGCTTCCAGGGCAGACGCTTGGAGTGTGAGCTCCTGCTTCAATCACAGCTTACAGTGCCCTATTTCACTCACCAGACCTGCCTGAGCTCCAAACTTACCCTGATCAGCTGTGCCCTGTTGCCCTGGGTCGGTGGCTTAGTGTTGCGGAGCCGGGGGACGGCTCCTCTGTCCTCGCAGGTTGTGGCCTATTCATCACCCCTGTGTCAGGACCTCGATTTGGGCTCCCTCCAGTCGGGACCCGCCGTCTGTGAAGGGGCTGCACTTGGTCTCCCATCTATCTGCGGTGGTCTCCCCCCAGTGTGGTTGTCCGGATCCCGAGCCTCCTTCATACCTGCCCACTGAAGAGAGCTGAGTCCCGAAGCATGAACTGCCTGCCCGCTCCACGCTGGAGAGGTTGCGGCGGCCATCTTGCCAACGAAGTGCAGAGAGACGCGGCGGCTCCTGCTTCCGGCTGGGAGATCTTTGGGCTGTGGTGATCACTGGGTACACAGTCCCTAGTCCTACCGCTGACTGACACAGGAGGCGTCCAGGGGATGAGTGCGGTAGGGGAGACACCTTACTCTGGCTGCCCCCCCTCCCCCTTTCCTTCTCTTTTCTCTTTCCCTCCATCTCTAATCCTGGGCTACATTTGCAGTCCTTGATTATTGCACACATTGGCCCTCATTCCGAGTCGTTCGCTCGGTAATTTTCATCGCATCGCAGTGAAATTCCGCTTAGTACGCATGCGCAATATTCGCACTGCGACTGCGCCAAGTAATTTTACAATGAAGATAGTATTTTTACTCACGGCTTTTTCTTCGCTCCGGCGAACGTAGTGTGATTG
Organism: Pseudophryne corroboree; assembly: GCF_028390025.1. Taxonomy (NCBI): domain Eukaryota; kingdom Metazoa; phylum Chordata; class Amphibia; order Anura; family Myobatrachidae; genus Pseudophryne; species Pseudophryne corroboree. Next base: position 753,977,597 of record NC_086449.1, read on the forward strand.
ACAGGAAATGGGTGTTACTGGGCGGAAACACGGCGTTTTAGGGGCGTGTGGATAAAAATGCTACCGTTTCCGAAAAAACGCAGGAGTGGCCGGAGAAACGGGGGAGTGTCTGGGCGAACGCTGGGTGTGTTTGTGACGTCAAACCAGGAACGACAAGCACTGAACTGATCGCAGATGCCGAGTAAGTCTGAAGCTACTCTGAAACTGCTAAGTAGTTTGTAATCGCAATATTGCGAATACATCGGTCGCAGTTTTAAGAAGCTAAGATACACTCCCAGTAGGCGTAGGCTTAGCGTGAGCAACTCTGCTAAATTCGCCTTGCGAGCGATCAACTCGGAATGAGGGCCCTTGGGTGATCCGCCTTTCATCGTCACAAAGTGGAGGATTGATTTATATTCTTTTATCCCACTTCATATTGATTAACTTCATTTTAAGATAGCACTACACATTGGGATATTTTTGTGTTTTCTCTCCACATGAACATTCTTATTGAGGAGCCTGTGCACCTGTGAAGACTAAGAAAATATTCATAGAGACTATTATCGAGATTTTGGGAACGGAAATATTTTCCATAACCTTTAAAAATTAGCGCATATGAATATCACCAATTATATTGTATCATTGTTTTTCTGGTTTTGATAACACTAGAAGATATTACGTAGCTGGGAGCGTTGAACCCCCTGGGATTACTGTGATTACAGGCTGGTCCGTAGTCACAGCAAAGGATATACGTTCTCTGGCCCTATACTGTACAGCGCCTCTGCATTGAGCTTCCCATATTCCCACAGGAGTGCTGTACAGTTACACAGTACAGCTATTTCCTCCCTTATTGTCATATTGTGAACCCTCTAATATATCTAATATCTGTGGGCATTGAATCGGAGACTCAATTTTGGCTGCTTCCCGGCCCTGAGCGGCCTTCGGATCACGGGGGGAGCCTCCCCTTACTAAGTGCCTCCCATCTGTATGTAGCACTCACCCTGCTTTTGGTGCCCCTCTCCTAGCGCTCTCACCTCCTACTAGATGCTGCTGAGACACGTCGCAACCCCAGCGACGCCAGTGCCACCCACCATTTTGGATCCCTATATCCTGGAACTTTGTGGTGACTGCATCCTACAAGTTCGTCCTGTTATGGTTTACCTTTGCTGACTGGACTTTGGGCTCCCCAGTCTCTCTGGGTCATTTACCTGATTGTGGACCCGTGTTGTTTAACATTGTTACTGCGTGTCTGCCCTAAGCACTCCATCTTTGCCGCACTGTCTTTTACCTAATAATGCCGCCCTGACCACCTTATTTCCCGAGCCAGAGCTTACTTCTCTATCAATGGGTAATCTGATATTACTCTTCTACTACCTATAACTACTACAGTAAATACAGTAAATATCTTGTGGTATTATGAGCCATATTGCACCGAAAACTAAGAAAAAAGGACCTCAGGAAATCTCTCATCACTTACTTTGACAAGAAAAGCAGCTCTCAATCTCCTAATAGCCCATCCCAGCCATCTGTGATGGACCAATCATCATCACCTGCTACTAGGGGGGATATTCAGACCCTTCAGGCTTTTATAATGTACCTCAAGGAATCTTTTACCACTGCCCTGCAAAAAGCTGTAGGTGAACTCAAAGCAGACATGATGGAACTTTAATCCCATACCGCTTCTCTTGAAACCCAAGTGGAACGGGTCCAGGAGGTCCAGGAACATATTGGCAATGATATTAACTATTTCTACACTGAATTGGATCTCCTCAGGTATAAGAATAAAGATTTGGAAAATTGGGAAAGACGAAACAACGTTCGTATTTGCAACGTTCCGGAAACAGTGGCCTCCGGTGAGCTAGAACCCTACCTCCTACATATGTTTACTCACCTTCTCCCGCCTGAAGATGCTTCTGCTTTTCAAATTGAGAGGACATAGAGCCCTACGGCCCAAACCGAAAGGACACTGACCCCCCCCAGGGATGTAATCCTTAAATTGCTTTTCTTCAAGATCAAGAACCTGATTTCTATGGCCAGTAGATCCTCCTGTATTTTGTTTGAAGGTTTGAAGCTCCAAATATTTAAGGATCTAGCCCCTTCCACTATAGCGAAGCGCAGGGACCTGCACTTGGTGACTGCTCTGCTTAGAGAAAATGGATATAAAATGGATATAAATATAAATGGGGATTTTCGTTCCGCATTCAAGTGGAGATTAAGGGGAAGCCCTATTACATAAAGATACCGGATGAAGGAAAAGATCTTCGCAAGCTGAACATTAACTTATCCTCTGGTCCGTCAAGGTGCTCACAGCCAGGACTCTCTGTCCTGAAACATTCTCGATGCAGATCTATTTGACGGTTTCCTGTTATTTCCTACTATAGGTTGTATGTCATGTTATGTACCATTGACTGATATCAAAGCTCTGGTAATGTATGTACTCATTTTGTTCACACAATGTGTTCTGCATTCTTTTTGTACCCTACCTTGCTCAATATTAGCTTCGCTTTATGTTATTTACTCTGCTTACCCATAATACCCACACTTTTCTAAAAAGCAATGTAGCCACACACCGCCAAGCGTCACCACCCCCAATTTTAGGGATTATTGTATTTGTAATAGTGTATTTTACTTTGTGACTCGGGTTTATCCCGGAATTCTGAATCCCACACTCTACCTCTCCCCTTTTTGTAAGAGATCATTTGTAGTTGTCAGCCTTGCTTTTGGGCTGTACCAATTACTTCCCTCCTGCCATTACCTCACTTTTGTTTACTAGCAGTGATTATATTTTTATAGCAAAGTCCAGACCCCCCTCCCTCCCCCCCCCCTTCCTCTCTCTCCTGACCATGCAATTTACATGCCTTACCATTAACACTAAGGGCCTTAACACTCCACAGAAGCCCTCTCACTTGTTCCGTTCATTAAAGCGCCTTCGGGGCGACTGTATTTTTCTTCAGGAAACCCACCTCAAATCAGGGTGTCATCCCTCTATAGCCTCCAAACACTACCCGAATGTATATTACTCTAACAATGTCTCTAAACGGAATGGAGTGGCCATATTGCTCCGTTCCATGTTTCCTTTTCTGTTTTCTGACTACAAAAGTGACCCTGAGGGTTGAATTCTTATTCCCAAGGGAAATTTGGGACATGAGGAGGTGACCCTAGCTAACATTTATGCCCCTAACTCAGGCCAGTCCCAGTTTTCCAATCATTTTTTTCATATCCCTTCGGCATTTAGAAGCGGTAAAACACTCTTAGGTGGGGATTTCAATACAGTTCAACATCCCTCGTTAGACAAATCTGGTACCTACAATAAAAGGTCCCAAATCCAGGGCTCTGCAGCTCGACGTAAACACATGGCCAAGGCTGGCCAATTTGACTTCTGGACATCCCTCAATCCCTCAGTAAGGGACTATACTTTCTACCCTAAACCCCCCCCCCCCCCCCCGACACCTGCTCCCGTATTGATTTTTTCCGGGTTGAGCTTCTCTTTCTCAAACCGCGATTCACTCCTCCATTTTTCCTAACTCATGGTCTGATCACTCCATTCTTGAAGTTTCTTTTGGCTCTTAGAGTCCACCTCGGGAAGGCCCTCCTGGAGACTAAATGAAACCCTCCTGAAACTTCCTCAGTTTCAGGATATGGTAAAGGATCGCTTGCAGGAATACTTCCTTCTTAACTCCTCTGAGGGTATCCCTGTCCCCACGGTTTGGGAGGTACATAAGTCTGTGATTACGGGACATATAATTAAATTTGCCTCCCGCCGTAAGAAAGCTCAAGAAGCTTTGATAACTCCTCTTAACTCAACTATTGCTTCTCTAGACCAAGAGCATAAGAGAACAATGTCCAAAAATATTTTGTCTCAACTCTCTCAGAAATGGGCAGAATTACAAGTGCTTCTTGACGAACGTGTTGAGAGGAGTCTCAAATGGGCCAATCAAATGTTTTACGATAAGAGTAATAAAGCACACACCTTACTAGCCCGTAGACTTAGATCTAAACGGGCATCACAGATTATCTCTGCAATCAAGGGTCCCTCCACTGCTATGCTTTATAACCCCAAAGATATTGATGGTACATTTACTCATTACTATAAAGCTTTATATAATTTATCTGCCCCATCTGACACTGAATCCCATGTTCAGGGAATTCAATAATATCTGGGCTCGTGTGCGCTTCCTAGTATCTCTGAATCTACGGCCCGAGCCTTGGGTGTAGATATCACAGAGGAGGAACTTGCCTCGGGTCTTAAATCACAGAAACTGTCTAAGGCCCCTGGCCCTAATGGTCTTACAATGTCCTGCTATAAATCGTTCATGCAGCAACTTTCTCCACAGTTGTCCCGCCTGTTCAATTCCATTCTACATGGTGCCTCCTTTCATCCTGATTCTACTGCATCTAGAATTATCATAATTCCCAAATCTGGGAAAGACCCCTCTCTTTGCGCTAGCTATCGTCCCCTGATCAACACAGACGTTAAACTATTTGCCAAGATTTTGGCCACTAGGCTGAATTAAGTTTTATCCTCTTTAATAGATCCTGACCAAGTAGGCTTCATCCCTCAACGCCAAGTCTCAGATAACACTAGACGTACTATAGATTTAATACATTACTCCACCACCCATTGCATTCCATCAGTGGTCTTGGCCCTGGACGCAGAAAAGGCATTTGACCGCCTATTATGGCCTATTATGTTTAACACATTAGCCTCAGTAGGTATTTCGGGAAAATTTATGCAGGCCATAAGGGCTCTGTCAAAGTCGAAAAATATTGCAGTACACACATCACGTACGAACTACACACAGATGGCCTCCGCGCGTGTACTTGTTCTGCTGTGCGTGCACATATTCGCAATTTGCGTATAGTCGCTCCCGCGGTCGTGCGCATCAGTGCGTGGTATGGGTATTTATGGTAGAGTTTGTGAGCGCATGGAGAGCTATCAAAACACATTACATATTTAATCCAAATAGTGCACAATGTACACATAGTCCCCCTGCACCACACTAGAAAATAACAACAGTTTAAATGGTTTCAGAACAAGGGGATTCACCTTTACAGAATAGGAGGGGACAGAACAAGGTCATAATGTGATGTTTGGTATCCAGCTGTAGGGTATTTTAAGGGTAACATTCCGGTGTTGGTTTGAGGAAGATCGCATGTTCCTGCGGATAGTTATGTGCAGAAGCAGAATATAGATATAAACTGTATTTACTGTACATTATGTATGCGGCGGGAATCCAGAGGAGACCACCCACAAGAGCAGTTAGAACAGACATCGCCCACCAATTCAAATCGACCTATGTCCTCTCCTGTACTGTAAAAGTGCATTCCTGTGTCCAATGGACAAAGGGATTACAGTATCCATTGTATTGCTTTTGGAAGAATTGTATAAATAAAGCCTGCTGCAGCCTGGTCTGGCACAAGACTCACAACGTTATCTATTAGATTACGGAGGACCGGACCAGGAAGCGCACGCGAATATACTCACGTATGTACCATTGACTGTAGCCATTATTCTGTTATATTGTCTTATATTGTATTGTATATATTGTAACCCCCTTTCAGCAATATTACGCTGTGGTGTCGGAACCCAGTGATTTAACTACAAATCGGTGTTGTGTCTTCCTTTCCCCGCTATGGTTTATAAGTGTATTAGTAAAGCATTGCATTGCTGTATAAGGTTTAAAGCGTATTCATTGGGTGTGTACGCGCTGCGGGTGCATTGCACCATCAGGGCGGAGTTTGTACACAGAGTCTGTACATCGTACGGGACTCTGTACGCTAATATCGTAAAAAGCACGTAGCGTGTGTACCAAGTATAGCGGCCGCAGCGGCTAAAGGTTTAAAGTGTGTTTAGAGTGTATAGAAGGTATAGCTTTTCATTCCTGTATATAAATCGACATTATCAATTGAGGGCATCGTCCGGTTTTCCACATATTATTTGTTATGTGTGGTAAATATGGATCACACACTGAAGACTTTTTGTCTGAATGGGTACGTATGACTGACAAAGATAGGGTACCATTCCCTAAAGTGGGCAGTTTTGAACCAGAGGTATTGCAGAATTTAAGGATAAGGATATGTCTAATAAAATCCAGAAAACAAAGGATTAGACATACAGATTGTTTAAATTTATGGCAGCAAGAGGGGGATATTCAAAGAGAATTATCTCGCGCAGCAGGTTCCAAACCTAGCGGGAAAATAATGGTGACCGCACCACCACCACCACCGTATATTGTGGGGGAGAAAGTGGCTACAGACAATGGCACATTGGTACAAGATAAGAGTGTAATTGATAAATGTACTAATGCTAACCCTTGCCAGTTGTATCCCATTTAAAATTTTCCCCAGGACTGAGAGCAGGAAGATGAGCCCAGCACGATATCGGCACTCTCTCTAGCAGCCACCATACAAGACACTGAGGTGGGCACGGCCCAACCAACAAGAGCAGTAGTCAGGCCCCCTAGCGGAGGGATAAGTGAGGTTGTGACCACAGGTAAGTACGGTACTGTACATTATGCAGAAACCATAGCACCCCACATTGTAGAATCAAACCTGAATGATGTAATTGAATTAAATCCTGTCAGGGTGATTGCAGTCCCCAATGGGAAGACTGACGCTCAGGGAGTAACTCCCGTCAGGAACATTGCCATGCATTGTCCCTGGTCCCGGACAGAATTAAGGTAAATTATGTCAGAATTTCCTGATCCCAGAAAAGATCTAGTCGCATGCCAGAGGTTCATTAAAGAGTTAGGTAATGCCACCGAACCCACAAACAAAGATTGGCGAACAGTGCTACGGGTATGTTTACCCTCCAATATTGACCCCGCGAAGTTCATAACTGATTGTAACCTAGACGCAGAGGTACCTCTCACTGAGGAGTACACTCAGGAGAATGTGCGGCAAATAAATCTGCAATTAGGAGTATATTTCTCTACTGTTGTCAAATGGAATAAAATCTTTTCCATAAGACAAAAAGAAGGTGAAATGGCATCTGAATATTTCCATCGAGCACTGCAGGGAATGGCTAGATATACTGGGGTTGAGGATATTAAGGACAATGCACATCACAGGCAGGTAGCCGTTTCTGTATTAATGGACGGGTTGAAGTCACACTGAGGACAAGGGTACAGACCGCTCTACCAAACTGGAGAGGTATCTCAGTGGCTGCATTGAGAGAGTCCGCTGTCGAGCATGATAGGAACATCGTTAAACACAGGGAGTCACAGGGGGAAAAACTGATGACTGTAAGTATAGGCGCACTTACCACAAAGCGATATCAGCCGAAACCCCAGACCCCTGATGGTAAGTCACATGAAGCAACATGCTATAATTGTCACAAGGTAGGACATTACTCAAGGGAATGTAGGAATAAAGGTTCACATAATGTATACCAACCCCCTAGACCAGGATATGAACCACACTACAATACACATAATTGGGATCAGGGACCGCATAGGAGAAGTTACGAGCCACACGCAGGGGAAACAAGGAGGTACCCACCTAGGAGGGACTGGCAGACCTCTGAAAATTCTCAGCTACCCCCCTCACATATTGTAGCTGCCAGTGCGCTGCGGGAGGGTCTCACTACACAATAGGGGTTGGGCCACACCTGTAGTCTGCAGCCAGTGAAGTTGATTGCTAGCCTTGGTAGTGAACCTGAGGTCACGGTTGATGTAGCTGGTATACCATTAACTTTTCTTGTAGACACAGGGGCGGCCAGGTCAGTGTTAAATTCGACTGTAGGTATAAAAACCACGGGTAAAACAATTGCGGCAATGGGAGTAACAGGAACAGTGCAACACTACCCTTTGAGTAGACCTGCAGAGATTACGATAGGGCCCTTGCAAACCAAGCATTCGTTTTTGCTGGCTGCAGCGGCTCCGACTAACCTGCTTGGAAGAGATTTATTGTGTAAAATGCGGTGTGTCATATACTGTACTCATGAAGGTGTCTTCTTGGATATACCTGAGAATCACGTTCAGGAAGTACAAGATATATTAGACACCCCTCAAAGGCTAATGTCGCATTCTGCTGTTATAGACAAGTGTCCAGCAAAGGTAGAGTAAATGATCTCACATATACCAGGTTCCCTTTGGACCAAAGATGGACAAGACACTGGATTGATGGCGAATGTAGCTCTGGTAGTAGTGCAAGTAAAAGACGGTAGGATAGCTCCAAAAATCCCCCAGTATCCTCTGAAGCCAGAGGAAGAATTAGAAGTGTACCCCGTCATAAAGCGGTTGCTACAACAGGGCATACTAGTCAGGACGTCCAGCACGGCCAATAGTCCCATCTTCCCTGTGAAAAAGAGTGGGGGGAGGGGTTACAGGCTAGTGCAGGATCTAAGGGGGATAAACAAGATAGTTGAGAGCCAATTCCCTGTAGTGCCCAATCCAGCTGTCATCCTCATGCAAATTCCCCCTACTGCAAAATTTTTCACTGTCATTGACCTCTGTTCTACCTTCTTTTCTGTCCCTCTGCACCCTGACAGCCAATACCTCTTTGCATTTACATACAGGGGAGTGCAGTACACCTGGACTCGTCTTCCCCAAGGTTTCATTGACAGCCCAAGTATTTTCTCCCAGGCTTTGCATACTGTTTACAATCCTTTCAACCTGAGAGTGGATCAGTGCTAATACAGTATGTCGATGACTTATTGTTGTGTTCTGATTCACTCGAATCGTCCTTGAAAGACACAAAACAGCTTCTGTTTCATCTTTCCAATACGGGACACAAGGTTTCTAAGGATAAGTTGCAGTTGTGCCAGACCAGGGTAAAATATTTGGGACATTGCTTGACGCAAGGCCTTAGACACCTTACCGCTGATAGAATACAGGCGATTCGCGATATGACTCTGCCACAAACCCAGCAACAGATCCGCACTTTCCTTGGAATGTGTGAGTACTGCCGAAACTGGATCCCACGGTTCTCCATGCTGGCTTTACCTTTGCAAGAAATGGTCTCTTCGAACAAACCAGATCGGATCTCGCACACAGATGAGTCCGAACTGACATTTGAGAGACTCAAACAGTGCCTATCACAGGCACCTGCATTAGGTATGCCAGATTATGGGAAGCCCTTTGAATTATACAGTACAGAAAGTGCAGGGTGCGTGTCAGGTGTCTTAACCCAGAGACATGGTGATGCCAGCAGGCCGGTAGCTTACTACAGTGCACAGTTGGACACTGTAGCGCGGTCTCTCCCCACATGCTTGCGAAGTGTTGCAGCGATAGCTTTGCTAGGTTGTAAAAGCGAAGATGTAGTGTTAGGACACAACCTGACCATCCATACACCTCATGCAGTATCAGCCTTACTAAACTCCACCCAAACCAGACATGTCTCATCGGCACGGTTTACAAAATGGGAATTATCACTGATGGCCCCTGTAAACATCACCATTAAGAGATGCAGCGCACTAAATCCTGCAACTTACTTGCCAAGTGTCCCTGGACAGGCACAAAGGGTGGAGGATGAGAATGATGGTGAAGGAGGATTTAGTGCAGAGACTGATACGCATGATTGTATGGAATTCCTGAATCAGACTTTCACTGCGAGACCTGACATCAGTGACAACCCACTGGAAGGCGTAGACTTTACCTTTTACACTGACGGTAGTTGCCACAGACAGACAGAATCGGGAGACTTGTGTACTGGATACGCAGTTGTAGACGACAGAGGTATCAGAGAAGCTGAACCCCTGGGCCCACCGCACTCAGCACAAGTTGCTGAGCTGGTCGCCCTAACCAGAGCGTGTAAATTGGCCAAGGGTAAGTCAGCTAATATATACACAGAATCTAGGTATGCCTTTGGAGTGGTGCATGATTTTGGGGCCCTATGGTGCCTCAGAAATTTCATGACGGCAGCTGACACACCTGTAGCGCATGCGTCCCACATAAAAAGGCTTCTAACAGCTATACAAGAACCAGACAGAGTGGCTGTTATCAAGTGCAAAGCACACACTTACAACCAAGACCCAATTTCACTTGGTAACAGCCGGGCAGACGAAGCTGCTAAATCAGCAGCCAGCACCCCCATACAAACGAACATCACATTACTGATGACATTCAACACAATCAACACACAAAAATTAATTGAAATGCAAAATTTGTGTTCATCACAGGAAAAGGCGGTCTGGAGGTCAAAGGGGTATGGCCAGGAGTCCTCAGGACTCTGGACAGGTGGACACGGTAAGCCAGTGGCCCCCAGAGCATATCTTCCAGGTCTAGCTGAGGCAGCACACGGTCTGACTCACCTAGGCAAAGAGGGTATGTGCAAGCTAGTGAGAGCCTACTGGTGTGCGCCAGGATTCTCTTCTCATGCAGGTAAGAGAGCAATGACATGCCTTACTTGCTTGAGGAAGAATATTGGAAAGTCAATACCAACAGAACCATCCCATATCCCTCCGACAGACGGACCTTTTCAGGTAATACAAATTGATTTCATACAGTTACCACCCTGTAGGAATTTAAAATATGTGTTAGTCTGTATTGATGTATTTTCCAAGTGGGTAGAAGCGTTCCCTGCTGCCACAAATACTGCTACGTTCACTGCAAAGAAAATTGTGCAGGAATTTGTGTGTAGATATGGTATCCCTAGAATGATTGAAAGCGATAGGGGTACCCATTTTACAGGTGAAGTCTTTCAGGTTATTTGCAAACTAATGGGAATTAATAGCAAGCTGCATACTCCGTACCGACCACAGGCGAGTGCGAAGGTGGAGAGAATGAACAGCACTATTAAGAACAAGCTGAGCAAAGTGATGGCTGAGACTGGATTGTTGTGGCCAGAAGCTTTGCCACTAGTATTGTACAGCATCAGAACCACTCCCAGGTCCCCCCTTAACCTATCACCCTTTGAGATTCTTTTTGGTCGACAACCTCATGTAATGATAGACCCCCCCAGGATGATTTGAAATGCAATAATGAAGTGACTGTGAAATATTTGGTTGGGATGAGACAGCAGCTGAGAAATCAAAATAGAAATCTAAAGCTGGTGATTCCTGACCTACCGAACAGTAATTGTCATGACATTGAACCTGGGGATTATGTAATGATTCAAAATTTTCTACGCTCAGGTTGCCTCATTGACAGGTGGGAAGGACCGTACCAAGTCTTGCTAACCAGCACGACAGCATTAAAGGTTGCCGAAAGAGAGACTTGGGTCCACTCGTCCCACTGTAAGAAGGTCGCTGACAAACCCGTGACAAAGAGCAGAGTGTAGAGAACATCGTATCACTGGAGTGTCTGTTCCGGGAAGGTTGAGAGGCAGGACTGTTGAGACGGCACCTGAGCGCGGAGAACAACAAGACCAGAGGCGGTTGTCGCACCAGTTTTTTCTCTAACGTCCTAGTGGATGCTGGGGACTCCGTAAGGACCATGGGGAATAGACGGGCTCCGCAGGAGACAGAGCACTTTAAGAAAGAATTAGGAATCCTGGTGTGCACTGGCTCCTCCCTCTATGTCCCTCCTCCAGACCTCAGTTTGAATCTGTGCCCGGACGAGCTGGGTGCACTTTAGTGAGCTCTCCTGAGCTTGCTGAATAGAAAGTATTTTGTTAGGTTTTTTTATTTTCAGAGAGATCTGCTGGCAACAGACTCTCTGCTACGTGGGACTGAGGGGAGAGAAGCAGCCCTACTAACTGCGGATAGGTCGTGCTTCTTAGGCTACTGGACACCATTAGCTCCAGAGGGATCGAACACAGGAACGCACCCTTGGTCGTCCGATCCCAGAGCCGCGCCGCCGTCCCCCTCGCAGAGCCAGAAACCGGCGTGAGAAGCAAGTAGACTTCGAAAGCGGCGGCAGAAGACTCCAGTCTTCATATGAGGTAGCGCACAGCACTGCAGCTGTGCGCCATTGCTCCCACATTAAACCTGCACACTCTGATCACTGTAGGGTGCAGGGCGCAGGGGGGGGGCGCCCCGGGCAGCAATTAAGTACCTCTTGGCATAAAAAAGCATATATACAGTTGGGCACTGTATATATGCATGAGCCCCCGCCATTATTTTACACAAAATCGCAGGACAGAAGCCCGCCGCTGAGGGGGCGGGGCTTCTTCCTCAGCACTCACCAGCGCCATTTTCTCTCCACAGCTCCGCTGAAAGGAAGCTCCCCAGGCTCTCCCCTGCAGAAGCACGATAGAAGAGGGTGAAAAAGAGAGGGGGGCACATAAATTTGGCGTAACAAAAATGTATACAGCAGCTACTGGGTTAACACTACATTACTGTGTGATTCCTGGGTCATATAGCGCTGGGGTGTGTGCTGGCATACTCTCTCTCTGTCTCTCCAAAGGGCCTTGTGGGGGAACTGTCTTCAAATAGAGCATCCCCTGTGTGTGTGGTGTGTCGGTACGTGTGTATCGACATGTCTGAGGTAAAAGGCTCCCCTAAGGAGGAGATGGAGCAAATATGTGTGCGAGAGGGTGTCTCCGTCGACAACGCCGACACCTGTTTGGATACATGTAATTGCACAAAAGATTAGAGAACAGACAGGAAATCTACCCATGTCTGTCCCTATGGCGCAGAGACCTTCAGAGTCTCACGATGCTCACTATCCAAAATAATAGACACTGATATCGACACGGAGTTTGACTCCAGTGTCGACTACGATAATGCAAAGTTACAGCCAAAATGGCAGAAATGTATTCAATATATGATTATTGTAATAAAGATGATTTGCATATCACTGATGCCTCATCTGTCCCTGACACAAGGGTACACATTTTAAGGGGAAGAAAGCTGAGGTAAATCTCCCTCCTCTCCTGAGGAAAAAGAGCGGGAATCTCCAGACAAGAGACTGCAGCTTCCCACAAAGAATTCTCAGGCAGTATCCTTTCCCCACTAGGGCCAGGATGTGATGGGAATCTTCCCCTAGGGTGTCACGTTTGCCCAAAAGGTAGCCCTAGCTATTCTCAGGGATCCTGCAGATAGCGTGCACATTTTGGTACACTACTCAGACCGGCGATTGTGTCGGCATGGGTTTATAGCGCTGTGGCGGCGTGGACAGGTACCTTATCAGCAGAAATTGAGACCCTAGGATGTATATATATATATATTTATATATATATATGTATATATAGAGATATGTATATATATATATATATATATATATTAAAGATGCTGTCTTAAGAGATATATATCATAAAACATGCCTAAAGAGACATGAGTATACTGGGTCCTAGAGGCAAAGCTATGTCGATCTCTGCTTGACGTATCCTGTAGAATATGCAATGGACAGATTATGCCAACTTAAGTGGCATATGGAAGGCTGAGGATTGTGTGGAGAAGGGTTCTCGGACCTGGTCTCCACAGCTATAGCTGGTAATTCTGATATTTTGCCTTATATTCCTGCACAGCCTAGGAAAGCACGTCATTATCAAATGCAGCCTTTCGAACAAAGAAACAAGAAAGTCCGAGGTGCGTCCTTTCTTGCCAGAGGCGGGGGCAGAGGAAACCAGCTGCACAACACAGCTGGTTCCCAGGAACAGAAGTCCTCCCCGGCCTCTACGAAAGTCCACCGCATGTCGCTGGGGCTCCACAGGCAGAGCTAGGCCCGGTGGGGGCACGCTGTCGTAAGTTCAGCCACAAGTGGGTTCACTCCCTGTTAGATCCCTGGGCAATAGATATTGTGTCTCAGGGATACAAGCTGGACTTTGAGAAGATGCCTCCTCACTGACGGCCCTGCCGGCTTCCCCCCCCCCCCCCCCCCGAGAGGGAAACAGGGTTAACTGCAATTCACAAACTATATCTTCAACAGGTGGTGGTCAAGGTTCCCCTCCTTCAACAAGGAGGGGGTTATTATTCGACCATGTTGTAGTCCCGAAACCAGATGGTTCGGTCAGACCCATATTGAATTTGAAATCCCTGAACATATACTTGAAACGGTCAAGTTCAAGATGGAATCGCTCAGAGCGGTCATCGCAAGGGAGGGGGACTTTATGGTGTCTCTGGACATAAAGGATGCTTACCTTCGTGTCCCCATTTATCCACCTCATCAGGAGTACCTCAGATTTGTGGTACAGGATTGTCATTACCAATTCCAGATGTTGCCGTTTGGTCTGTCCACGGCACCGAGAATATTTACCAAGGTAATGGCAGTAATGATGGTGCTCCTGCGAAAGCAAGGAGTCACAATTTTCCCATACTTGGACGATCTCCTCATGAAGGCGAGGTCCAGAGAGCATTTGCTGATTAGTGTAGCACGCTCTCGGGAAGTGTTACAACAGCACGGCTGGATTCTGAGTATTCCAAAGTCGCAGCTGATTCCTACGACGCGTCTGCCCTTCCTGGGCATGATTCTGGACACAGACCAGAAGAAGGTTTTTCTCCCAACGGAGAAGGCTCAGGAACTCATGACACTGGTCAGAGACCTCTTAAAACCAAAACAGGTGTCGGTGCATCACCGCACGAGAGTCCTGGGAAAGATGGTGGCGTCATACGAGGCCATTCCCTTCGGCAGGTTCCATGCGAGGACCTTTCTATGAGATCTGTTGGACAAGTGGTCCTGATCGCATCTACAGATGCATCGGCTGATCACCCTATCCCCCAGGGCCAGGGTGTCTCTTCTGTGGTGGCTGCAGAGTACTCACCTTCTCGAGGGCCGCAGGTTCGGCATTCAGGACTGGGTCCTGGTGACCACGGATGCAAGCCTCCGAGGGTGGGGGGCAGTCACTCAGGGAAGAAGTTTCCAAGGGCTGTGGTCAAGTCAGGAGACTTGCCTTCACATCAATATCCTGGAACTAAGGACCGTATACAACACCCTAAGTCAAGCGGAGACCCTGCTTCGCAACCAATCGGTGCTGATTCAATCAGACAACATCACCGCAGGGCTCATGTAAACCGCCAAGGCGGCACAAGGAGCAGGGTGGCGATGGCGGAAACCACCAGAATTCTTCGATGGGCGGAGTATCACGTACGAGCACTGTCAGCAGTGTTCATTCCGGGAGTAGACAACTAGGAAGCAGACTTCCTCAGCAGGCACGACCTCCACCCGGGAGAGTGAGGACTTCATCAAGAAGACTTTGCGCAGATTGTAGGTCGGTGGGAACTGTCACAGGTGGACATGATGGCATCCCGCCTCAACAAAAAGCTAAAGAGGTATTGCGCCAGGTCAAGAAACCCTCAGGTGATAGCTGGAGACGCACTGGTGACACCGTGGATGTTCCAGTCGGTTTATGTGTTTCCTCCTCTTCCTCTCATACCCAAGGTGCTGAGAATCATAAGAAAAAGAGGAGTGAGAACAATACTCATTGTTCCGGATTGGCCAAGAAGGACTTGGTATCCAGAGCTGCAAGAAGTGCTCACCGAGGACCCGTGGCCTCTGCCTCTAAGGCAGGATCTGTTGCAGCAGCGACCTTGTCTGTTCCAAGACTTACCGCGGCTGCGTTGACGGCATGGCGGTTGAACGCCGGATCCTAGTAGAAAAAGGGATTCCGGATGAGGTTATTCCTACGCTAATAAAGGTTAGGAAGGACGTGACGGCTGAACATTATCACCGTATACGGCGAAAATATGTTGCTTGGTGTGAGGCCAGGAATGCCCCTACAGAGGAATTCCAGCGGGGCCGTTTCCTTCACTTCCTACAGTCGGGAGTGACTTTGGGCCTAAAATTGGGGTCCATTAAGGTCCAGATTTCGGCCCTATCCATTTTCTTTAAAAAAAAAACTAGCTTCTCTACCTGAAGTTCAGACGTCTGTAAAGGGAGTGCTGCATATTCAGCCCCCGTTTGTGCCTCCAGTGGCACCTTGGGATCTTTACGTGGTGTTGAGTTTCCTGAAATCACACTGGTTTGAGCCGCTTAAAACCGTGGAGTTAAAATATCTCACGTGGAAAGTGGTCATGCTATTATCCTTGGCTTCGGCTAGGCGTGTGTCAGAATTGGCGGCTTTGTCACAAAAAAGCCCCTATTTGGTTTTCCATATGGACAGGGCAGAATTGCGGACTCGGCCGCAATTTCTGCCAAATGTCGTGTCATCTTTTCATATGAACCAACCTATTGTGGTGCCTGTGGCTACTCGTGACTTGGAGGATACCGAGTTACTGGATGTAGTCAGGGCTTTGAAGGTTTATGTAGCCAGAACGGCTAGAGTCAGGAAAACTGAGTCGCTGTTTATCCTGTATGCATCCAACAAGCTGGGTGCTCCTGCTTCAAAGCAAACTATTGCTCGCTGGATCTGTAACACGATCCAGCAGGCTCATTCTGCGGCTGGATTGCCGTTTCCAAAATCAGTAAAAGCCCACTCCACAAGGAAGGTGGGCTCTTCTTGGGCGGCTGCCCGAGGGGTCTCGGCATTACAGCTTTGCCGAGCGGCTACTTGGTCAGGTTCAAACACCTTTGCAAAGTCCTACAAGTTTGATACCCAAGGAGGACCTTGTGTTTGCTCATCCGCACTCTCCCGCCCGTTTGGGAGCTTTGGTATAATCCCCATGGTCCTTACGGAGTCCCCAGCATCCACTAGGACGTTAGAGAAAATAAGATTTTACTTACCGATAAATCTATTTCTCGTAGTCCGTAGTGGATGCTGGGCGCCCGTCCCAAGTGCGGACTTCTTCTGCAATACTTGTATATAGTTATTGCTTAAATAAGGGTTATGTTATGGTTGCATCAGGTTTGTCTGATGCTCTGTTGTTGTTCATACTGTTAACTGGGTAAGTTTATCTCGAGTTATACGGTGTGATTGGTGTGGCTGGTATGAGTCTTACCCTGGATTCCAAAATCCTTTCCTTGTACTGTCAGCTCTTCCGGGCACAGTTTCCTTAACTGAGGTCTGGAGGAGGGACATAGAGGGAGGAGCCAGTGCACACCAGGATTCCTAATTCTTTCTTAAAGTGCCCTGTCTCCTGCGGAGCCTGTCTATTCCCCATGGTCCTTACAGAGTCCCCAGCATCCACTACGGACTACGAGAAATAGATTTACCGGTAAGTAAAATCTTATTTTTTCCTTTTTCCATCTCCCACTACCCTCCTTCTCTTTCTCCTTAATTATATCACGGCCATGACGGGTGGGTACTGTATCACTTTGGCAACTCAATATGGTGTGAAGTGCTGTACGTATATTACAAACAGCCAGAGGCGGAACTACCGGCAGTGCAGGCAGTGCACTGCACTGGGGCCCGCCTCTGTCCAGGGGCCCAAGCATGTAATGAGTCAAACTGACTCATTACATGCCGCTGTGCGCTGCAGGCAACCGCTGCCCGCAGCGCACAGCCGCCCGGAGATAGGAGCTGAGCAGCGGTACAGACGGGGGAAGGAGGAGGGAGCCGGAGGACGGAGCCGCAGCAGCGCTTTGTTACTGGTGGAGGCGCTGCTGCTGCTGCTCCTCTGCTTCCCTATAGGCTGTCTTCCGAGAACAGCCTATAGGGAAGCAGAGGGGCAGCAGCAGCAGCGCCTCCACCAGTAACAAAGCGCTGCTGCGGCTCCGTCCTCCGGCTCCCTCCTCCTCATTCTCTACTGCCCGGGAATCGTCGTCTGACGCAGCTGCACCGAGGAGCCTGAGGGTAAGTATACTTCTTTCTTTCTTT
This sequence comes from Pseudophryne corroboree, assembly GCF_028390025.1. NCBI lineage: Eukaryota > Metazoa > Chordata > Amphibia > Anura > Myobatrachidae > Pseudophryne > Pseudophryne corroboree. The sequence continues at coordinate 753,995,090 of NC_086449.1, forward strand.
CTTTCTTTCTTTCTTTCTTTCTTTCTTTCTTTCTTTCTTTCTTTCTTTTTCTTTCCTTCTTTCTTTTTCTTTCCTTCTTTCTTTCTTGTGCCTGCCTGCCGCAACGTGTAAAAAGGGGGGACTACCTGCCGCACTGTGTAAAAAGGGGGGACTGCCTGCCGCAATGTGTAAAAAGGGGGGACTACCTGCCGCAATGTGTAAAAAGGGGGGACTGCCTGCCGCAATGTGTAAAAAGGGGGGACTGCCTGCCGCACTGTGTAAAAAGGGGGGACTGCCTGCCGCAATGTGTAAAAAGGGGGGACTACCTGCCGCAATGTGTAAAAAGGGGAATCTGCCTGCCGTAATGTGTAAAAATGGGGACGCTGTCTGCCGTAATGTGTAACAAGGGCACGCTGTCTGCCGTAATGTGTAAAAAGGGCACGCTGTCTGCCGTAATGTGTAACAAGGGCACGCGGTCTGCCGTTATGTGTAAAAAGGGGTAATCTGCCCGACGCTATGTGTAAAAATGGGGAATCTGCCTGCCGTAATGTGTAAAAAAGGGGGGCTGCCTGACGCTATGTGTAAAAATGGGGAATCTGCCTGCTGCTATGTGTAAAAAGGAGGAATCTGCCTGCCGTAATGTGTAAAAATGGGGACGCTGTCTGCCGTAATGTGTAACAAGGGCACGCGGTCTGCCGTTATGTGTAAAAAGGGCACGCTGTCTGCCGTTATGTGTAAAAAGGGCACGCTGTCTGCTGTAATGTGTAAAAAGAGGAATCTGTTCGCTGTAAGGTGTAAAAGGGTCTCTACCTGGTGTAGTGGTGCTACTGTGCGGCGTAATTTGAATAATGGAGACTACTGTGTTGGTATTATTTTGTGGCCACACCCCTTCCCCATGAAGCCACGCCACTATGTATTTTTGCGCGCGCCTACGGCGCGCACGGCCCCCGGGGTGGACTTGGATGGGGGGGGGGGCCCAAAGCATTTTGTCGCACCTGGGCCCACCGCTTGCTTGTTCCGCCACTGCAAACAGCACTGATGACCCAACCGAGATTATCGATCAAAAGATGGACGATATCTTGCAGTTGAAGTGGGAGTTCCGGAGGAGACACAACCTTACCCTGACGGCTGTGGGTAATGAGCTGACCGACTGGGTCTCCTGGTTGAACCCACAAAATTGGTTCTCAGGATTAAGAGAGTGGGCTCAAAATGTTATTATGAGTGTAGGGAAGTTTCTCCTTTGTATCCTGGGAGTCGTCATAATTATTGGCTTGATATTTAGGTGTGTTCGAATTCTGACGCGGCGAAAGCACGGCACAAAGTTGATGAGTTTAAGGAGCGAGGGCATTGTTATAGCAGCAGATTTAATTTACGACCCATCCATAGAGACAATGTTATGATAAGGATTGCAAATGAATTCCATGGCCTGTTTCTTTCACCCGTTTTTCTTTTGTCTCCCCCTCTGCCCAGATACACCCATCCGGAAAAGACATCAGCCCTACCCAAGAATATTTATATAAATGTTTATGTGAATGTATTTTAGATATGTGTCTTATCTTCATCTCTGCAACCTCCAGTTAATAGCACACAGTCGACAGGTGATATCCACATATACTAGCACTCACATATGTTCCCCCTCCATGTATCATCAAGTAAATGTGCACCCCATTTGTTTTAACAAGAAGCCGAAAAGAGCTCGTTATTGTTTGTTGGCCCATTTACACTGACCCTTGATACGGGATGAGAAGGATTTAATGTATACTTCGCAATACCTCAAAGCTTCCTTCGTTGTTGCTTTTTTTTTTTTGCTTACTAGCTGCATATTGAATGGATATTTTGTTGTATGTTGTATGTTTTTGTGTACTTATTGTTGCTCACTGATATTGTAATGGTCATATTTTATAGCACACCTTTTGTATTGACTGTTTTTCTCTTTCTAAAATAAAATAAAAAAATATTATTTAAAAAAAAACGATATCTGCAGTTGTTGGAATGGTCAGCGCCACTGACTGTTCATACATCTGCCGGCATAGACTGTCCATACATCTGCCGGCACATCGGCGCACTATCTTGTAGCTGCACCAAAAAACAGAACACACTCCGCAGCCACCATACATCTGGGAAGCGGTATCTGTGGCACATAATTTGTGCAGATACCAAGGCAGCCATAAGGGGAAGACTGTGGAGACTGGAGTCCCGGGCTTTTACAGAGAGAGGGCCCACCCCTGGCTCCTAACGCCAATAACTGCAGAGCTGCACAAGTCTGTGAATCAACAGCAGGCTGGTGCGCAGGAAGGACTTCTTAAAACAAGCCTTATCTGCGCATCGGCTCTCTGTGAACGGTTCCTGCAGGTCCGCAACGCTCCACCTATATGTTACGTCACAATGTATGACATCACATAGAGGTTGAGCAGTGTGGCAGAATCTTTTTTTGGGGGGAGGGAGGGGCCCTGTCTATTTAGTCAGTCCCGGGCCCCATAATTTCTGATGGTAGCCCTGGCAGATACTGCTGGAAGCACAGAGCGCCTCTTCATACATCTCCCCCTAAGTTTCTAATTAGTTCTGCGCAAACCATTTTCCCAGGTCACATATATACCTCTTGGTTGTCACCTTCAGCTATGGTGTCCTCTGTGTTTTAATCCCCACCATCCCAATTAGGGGCTTTTATGTATTGAGATTGTTCAATATAGACTGCAGGTATTGACATTAACCACTCGACTGTGATAATTATTCAGAGAAATTGTGTTTAATGATGTCACTGTACACATGTAAACATTGACATAATTCTGATGAAGAAAGTAATTGGATATGGTTGAGTGGTGCTGGGAGCAACTGTAGCTCTGAAGTGGTTAAAGAGAATGTTCAATTAGATATAAAGTGTTTAAAAATATATGTGACATTATCCCTGACCTCATTTTCTCTCAAGTGGAAAAGACGGATCAAGAAAATTGTAAAATCTAAAGCCGTAGAAGTTGTTACAAAAAATGCTTTAATTTATTTATGTATTATAAAAAAAAATTAATCTATTATTAATTATTAGATATTTAATTTTTTTCCTTTTTTAAGTATATCTTTAAAGATACGTAATTGGGAGTTTCTTCAGCCCTCTAAATAATACACAACTGCAGCCTGTGCTGTATATACCTATGAGTCCCACACACTCAAATAGATCAATATGCAGTTATATTCCTGAAATCCAGAAAGACATTGAAATTCTGACGGTCAAAATCCTAACCGCTGGCCAAACAACCCTCTTGGGTGGTGGTCCACCCGAGGAGCAATAGAACTTTGTGGGTCACCACCGTGCCTGAAGCTTGGAGAGTGCAGCGAGCCAGTGAGGGGACATGCTGCGCTCAAGGTTGGGGTTCCAGCTGTTGGGATTCCGGCGTCGGTATTTCAAACGCTGGGATGCCATCAGTTGGGAATTCATACTGACCCCAATAGATCAATAGACAGGTAAATATGGATTTGGCACTATGGAGGTGGGGGAAAGGATAATACTGTGGAAGAGTATATATATTCTACAAGTCCTGAGAACAGAATACTGTAATGTGTATATGATAAATGTATAATACAATATCAACTGCATATATCGAATGTTTTCAAGATATACCATGTTTCCAATATTATTTGTCAAACTCTAGTCCAGTAAATACAATATTCTATACAAAATGGACTGAAGATTGTATATATTGGGGGGCAGACAAGCCCTGTGCACCTCCCAAGGGCTTGCACTCCTGCTTAAATAGAGGAGAATTGACCATTGCATACAATTTACTTATGTTAGTATTCTCCATGGATGTCCCCTCATCATGTTCTTGAGAATTTCTCCAACTCTGGGGGTAATTCCAAGTTGATCGCAGCAGGATTTTTGTTAGCAGTTGGGCAAAACCATGTGCACTGCAGGGGAGGCAGATATAACATGTGCAGAGAGAGTTAGATTTGGGTGGGTTATTTTGTTTCTGTGCAGGGTAAACACTGGCTGCTTTATTTTTACACTGCAATTTAGATTGCAGATTGAACACACCCCACCCAAATCTAACTCTCTCTGCACATGTTAAATCTGCTTCCCCTGCAGTGCACATGGTTTTGCCCAATTGCTAAAAAATGTCCTGCTTCGATCAACTTGGAATTACCCCCTCTGTTCTTGGACTCTTTAGCAAAAGAACCTTCCTCAAATTAATAAAACAGAAAAACAGGATGCAATTACCCTCATTTTTATTCCATACACTTTAGAGCCAATGCACTTAAAATGTTAAAAGATTCATAAATGTACCCAAAATACAAATGTTGCAAGTTCTCCTACTAAACACAAATGGTAATGTGCTTTCAGAAACAGTGTCCTAGATGTCAGCCCTTGAATGAAGACTCTTTGACTCATTCATTGAAAATTCCTTTATAGTTCAGCCAACTTGAATATACTAAAGTGAGAACTCGTGGCGCTACCGTAACCACAAACACATTCAGAAAAGAGTGGTCTATTATTCACAGAGACCAAGATAAAATCCACTTACACAGATAAAACTGGATTCTAGAACAATAAAAGAAATAAACACAATAGTGTAATATGAAATGATAAAAATCCAAAGCGTGCTTTTATTGGTTCCACTCACATAGATGAGGTTTTATCTGTGCATATCATCCTCATAAGAGGTATATCCAGAAATCATCAGCAGGGTAGTAGTTGAAATTAATCTGTGCACATCATCCTCATGAGAGGAATATCCAGAAATCACCAGCGAGATACTGAAGACTTAAAAAGACCAATATAGTGCAATACAGCCTTAAAAGGAACAAAATGTAATAAAAAATACACTCACAATTTAAAAAACATAAAGGGCATATATCACCAAACAAGTGGTGTGTCAAATGGTATCCCGCCGCTGCATCGACCCGAAATCCCTCTGCATCCAAAAGGAAATCCCAACTGTCAGAGACGTTTGGTGTAGAGCCGATTACCAGGTATTAAGAGCGCAGGAATCCCAAATGGAGAATTGCTTAAACGCGTTTTCGGTCCTAAGACCTTCCTCAGAAGCATAGGGCCAGAGAGTGAGACAACTCCCTTTTGTACCCTCTTAATCAGCTTGACACAAAATACCCTTTTCAAATTAAAAACACCTGTACACTTTTAAATGAGATGTCTCCCAGACAGGAAGTGCGTGACCGGAAATGACGCTTTTGCATTCCACAGGTCCTCCGCTCCTTCCTGTTTGCGTTCCACCCTACATACATTTATTCTAATACATAACATCAGAAAGATAATAAAACCAAAAGTATGAAACAACTCCCCTAAATATCCTCAACTTGACACAGAACACCTTTCTCAAATAAAAAGCGCCTGTACACTTTTAGATAAGAGGTTTCCCAAACAGGAAATAATCTCTCTGATATTTTATCTGAAGCGAGGGGTATCATGCTGTCCTGTCAGTCCCTATAGTAGGTGTTCCTGAGAAGGATTTTCCATTGCTAAATGATACCACTGCCCTTGTGGTTACTGGGTAACAAATCCTACAAATCACTGATGATAAGAGGATTCCACTACTGAGGCTAAGCATACTGATATGTTCACACGTCAGACGGTAATTAAAACTCTGTTACCACAATCTGACCATTAAGTGTACATCAGACAAGACTCCTGGTCTAATACAGGGAAGACATTCCCCCTGTCTACAACGGCATTAGCTCGATATCCTCCCCCTGCAGAGTTATATAACGAGTAGGTAATTCACTGCTAGTGAACTCATGTGTCACCCATCAGGTGTCATCCACTGTGCCTCTCACCACTGTCCCCTCACTGTAGGAACCAACAGGTAAGCATGCGGAGGGATGCCTGAAGTCTATTACTCCCTTACGGGTGTTGTACATAGACAACAAATGCGTCCTCTTGGGGCTGCAAAATGGATTGATGACTGGATCAGGCATTAGAGGAAGAGCTGCCTGAGGATATATCTGACAATGCCAGACATTCCCTGTCTCACAATACCACCTCCACCTTTTTCTTCACCAGGAGGCGTCCCCTGAAGCGGGTGTGTTGGCTGCTAAGGCGTCAAGTTCATCTGTCCTGGCTCGCCATATTCTGTGGTTAAGGTCGTGGATGGTGGACCTGGACTCCAAAAGTCCTTGGAGGTATTCCCCTTTTACTGGGGACATCTTATTTGGGGAAGACCTAATTAAAAATTTGGTCTGAATCGGCGGCTACTATGACTTCCTTTCTCGCAAATGCTACTCCTTCTGCACAGAAGGCAAAAGGTACCACTTTTCCCTGCTTTCGGCCTTACGGGAAAGCGAAGGTCATGCATACCCGAGATTGTCTCGTGCTCCCAACAACCACTAAGCCCAAGGCCTAACATTCCTAAGCTGCTTGTCAGCCTGCTTCTCATGACAAGCCTGCTTCATGACAGGACAGGCCTCCCCCTGGGGGAACCCAGGGTGGGGGTCCGACTTCTACGATTCATCCAGGTCTGAGGTCTGGTTAATGACCACTTCAGACGCATGGGTGCGAGAAGTTGACTCTCAAGGGTACACTGTCTCTTCCCAGAGACGTCCCCCTTGCCAGTTCTGCACATCGGTTATCCCTTCAGATCCGTTAAAGGCGGAAGCTCTACTGATGGTTGTGCGTTCCCTCCTGGATACAGGAGTGGTAGTGCCGGTACCTCAATTCCAGAGGGGCAGAGGATACTACTCAACCCTGTTTGTAGTCCCAAAACTTGATGGGTCTTTCCGGCTTATTTTCAACCTCAAATCACTGAACAAGTTTGCAAGAGTGTCCAAGTTCTGTATGGAAACACTGCGCTCAATTGTACTGGCCATGGACCCGGAGACTATATGGTATCCCTGGTTATACAAGATGCTTACCTGCATATGCCTATTGCCATATCACATCAGCAATGTCTGTGGTTTGCTATTGGCAAACTTCACTATCAATTCCAGGTTTTAGGGGGGTTAGGGTCCCGGCCGGACCTCACGGCGGAATGCATCGGACAGAACTGTGACCCAGGGAGCCTTTCAGGGCCTTCCACTAGCTGGATTTGGATGAAAACTTCACAAAGTGGTAACATTGGATCCCAGAAGACATACTAGGGGGTTGGGGTACCAGTCGGACCTCCCGCTGGTTTATGCTGGCCAGAATTTTGACCCGGGAGCCTGTTCTGCACCTGCCACTGGATGGATTTGGATGAAAACTTCACAAAGTGGTAACATTGGCTCCTAGAAGACACATTAGGGGGTTGGGGTCCTGATTGGACCTCACGTTTGTGTACATTGGGCAGAACCTGGCTTGGTGAGCCTGTTCTGGGCCTTCCACTGGATGGATTTTGAGGAAAACTTCACAGAGTGGTAACATTGGATCCCAGAAGACATACTAGGGGGTTGAGGTCCCAGTTGGTGTATGCTGCGCAGAACTCTGACACAGGAAGCCTGTTCTGGGCCTTCCACTGGATGGATTTGGATGAAATCTTTAATAAACTGTAATAACTGACATAAATAACCATAATTCAATGACTTGCAATAACTGACTGAAATAACCATCAATCAACAAACTAAAATAACTGACAGAAATGAAGGTGGGTAGACAAAAAATGTTGTTTACCCAAAAGTCTTGGAATAGCAACATTCATAACAGAAGGAAAACTTTAAAATCACCTCTCAATTGTGATTATAAAATTGAACAGAAAGGAAAGCTGGGGATCAGGGCTACTGGCGACCCCCCAAAAACAAAAACGACACTGGGCAGTCACTAATTATTTTGAATATGTTTCCAGTTACATCCAACTCATTGATAACTTAATAACTGGAAAATTGAAACCCGGGCAACGCTGGGTACTTCAGCTATTATATATATATATATATACACACACACACACACACACACACACACACACACACACACACACACACACACACACACATATATATATATATACATATATATATATATAGTTTAGGGAAGGGGCGGTCAGTTACTCTGACACTGATAGGCTGATGGGCTGGTGCATAGCACAAGAATGAACAAAGAGAGACATACAGAGCGATTGGGGCATGCTGCGAGGCTAGTGACTTGTGGCACGCCCCCATGAGACAAGACCATGACCCAATCCATCCCTAGTCCGTCCCTGGTTTAGGGCAGACTAGATGGGTCAAGTAGTTATATCTCCCGTTAAATTCTATGTATAGTATATAGTTATACTACTATATACCAACAGTGTTATTTGCCCTTCTTTAAGTTATGTATTTCTGGAGCACTGCACATGATATGGTTCCCAATATCATGACAAAACTCTTAAGATTAATACTCCAGCTTTCTACTGGATCCACAAAATATGCATCACAAAAGCCTAAAGTTCAATATGTCATCTACACACCGGCTCTTAACACTAGAGACTTACAATAACAGTAATCCGGCAGTTCGGTTACTTATATAAAGCATATACTGTACACTATGCAGCATTTAACTATAGTAATTGCAAAAGAACGTTCTGTAGTGCAACTTACTAATAATAACAGCTTCTTCCGAAGGTCTCTGATTATTTCTTTCTGAGCAAAGAGTGAAACAAATCGAGCGACACGGAACAGAAATTTGTCCACCTCATGGAAAAGTTGGAATTCAGTGAGTTAAGGTAAAAAGGCAAATTACACAATAATTACCTAGATCCTGCGGTTCTTTTGGTATTACTACAACAATGTACGGAATTAACAGAGCCACACACCGAAAATAGGCTGTAATGAGTCGTGCAATTTTAGATGTTAATCAGATATAGGAGCATTTAAGGACTGAAGGTTGTGAAGCTGATAGCTGAAGTGTTTTATGGGAGCAGCGCTTATAGGGACGGAGGGTTTATTGCAAAGATGGTCCAAACGATGTGTGCCGATGTACCCTGAAACCATCATGAATTTTAATTTTCTGTATCTATTTAATGTAGCGGGAACAACAATTAAAGATGTATGAGGTGGTAACGAACACCTTCCACACGACAATTAACCCCAGAATGGAGAATTAAATGATCTTGTCAGCTGCTTGGAAGTGTACGTTTATCCTGACAATAGCCGGATCTATAGATGGACGTTCTGTGTTATTTTGGTTGCATAAGAACACAGCGTAATTGTATAGAACACGGCATATCTGCTTGCACACCCACCAATCTCCTTCCAGCCCCCTTCTCAGCACACTATAGCATAAGCCACTGTTAAACATGTATGATGCCAAGGCTGGGTATCCATTTATGCAGCGATGTATCAACGTCACGGAAATTATACCCTTATATCCGTCACTATGCTTCCTCACATGTACAGCGCGGCCATGAGTGCTCCGTGATTTGTACTTATAGGCAAACTAAATAGAAAATGAAAAGTTTCTTTATGCAGTGACAAATATAGAAAACAGGGTAACTGTTCAGATGGTCGACAGTAACTGTGTCAACATTCAGAATTTTGATACCACAATGTCTACATTAGAGTATCAACGTGGTTGACATCTTCATAATGTTGACATGTTCCCAATGTCAACATCAGAAATGTCACCACGTGAAATGTCAACATCCTGAGGGATGCCGACAGTTAGGGTTATGCTGCGGGAGGGGGGTTAGACTGTGGAAGGGAGGAGATTAGGTTGTGGGGGGAGGGGTGTTAGGCATTAGTGGGAGGGTTAAGGTTTGGATTTAATACTCACTGGGACGCTGGAGCATTAGAGGTCTTGCCCGAAACTGCACCGCACATGACCACTGGGATCTGGAAGAAGACACTGTGGCAGCTGCGGCGCTGGGAGAAGTTATGACACCGTTAGGCCACCAGAGACAGTTTGTCGGCAGTTCCTCGTGTGGACTTATCATCCATGGAGACATTATGAATGTCAACATGGTCCCCATGCTGCATGTCGACAGTTTGACCGTGTTGGCCTGATAAATGTCAACATGATAACTGTCGACATATCATACCACACCCAAAAACAGTATCATGACCAAACTGAAGGTTTTGTACAAAACATGTTATGTGGGGGAGAGTCAACAAATCTGGGAGAGAGATAAAGTAGTAACCAATCAACTTCTAAGAGTTATTTTCCTAGCCCAGCCTGTAAAATAACAGAAGCTGATTCCTTGGTACTATCGGGTTGGTAGCAAACACCATTTCCCGAAGTTTATCAGATCAGGAACACTGCTTGTTGCGATTCTGGTTATTCGAGCATTGGAAAATGGTCAGTATGTTCCGCTGACAGCCCATTCTCTATAGAGACGAATGATCTCTATTTTTACAGCTCTTCAAGGAGTTGTGGTCCTCACTTGAACTGAATGTTCCATGGGCAAAAGACAAGCATCTTTGTGTGTCGGCCTTAGGCTTTAAGGTAATTGATTCCACTCAGGAATCTAACAAGGGCAAATGAAACTCAAAATAGCTTTGAGAATGTAACAACATTGAGGATACTAGCATGATCCTCTAGATCTCTCTTATCACATACTTAAAGAGAGAGAAATACTTATAAAAGAAGCTGTTTAATACTGTTATTAATAATATATAAGGTTTTGGAACTTGTTGGAACTCAAGATATTTCACTGTGTTCCCCAGAGAATTGTATTCTCGGCGGCACCTAAACCAAACTGTCGGCATTCGGAGAATGTGAACATTAAAGATGTCCTCACTGTAAACATGTTGACATTCTGAGGATGATGAAATGGTACCTGGTCAACATGTTGAACTATGTCAGCATTCTAGTGTCAACATTGTGATGTCAACATTATGAATGTTGAAATGGTGACTGTCGACAATGTGACTGGATCCCAATGAGAGGCATAGTGAGACATAGTGAGAAGGGGAGGTGATTTATAGACAGTGATACAGGAGATAGACATTAAAAAGATAGGCAGTCATTAGGTCTACACCATAGGGTTGACAGTCAAAAGGTCGACAGTGTCAAAAAGTTGACAGGGTCAAAAGGTCGACAGTCAACAGTTTGGTAGGGTCAAAAGGTCAACAGTAAAAAAAAGTCGACAGGGTCAAAAGGTTGACATGAAAACAAGTTGATGGGGTCAAAAGGTCAACATGAAAAAGGTTGACATACATATGGTTGACACATGTTTTTTATGGTTTTTCATGTTTTTACAACATTTGCTGCATTAACTATCCATGTCACAAACTATTACCTGTAGTAACCTTGTGGCGAGTGAAGCAAGCCTGCGAGTAGACGCATTTCAACAAATCTGAGTAGAAAATATTTAAAAACACAAAAATAACATCCCCAAAAATGTCAGTGTCGACCTTTCGACCCTGTCGACCTTTTGATTGTCGACCCTATGTAGACCTAATGACTGCCTATCTTTTTTATGTCTATCTTTTGTATCACACCCAGTGAGAAGCTATTGTATTGCGACTCAGTTAAAGCAATCCAGAAGGCCATAAGTCCATGCTTTAATGAATATAAGAAATGGAATATGGATCTATCTGCAGCCATTTTTCCATCCAGTAGATGGATTATTACTTTATACTAAGGTAAGTATTGGCTGATCTGTGTGAGTATCTGTCCACCTTCACATGGGAGGCTGGACCACCCACTATTTGTCCGCCCGCAACTATCATCATCCAAGCCTTGGTAGGTACAAAAAAATCCATCTACAACTGCCATTCCATATCTGTCTAGACAACACAAACAAGCAATGAGGCCGGCCTACACGCCTACAACACTCACGCAAAACAGATTTGTCTAGTAACCACCAGTGGCCACCAAGAAATGCCCATTTCACAGAAAGAGAGATCCAGAATAAAAAATTATAGGTGGGGTGTCATTCCACTGGAGAAGTTTCAAAGAGTTTCGAAAACACTGCCAACCTCTAGTGACGTCTACACCTCTCTCTTATAGCCCTGTTCCTATGGCCAGGATGGACAAGTGGTCATTTATTTCAGCAGAATGTTTTAATCAGATTACTGTTTACTCCGTCAGTCATCACTGTAAACTCATCGTGTAATGATATAAATGGATTAATCCTTCTCTATAGAAAGATGTTGACTGGTACATTTTTGCTAACTCTGCAAAGAGATAGTTCATGCTCAGTTATGGTCCAAAGAGGGTTTTTATGACACAGTAAGTTTTTGGTATTATATACATGAAAGTGACTCTTACCTGGACTGGGTTAAGAGGTATAGGGAAAAACACAGCCTGCATGGTTCTCTGGAATGCTTGTTGTGGAACATAAATGTGGTTTGGAGATAAAAAGAGTAGATGGAGACTACAATTTGTTTGACTGATTGATTGATTGATTGATTGATTGAGTGAATGCTTATGGAAGTAAATGTCCTGATTCTATACCGTCATATGGATTAGGTTGAGCTATAACAGTTGAGTCTGTTAGACTGATATGGTGTCATTGTCTCACAGGGTGGGCTGGCAGGGTAACCAGTATATAGTATGAATGAAGGTTGCTGACAAGATGACAGCTGAGAATGTGGCCATGATTTTATTAGGGACCTAGGAGAATATTTACTAAAAGTTGATTTGGGTTGATGTTGATCATTTTTGGTTGATGTTGGGTCGATTTTTGATCAGTTTTGTGTTTCAGGGTCTAAATCACACATTTACTAACAGATCATTTTTGACATATTTTTTTTCTCAAAACAATGTAAAAAAATCATCTGTTAGTAAATGTGTGATTTAGACCCTTAAACACAAAATCGATTTAAAAACAAACAAATAAATAAAATATCAACTCACATCGACTAAATATTGACCCAGATTGACTTTTGGTAAATATACCCCCTAGGGTTTTATGTATCAAGCAGTGAAAAGAGTGAAGAAGTGGACCAGTGGAGAAGTTGCCCATATCAACCAATCAAACTCTACTTATCATTTTATAGAATGTACCTAATAAATGCTACCTCAAAGCTGATTGGTTGCTATGGGAAACTTCGCCATTTTTAGATGGTTAGCTACAGCTCCTCAATATCTGTTGTATCCAAAATGTAGTGCATTTGTTTTGTTTGTGACATGTGTATAGTAGTGATGAGCGGGTTCGGTTTCTCGGAAACTGAACCCCCCCGAACTTCAGCCTTTTTACACGGGTCCGAGGCAGACTCGGATCTTCCCGCCTTGCTCGGCTAACCCGAGCGCGCCCGAACGTCATCATCCCGCTGTCGGATTCTCGCGAGGCTCGTATTCTATCGCGAGACTCGGATTCTATATAAGGAGCCGCGCGTCGCCGCCATTTTCACACGTGCATTGAGATTGATAGGGAGAGGACGTGGCTGGCGTCCTCTCCGTTTAGATAGAGAGTGAGACACTTGATTTACTGGAGCATTAGGAGTACTCAGAGAGTGCAGAGTTTTGCTGATAGTTATACTAGTGACCACCAGTTTTATTTATTATTTAATATAATCCGTTCTCTGCCTGAAAAAAAACGATACACAGTCACATACCATATCTGTGCTCAGCCTCAGTGTGCTGCATGATAATATCATCTATGTATATCTGACTGTGCTGAGTAGTGCTCACTGCTCACACAGCTTAATTGTGGGGGAGACTGGGGAGCAGTTATAGCAGGAGTACATATTTAACAGTGCACACTTTTGCTGCCAGAGTGCCAGTGTGACTGACCAGCAGTGACCACCAGTATATTGTCTGCCTGAAAAAGTTAAACACTCGTGTGGTGTTTTTTTTTTTTATTCTATAAACGCATTCTGCTGACAGTGTCCAGCAGGTCCGTCATTCATTATATTTCTATCTTCTTCATACTAGTAGTTTAGGAGTCTGCAGTGCTGACAGTGTCCAGCAGGTCCGTCATTATATAATATATACCTGTCCTGCAGTAGTGATATATATATATTTTTTATATCATTATCATCCAGTCTATACTAGCAGACGCAGTACGGTAGTCCACGGCTGTAGCTACCTCTGTGTCGGCAGTCGCTCGTCCATAATTGTATACCTACCTGTGGTGTTTTTTTTTTTTCTATCTTCTTCATACTAGTAGTTTAGGAGTCTGCAGTGCTGACAGTGTCCAGCAGGTCCGTCATTATATAATATATACCTGTCCTGCAGTAGTGATATATATATATTTTTTATATCATTATCTTCCAGTCTATACTAGCAGACGCAGTACGGTAGTCCACGGCTGTAGCTACCTCTGTGTCGGCAGTCGCTCGTCCATAATTGTATACCTACCTGTGGTGGGTTTTTTTTTTCTATCTTCTTCATACTAGTAGTTTAGGAGTCTGCAGTGCTGACAGTGTCCAGCAGGTCCGTCATTATACAATATATACCTGTTCTGCAGTAGTGATATATATATATTTTTTATATCATTATCATCCAGTCTATACTAGCAGACGCAGTACGGTAGTCCACGGCTGTAGCTACCTCTGTGTCGGCAGTCGCTCGTCCATAATTGTATACCTACCTGTGGTGGGTTTTTTTTTTCTATCTTCTTCATACTAGTAGTTTAGGAGTCTGCAGTGCTGACAGTGTCCAGCAGGTCCGTCATTATACAATATATACCTGTCCTGCAGTAGTGATATATATATATTTTTTATATCATTATCTTCCAGTCTATACTAGCAGACGCAGTACGGTAGTCCACGGCTGTAGCTACCTCTGTGTCGGCACTGGCAGTCGCTCGTCCATAATTGTATACCTACCTGTGGTGGGTTTTTTTTTTTCTATCTTCTTCATACTAGTAGTTTAGGAGTCTGCAGTGCTGACAGTGTCCAGCAGGTCCATCATTATACAATATATACCTGTCCTGCAGTAGTGATATATATATATTTTTTATTTCATTATCATCCAGTCTATACTAGCAGACGCAGTACGGTAGTCCACGGCTGTAGCTACCTCTGTGTCGGCAGTCGCTCGTCATCCATAAGTATACTAGTATCCATCCATCTCCATTGTTTACCTGAGGTGCCTTTTAGTTGTGCCTATTAAAATATGGAGAACAAAAATGTTGAGGTTCCAAAAATAGGGAAAGATCAAGATCCACTTCCACCTCGTGCTGAAGCTGCTGCCACTAGTCATGGCCGAGACGATGAAATGCCATCAACGTCGTCTGCCAAGGCCGATGCCCAATGTCATAGTACAGAGCATGTAAAATCCAAAACACCAAATATCAGTAAAAAAAGGACTCAAAAATCTAAAATAAAATCGTCGGAGGAGAAGCGTAAACTTGCCAATATGCCATTTACCACACGGAGTGGCAAGGAACGGCTGAGGCCCTGGCCTATGTTCATGGCTAGTGGTTCAGCTTCACATGAGGATCGAAGCACTCAGCCTCTCGCTAGAAAAATGAAAAGACTTAAGCTGGCAAAAGCACAGCAAAGAACTGTGCGTTCTTCGAAATCACAAATCCACAAGGAGAGTCCAATTGTGTCGGTTGCGATGCCTGACCTTCCCAACACTGGACGTGAAGAGCATGCGCCTTCCACCATTTGCACGCCCCCTGCAAGTGCTGGAAGGAGCACCCGCAGTCCAGTTCCTGATAGTAGAGATGAGCGCCTGAAATTTTTCGGGTTTTGTGTTTTGGTTTTGGGTTCGGTTCCGCGGCCGTGTTTTGGGTTCGAACGCGTTTTGGCAAAACCTCACCGAATTTTTTTTGTCGGATTCGGGTGTGTTTTGGATTCGGGTGTTTTTTTCCAAAAACACTAAAAAACAGCTTAAATCATAGAATTTGGGGGTCATTTTGATCCCAAAGTATTATTAACCTCAAAAACCATAATTTACACTCATTTTCAGTCTATTCTGAATACCTCACACCTCACAATATTATTTTTAGTCCTAAAATTTGCACCGAGGTCGCTGTGTGAGTAAGATAAGCGACCCTAGTGGCCGACACAAACACCGGGCCCATCTAGGAGTGGCACTGCAGTGTCACGCAGGATGTCCCTTCCAAAAAACCCTCCCCAAACAGCACATGACGCAAAGAAAAAAAGAGGCGCAATGAGGTAGCTGTGTGAGTAAGATTAGCGACCCTAGTGGCCGACACAAACACCGGGCCCATCTAGGAGTGGCACTGCAGTGTCACGCAGGATGGCCCTTCCAAAAAACCCTCCCCAAACAGCACATGACGCAAAGAAAAAAAGAGGCGCAATGAGGTAGCTGTGTGAGTAAGATTAGCGACCCTAGTGGCCGACACAAACACCGGGCCCATCTAGGAGTGGCACTGCAGTGTCACGCAGGATGTCCCTTCCAAAAAACCCTCCCCAAACAGCACATGACGCAAAGAAAAAAAGAGGCGCAATGAGGTAGCTGTGTGAGTAAGATTAGCGACCCTAGTGGCCGACACAAACACCGGGCCCATCTAGGAGTGGCACTGCAGTGTCACGCAGGATGGCCCTTCCAAAAAACCCTCCCCAAACAGCACATGACGCAAAGAAAAAAAGAGGCGCAATGAGGTAGCTGTGTGAGTAAGATTAGCGACCCTAGTGGCCGACACAAACACCGGGCCCATCTAGGAGTGGCACTGCAGTGTCACGCAGGATGTCCCTTCCAAAAAACCCTCCCCAAACAGCACATGACGCAAAGAAAAAAAGAGGCTTTTTACTGATATTTGGTGTTTTGGATTTGACATGCTCTGTACTATGACATTGGGCATCGGCCTTGGCAGACGACGTTGCTGGCATTTCATCGTCTCGGCCATGACTAGTGGCAGCAGCTTCAGCACGAGGTGGAAGTGGATCTTGATCTTTCCCTAATTTTGGAACCTCAACATTTTTGTTCTCCATATTTTAATAGGCACAACTAAAAGGCACCTCAGGTAAACAATGGAGATGGATGGATTGGATACTAGTATACAATTATGGACGGGCTGCCGAGTGCCGACACAGAGGTAGCCACAGCCGTGAACTACCGCACTGTACTGTGTCTGCTGCTAATATATAGACTGGTTGATAAAGAGATAGTATACTCGTAACTAGTATGTATGTATAAAGAAAGAAAAAAAAACCACGGTTAGGTGGTATATACAATTATGGACGGGCTGCCGAGTGCCGACACAGAGGTAGCCACAGCCGTGAACTACCGCACTGTACACTGGTTGATAAAGAGATAGTAGTATACTCGTAACAACTAGTATGACACTATGACGACGGTATAAAGAATGAAAAAAAAACCACGGTTAGGTGGTATATATTATAATAATAATACAATTATGGATGGACGGACTGCCTGCCGACTGCCGACACAGAGGTAGCCACAGCCGTGAACTACCGCACTGTACACTGGTTGATAAAGAGATAGTAGTATACTCGTAACAACTAGTATGACACTATGACGACGGTATAAAGAATGAAAAAAAAACCACGGTTAGGTGGTATATATTATAATAATAATACAATTATGGATGGACGGACTGCCTGCCGACTGCCGACACAGAGGTAGCCACAGCTGTGAACTACCGCACTGTACACTGGTTGATAAAGAGATAGTAGTATACTCGTAACAACTAGTATGACACTATGACGACGGTATAAAGAATGAAAAAAAAACCACGGTTAGGTGGTATATATTATAATAATAATACAATTATGGATGGACGGACTGCCTGCCGACTGCCGACACAGAGGTAGCCACAGCCGTGAACTACCGCACTGTACACTGGTTGATAAAGAGATAGTAGTATACTCGTAACAACTAGTATGACACTATGACGACGGTATAAAGAATGAAAAAAAAACCACGGTTAGGTGGTATATATTATAATAATAATACAATTATGGATGGACGGACTGCCTGCCGACTGCCGACACAGAGGTAGCCACAGCCGTGAACTACCGCACTGTACACTGGTTGATAAAGAGATAGTAGTATACTCGTAACAATTAGGATGACACTATGACGGTATAAAGAATGAAAAAAAAACCACGGTTAGGTGGTAGGTATATAATAATAAATAATACAATTCTGGTCGGACGGACTGCCTGCCGTGTGCCGACACAGAGGTAGCCACAGCCGTGAACTACCGCACTGTACACTGGTTGATAAAGAGATAGTAGTATACTCGTAACAATTAGGATGACACTATGACGGTATAAAGAATGAAAAAAAAACCACGGTTAGGTGGTAGGTATATAATAATAAATAATACAATTCTGGTCGGACGGACTGCCTGCCGTGTGCCGACACAGAGGTAGCCACAGCCGTGAACTACCGCACTGTACACTGGTTGATAAAGAGATAGTAGTATACTCGTAACAATTAGGATGACACTATGACGGTATAAAGAATGAAAAAAAAACCACGGTTAGGTGGTAGGTATATAATAATAAATAATACAATTCTGGTCGGACGGACTGCCTGCCGTGTGCCGACACAGAGGTAGCCACAGCCGTGAACTACCGCACTGTACACTGGTTGATAAAGAGATAGTAGTATACTCGTAACAATTAGGATGACACTATGACGGTATAAAGAATGAAAAAAAAACCACGGTTAGGTGGTAGGTATATAATAATAAATAATACAATTCTGGTCGGACGGACTGCCTGCCGTGTGCCGACACAGAGGTAGCCACAGCCGTGAACTACCGCACTGTACTGTGTCTGCTGCTAATATAGACTGGTTGATATTTAAAGAGATATTAGTAGTATACAACAATACTATACTGGTGGTCAGGCACTGGTCACCACTCCTGCAGCAAAAGTGTGCACTGTTAATTAATATAATTGTACTCCTGGCTCCTGCTAACAACCTGCAGTGCTCCCCAGTCTCCCCCACAATTAATTATAAGCTTTTAATTTATACATTGATGACTGTGCAGCACACTGGGCTGAGCTGAGTGCACACAGACTGAGTCACACTGTGTGACTGACTGTGCTGTGTATCGTTTTTTTTTTCAGGCAGAGAACGGATATAGCAGAGAGAAGTGAACGGATATATTATATTAAATAAAAGTTAACTAGCAACTGCACTGGTCACTGACTGTGGTAAACTAACTCTGTCTGCGACTCTGCACAATCTCTCTCTATCTAATCTATCTATCTCTATTCTAATGGAGAGGACGCCAGACACGTCCTCTCCCTATCAATCTCAATGCACGAGTGAAAATGGCGGCGACGCGCGGCTCCTTATATAGAATCCGAGTCTCGCGATAGAATCCGAGCCTCGCGAGAATCCGACAGCGTCATGATGACGTTCGGGCGCGCTCGGGTTAACCGAGCAAGGCGGGAAGATCCGAGTCGCTCGGACCCGTGGAAAAAAAAGTGAAGTTCGTGCGGGTTCGGATTCAAAGAAACCGAACCCGCTCATCTCTACCTGATAGTCAGATTGAAGATGTCAGTGTTGAAGTACACCAGGATGAGGAGGATATGGGTGTTGCTGGCGCTGGGGAGGAAATTGACCAGGAGGATTCTGATGGTGAGGTGGTTTGTTTAAGTCAGGCACCCGGGGAGACACCTGTTGTCCGTGGGAGGAATATGGCCATTGACATGCCTGGTGAAAATACAAAAAAAATCAGCTCTTCGGTGTGGAAGTATTTCAACAGAAATGCGGACAACATTTGTCAAGCCGTGTGTTGCCTTTGTCAAGCTGTAATAAGTAGGGGTAAGGACGTTAACCACCTCGGAACATCCTCCCTTATACGTCACCTGCAGCGCATTCATCATAAGTCAGTGACAAGTTCAAAAACTTTGGGCGACAGCGGAAGCAGTCCACTGACCAGTAAATCCCTTCCTCTTGTAACCAAGCTCACGCAAACCACCCCACCAACTCCCTCAGTGTCAATTTCCTCCTTCCCCAGGAATGCCAATAGTCCTGCAGGCCATGTCACTGGCAATTCTGACAAGTCCTCTCCTGCCTGGGATTCCTCCGATGCATCCTTGCGTGTAACGCCTACTGCTGCTGGCGCTGCTGTTGTTGCTGCTGGGAGTCGATGGTCATCCCAGAGGGGAAGTCGTAAGACCACTTTTACTACTTCCACCAAGCAATTGACTGTCCAACAGTCCTTTGCGAGGAAGATGAAATATCACAGCAGTCATCCTGCTGCAAAGCAGATAACTGAGGCCTTGGCATCCTGGGCGGTGAGAACCGTGGTTCCGGTATCCATCATTACTGCAGAGCCAACTATAGACTTGTTTGAGGTACTGTGTCCCCGGTACCAAATACCATCTAGGTTCCATTTCTCTAGGCAGGCGATACCGAAAATGTACACAGACCTCAGAAAAAGACTCACCAGTGTCCTAAAAAATGCAGTTGTACCCAATGTCCACTTAACCACGGACATGTGGACAAGTGGAGCAGGGCAGACTCAGGACTATATGACTGTGACAGCCCACTGGGTAGATGTATTGACTCCCGCAACAAGAACAGCAGCGGCGGCACCAGTAGCAGCATCTCGCAAACGCCAACTCTTTCCTAGGCAGGCTACGCTTTGTATCACCGCTTTCCAGAATACGCACACAGCTGAAAACCTCTTACGGCAACTGAGGAAGATCATCGCAGAATGGCTTACCCCAATTGGACTCTCCTGTGGATTTGTGGCATCGGACAACGCCAGCAATATTGTGTGTGCATTAAATCTGGGCAAATTCCAGCACGTCCCATGTTTTGCACATACCTTGAATTTGGTGGTGCAGAATTATTTAAAAAACGAGAGGGGCATGCAAGAGATGCTGTCGGTGGCCAGAAGAATTGCGGCACACTTTCGGCGTACAGGCACCACGTACAGAAGACTGGAGCACCACCAAAAACGCCTGAACCTGCCCTGCCATCATCTGAAGCAAGAAGTGGTAACGAGGTGGAATTCAACCCTCTATATGCTTCAGAGGTTGGAGGAGCAGCAAAAGGCCATTCAAGCCTATACAACTGAGCACGATATAGGAGGTGGAATGCACCTGTCTCAAGCGCAGTGGAGAATGATTTCAACGTTGTGCAAGGTTCTGCAACCTTTTGAACTTGCCACACGTGAAGTCAGTTCAGACACTGCCAGATTGAGTCAGGTCATTCCCCTCATCAGGCTTTTGCAGAAGAAGCTGGAGACATTGAAGGAGGAGCTAACACAGAGCGATTCCGCTAGGCATGTGGGACTTGTGGATGGAGCCCTTAATTCGCTTAACAAGGATTCACGGGTGGTCAATCTGTTGAAATCAGAGCACTACATTTTGGCCACCGTGCTCGATCCTAGATTTAAAACCTACCTTGGATCTCTCTTTCCGGCAGACACAAGTCTGCAGGGGTTCAAAGAACTGCTGGTGAGAAAATTGTCAAGTCAAGCGGAACGCGACCTGTCAACATCTCCTCCTTCACATTCTCCCGCAACTGGGGGTGCGAGGAAAAGGCTCAGAATTCCGAGCCCACCCGATGGCGGTGATGCAGGGCAGTCTGGAGCGACTGCTGATGCTGACATCTGGTCCGGACTGAAGGACCTGACAACGATTACGGACATGTCGTCTACTGTCACTGCATATGATTCTCTCCCCATTGAAAGAATGGTGGAGGATTATATGAGTGACCGCATCCAAGTAGGCACGTCAGACAGTCCGTACGTATATTGGCAGGAAAAAGAGGCAATTTGGAGGCCCTTGCACACACTGGCTTTATTCTACCTAAGTTGCCCTCCCACAAGTGTGTACTCCGAAAGAGTGTTTAGTGCCGCCGCTCACCTTGTCAGCAATCGGTGTACGAGGTTACATCCAGAAAATGTGGAGAAGATGATGTTCATTAAAATGAATTATAATCAATTCCTCCGTGGAGACATTCACCAGCAGCAATTGCCTCCACAAAGTACACAGGGAGCTGAGATGGTGGATTCCAGTGGAGACGAATTGATAATCTGTGAGGAGGGGGATGTACACGGTGATATATCGGAGGATGATGATGAGGTGGACATCTTGCCTCTGTAGAGCCAGTTTGTGCAAGGAGAGATTAATTGCTTCTTTTTTGGTGGGGGTCCAAACCAACCCGTCATTTCAGTCACAGTCGTGTGGCAGACCCTGTCACTGAAATGAAGGGTTGGTTAAAGTGTGCATGTCCTGTTTATACAACATAAGGGTGGGTGGGAGGGCCCAAGGACAATTCCATCTTGCACCTCTTTTTTTTTTCATTTTTCTTTGCGTCATGTGCTCTTTGGGGAGTAGTTTTTGGAAGGGCCATCCTGCGTGACACTGCAGTGCCACTCCTAGATGGGCCAGGTGTTTGTGTCGGCCACTAGGGTCGCTTATCTTAGTCACACAGCTACCTCATTGCGCCTCTTTTTTTCTTTGCGTCATGTGCTGTTTGGGGGGTGTTTTTTGGAAGGGCCATCCTGCGTGACACTGCAGTGCCACTCCTAGATGGGCCAGGTGTTTGTGTCGGCCACTAGGGTCGCTTAGCTTACTCACACAGCTACCTCATTGCGCCTCTTTTTTTTCTTCTTTGCGTCATGTGCTGTTTGGGGGGTGTTTTTTGGAAGGGCCATCCTGCGTGACACTGCAGTGCCACTCCTAGATGGGCCAGGTGTTTGTGTCGGCCACTTGGGTCGCTGAGCTTAGTCATCCAGCGACCTCTGTGCAAATTTTACGACTAAAAATAATATTGTGAGGTGTGAGGTGTTCAGAATAGACTGAAAATGAGTGGAAATTATGGTTATTGAGGTTAATAATACTTTGGGATCAAAATGACCCCCAAATTCTATGATTTAAGCTGTTTTTTAGGGTTTTTTGAAAAAAAACACCCGAATCCAAAACACACCCGAATCCGACAAAAAAAATTCGGTGAGGTTTTGCCAAAACGCGTTCGAACCCAAAACACGGCCGCGGAACCGAACCCAAAACCAAAACACAAAACCCGAAAAATTTCCGGTGCTCATCATCACTAGTGTATAGTAATGGGTTTCCACTGGGAGGGGTCATTGGTGGGCTATTAGTGACAGTCACTGCTCACAGTCACCAGCAAGTGAGAATGAGAAAGTTACATGGCTACATAATGACGTGCACCCTACACGCAGTGATCAACATTATGCTGTGGAGGATAATGGGCCTGGAGTACAATAAATATAGGAGCAAGTTGTTAGAGGAACACAAGTGCAAGGCTAGAAGTTGTGCACTGTAAGATTCAGAAGCCTTGTGTTAACTGTATGTACTCTGTGCTGGTTTTAGCTCTCACATGAATTCATCCGGAGCTATCTGCGCGTAAGGAAGCCGACTAGCGCACATTTGTTCAGCCTGTGATTTGGGAATGGGTGCCAGGCAGTACAGGTGTTGCTGTGTGTCCTTGCCCACAGGCTTTTGCATCCCCTTTTATACTGTAGAACAGAAAAAAAGCAATGGGTGAATGGGAAGCACGGCTGCACTTTAATCTATAATGAAACACACAGTGCTCTTTCATTTAATAATGCACAAGCCATCCTTATTAACTATTAACAGTGTATCACGTGCACAGCAAGTAGCCAGCAACTGGGCAGCCGATGCACTGTAGGAATGAAGCTGCCGCATGAGAAGGGTGGTTAGAACGAAGGGGAGGGGGTGGAATAAACAGATATAGAGGATATTGATATTTGTATTGTTGTAAGCATTGCTTGTATTCAATATAAAATGCAAAATTGTATATTTTCATGGTAGATACAGTTTAATATAGAAAAGCATTGTCATTTTGCACTGTGGTCCGAAGCCTTGTGATATGTACTGGATGTAACCTACTGATACATCATTGGGAGTAATTCAGAGTTGATCGCAGCAGCAAATTTGTTAGCAGTTGGGCAAAACCATGTGTACTGCAGGTGGGGCAGATGTAACGTGCAGAGGGAGTTAGATTTGGGTGAGGAGTGTTAAAACTGAAATCTACATTGCAGTGTAGAAATAAAGCAGCCAGTATTTACTAGTGATGAGCGGGTTCGGTTCCTCGGAATCCGAACCCCCCCGAACTTCAGCCTTTTTACACGGGTCCGAGGCAGACTCGGATCTTCCCGCCTTGCTCGGTTAACCCGAGCGCGCCCGAACGTCATCATCCCGCTGTCGGATTCTCGCGAGGCTCGGATTCTATCGCGAGACTCGGATTCTATATAAGGAGCCGCGCATCGCCGCCATTTTCACACGTGCATTGAGATTGATAGGGAGAGGACGTGGCTGGCGTCCTCTCCGTTTAGAATAGAAATAGATAGAGAGTGAGAGTGAGACACTTGATTTACTGGAGCTTAGGAGTACTCAGAGAGTGCAGAGTTTACTAGTGACTGACCAGTGACCACCAGTGCAGTTTTATTATTATTTAATATAATCCGTTCTCTGCCTGAAAAAAAACGATACACAGTGACACAGTATACCATATCTGTGCTCAGCCTCAGTGTGCTGCATCATCTATGTATATCTGACTGTGCTGAGTGCTCACTGCTCACACAGCTTAATTGTGGGGGAGACTGGGGAGCAGTTATAGCAGGAGTACATTAACAGTGCACACTTTTGCTGCCAGAGTGCCACTGCCAGTGTGACTGACCAGTGACCACTGACCACCAGTATATTGTGATTGTCTGCCTGAAAAAGTTAAACACTCGTCGTGTGGTGTTTTTATTCTATAAACGCATTCTGCTGACAGTGTCCAGCAGGTCCGTCATTATATAATATATACCTGTCCTGCAGTAGTGATATATATATATTTTTTATATCATTATCATCCAGTCTATATTAGCAGCAGACGCAGTACGGTAGTCCACGGCTGTAGCTACCTCTGTGTCGGCAGTCGCTCGTCCATCCATAATTGTATACCACCTACCTGTGGTGTTTTTTTTTTTTTCTATCTTCTTGATACTAGTAGCTTACTTTAGGAGTCTGCAGTGCTGACAGTGTCCAGCAGGTCCGTCATTATATAATATATACCTGTCCGGCTGCAGTAGTGATATATATATATTTTTTATATCATTATCATCCAGTCTATATTAGCAGCAGATGCAGTACGGTAGTCCACGGCTGTAGCTACCTCTGTGTCGGCAGTCGCTCGTCCATCCATAATTGTATACCACCTACCAGTTGTGTTTTTTTTTTTCTATCTTCTTGATACTAGTAGCTTACTTTAGGAGTCTGCAGTGCTGACAGTGTCCAGCAGGTCCGTCATTATATAATATATACCTGTCCGGCTGCAGTAGTGATATATATATATTTTTTATATCATTATCATCCAGTCTATATTAGCAGCAGACGCAGTACGGTAGTCCACGGCTGTAGCTACCTCTGTGTCGGCAGTCGCTCGTCCATCCATAATTGTATACCACCTACCTGTGGTGTTTTTTTTTTTCTATCTTCTTGATACTAGTAGCTTACTTTAGGAGTCTGCAGTGCTGACAGTGTCCAGCAGGTCCGTCATTATATAATATATACCTGTCCGGCTGCAGTAGTGATATATATATTTTTTATATCATTATCATCCAGTCTATATTAGCAGCAGACGCAGTACGGTAGTCCACGGCTGTAGCTACCTCTGTGTCGGCAGTCGCTCGTCCATCCATAATTGTATACCACCTACCTGTTGTGGTTTTTTTTTTCTATCTTCTTGATACTAGTAGCTTACTTTAGGAGTCTGCAGTGCTGACAGTGTCCAGCAGGTCCGTCATTATATAATATATACCTGTCCGGCTGCAGTAGTGATATATATATATTTTTATATCATTATCATCCAGTCTATATTAGCAGCAGACGCAGTACGGTAGTCCACGGCTGTAGCTACCTCTGTGTCGGCAGTCGCTCGTCCATCCATAATTGTATACCACCTACCTGTGGTGTTTTTTTTTTTCTATCTTCTTGATACTAGTAGCTTACTTTAGGAGTCTGCAGTGCTGACAGTGTCCAGCAGGTCCGTCATTATATAATATATACCTGTCCGGCTGCAGTAGTGATATATATATATTTTTTATATCATTATCATCCAGTCTATATTAGCAGCAGACGCAGTACGGTAGTCCACGGCTGTAGCTACCTCTGTGTCGGCAGTCGCTCGTCCATCCATAATTGTATACCACCTACCTGTGGTGTTTTTTTTTTCTATCTTCTTGATACTAGTAGCTTACTTTAGGAGTCTGCAGTGCTGACAGTGTCCAGCAGGTCCGTCATTATATAATATATACCTGTCCGGCTGCAGTAGTGATATATATATATTTTTTATATCATTATCATCCAGTCTATATTAGCAGCAGACGCAGTACGGTAGTCCACGGCTGTAGCTACCTCTGTGTCGGCAGTCGCTCGTCCATCCATAATTGTATACCACCTACCTGTTGTGGTTTTTTTTTTCTATCTTCTTGATACTAGTAGCTTACTTTAGGAGTCTGCAGTGCTGACAGTGTCCAGCAGGTCAGTCATTATATAATATATACCTGTCCGGCTGCAGTAGTGATATATATATATATTTTTTATATCATTATCATCCAGTCTATATTAGCAGCAGACGCAGTACGGTAGTCCACGGCTGTAGCTACCTCTGTGTCGGCAGTCGCTCGTCCATCCATAATTGTATACCACCTACCTGTGGTGTTTTTTTTCTTTCTATCTTCTTGATACTAGTAGCTTACTTTAGGAGTCTGCAGTGCTGACAGTGTCCAGCAGGTCCGTCATTATATAATATATACCTGTCCGGCTGCAGTAGTGATATATATATATTTTTTATATCATTATCATCCAGTCTATATTAGCAGCAGACGCAGTACGGTAGTCCACGGCTGTAGCTACCTCTGTGTCGGCAGTCGCTCGTCCATCCATAATTGTATACCACCTACCTGTGGTGTTTTTTTTTTCTATCTTCTTGATACTAGTAGCTTACTTTAGGAGTCTGCAGTGCTGACAGTGTCCAGCAGGTCCGTCATTATATAATATATACCTGTCCGGCTGCAGTAGTGATATATATATATTTTTTATATCATTATCATCCAGTCTATATTAGCAGCAGACGCAGTACGGTAGTCCACGGCTGTAGCTACCTCTGTGTCGGCAGTCGCTCGTCCATCCATAATTGTATACCACCTACCTGTTGTGGTTTTTTTTTTCTATCTTCTTGATACTAGTAGCTTACTTTAGGAGTCTGCAGTGCTGACAGTGTCCAGCAGGTCAGTCATTATATAATATATACCTGTCCGGCTGCAGTAGTGATATATATATATATTTTTTATATCATTATCATCCAGTCTATATTAGCAGCAGACGCAGTACGGTAGTCCACGGCTGTAGCTACCTCTGTGTCGGCAGTCGCTCGTCCATCCATAATTGTATACCACCTACCTGTGGTGTTTTTTTTTTCTTTCTATCTTCTTGATACTAGTAGCTTACTTTAGGAGTCTGCAGTGCTGACAGTGTCCAGCAGGTCCGTCATTATATAATATATACCTGTCCGGCTGCAGTAGTGATATATATATATTTTTTATATCATTATCATCCAGTCTATATTTGCAGCAGACACAGTACGGTAGTCCACAGCTGTAGCTACCTCTGTGTAGGCAGTCGCTCGTCCATCCATAAGTATACTAGTATCCATCCATCTCCATTGTTTACCTGAGGTGCCTTTTAGTTGTGCCTATTAAAATATGGAGAACAAAAATGTTGAGGTTCCAAAAATTGGGAAAGATCAAGATCGACTTCCACCTCGTGCTGAAGCTGCTGCCACTAGTCATGGCCGAGACGATGAAATGCCATCAACGTCGTCTGCCAAGGCCGATGCCCAATGTCATAGTACAGAGCATGTAAAATCCAAAACACCAAATATCAGTAAAAAAAGGACTCAAAAATCTAAAATAAAATTGTCGGAGGAGAAGCGTGAACTTGCCAATATGCCATTTACCACACAGAGTGGCAAGGAACGGCTGAGGCCCTGGCCTATGTTCATGGCTAGTGGTTCAGCTTCACATGAGGATGGAAGCACTCAGCCTCTCGCTAGAAAAATGAAAAGACTCAAGCTGGCAAAAGCACAGCAAAGAACTGTGCGTTCTTCGAAATCACAAATCCACAAGGAGAGTCCAATTGTGTCGTTTGCGATGCCTGACCTTCCCAACACTGGACGTGAAGAGCATGCGCCTTCCACCATTTGCACGCCCCCTGCAAGTGCTGGAAGGAGCACCCGCAGTCCAGTTCCTGATAGTCAGATTGAAGATGTCAGTGTTGAAGTACACCAGGATGAGGAGGATATGGGTGTTGCTGGCGCTGGGGAGAAAATTGACCAGGAGGATTCTGATGGTGAGGTGGTTTGTTTAAGTCAGGCACCCGGGGAGACACCTGTTGTCCGTGGGAGGAATAGGGCCATTGACATGCCTGGTGAAAATACAAAAAAAATCAGCTCTTCGGTGTGGAAGTATTTCAACTGAAATGCGGACAACATTTGTCAAGCCGTGTGTTGCCTTTGTCAAGCTGTAATAAGTAGGGGTAAGGACGTTAACCACCTCGGAACATCCTCCCTTATACGTCACCTGCAGCGCATTCATCATAAGTCAGTGACAAGTTCAAAAACTTTGGGCGACAGCGGAAGCAGTCCACTGACCAGTAAATCCCTTCCTCTTGTAACCAAGCTCACGCAAACCACCCCACCAACTCCCTCAGTGTCAATTTCCTCCTTCCCCAGGAATGCCAATAGTCCTGCAGGCCATGTCACTGGCAATTCTGACGAGTCCTCTCCTGCCTGGGATTCCTCCGATGCATCCTTGCGTGTAACGCCTACTGCTGCTGGCGCTGCTGTTGTTGCTGCTGGGAGTCGATGGTCATCCCAGAGGGGAAGTCGCAAGACCACTTTTACTACTTCCACCAAGCAATTGACTGTCCAACAGTCCTTTGCGAGGAAGATGAAATATCACAGCAGTCATCCTGCTGCAAAGCGGATAACTGAGGCCTTGGCATCCTGGGCGGTGAGAAACGTGGTTCCGGTATCCATCATTACTGCAGAGCCAACTAGAGACTTGTTGGCGGTACTGTGTCCCCGGTACCAAATACCATCTAGGTTCCATTTCTCTAGGCAGGCGATACCGAAAATGTACACAGACCTCAGAAAAAGACTCACCAGTGTCCTAAAAAATGCAGTTGTACCCAATGTCCACTTAACCACGGACATGTGGACAAGTGGAGCAGGGCAGGCTCAGGACTATATGACTGTGACAGCCCACTGGGTAGATGTATGGACTCCCGCCGCAAGAACAGCAGCGGCGGCACCAGTAGCAGCATCTCGCAAACGCCAACTCTTTCCTAGGCAGGCTACGCTTTGTATCACCGCTTTCCAGAATACGCACACAGCTGAAAACCTCTTACGGCAACTGAGGAAGATCATCGCGGAATGGCTTACCCCAATTGGACTCTCCTGTGGATTTGTGGCATCGGACAACGCCAGCAATATTGTGTGTGCATTAAATCTGGGCAAATTCCAGCACGTCCCATGTTTTGCACATACCTTGAATTTGGTGGTGCAGAATTATTTAAAAAACGAGAGGGGCGTGCAAGAGATGCTGTCGGTGGCCAGAAGAATTGCGGGACACTTTCGGCGTACAGGCACCACGTACAGAAGACTGGAGCACCACCAAAAACGCCTGAACCTGCCCTGCCATCATCTGAAGCAAGAAGTGGTAACGAGGTGGAATTCAACCCTCTATATGCTTCAGAGGTTGGAGGAGCAGCAAAAGGCCATTCAAGCCTATACAACTGAGCACGATATAGGAGGTGGAATGCACCTGTCTCAAGCGCAGTGGAGAATGATTTCAACATTGTGCAAGGTTCTGCAACCTTTTGAACTTGCCACACGTGAAGTCAGTTCAGACACTGCCAGCCTGAGTCAGGTCATTCCCCTCATCAGGCTTTTGCAGAAGAAGCTGGAGACATTGAAGGAGGAGCTAACACAGAGCGATTCCGCTAGGCATGTGGGACTTGTGGATGGAGCCCTTAATTCGCTTAACAAGGATTCACGGGTGGTCAATCTGTTGAAATCAGAGCACTACATTTTGGCCACCGTGCTCGATCCTAGATTTAAAACCTACCTTGGATCTCTCTTTCCGGCAGACACAAGTCTGCTGGGGTTCAAAGAACTGCTGGTGACAAAATTGTCAAGTCAAGCGGAACGCGACCTGTCAACATCTCCTCCTTCACATTCTCCCGCAACTGGGGGTGCGAGGAAAAGGCTCAGAATTCCGAGCCCACCCGCTGGCGGTGATGCAGGGCAGTCTGGAGCGACTGCTGATGCTGACATCTGGTCCGGACTGAAGGACCTGACAACGATTACGGACATGTCGTCTACTGTCACTGCATATGATTCTCTCCCCATTGAAAGAATGGTGGAGGATTATATGAGTGACCGCATCCAAGTAGGCACGTCAGACAGTCCGTACTTATACTGGCAGGAAAAAGAGGCAATTTGGAGGCCCTTGCACAAACTGGCTTTATTCTACCTAAGTTGCCCTCCCACAAGTGTGTACTCCGAAAGAGTGTTTAGTGCCGCCGCTCACCTTGTCAGCAATCGGCGTACGAGGTTACATCCAGAAAATGTGGAGAAGATGATGTTCATTAAAATGAATTATAATCAATTCCTCTGTGGAGACATTCACCAGCAGCAATTGCCTCCACAAAGTACACAGGGAGCTGAGATGGTGGATTCCAGTGGGGACGAATTGATAATCTGTGAGGAGGGGGATGTACACGGTGATATATCGGAGGATGATGATGAGGTGGACATCTTGCCTCTGTAGAGCCAGTTTGTGCAAGGAGAGATTAATTGCTCCTTTTTTGGTGGGGGTCCAAACCAACCCGTCATTTCAGTCACAGTCGTGTGGCAGACCCTGTCACTGAAATGATGGGTTGGTTAAAGTGTGCATGTCCTGTTTATACAACATAAGGGTGGGTGGGAGGGCCCAAGGACAATTCCATCTTGCACCTCTTTTTTCTTTCATTTTTCTTTGCGTCATGTGCTGTTTGGGGATTAGTTTTTGGAAGGGCCATCCTGCGTGACACTGCAGTGCCACTCCTAGATGGGCCAGAAGTTTGTGTCGGCCACTTGGGTCGCTTATCTTAGTCACACAGCTACCTCATTGCGCATCTATTTTTTCTTCTTTGCATCATGTGCTGTTTGGGGAGTAGTTTTTTGAAGGGCCATCCTGCGTGACACTGCAGTGCCACTCCTAGATGGGCCAGGTGTTTGTGTCGGCCACTAGGGTCGCTTAGCTTAGTCACACAGCTACCTCATTGCGCCTCTTTTTTTCTTTGCGTCATGTGCTGTTTGGGGAGTGTTTTTTGGAAGGGCCATCCTGCGTGACACTGCAGTGCCACTCCTAGATGGGCCAGGTGTTTGTGTCGGCCACTAGGGTCGCTTAGCTTACTCACACAGCTACCTCATTGCGCCTCTTTTTTTTCTTCTTTGCGTCATGTGCTGTTTGGGGAGTAGTTTTTGGAAGGGCCATCCTGCGTGACACTGCAGTGCCACTCCTAGATGGGCCAGGTGTTTGTGTCGGCCACTTGGGTCGCTTATCTTAGTCACACAGCTACCTCATTGCGCCTCTTTTTTTCTTTGCGTCATGTGCTGTTTGGGGGGTGTTTTTTGGAAGGGCCATCCTGCGTGACACTGCAGTGCCACTCCTAGATGGGCCAGGTGTTTGTGTCGGCCACTAGGGTCGCTTATCTTAGTCACACAGCTACCTCATTGCGCCTCTTTTTTTCTTTGCGTCATGTGCTGTTTGGGGGGTGTTTTTTGGAAGGGCCATCCTGCGTGACACTGCAGTGCCACTCCTAGATGGGCCAGGTGTTTGTGTCGGCCACTAGGGTCGCTTATCTTAGTCACACAGCTACCTCATTGCGCCTCTTTTTTTTCTTCTTTGCGTCATGTGCTGTTTGGGGAGTAGTTTTTTGAAGGGCCATCCTGCGTGACACTGCAGTGCCACTCCTAGATGGGCCAGGTGTTTGTGTCGGCCACTTGGGTCGCTGAGCTTAGTCATCCAGCGACCTCGGTGCAAATTTTAGGACTAAAAATAATATTGTGAGGTGTGAGGTGTTCAGAATAGACTGAAAATGAGTGGAAATTATGGTTATTGAGGTTAATAATACTTTGGGATCAAAATGACCCCCAAATTCTATGATTTAAGATGTTTTTTAGGGTTTTTTGAAAAAAAACACCCGAATCCAAAACACACCCGAATCCGACAAAAAAAATTCGGTGAGGTTTTGCCAAAACGCGTTCGAACCCAAAACACGGCCGCGGAACCGAACCCAAAACCAAAACACAAAACCCGAAAAATTTCCGGTGCTCATCACTAGTATTTACCCTGCACAGAAACACTTTAATCCATCCAAATCTAACTCTCTCTGCACATGTTATATCTGCCCCACCTGCAGTGCACATGGTTATGCCCATCTGCTAACAAATTTACAGCTACGATCATGGGGGTCATTCCGAGTTGATCGCTCGCTAGCTAGTTTTAGCAGCCGTGCAAACGCTATACCGCCGCCCAGTGGGGAGTGTATTTTAGCTTAGCAGAAGTGCGAACGTTTGTGCAGCCGAGCTCTGCGAAAAAAGTATGTGCAGTTTCGCAGTAGCTCTGAACCTACTCAGCGCTTGCGATCACTTCAGCCTATTCGTGTCCGGATTTGACGTCATACACCCGCTCAGCGAACGCCCAGCCACATCTGCGTTTTTTCAGACATGCCTGTGTTTTTGCAAACACTCCCTGAAAACGGTCAGTTGACACCCTGAAACGCCCCCTTCCTGTCAATCTTCTTGCGGCCGTATGTACGACTGAAAACTTTGCTAGAACCTGTGTACAACCACAACGGGCTTTGTACCCGTACGACGCGTGTGCGCATTGCGGCTCATACGCATGCGCAGAAATGCCGCTTTTTAGCCTGATTGCTGCACTGCGAACAACGGCAGCTAGCGATCAACTCGGAATGACCCCCATGTCTGAATGAGGCCCTTTGTCCCAGCAGTTTCCAAACGTGGTTTGGTGTGTGTACTATAATTCCCTCTGAAGTCTGATTTCTGTTCTATGGCCCTCATTCCGAGTTGTTCTCTCGTTGCCGAGTTTCGCTATATTGCGATTAGTCGCTTACTGCGCATGCGCGAGGTTTGCAGAGCGCATGCGGGTAGTTATTTTACTCAAAAGTTAGGTATTTTACTCACGACATAACGAGGATTTTTCTTCGTTCTGATGATCGGAGTGTGATTGACAGGAAGTGGGTATTTCTGGACGGAAACTGAACGTTTTATGGGAGTGTGCGGAAAAACGCTGCCGTTTCTGGGAAAAACGTGTGAGTGGCTGTAGAAACGGGGGAGTGTCTGGGCGAACGCTGGGTGTGTTTGTGACGTCAAACCAGGAACGAAACTGACTGAACTGATCGCACTGGCAGAGTAAGTATCGAGCTACTCAGAAACTGCAAAGAAATTTCTATTCGCAATTATGCAAATCTTTCGTTCGCAATTCTGCTATGCTAAGATTCACTCCCAGAGGGCGGCGGCTTAGCGTGTGCAATGCTGTTAAAAGCAGCTAGCGAGCGAACAACTCGGAATGAGGGCCTATGTTCTTGCTCTAATACATCAGATCCTGAGATTAAATTACCAGTGGGAAGGATTAAATGGAGACCAGTTGATAGTTTGGGGTTAGGAGCGTCAGAGTGCGGCCAAGTGCTCTCCTACTGTTGAAGTTAAGTATTATAAAACTCTCAGAAAATATGGGTTGTTTTTCAATCCAGTACTTGTACTGTACATACAATTTTAAATGCATTCCCTGCATTATGTGTGAAAGGCTGTTCCCAAAAGGGTCTCATGCGTTTATCAGTGGTGGACCCCAGTGGATCACTCACATTAAGCTTAATTGTAGTCTCTGTTTGATGTTACACCAACCTATCGTTGTAGAGTAGACCTAATGTCAATCAAATCAGTAAAGAGGGGTTTAATTGAAACCCGTTTACCAGTTGTAAGCCGATGTGTCCTAAACTGGACCCTATTGTCTTGGACTATCACTTGTGGTTGTGTCGCTATCTACATTAAACATGAAAAGATGAAAAAGATGTAGTTTTAAACTTTAGTGATGCATAAAAAAAAAATACAATGCAATGTACTGCCTACTGTATACACAACCTTGCATTTGCACACTGTAATCCTCAACTGTAATTATACAAGTCATTTCTCAGTTACTTTCTACTGTATAAACGGGGCAGTACGGGTGGTGTAATGGTTAGCATTACTGCCTCACAGCACTGAGGTCATGGGTTCGATTCCCACCATGGCCCTAACTGTGTGGAGTTTGTATATTTTCCCCGTACTTGCGTGGGTTTCCTCCGGGTACTCCGGTTTCCTCCCACAATCCAAAAATATACTGGTAGGTTAATTGGCTCCCAGCAAAATTAACACTAGTATGAATGTGTCTGTGTACATGTGGTAGGGAATATAGAATGTAAGCTCCACTGGGCAGGGCCTGATGTGAATGGGCAAATATTCTCTGTACAGCGCTGCGGAATATGTGCGCGCTATATAAATAACTGGTAATAAATAAATAAATAAATAAATAAATAAATAAAGTTGATGTATGGTGCCACATCAAATAAAACCATATAGTAGTTTGTCCTCTGCTGTACAACTTAAATGGCGATAGAGAGGGGCGTCCCACGTCTCTATGTATGATTCTTTAGTACTGGTATAAGTCAGCATTGGTCCTGTTGGTGACAAAGGGGTCTATTTACTAAGCCTTGGAGAGAGTTAAAGTGGCTGGAGATAAAGTACCAACCAACCAGCTCCTCACTGTCATTTTTCAAACTCAGCCTGTGACATGGCATTTAGGAGCTCATTGGCTGGTACTTTATCTCCATCCAAGGTTTAGTACATGTTCTGTAAGCCTTAGCAAGCAACGAGATACTCAGGGGTGCTTTAAGAGAGGAGGAGGCCCGGGTACAGCCTCCTCCGTTTGGGCCACCTCCTCTCTGCCGGCAGCGCTGAGAGTCTCAGCACTAGAGTGCTCAGACTCTACTGCGCATGCGCAGATCTCCGGGAAAGTTGTGGGGCGGCCATTTTCCCAGTGATTTTTGTACTGCGCATGCGCAGAGCTCTGTGAAAATGGCTGCAGCGCCATTTTCACTGAGTTTTTTTTACACCGGTGTGGACGTCGGCGCGGTACTCCGGCAGGGTGAGTATTTAGAAAATGGGTGCAGCATGTGCTGTGGGGCCCCCCTTTGGACTCAGGGGCCCGTGTGCTCCGCACACACTGCACACATTATAGATACGCCAGTGGAGATACTAGCTTTCCTTACAGTGACCATGCTAAACCACTAACAGTTATGTTAGTCACAGAACTTTATTGCTCTTCCTGCATATAAAATAAGCCTGACGTGTACGTTCAGTTATTTATAGACATACATTAACCATCATCAACTAATATACAGAGCCGTAGATCAATAATTTAACTTACGAAAACAACAAGTGGTCTGAGCTTCAGGCTGTACCCGAATGTGGCATCCCTGTTACAAGTATGGTATAGCATGATGCGTCGACATTTACACAATGTCATAGGCACAAGAAACATATTACGCCATATACATAAGTCTCCAGAAAGATAATCTCTACCCAATCACAGCCTTTCCCTTACGTCCTTACATCTTCGCCCCCCTCCACTTGCCATTAAGTCACTTAAACCTCTGGGGCATTTCATTAATAATCCCACATGACAGAGCCAGACACTTCTAATCTCCAAAACATCTGCGCACATCCTTGCAGACTGAAAGCGTTTTCACCCTAGCCTACCCAAACAGCTCATTTCTTGCATCCTGGCCTGGACCTGACAGGTGATTGATGAATCATGCTCAAGACAGACAAGAAAGGACCAGGGGACATAACATCATTGCGTAGCATTTGATGCTCAATAAGAGCTTTTCCAAGGCTGGTTAAACTCCAAATCCCATAGATAGTGAGCATCATTTACAAAAAAGGGCAAAACTGAACAGTGCTGAATCATGACTGCGATTTTATGAATCCTCGGCACTAAACTACATTTCTAAAGTTTATAGACAGCACATTTACTGACTATGAAGTGCGCTGTATATCAAGGTAATGGACAGTGATCCCTGTTTGAAAGTTGTCTTTGGTTTAACTTTTTACGCACTGTGAGCATTTTTGTTAAATGGTGTTACTATTGGCTTTCATTCAGCACAGCTGTATGATGTGGGCGAGGGGAGTTAGAGAGAACGTTTTGTACTGTCTCGCTTTCTAAACCTACTATGCAAAGATCCAAGTTCTGCACTGGTTCACTTAGAAGACAAAGGGAGTTTGGCCCCAGTTCTGCATAGTGATGAGCGGGTTCGGATCCTCGGAATCCGACCCGACCGAACTTCACCTTTTTTTTACACGGGTCCGAGCGACTCGGATCCTCCCGCCTTGCTCGGTTAACCCGAGCGCGCCCGAACGTCATCATCCCGCTGTCGGATTCTCGCGAGACTCGGATTCTATATAAGGAGCCGCGCATTGAGATTGATAGGGAGAGGACGTGGCTGGCGTCCTCTCCGTTATAGTAGAACACAGAGTGACTTAGTTAGTTATAATTGTGGGGAGGATTGGGGACGGGGAGCAGCTGTTAGGGAGTACAGTGCAGGGTTTTGATTATACCACCAGTGAGTTTAATCCTTTGTTTCTCTGCCTGAAAAAAACGCTCCGACCACCATATCTGTGCTCACTCAGTGTGCTGCACTGCTGCATGATATATCTGTGCTGAGTGCACTGCTCTGCTCACACTGCCTAATTGTGGGGACTGGGGAGCAGTTATAGCAGGAGTACAGTGCACAGTTTTGCTGACAGTGACCACCAGTCCAGTATACGTTTGTCTGCCTGAAAAACACTCCTGTGTTTTTTTTTTTTCTTCATACTAGTTTAGCAGTCTGCTGACAGTGTCCACCAGGTCCGTTATACAGTATATTATATATATAAGCAGCAGTACGGTAGGCCACGGCTGTACCTACCTCTGTGTCGTCAGTGCACTCGTCGTCCATAAGTAATATAATACTATACTATCCATCCATCTACATTGTATACCTGTGGTGTTTTTATTTTCTTCATACTAGTTTAGCAGTCTGCTGACAGTGTCCACCAGGTCCGTTATACAGTATATTATATATATAAGCAGCAGTACGGTAGGCCACGGCTGTACCTACCTCTGTGTCGTCAGTGCACTCGTCGTCCATAAGTAATATAATACTATACTATCCATCCATCTACATTGTATACCTGTGGTGTTTTTATTTTCTTCATACTAGTTTAGCAGTCTGCTGACAGTGTCCACCAGGTCCGTTATACAGTATATTATATATATAAGCAGCAGTACGGTAGGCCACGGCTGTACCTACCTCTGTGTCGTCAGTGCACTCGTCGTCCATAAGTAATATAATACTATACTATCCATCCATCTACATTGTATACCTGTGTTGTTTTTTTTTCCTTCATACTAGTTTAGCAGTCTGCTGACAGTGTCCACCAGGTCCGTTATACAGTATATTATATATATAAGCAGCAGTACGGTAGGCCACGGCTGTACCTACCTCTGTGTCGTCACTCGTCGTCCATAAGTAATATAATACTATACTATCCATCCATCTACATTGTATACCTGTGTTGTTTTTTTTTCCTTCATACTAGTTTAGCAGTCTGCTGACAGTGTCCACCAGGTCCGTTATACAGTATATTATATATATAAGCAGCAGTACGGTAGGCCACGGCTGTACCTACCTCTGTGTCGTCACTCGTCGTCCATAAGTAATATAATACTATACTATCCACCCATCTACATTGTATACCTGTGGTGGCTTTTAGTTGTGCGCAAAATATGGAGAACAAAAATGTGGAGGTTAAAAAAATAGGGAAAGATCAAGATCCACTTCCACCTCGTGCTGAAGCTGCTGCCACTAGTCATGGCCGAGACGATGAAATGCCATCAACGTCGTCTGCCAAGGCCGATGCCCAATGTCATAGTACAGAGCATGTAAAATCCAAAACACAAAAGATCAGTAAAAAAATTACCCAAAAATCTAAATTAAAAGCGTCTGAGGAGAAGCGTAAACTTGCCAATATGCCATTTACGACACGGAGTGGCAAGGAACAGCTGAGGCCCTGGCCTATGTTCATGGCTAGTGGTTCAGCTTCACATGAGGATGGAAGCACTCATCCTCTCGCTAGAAAAAAGAAAAGACTTGCGGCAAAAGCACAGCAAAGAACTGTCGGTTCTTCGAAATCCCAAATCCCAAAGGAGAGTCCAATTGTGTCGATTGCGATGCCTGACCTTCCCAACACTGGACGGGAAGAGCTTGCGCCTTCCACCATTTGCACGCCCCCTGCAAGTGTTGAAAGGAGCACCCGCAGTCCAGTTCCTGATAGTGAAATTGAAGATGTCAGTGTTGAAGTACACCAGGATGAGGATATGGGTGTTGCTGGCGCTGGGGAGGAAATTGACAAGGAGGATTCTGATGGTGAGGTGGTTTGTTTAAGTCAGGCACCCGGGGAGACACCTGTTGTCCGTGGGAGGAATATGGCCATTGACATGCCTGGTGAAAATACCCAAAAAATCAGCTCTTCAGTGTGGAAGTATTTCAACAGAAATGCGGACAACAGGTGTCAAGCCGTGTGTTGCCTTTGTCAAGCTGTAATAAGTAGGGGTAAGGATGTTAACCACCTCGGAACATCCTCCCTTATACGTCACCTGCAGCGCATTCATAATAAGTCAGTGACAAGTTCAAAAACTTTGGGCGACAGCGGAAGCAGTCCACTGACCAGTAAATCCCTTCCTCTTGTAACCAAGCTCGCGCAAACCACACCACCAACTCCCTCAGTGTCAATTTCCTCCTTACCCAGGAAAGCCAATAGTCCTGCAGGCCATGTCACTGGCAAGTCTGACGAGTCCTCTCCTGCCTGGGATTCCTCCGATGCATCCTTGAGTGTAATGCCTACTGCTGCTGGCGCTGCTGTTGTTGCTGCTGGGTGTCGATCGTCATCCCAGAGGGGAAGTCGGAAGACCACTTGTACTACTTCCAGTAAGCAATTGACTGTCCAACAGTCCTTTGCGAGGAAGATGAAATGTCACAGCAGTCATCCTGTTGCAAAGCGGATAACTGAGGCCTTGACATCTATGTTGGTGTTAGACGTGCGTCCGGTATCCGCCGTTAGTTCACAGGGAACTAGACAATTTCTTGAGGTAGTGTGCCCCCGTTACCAAATACCATCTAGGTTCCACTTCTCTAGGCAGGCGATACCGAGAATGTACACGGACGTCAGAAAAAGACTCACCGGTGTCCTAAAAAATGCAGATGTACCCAATGTCCACTTAACCACGGACATGTGGACAAGTGGAGCAGGGCAGACTCAGGACTACATGACTGTGACAGCCCACTGGGTAGATGTATTGCCTCCCGCTGCAAGAACAGCAGCGGCGGCACCAGTAGCAGCATCTCGCAAACGCCAACTCGTTCCTAGGCAGGCTACGCTTTGTATCACCGCTTTCCAGAATAGGCACACAGCTGAAAACCTCTTACGGCAACTGAGGAAGATCATCGCAGAATGGCTTACCCCAATTGGACTCTCCTGGGGATTTGTGACATCGGACAACGCCAGCAATATTGTGAGTGCATTACATCTGGGCAAATTCCAGCACGTCCCATGTTTTGCACATACCTTGAATTTGGTGGTGCAGAATTATTTAAAAAACGACAGGGGCGTGCAAGAGATGCTGTCGGTGGCCAGAAGAATTGCGGGCCACTTTCGGCGTACAGGCACCGCGTACAGAAGACTGGAGCACCACCAAAAACACCTGAACCTGCCTGCCATCATCTGAAGCAAGAGGTGGTAACGAGGTGGAATTCAACCCTCTATATGCTTCAGAGGATGGAGGAGCAGCAAAAGGCCATTCAAGCCTATACATCTGGCCACGATATAGGCAAAGGAGGTGGAATGCACCTGTATCAAGCGCAGTGGAGAATGATTTCAACGTTGTGCAAGGTTCTGCAACCCTTTGAACTTGCCACACGTGAAGTCAGTTCAGACACTGCCAGCCTGAGTCAGGTCATTCCCCTCATCAGGCTTTTGCAGAAGAAGCTGGAGACATTGAAGGAGGAGCTAAAACAGAGCGATTCCGCTAGGCATGTGGGACTTGTGGATGGAGCCCTTCATTCGCTTAACCAGGATTCACGTGTGGTCAATATGTTGAAATCAGAGCACTACATTTTGGCCACCGTGCTCGATCCTAGATTTAAAACCTACGTTGGATCTCTCTTTCCGGCAGACACAAGTCTGCAGA
Organism: Pseudophryne corroboree; assembly: GCF_028390025.1. Lineage (NCBI taxonomy): Eukaryota > Metazoa > Chordata > Amphibia > Anura > Myobatrachidae > Pseudophryne > Pseudophryne corroboree. The sequence goes on from NC_086449.1 coordinate 754,035,190, forward strand.
GGTTCAAAGACCTGCTGGTGAGAAAATTGTCAAGTCAAGCGGAACGCGACCCGTCAACATCTCCTCCTTCACATTCTCCCGCAACTGGGGGTGCGAGGAAAAGGCTACGAATTCCGAGCCCACCCGCTGGCGGTGATGCAGGGCAGTCTGGAGCGACTGCTGATGCTGACATCTGGTCCGGACTGAAGGACCTGCCAACGATTACTGACATGTCGTCTACTGTCACTGCATATGATTCTCTCACCATTGAAAGAATGGTGGAGGATTATATGAGTGACCGCATCCAAGTAGGCACGTCAGACAGTCCGTACGTATACTGGCAGGAAAAAGAGGCAATTTGGAGGCCCTTGCAGAAACTGGCTTTATTCTACCTAAGTTGCCCTCCCACAAGTGTGTACTCCGAAAGAGTGTTTAGTGCCGCCGCTCACCTTGTCAGCAATCGGCGTACGAGGTTACTTCCAGAAAATGTGGAGAAGATGATGTTCATTAAAATGAATTATAATCAATTCCTCCATGGAGACATTCACCCGCAGCTATTGCCTCCAGAAAGTACACGGGGATCTGAGATGGTGGATTCCAGTGGGGACGAATTAATAATCTGTGAGGAGGGGGATGTACACAGTGAAAGGGGTGATGAATCGGACGATGATGATGAGGTGGACATCTTGCCTCTGTAGAGCCAGTTTGTGCAAGGAGAGATTGCTTCTTTTTTGGTGGGGGCCCAAACCAACCAGTCATTTCAGTCACAGTCGTGTGGCAGACCCTGTCGCTGAAATGATGGGTTGGTTAAAGTGTGCATGTCCTGTTTACACAACATAAGGGTGGGTGGGAGGGCCCAAGGACAATTCCATCTTGCACCTCTTTTTTCTTTCATTTTTCTTTGCGTCATGTGCTGTTTGGGGAGTATTTTTTGGAAGGGCCATCCTGCCTGACACTGCAGTGCCACTCCTAGATGGGCCAGGTGTTTGTGTCGGCCACTAGGGTCGCTTAGCTTACTTACACAGCTACCTCATTGCGCCTCTTTTTTTCTTTGCGTCATGTGCTGTTTGGGGAGTATTTTTTGGAAGGGCCATCCTGCCTGACACTGCAGTGCCACTCCTAGATGGGCCAGGTGTTTGTGTCGGCCACTAGGGTCGCTTAGCTTACTCACACAGCTACCTCATTGCGCCTCTTTTTTTCTTTGCGTCATGTGCTGTTTGGGGAGTATTTTTTGGAAGGGCCATCCTGCCTGACACTGCAGTGCCACTCTTAGATGGGCCAGGTGTTTGTGTCGGCCACTTGTGTCGCTTAGCTTAGCCATCCAGCGACCTCGGTGCAAATTTTAGGACTAAAAATAATATTGTCAGGTGTAAGGTGTTCAGAATAGACTGGAAATGAGTGTAAATTATGGTTATTGAGGTTAATAATACTATGGGATCAAAATGACCCCCAAATTCAATGATTTAAGCTGTTTTTTAGGGTTTTTTGAAAAAAACACCTGAATCCAAAACACACCCGAATCCGACAAAAAAAATTTGGTGAGGTTTTGCCAAAACGCGTTCGAACCCAAAACACGGCTGCGGAACCGAACCCAAAACCAAAACACAAAACCCGAAAAATTTCCGGTGCACATCACTAGTTCTGCACTGGTTCCCTTAGAAGAGGAAGAGAGTTTGGCCCCAGTTCTGCACTGGTTCTCTTAGCAGAGGAAGAGAGTTTGGCCCCAGTTCTGCACTGGTTCCCTTAGAAGAGGAAGAGAGTTAGGCCCCAGTTCTGCACTGGTTCCCTTAGCAGAGGAAGAGAGTTTGGCCCCAGTTCTGCACTGGTTCCATTAGAAGAGGAAGATAGTTTGGCCCCAGTTCTGCACTGGATCCCTTAGCAGAGGAAGAGAGTTTGACCCCAGTTCTGCTCTGGTTCCCTTAGAAGAGGAAGGGAGTTTGGCCCCAGTTCTGCACTGGTTCCCTTAGAAGAGAAGGGAGTCTGGCCCTAGTTCTACTCTGGTTCCCTTAGAAGAGGAAGGTCGACAGTCAATATGTCAACACCATATGATTGACTTGCATTAAGCCAATAGGCAGAAAAGTTCGACATGTACAAAAGGTCGACATGACAATTGTCGACACAGGTGTGCATGTTTTTCCAGATTTTGCTTGATTTACTATCCACGTGGACTACGATTGGGAATAGTAACCTGTGGTAGCAGAGCAAGCACCTTGCCCAAAGCATGGCGAGCGTACACATTTCCAATGATTGTGGTCACATACACTGAAATATACAAAATTACACCCAAAAAAGTCAAAACAAATTCTGTCAACCATTAATGTATCGACCATTGTTATGTCGACCTTTTGACACTGTCTACCTTAAGCACTGTCAACTTTTTGACTGTGTTGACCTTTTGTACCTGTTGATCTTACTGTCTACCTTTTACCATTCGACCTTTTGTCCCTGCCGACCTTTTGACCCTGCCGACCTAATGTATGTCAACCATATGTGGTCTACCTAGACACGGTAGATCTTCTATACCACACCCAGACAGATTAGGAAATTTACCACTTGCCAGGTAGTCACCGGTGGTAACAGAGTTATTGCAGGAGGTTTCAGGGGAAACGATAATGAGCAAGAAACAATAAATTTTCACCATTTATAGTGAACTCTGCCTTTAGGTGGATCTGCCATTTTGTTTAGCAAAGAGAATATACACATTAATAGTGAATAAAATAAGATATTGGATATCATTCTTTACAGTAAAGGTAGGAATATTGTTAACACTGCTTAGAATATAATAACATACAGTATAATACATTACGGAACAGTGCATTTGGTAATAACAGGATAGAAATTTGGTTGAGGAATGACTACATATATTTTAGCCAGAGGCAATAAAATCAGATTAATTTTGTTTTGCACAATTGTAAACAGAACCTTAGGCAAAAGCAAGGGTGGGTGGGTGGGGGGGGGGTTCCAGTTGCCGGGAGAGTCCCCTTCCCCACAGCCTGGTCAGCAGCCACTACATGCAGTATAAATGCATTCTGAATGCAGCTGCGAGGCTAATCTTCCTTGCTAGACGTTCTTCGTCTGCAGACCCACTCTGTCAGTCCCTCCATTGGCTACCTGTATTCTACCGTATGCAATATAAAATATTTTTACTCACACATAAGGCCATTAACTAGAGATGTGCACCGGAAATTTTTCGGGTTTTGTGTTTTGGTTTTGGGTTCGGTTCCGCGGCCGTGTTTTGGGTTCGAACGCGTTTTGGCAAAACCTCACCGAATTTTTTTTGTCGGATTCGGGTGTGTTTTGGATTCGGGTGTTTTTTTCAAAAAACCCTAAAAAACAGCTTAAATCATAGAATTTGGGGGTCATTTTGATCCCAAAGTATTATTAACCGCAATAACCATAATTTCCACTCATTTTCAGTCTATTCTGAACACCTCACACCTCACAATATTATTTTTAGTCCTAAAATTTGCACCGAGGTCGCTGGATGACTAAGCTCAGCGACCCTAGTGGCCGACACAAACACCTGGCCCATCTAGGAGTGGCACTGCAGTGTCACGCAGGCTGGCCCTTCCAAAAAACACTCCCCAAACAGCACATGACGCAAAGAAAAAAAGAGGCGCAATGAGGTAGCTGTGTGAGTAAGCTAAGCGACCCTAGTGGCCGACACAAACACCTGGCCCATCTATGAGTGGCACTGCAGTGTCACGCAGGCTGGCCCTTCCAAAAAACACTCCCCAAACAGCACATGACGCAAAGAAAAATGAAAGAAAAAAGAGGTGCAAGATGGAATTGTCCTTGGGCCCTCCCACCCACCCTTATGTTGTATAAACAGGACATGCACACTTTAACCAACCCATCATTTCAGTGACAGGGTCTGCCACACGACTGTGACTGAAATGACGGGTTGGTTTGGACCCCCACCAAAAAAAAAGCAATTAATCTCTCCTTGCACAAACTGGCTCTACAGAGGCAAGATGTCCACCTCATCATCATCCTCCGATTCATCACCGTGTACATCCCCCTCCTCACAGATTATCAATTCGTCCCCACTGGAATCCACCATCACAGCTCCCTGTGTACTTTGTGGAGGCAATTGCTGCTGGTGAATGTCTACATGGAGGAATTGATTATAATTCATTTTAATGAACATCATCTTCTCCACATTTTCTGGAAGTAACCTCGTACGCCGATTGCTGACAAGGTGAGCGGCGGCACTAAACACTCTTTCGGAGTACACACTTGTGGGAGGGCAACTTAGGTAGAATAAAGCCAGTTTGTGCAAGGGCCTCCAAATTGCCTCTTTTTCCTGCCAGTATACCTACGGACTGTCTGACGTGCCTACTTGGATGCGGTCACTCATATAATCCTCCACCATTCTTTCAATGGGGAGAGAATCATATGCAGTGACAGTAGACGACATGTCCGTAATCGTTGGCAGGTCCTTCAGTCCGGACCAGATGTCAGCATCAGCAGTCGCTCCAGACTGCCCTGCATCACCGCCAGCGGGTGGGCTCGGAATTCTGAGCCTTTTCCTCGCACCCCCAGTTGCGGGAGAATGTGAAGGAGGAGATGTTGACAGGTCGCGTTCCGCTTGACTTGACAATTTTCTCACCAGCAGTTCTTTGAACCCCTGCAGACTTGTGTCTGCCGGAAAGAGAGATCCAAGGTAGGTTTTAAATCTAGGATCGAGCACGGTGGCCAAAATGTAGTGCTCTGATTTCAACAGATTGACCACCCGTGAATCCTTGTTAAGCGAATTAAGGGCTCCATCCACAAGTCCCACATGCCTAGCGGAATCGCTCTGTGTTAGCTCCTCCTTCAATGTCTCCAGCTTCTTCTGCAAATGCCTGATGAGGGGAATGACCTGACTCAGGCTGGCAGTGTCTGAACTGACTTCACGTGTGGCAAGTTCAAAAGGTTGCAGAACCTTGCACAACGTTAAAATCATTCTCCACTGCGCTTGAGACAGGTGCATTCCACCTCCTATATCGTGCTCAGTTGTATAGGCTTGAATGGCCTTTTGCTGCTCCTCCAACCTCTGAAGCATATAGAGGGTTGAATTCCACCTCGTTACCACTTCTTGCTTCAGATGATGGCAGGGCAGGTTCAGGCGTTTTTGGTGGTGCTCCAGTCTTCTGTACGTGGTGCCTGTACGCCGAAAGTGTCCCGCAATTCTTCTGGCCACCGACAGCATCTCTTGCACGCCCCTCTCGTTTTTTAAATAATTCTGCACCACCAAATTCAAGGTATGTGCAAAACATGGGACGTGCTGGAATTTGCCCATATTTAATGCACACACAATATTGCTGGCGTTGTCCGATGCCACAAATCCACAGGAGAGTCCAATTGGGGTAAGCCATTCTGCGATGATCTTCCTCAGTTGCCGTAAGAGGGTTTTAGCTGTGTGCGTATTCTGGAAAGCGGTGATACAAAGCGTAGCCTGCCTAGGAAAGAGTTGGCGTTTGCAAGATGCTGCTACTGGTGCCGCTGCTGCTGTTCTTGCGGCGGGAGTCCATACATCTACCCAGTGGGCTGTCACAGTCATATAGTCCTGAGTCTGCCCTGCTCCACTTGTCCACATGTCCGTGGTTAAGTGGACATTGGGTACAACTGCATTTTTTAGGACACTGGTGAGTCTTTTTCTGAGGTCTGTGTACATTTTCGGTATCGCCTGCCTAGAGAAATGGAACCTAGATGGTATTTGGTACCGGGGACACAGTACCTCAAACAAGTCTATAGTTGGCTCTGCAGTAATGATGGATACCGGAACCACGGTTCTCACCGCCCAGGATGCCAAGGCCTCAGTTATCCGCTTTGCAGCAGGATGACTGCTGTGATATTTCATCTTCCTCGCAAAGGACTGTTGGACAGTCAATTGCTTGGTGGAAGTAGTAAAAGTGGTCTTACGACTTCCCCTCTGGGATGACCATCGACTCCCAGCAGCAACAACAGCAGCGCCAGCAGCAGTAGGCGTTACACGCAAGGATGCATCGGAGGAATCCCAGGCAGGAGAGGACTCGTCAGAATTGCCAGTGACATGGCCTGCAGGACTATTGGCATTCCTGGGGAAGGAGGAAATTGACACTGAGGGAGTTGGTGGGGTGGTTTTCGTGAGCTTGGTTACAAGAGGAAGGGATTTACTGGTCAGTGTACTGCTTCCGCTGTCGCCCAAAGTTTTTGAACTTGTCACTGACTTATGATGAATGCGCTGCAGGTGACGTATAAGGGAGGATGTTCCGAGGTGGTTAACGTCCTTACCCCTACTTATTACAGCTTGACAAAGGCAACACACGGCTTGACAAATGTTGTCCGCATTTCTGTTGAAATACTTCCACACCGAAGAGCTGATTTTTTTGGTATTTTCATCAGGCATGTCAATGGCCATATTCCTCCCACGGACAACAGGTGTCTCTCCGGGTGCCTGACTTAAACAAACCACCTCACCATCAGAATCCTACTGGTCAATTTCCTCCCCAGCGCCAGCAACACCCATATCCTCCTCATCCTGGTGTACTTCAACACTGACATCTTCAATCTGACTATCAGGAACTGGACTGCGGGTGCTCCTTCCAGCACTTGCAGGGGGCGTGCAAATGGTGGAAGGCGCATGCTCTTCACGTCCAGTGTTGGGAAGGTCAGGCATCGCAACCGACACAATTGGACTCTCCTTGTGGATTTGGGATTTCGAAGAACGCACTGTTCTTTGCTGTGCTTTTGCCAGCTTAAGTCTTTTCATTTTTCTAGCGAGAGGCTGAGTGCTTCCATCCTCATGTGAAGCTGAACGACTAGCCATGAACATAGGCCAGGGCCTCAGCCGTTCCTTGCCACTCCGTGTGGTAAATGGCATATTGGCAAGTTTACGCTTCTCCGACGACGATTTTATTTTAGATTTTTGAGTCCTTTTTTTACTGATATTTTGTGTTTTGGATTTTACATGCTCTGTACTATGACATTGGGCATCGGCCTTGGCAGACGACGGTGATGGCATTTCATCGTCTCGGCCATGACTAGTGGCAGCAGCTTCAGCACGAGGTGGAAGTCGATCTTGATCTTTCCCTATTTTTGGAACCTCAACATTTTTGTTCTCCATATTTTAATAGGCACAACTAAAAGGCACCTCAGGTAAACAATGGAGATGGATGGATACTAGTATACTTATGGATGACGAGTGACTGCCGACACAGAGGTAGCTACAGCCGTGGACTACCGTACTGCGTCTGCTAGTATAGACTGGATGATAATGATATAAAATATATATATATATCACTACTGCAGGACAGGTATATATTATATAATGACGGACCTGCTGGACACTGTCAGCAGCAGACTCCTAAACTACTAGTATGAAGAAGATAGAAAAAAAAAACCCACCACAGGTAGGTATACAATTACGGACGAGCACTGCCGACACAGAGGTAGCTACAGCCGTGGACTACCGTACTGCGTCTGCTAGTATTGACTGGATTATAATGATATAAAAAATATATATATATCACTACTGCAGGACAGGTATATATTATATAATGACGGACCTGCTGGACACTGTCAGCAGCAGACTCCTAAACTACTAGTATGAAGAAGATAGAAAAAAAAACCCACCACAGGTAGGTATACAATTATGGACGAGCACTGCCGACACAGAGGTAGCTACAGCCGTGGACTACTGTACTGCGTCTGCTAGTATAGACTGGATGATAATGATATAAAAAATATATATATATCACTACTGCAGGACAGATATATATTATATAATGACGGACCTGCTGGACACTGTCAGCAGCAGACTCCTAAACTACTAGTATGAAGAAGATAGAAAAAAAAACCCCACCACAGGTAGGTATACAATTATGGACGAGCACTGCCGACACAGAGGTAGCTACAGCCGTGGACTACCGTACTGCGTCTGCTAGTATAGACTGGATGATAATGATATAAAAAATATATATATATCACTACTGCAGGACAGGTATATATTATATAATGACGGACCTGCTGGACACTGTCAGCAGCAGACTCCTAAACTACTAGTATGAAGAAGATAGAAAAAAAAAACCCACCACAGGTAGGTATACAATTATGGACGAGCACTGCCGACACAGAGGTAGCTACAGCCGTGGACTACCGTACTGCGTCTGCTAGTATAGACTGGATGATAATGATATAAAAAATATATATATTATATATCACTACTGCAGATATATATTATAATATAATGAATGACGGACCTGCTGGACACTGTCTGTCAAAAAAAAAAACACCACACGAGTGTTTAACTTTTTCAGGCAGACAATATACTGGTGGTCACTGGTCAGTCACACTGGCAGCAAAAGTTTGCACTGTTATGTACTCCTGCTATAACTGCTCCCCAGTCTCCCCCACAATTAAGCTGTGTGAGCAGTGAGCACTCAGCACAGTCAGATATACATAGATGATATTATCATGCAGCACACTGAGGCTGAGCACAGATATGGTATGTGACTGTGTATCGTTTTTTTTTTCAGGCAGAGAACGGATTTTAAATAATAAATAAAACTGGTGGTCACTAGTATAACTATCAGCAAAACTCTGCACTCTCTGAGTACTCCTAATGCTCCCCAAAATTACTAAAATTAAATTACTAGTAAATCAAGTGTCTCACTCTCTATCTAAACGGAGAGGACGCCAGCCACGTCCTCTCCCTATCAATCTCAATGCACGTGTGAAAATGGCGGCGACGCGCGGCTCCTTATATAGAATCCGAGTCTCGCGATAGAATACGAGCCTCGCGAGAATCCGACAGCGGGATGATGACGTTCGGGCGCGCTCGGGTTAGCCGAGCAAGGTGGGAAGATCCGAGTCTGCCTCGGACCCGTGTAAAAAGGCTGAAGTTCGGGGGGGTTCGGATTCCGAGGAACCGAACCCGCTCATCTCTACCATTAACCATACTACACCAATATACATCTCTTCGCTCATCTCAAAATATCTCCCAACCCGACCTCTCCGATCTTCACATGCGTCTCTCATCCACACTCATTACTCGCTCCCATGCACGACTGCAGGACTTCCTTCGGGCTGCACCCACACCACGCATAATAAGACTCTCCCCTAGTCTCCAAACCTTCAAACGTTCCCTGTAAACTCACCTCTTCAGGCTAGCTTATCACATTCCAGAACCGCTCACTCAACCTTCATAAGCTTTCCTAGCCGATCATGGCCCTCATTTCGAGTTGATCGCTCGCTGCCGTTTTTCGAAGTGCAGCGATCAGGTTACTACTGTGTATGCTTATATACCGCAATGCGCACACGCGTTGTACGGGTACAAACAGCATCGTTGCTGTGCAATACTTCTAGCGACTAATCCATTTGCACAACCGATCTCAAGGAGATTGACAGAAAGAGGGCGTTTATGGGTGTCAACTGACCGTTTTCTGGGAGTGGTAGGGAAAACGCAGGCGCGTCCAAGCGTTTGCAGGGCGGGTGTCTGATGTCAGTTCTGGGACCGGACAGGCTGAAGTGATCGCAAGGGCTGAATAAGTCCAGAGCTACTCAGAAACTGTAAAAAACTTTTTTGTCCCGCTCGGCTGCACAAGCGTTCGCACACTTGCAAAGCGAAAATACACTCCCCTATAGGCGGCGACTATCTGATCGTAGCACTGCAAAAAATAGCTAGTGAGCGATCAACTCGGAATGAGGGCCTATACCCCCACTGTACAGTCCGCACATATCCTCCACTTATTTTCTCTTTCTTCACTTTCCCTTCTTTCTGACCAGGGTTCATCATTGCTGTGATGTGATATCATGCAACCCACCTAGAACCTTTGCAATCCGGTGGACAAATATGCAATAGATAATGCCTTTCCTTGTGGATTAATGCAGTGGTGTCACAAGGCGGGTGCGGGGGGTGTGGCCCGCACCCGGGTGTGACGCCTGGAGGAGGGTGACACCAAATGTCAGCTCCTCCGCACTGACAGGAACCAGGTGCTGCAGTGAGAAAGTCTCCTACAGCACCCGGCTCCTGTCACAGAAGAGGAGCCGACAGCGGACGGAGACTGGCTCTGGGGGAAGCCCAGCATTTCCGGAGATGCTGGACACGCCCCCAGACTGACGATTCCGGGATCCCCGCGAAGCCACGCCCCCTGCATACAAGGCCACACCCTTTTTTGCCGGGATCGCGACAGGAGATCAGGGGTGCGCACCGGGTGTCACCACACCCGGTGACGCCTCTGGATCAATGCCTATTTCCTTATAGATTGTAAGCTTGTGAACAGGGCCTTCCTGCCTCTGACTGTTTGTTTATTACCTAGTTTTGTTATATCATTGTGTCCAATTGTAAAGCGCAACAGAATTTGCTGCGCTATATAAGAAACTGTTAATAAATAAAATAATAATAATAATAAATGGGTGGAATGTAGCTGCTGCACATACCCAGTGGCAGCAGATTTTCCTACCAAGTCTGCGGTGTGTGTATGGGTCTGTGGATTTGAGTATTCTATCATTGCACTAGAAAGAGAATTTGCTAAGTGGCTTACCGTGATCATTGGGCCTGCACATGCCTGACATACTGTGTTACATAAACTGCACTTTGTTTGAGGTAGAATATAGTTTGCTACATTATTTATGTATTAACAGTTATTTATATAGCGCACACATATTCTGCAGCGCTTTACAGGGACTATTTTGTAGAGATGTGCACTTGAAATTTTTCGGGTTTTGTGTTTTGGTTTTGGGTTCGGTTCCGCGGCCGTGTTTTGGGTTCGACCGCGTTTTGGCAAAACCTCACCGAATTTTTTTTGTCGGATTCGGGTGTGTTTTGGATTCGGGTGTTTTTTTCAAAAAACCCTAAAAAACAGCTTAAATCATAGAATTTGGGGGTCATTTTGATCCCAAAGTATTATTAACCTCAAAAACCATAATTTCCACTCATTTTCTATTCTGAACACCTCACAATATTATTTTTAGTCCTAAAATTTGCACCGAGGTCGCTGGATGACTAAGCTAAGCGACCCTAGTGGCCGACACAAACACCTGGCCCATCTAGGAGTGGCACTGCAGTGTCACGCAGGATGGCCCTTCCAAAAAACACTCCCCAAACAGCACATGATGCAAAGAAAAAAAGAGGCGCAATGAGGTAGCTGTGTGAGTAAGCTAAGCGACCCTAGTGGCCGACACAAACACCTGGCCCATCTAGGAGTGGCACTGCAGTGTCACGCAGGATGGCCCTTCCAAAAACACTCCCCAAACAGCACATGACGCAAAGAAAAAAAGAGGCGCAATGAGGTAGCTGTGTGAGTAAGATAAGCGACCCTAGTGGCCGACACAAACACCTGGCCCATCTAGGAGTGGCACTGCAGTGTCACGCAGGATGGCCCTTCCAAAAAACACTCCCCAAACAGCACATGACGCAAAGAAAAAAAGAGGCGCAATGAGGTAGCTGTGTGAGTAAGATAAGCGACCCTAGTGGCCGACACAAACACCTGGCCCATCTAGGAGTGGCACTGCAGTGTCACGCAGGATGGCCCATCAAAAAAATACTCCCCAAACAGCACATGACGCAAAGAAAAATTAAAGAAAAAAGAGGTGCAAGATGGAATTGTCCTTGGGCCCTCCCACCCACCCTTATGTTGTATAAACAGGACATGCACACTTTAACCAACCCATCATTTCAGTGACAGGGTCTGCCACACGACTGTGACTGAAATGACGGGTTGGTTTGGACCCCCACCAAAAAAGAAGCAATTAATCTCTCCTTGCACAAACTGGCTCTACAGAGGCAAGATGTCCACCTCATCATCATCCTCCGATATATCACCGTGTACATCCCCCTCCTCACAGATTATCAATTCGTCCCCACTGGAATCCACCATCTCAGCTCCCTGTGTACTTTGTGGAGGCAATTGCTGCTGGTCAATGTCTCCACGGAGGAATTGATTATAATTCATTTTAATGAACATCATCTTCTCCACATTTTCTGGAAGTAACCTCGTACGCCGATTGCTGACAAGGAGAGCGGCGGCACTAAACACTCTTTCGGAGTACACACTTGTGGGAGGGCAACTTAGGTAGAATAAAGCCAGTTTGTGCAAGGGCCTCCAAATTGCCTCTTTTTCCTGCCAGTATAAGTACGGACTGTCTGACGTGCCTACTTGGATGCGGTCACTCATATAATCCTCCACCATTCTTTCAATGGGGAGAGAATCATATGCAGTGCCAGTAGACGACATGTCCGTAATCGTTGGCAGGTCCTTCAGTCCGGACCAGTTGTCAGCATCAGCAGTCGCTCCAGACTGCCCTGCATCACCGCCAGCGGGTGGGCTCGGAATTCTGAGCCTTTTCCTCGCACCCCCAGTTGCGGGAGAATGTGAAGGAGGAGATGTTGACAGGTCGCGTTCCGCTTGACTTGACAATTTTCTCACCAGCAGGTCTTTGAACCCCAGCAGACTTGTGTGTGCCGGAAAGAGAGATCCAAGGTAGGTTTTAAATCTAGGATCGAGCACGGTGGCCAAAATGTAGTGCTCTGATTTCAACAGATTGACCACCCGTGAATCCTTGTTAAGCGAATTAAGGGCTCCATCCACAAGTCCCACATGCCTAGCGGAATCGCTCTGTGTTAGCTCCTCCTTCAATGTCTCCAGCTTCTTCTGCAAAAGCCTGATGAGGGGAATGACCTGACTCAGGCTGGCAGTGTCTGAACTGACTTCACGTGTGGCAAGTTCAAAGGGCAGCAGAACCTTGCACAACGTTGAAATCAATCTCCACTGCGCTTGAGACAGGTGCATTCCACCTCCTATATCGTGCTCAATTGTATAGGCTTGAATGGCCTTTTGCTGCTCCTCCAACCTCTGAAGCATATATAGGGTTGAATTCCACCTCGTTACCACTTCTTGCTTCAGATGATGGCAGGGCAGGTTCAGGCATTTTTGGTGGTGCTCCAGTCTTCTGTACGTGGTGCCTGTACGCCGAAAGTGTCCCGCAATTCTTCTGGCCACCGACAGCATCTCTTGCACGCCCCTCTCGTTTTTTAAATAATTCTGCACCACCAAATTCAAGGTATGTGCAAAACATGGGACGTGCTGGAATTTGCCCATATTTAATGCACACACAATATTGCTGGCGTTGTCCGATGCCACAAATCCACAGGAGAGTCCAATTGGGGTAAGCCATTCCGCGATGATCTTCCTCAGTTGCCGTAAGAGGTTTTCAGCTGTGTGCGTATTCTGGAAACCGGTGATACAAAGCGTAGCCTGCCTAGGAAAGAGTTGGCGTTTGCGAGATGCTGCTACTGGTGCCGTCGCTGCTGTTCTTGCGGCGGGAGTCCATACATCTACCCAGTGGGCTGTCACAGTCATATAGTCCTGACCCTGCCCTGCTCCACTTGTCCACATGTCCGTGGTTAAGTGGACATTGGGTACAGCTGCATTTTTTAGGACACTGGTGACTCTTTTTCTGAGGTCTGTGTACATTTTCGGTATCGCCTGCCTAGAGAAATGGAACCTAGATGGTATTTGGTACCGGGGACACAGTACCTCCAACAAGTCTCTAGTTGCCTCTGCAGTAATGATGGATACCGGAACCACGTTTCTCACCACCCAGGATGCCAAGGCCTCAGTTATCCGCTTTGCAGCAGGATGACTGCTGTGATATTTCATCTTCCTCGCAAAGGACTGTTGGACAGTCAATTGCTTGGTGGAAGTAGTAAAAGTGGGCTTACGACTTCCCCTCTGGGATGACCATCGACTCCCAGCAGCAACAACAGCAGCGCCAGCAGCAGTAGGCGTTACACGCAAGGATGCATCGGAGGAATCCCAGGCAGGAGAGGACTCGTCAGAATTGCCAGTGACATGGCCTGCAGGACTATTGGCATTCCTGGGGAAGGAGGAAATTGACACTGAGGGAGTTGGTGGGGTGGTTTGCGTGAGCTTGGTTACAAGAGGAAGGGATTTACTGGTCAGTGGACTGCTTCCGCTGTCGCCCAAAGTTTTTGAACTTGTCACTGACTTATTATGAATGCGCTGCAGGTGACGTATAAGGGAGGATGTTCCGAGGTGGTTAACGTCCTTACCCCTACTTATTACAGCTTGACAAAGGCAACACACGGCTTGACAAATGTTGTCCGCATTTCTGTTGAAATACTTCCACACCGAAGAGCTGATTTTTTTGGTATTTTCACCAGGCATGTCAATGGCCATATTCCTCCCACGGACAACAGGTGTCTCCCCGGGTGCCTGACTTAAACAAACCACCTCACCATCAGAATCCTCCTTGTCAATTTCCTCCCCAGCGCCAGCAACACCCATATCCTCCTCATCCTGGTGTACTTCAACACTGACATCTTCAATCTGACTATCAGGAACTGGACTGCGGGTGCTCCTTCCAGCACTTGCAGGGGGCGTGCAAATGGTGGAAGGCGCATGATCTTCACGTCCAGTGTTGGGAAGGTCAGGCATCGCAACCGACACAATTGGACTCTCCTTGTGGATTTGGGATTTCGAAGAACGCACAGTTCTTTGCTGTGCTTTTGCCAGCTTGAGTCTTTTCATTTTTCTAGCGAGAGGCTGAGTGCTTCCATCCTCATGTGAAGCTGAACCACTAGCCATGAACATAGGCCAGGGCCTCAGCCGTTCCTTGCCACTCCGTGTGGTAAATGGCATATTGGCAAGTTTACGCTTCTCCTCCGACAATTTTATTTTAGATTTTTGAGTCCTTTTTTTACTGATATTTGGTGTTTTGGATTTTACATGCTCTGTACTATGACATTGGGCATCGGCCTTGGCAGACGACGTTGCTGGCATTTCATCGTCTCGGCCATGACTAGTGGCAGCAGCTTCAGCACGAGGTGGAAGTCGATCTTGATCTTTCCCTATTTTTGGAACCTCAACATTTTTGTTCTCCATATTTTAATAGGCACAACTAAAAGGCACCTCAGGTAAACAATGGAGATGGATGGATACTAGTATACTTATGGATGACGAGCGACTGCCGACACAGAGGTAGCTACAGCCGTGGACTACCGTACTGTGTCTGCTGCTAATATAGACTGGATGATAATGAGATAAAATTAAAATATATATATATCACACTAGTACTGCAGCCGGACAGGTATATATTATGTAATGACGGACCTGCTGGACACTGTCTGTCAGACTCAGCACTGCAGACTCCTAAAGTAAGCTACTAGTATCAAGAAGATAGAAAAAAAAAAAACCACGGGTAGGTGGTATACAATTATGGATGGACGAGCGACTGCCGACACAGAGGTAGCTACAGCCGTGGACTACCGTACTGTGTCTGCTGCTAATATAGACTGGATGATAATGAGATAAAATTAAAATATATATATATATCACACTAGTACTGCAGCCGGACAGGTATATATTATGTAATGACGGACCTGCTGGACACTGTCTGTCAGCACTGCAGACTCCTAAAGTAAGCTACTAGTATCAAGAAGATAGGAAAAAAAACCACGGGTAGGTGGTATACAATTATGGATGGACGAGCGACTGCCGACACAGAGGTAGCTACAGCCGTGGACTACCGTACTGTGTCTGCTGCTAATATAGACTGGATGATAATGAGATAAAATTAAAATATATATATATATCACACTAGTACTGCAGCCGGACAGGTATTTATTATGTAATGACGGACCTGCTGGACACTGTCTGTCAGACTCAGCACTGCAGACTCCTAAAGTAAGCTACTAGTATCAAGAAGATAGAAAAAAAAAAACCACGGGTAGGTGGTATACAATTATGGATGGACGAGCGACTGCCGACACAGAGGTAGCTACAGCCGTGGACTACCGTATTGTGTCTGCTGCTAATATAGACTGGATGATAATGAGATAAAATTAAAATATATATATATATATATCACACTAGTACTGCAGCCGGACAGGTATATATTATGTAATGACGGACCTGCTGGACACTGTCTGTCAGCACTGCAGACTCCTAAAGTAAGCTACTAGTATCAAGAAGATAGAAAAAAAAAACCACGGGTAGGAGGTATACAATTATGGATGGACGAGCGACTGCCGACACAGAGGTAGCTACAGCCGTGGACTACCGTACTGTGTCTGCTGCTAATATAGACTGGATGATAATGAGATAAAATTAAAATATATATATATCACACTAGTACTGCAGCCGGACAGGTATATATTATGTAATGACGGACCTGCTGGACACTGTCTGCAGAATGCGTTTATAAAAACACCACACGACGAGTGTTTAACTTTTTCAGGCAGACAATCACAATATACTGGTGGTCAGCAGACAATCACAATACTGGTGGCCAGTGGTCACTGGTCAGTCACACTGGCAGTGGCACTCTGGCAGCAAAAGTGTGCACTGTACTTAAAATATGTACTCCTGCTATAACTGCTCCCCAGTCTCCCCCACAATTAAGCTGTGTGAGCAGTGAGCACTCAGCACAGTCAGATAATGATATACAGTATTACATATGATGCAGCACACTGGGCTGAGCACAGATATGGTATGTGACTGTGTCACACTGTGTATCGTTTTTTTTCAGGCAGAGAACGGATTAATTAAACTGGTGGTCACTGGTCACACTATCAGCAGCAAGTAGTACTCCTCCTAATAATATGCTCCCCAAAATTTGTGTCTCTCTCTAGTACTCTAGTCTAAACGGAGAGGACGCCAGCCACGTCCTCTCCCTATCAATCTCAATGCACGTGTGAAAATGGCGGCGACGCGCGGCTCCTTATATAGAATCCGAGTCTCGCGATAGAATACGAGCCTCGCGAGAATCCGACAGCGGGATGATGACGTTTGGGCGCGCTCGGGTTAACCGAGCAAGGCGGGAAGATCCGAGTCGCTCGGCCCCGTGTAAAAAAACCTGAAGTTCGGGCGGGTTCGGATTCCGAGGAACCGAACCCGCTCATCTCTACTATTTTGCCCATTCATATCGGTCCCTGCCCCAGTGGAGCTTACAATTTATATACCCTACCACATGTATATGAGCACACATTCATACTAGGGTTAATTTGTGTTGGGATCCAATTGACCTACCAGTATAATTTTGGATTGTGGGAGGAAACCGGAGTACCCGGAGGAAATCCACGCAAGTACGTGGAGAATATACTAACTCCGCACAGGTAGAGCCATGGTGGGAATCGAACCCATGACCTCAGTGCTGTGAAGCAGTAATGCTAACCATTACACCATCCGTACTGCCCATACTGTTAAGTCCTAATTATGCAACCTTCATAGGTTGGTGACAATCGCTCTAAAATCAAACATTTGGAAACCCCCTCCAGAGACCCCTGCGTTTTCCACTGTGAAATTGCTAAAACATCCATATGTCACATGTCCTAGCTTCTCTGTAAATTCACAAAAACTAAAAACCTTAGAACTATCATTTCTGTTATGCCAGTATTATGCTCCCGCACGCTTTCTTCTCTTTGCCCTTTGGCACCATGTACTATGCTCCTAGTTCACCGTCTTCCATTGAGAGATGCAAAAAGCTAAAATAGTTGACTCAAAAATCTCATTTTCATTGCAAATTAACCCTGCTTTTTCGCTGTTTAAATTACCATCATGGAATCCTTTGGAGGTTTCCTATTAAGGATGGATTTTGTAAAGTAAAACTCTGCGGTTCGGAATGGCCTGACCACCCTTGGTGATTTTTTCTTTCCCATCTGTTGAATTTTTCAAAGCTCATGAATACATAAAATGTCAATGTTAAAAAATGGCCTGCTAATTACAGACATGCTCCCCAAGAAATAAAGCTTAATAAGACAATTATTAAAAATGACTTAAAATTTGTTACATCCAGTTCTTGGGCAGGCACACCGCTTGTAGGTTTTAACACCCCTTGAGATGTCTGTGTATTAAGAGCGCATTGCCGAGTCTGCTGATTAAATCAAAAGGATCCAGTTTATAGTTATCTCATGTCCTTGTTATCCTCAGATAGCAGTGTTTTTAGAAGTTTATTATCAAAGTAGAGCTCTATCTGTTGCAGTCTCCAGTCTATTATCCAAGTTTCTCACTTTTCAATGACAGATAACGCCTTTTGTGAAATCACTGAAATTGTTATTCAGTAATGGTAAGTAAGACCTACAGTACTGTAGATATAAAGACTGCCCTTATGCTCACTCATGTGGGAAACATGGTTTACATTCTCAATGACTGTTTGAAGCAATACTGGGTAAGAGATAGAAGAATTACCTTTTCCATATATCTCAACTGTCCCAATTTATTCCACCCAACTGTCCAGTCAATCGGGACTTTAACAGATAGGTCAGAAGGCATCCCAATTTATGAGAGTGGTGCCGATGGTAATGCAGATTTGTCTTCAGGGGAAGGAAGGTGCGTTGGTTGCACTAGAGTTCATCAGAAGTAAAATGTTGGGTGGTGCGTATTTTTCCAAGATTCCTAAATTTACATTTACTCAACAGGGTCCAGGTTCCAATCCCAGTTTACATGGACCACTGTGAACTGGAGTATCTACCAACAGCTAGGGCAGTTGAACCGTGAGCAAGCCTGTACTTTATTCCTTGTCCAATAGCCCTTTGTGCTGCCGGGCATAGGAAGCCTGCAAATGGCTTTTGACTTATCAGTTAAAAATTTTGTTGATGATACCCACTGCACAGTATCTTGACCATTCCAACCTGTGCCTGAACCACTGCCCAGACGATTTCTTTTCACCCTCAAACCATACATTTCATATTTATACTTCGGACAGAAAAATGTCATGACACAATTGGTGTAGTGGTGAGTATTCCACTAATGAACAGATTCATCAAGCCTTGGAGAGTGGTAAATTGCACAGTGATAAAGTATCAACCAACCAGATCTTAGCTGTCATTTTTCAAACACAGCCTGTAACATAGCAGTTAGGAGCTGGTTGGTTGGTACTTTATCACCGTCCAATTTATCTCTCTCCAAGGCTTAATAAATCTGGGCCTAAGTACGCTCACTCTTTATTTTAAAGGGGCCTGCCTTAGGATCCTCAAATAGCAAATATTTCTCTTAGTGGGATTTTAATTAGAGTGCGGTCCTGAAGGAGAGAGTATTGACTGCATAGGAGAGAAAAGAGTTAAACATCTGGGGAGGGGTGGACCTAGCTGTGAGGAAAGTACAGCCTTCTTTAGGGGGAGGGCTTGATATATATAGGGAAGGTGAAGCCATCTTAAGTCTCTTGGTGATTTGGTTTGGTGAGTGCTGCAGTGCCAGCAAATCTTGTTTTATTGGGCTGAATATTGCTGTGTCGCTAGTATATAGTCTGACCCTCTCTTGGTACTCTCCTCTCCAGTATCCCTTTAGTATTTGAATTTACTTAACCCTCCCGGTATTGTGTCTGCTGGCATGTCCGCTCGCCCCCAGCGCGTGCTAAGGGCCCCGGCTCGGTACCGTGGGTCGGACGGCCGAGCGGGCCCTGAGGCGGCGGTGGGCAGCATAGGGGACGGGGCTCCGTCCCCTAGGGCCTCATCAAATGCGCCCGTAGGCAGCGCTGGCGGGGCCCGGGCGGACTCGCCGCCGGGTGCCGAGTCGGGCACTCCGGACAGACGAGGGCGGCGTGGGGGACCAGGGGTCCCTGCAGGCCGCTCGAGTGTCAGCGGGCGGCGGCCGTCCCCGTCGGGAGCCGCCGAGCCCGGGATCATTGCGGGCGCCCGCGGGCGCGCGCGTGCGCGCCGCGGGGGGCGCCCGAGTGCGTCAGACACGGTCTCTCCTTCCCCGCCGCGGTCGGCTGTTCGGGCCGGGCGGGGGGAGAGGATGGTTGAGGGAGCTGGCGGTCGCCGCGCGGGGACTATACAGGAGCCTCGCGCGGCGGCCGGAGAGGAGGAGCGGTCCGGGAGGCCGCTGGCGGGAGGACGTGGGGCGCGCGCTCGAGGTGCGCGCGCGCCCACGCTCGCTCCGGACGCCGCTGGCCGCGCACGTGCGCGCGCAGCGGCGCCAGCATTGCACGGGTCACATTCTTCTTCTCCCCGGATGCCGGAGTTCGGCAGGGGGAGAGACAGGTTTAGGTGGGTGCAGCGTGTGCCTCGGGGAGGCAGCGCTGGGCGCATGGACAGGGCAAAGAGTGATGGGGGCACAGCAGGACCAGCAAGGGGTGGCCGCCAGCAGCATGCGGGTGCACTCTCCGCGGGTCAGGTGACACGTGGGGGAGCACGCGCGGGGGGGCAGCAGGTCCCTGTGACCGGAGAATGGGTCAGCGGCCGCAGGGCCGCGGCCCAGGCCGCTGCGCACGACAGCGGGTCCTCCCCAGGACCAGGGGATTCTTCTCCTTCCCTGGATAGGGAAGGGGAAGGATCGGAAAGGGAGACCGACTGGGCCGGCCGGGGGGCTCTTGCCTTCGGGTTAGAGCATGAGGGGCAGGATCCCCGGGGCGCGTCGGGCGGTCGGTGGGCACGGGCTCGCGCCCAACCAAGGACCGGTCATCCTTCGGGCGGTGTTTCCGGAGGTCGCGCCGCATGGGATCCTCCTGGGGCCATAGCGTCGGCGCTGGCCACGGTGGTGGAGGCTCTGGGGCCATTAGCTGCAGTGGCCTCCCCTAGGGCAACGGCGGATTTCGGCCAAGCTGCGGGACGCAGGGGGTCAGGCAATGTCAGGGCATCAGCGGCGCAGCGAGTGGCACGAGCCTGCCGAGAGATGGGGGCTGCCGCGGCGGAGCTGGAGCTAGGATCAGACCGTGAGCGGCAGGGGAACACGGCCACGGCGCATTCCACACGGGGTGCCCGGCGTGCGCCGCATGCGCGGGCCGGGCCCTCTTTTGTTTTGTCTTCCACAGAGGAAGGTGACCAAGGTGAAAGGGATTCGGCAGACTTTGCGGTTGACGACGATTGGAATGAAGACGACGAACAATCCGGGTCGGAGAGGTCGATGGCATCCGGTGAGTTGGTACAGTCTATTTCAATTTCCACCGCAATCTCGAGTTCGCGTAGCTCTTCGTCCTCCTCCTCATCCTCCTCTTTGGCGTCGCAAGCGTCCGATGCTGATAGTACTGCTAGGGCAAGGAAGGAGGCCGAGAAACTTGCCAAAAGGGCAGCAAAACAGCAGAAAAGGCGGAAGCGGCGCAGGCGAATTAGTGAAGAGGAGCGTAGGGCAAAGAAGAGGCGAGACCTGCCGGGGGTAGTGCGCTGCGAGTACACCGCAGTTATGCGGGGGCTGCGAGACAGCTGCCGCAAAAAGATACGTAGGGGTGACTTTGTGGACTTATTTGGTTTGACTAAGGCCATGAAGAAGGATTACAAAGCGGCGGCCGCTACGAAGGGCATGGGGGCAGAAGCTTTCAGGTCTTTTGATAACTGGCTGGCCGGGTTTTGGGTGTTTGCGGCTTGCTATTTGGAGGACAGGCCGGAAGAACACATGAATATCATCCGGTACCTTCATCTCGTGCACGACATGCAGCGCACATCCCCGGGCTCGGAATGGCGGCGTTATGACCAAGAGTTTCGGGAGAAGCAGGACGGGTTACGGGTCATGGACTTTGGGTTCAAAGTCGTGGAGGTCTGGCTCAAAGTGACCCGGGCATCCCGGCGGGAGGAAGAGACCCAGAAGCAGGGAACGGGTGGGCGCCGCGGGGGGTCGTCAGCGCAGGGAACGGGCGCGGACGGGGGATTTACCAAGACAGGCGGGTTGGCCGTTCGCATGGGCGGGCGGTCTGCCCCTCGGGGGAAATGCTTCGCTTTTAACAGCGGAACATGTTCATTTGGCAAACAGTGTCGTTTTCGCCACTCTTGCCAGCAGTGCGGTGGAACCCACCCAGCCTCCTCTTGCTTCAAAGGGGGACGACAAGGCAATCGGGGGAAACAACCCTACCCTAAGCAGGCCGCGAGCGGGACCGCTCAGCAGAGCACCAACGCCAGTTAAGTTGGAAACTATGGGTAAATGGTTGGGTCTGTATCCCAATAAAAGGGATGCAAAGTTTTTGTTAGACGGTTTTAAGTTTGGTTTTCGCTTGCCTGTTGCAAGCGAAGTTTCAGTGCGCGCGCACAGGAACCTTCAGTCCGCCCGAGCCTTGCCGACTGTGTTACGGGAGAAAGTGGATAAGGAGGTCAGGTTGGGCAGGATGGAGGGGCCGTTTAAGTCACCCCCGGTGGATGACCTGGTCATCTCCCCGGTCGGGGTAGTACCAAAGAAGACTCCGGGCGCTTTTCGGCTCATTCAGCATCTTTCTTACCCGCCAGGGGCATCGGTCAACGACGCAATACCACCGGCTCATTGCTCGGTGGTGTATCAGTCATTTGACGAGGCGCTAGAGATGGTCCGCAGCTACGGGAGCGGGGCCCTCATGGCTAAGATTGATGTTGAGTCAGCCTTTAGATTAATGCCATTGCATCCGGACTCATTTCGCTTTATGGGTTTTCGGATTGGGGCGGAGTATTTCATCGACAAATGTCTGCCGATGGGATGTTCCGTTTCATGCTCGTTTTTCGAGCGCTTTAGCACTTTTCTTCATTGGTGCGTGGAGTCTGCGTCAGGCGGTCACGGGATCGCACATTACCTCGATGATTTCCTGTGTGCGGGGCCGGCTAATGACACAAGATGCGGCGACTTGCTGTTTAGCACACGAGCCCTTTTTTACCACTTCGGTGTCCCGGTAGCCAGGGATAAAACGGAGGGTCCGGCCTCCTGTCTATCATTTTTGGGGATTGAAATTGACACCGTGGCGGGAGAGTGTCGCCTGCCCCAGGACAAAGTGTCAAAGCTCCGCGAAACTATTGGCCGTTTCAGCGGATCGCGTAAAGTCACGCTGCGGCAGGCAGGGCCGTCTTTTCGTATGGGCTCAATGGGCTCTTGCCCAAGGGCCCCAGGAGTATAAGGGCCCTAGGCTGATAGCTGAGGGTCCCCTCTTTCCAGGGGTACCAGATTTTTGAAAATCGGACCTGGGGAACCGGAGATATCCGGCTTGAAAGCAGTGGTCCCCATCCGAGCCTGTTAATTGCTCTTCCCAGCCAGATATCTTGGGTTCTGTCTGACTTACAGTTTTTCTGAGGGTATAATCCAGAAGCTGCGACTCTCCCCTTTTGGTGAACACTGGCAGCTTGTCTCTACTATGCCCAAAACCAGAGATATCAGCCTTCCAGCAGCTGGACCCTGCTCCAGCTCCACACACCTAATATGCAGTTTTAGATTTTAGTTGGTGGATTGCTCTGGCTTCTGAGCTCTGATGCCCACGTCCCCAGTACCTCCTAAAAGGTGGGACTCTCTAGTTTTTTTTTTATCTGATTCAAAGCCTTGAGATATCTGTAGTCAAGCAAGCTGCCCTCCCACTGGAAAATTATAAATATTAAACCCACTCCACTATCCACCCCTTCCCTACATATTAAACACCCCCTATCACCCTGTTAGTCATGTACCAGGGCTTCTTCATTCAACCCAATGCCCCCTCTACAGTTTAACCCCATCTGTGCAGTAAAGGAGTAATTAGCAGAAATTACTGCTCCAGGTCCTACATGCTGGGGGAAGATAGAACACCCCCTACCGCCCGTGGGACATCAAAGCTGCCACTGATAGCACCCCCCACCCCTACCGCCGGAGGATGGGTAGGGGGCCCAGTGCATTGCTGTGCCCAGGGGCCTACACTGCTGTTAAGACGGCCCTGGCGGCAGGCGCAGTCCTTGCTGGGCATGCTGAATTTTGCTTGTCGGGTGATACCGATGGGCAGGGTTTTCTGCCGGAAGCTCGAAAGGGCAACAGCGGGGTGTGCCAGGCCGCATCATTTCGTTCGATTGTCCTCGGAATTAAAAAGGGATTTGGCCGTCTGGGCTTCGTTCCTGGAGGATTTCAACGGGGTGAGCATATGGCAAGCGCCAGCCGTGGACAGCGAGAGTTTGCAGCTTTTTACTGATGCTGCAGGTGCCTCTGGATTCGGTTGTTTTCTGGAGGGATCGTGGTGCGCGGCATCTTGGCCGGCAAACTGGCATAGCGAGGGTCTTACAAGAGATCTGGTGCTGCTGGAGCTTTTTCCCATTATGGTAGCGTTGGAAGTTTGGGGCGATCGGTTAGCTAACCGCAGCATAGTGTTCAGGTGCGATAATCTGGGCGTGGTACATGCGATTAATAACCAGAGGGCGAAATCGCTAGTGGTACTGCGGGTACTTGGGCAATTGCTTTTGACATGCTTGCGTAGGAACCTATGGTTCCGAGCGCAGCACGTGCCCGGTTTGGAAAACGGAATCGCAGACGCGTTGTCGCGTGGACAGTGGGAGAGATTTTGGGATTTGGCACCTGAGGCCGAAGAGCAAGGTTTTCACTGTCCTGGTTATGTTTGGCAGGTGATCGGGCCGGACTGGAGGGTCTAGCGTTGCGGTCAATCGCGCCGGCCACGCTCAAGGTGTACGGACAAGCTTGGAGTGAATGGGAGGAGTTTGTCCAGGGGCGTCAGCATCAAGGTAAGAGCAGGCATAGGCTGATGCTTTCTTTTATGTGGGAGCTGTACGTCTCCGGTAGGTCACGAGCAGTGGTTTCGCGGTATTTGGCAGGCATATCGTTTTTCTGCAAGCTGCGAGGCGTCCCTGACGTAACAAAAAGCGAGGTTCTGCGGAAGGCAATGAAAGGGTGGGCGCGAGTCGCGCCGTCGCCACCGGATAGGAGGCGGCCCATCGATGCGGCGTTGTTGCCGGCCGTCATCGAGGCAGTTGGGCGAGTCGCGTCGTCCAAGTTTGAGACGCTTTTGTTTAGTTTGGCGTTCTCTATGGCTTACCACGGGGCCTTTCGAGTTTCTGAGTTGGTAGCGCCTTCCAAGAGAGCAGATTCGCGCATGCTGGTCGGAGACGTGGTAGTGGGTGAGAGGTCCTTGCTGTGCAGGTTGCGACGCTCCAAGACGGATCAAGTGGGGAGAGGACGCTGGGTTACAATGGTCCCAGCGCTGGAGGAGAGCGTTTGCCCGGTGGGGCTGGCAAGGCAATACGTGGTGGTGCGACCCGTTAAGGAGGGGTCTTGGCTGTTGCATTATGATGGGCTGCCAGTCACGAAATACCAGTTTCGATGGATGCTGAGTCGCTGTTTGGCGGGCTTGGGCCTCCCACCCACTGCTTTCGGTACCCATTCCTTTCGCATTGGCGCAGCGACGTCGGCTGCTGCGGCGGGTTGCTCCAGAACTGAAATACAGGCGGTGGGGCGATGGAAGTCGTCAAGCTATAGACGATATATTCGCCCCGTCACATGAGCGGTCGGTTTGCGCTTGGTGCTTTGTTTAAATTTGCAATGTATTATGTTGTTACAGTTCTGTGAATTTATGGTTGTGCGTCTGTTGATGTTACCCCTTTTGTTTTGTTTTATCCTACTCAGGGATTAGCTACTCGCCGTTGCTGGCATGAGTCGGCAGCGGGGGTCTGGAGTTATTTGCGATTTTTTGCCTGACTTGACGGACTGAATTCTAATCTACAATTCGGCTAATTTGGTCTAATCAGAGTCCCTCAGCAGGTCTTTACGTTTCACCTCCAGCTGAGTTATTACATGTGTTTCCCATTTTATACCCCCCCTTCCCCCCCCCCTGTTTTTTATTTTGTTTGTTTTATTTGATCTTTCCCCTTTGTGTCTTTAATTGCGCTTTTAAATTGGCTACGAAACATGGTGCAGTCGGCTAGGCCGTGACTGCTACAATAGCGAGATCTAAAGTTTTCTTTTTTGGCAGATCCTTCAGTATAAACAATTAATAAGCCTCTTAGTAATCAATTCTACCCCTCTTTTTCCCTTCAGGATGGTTTGACGACAATTTGACCATTTGGGTGGTTGGCCACTCTTACATTTATTGGGGGGCCAGGTTTGTGGCCTCGGAAGGGTCTCAGGCATTGCTTGGAGTACAGGGTGTCAGATGGCTTGGCTGGCGAGGAATGATGTGGGGTGAGCTGAGGAGTAGGTTAGTGAGTCAGGCCAGCAAGCATGGAGTCCCTAAGGTGTTGGTTGTCCATCTAGGTGGCAACGACTTGGGGAAGAGGACATCCTTGGATCTGCGGTGGGCCATGATACAGGATCTGGCAAGGGTGACCGCGGCATGGACCAATTGTGTGTTGGTTTTTTCCATGATGGTGCCAAGATTGTGTTGGAGGGGTGTGGCGGATGGTCGCCAGATTGATGAGGCCCGGAAAAAGGTGAACGGAGCGGTGGCAAAGGGGGTGCTGTCCCACGGTGGGAGGGTGGTTCGCCACCCGAGGATACGGTTCAGAGACAGCCACCTTTTCCGGCGCGATGGAGTACATCTATCCAATGAGGGGATGATGTTTTTTCTGGAGGATCTAGGTTTCGCTTTGCAGGAGTTAGGGTAGGTTTATGGTGGCGGTGCGAAAGACTGTTGGGGATGAGTCTTTCGCTGTTGGCGGAAAAGAACGGCAGTTTGGTATTGTAGGGAAAACTGTAGTGTTTTACAGTTTGTTGTGGTTTAGGTGCACTCACCTCCATCGACTTATGGCCGCTTGACCACCCGTCCGGGAAGGCAGCGGCAGGGCACCCAGGAGCGGTGGGTAGTCACTGTGGGGGTTGAGTTGTCACCTATTACCGGTTTATGGTAAGTTTTTAGTAAATTTATAGGGTTAAGTTATTTAAGGTTAATTTAGATTAATTGAGCCGTTCTTTTGGGCCGCCACCATATGCCAGCTGGAGCGGCATATTAAATTAATCTCTTTATTTACAGGTTTCCTAATGGTTAGGGACAAATAAATAGCTAGCAATTTTCTGCCAAAATTCAAGTCTCAGTGTCGTTATTTCTGGTTCTTGGTTATGAATGCTTTACTTTCAAAGAAAGGGGTCCACCAAATATCACTAAGATGTTTAGGAGAGAGTATTGACTGCATAGGAGAGAAAAGAGTTAAACATCTGGGGAGGGGTGGACCTAGCTGTGAGGAAAGTACAGCCTTCTTTAGGGGGAGGGCTTGATATATATAGGGAAGGTGAAGCCATCTTAAGTCTCTTGGTGATTTGGTTTCCCACCCTCCCGCCCTGGTAGTTGGAAATTTTGGCACGTGGTGCTTTGGCTTTAAAGTTGTTGGCTGTTTTCGTTGGCTATTTATTGGCGGAAAAGAACGGCAGTTTGGTATTGTAGGGAAAACTGTAGTGTTTTACAGTTTGTTGTGGTTTAGGTGCACTCACCTCCATCGACTTATGGCCGCTTGACCACCCGTCCGGGAAGGCAGCGGCAGGGCACCCAGGAGCGGTGGGTAGTCACTGTGGGGGTTGAGTTGTCACCTATTACCGGTTTATGTTAAGTTTTTAGTAAATTTATAGGGTTAAGTTATTTAAGGTTAATTTAGATTAATTGAGCCGTTCTTTTGGGCCGCCACCATATGCCAGCTGGAGCGGCATATTAAATTAATCTCTTTATTTACAGGTTTCCTAATGGTTAGGGACAAATAAATAGCTAGCAATTTTCTGCCAAAATTCAAGTCTCAGTGTCGTTATTTCTGGTTCTTGGTTATGAATGCTTTACTTTCAAAGAAAGGGGTCCACCAAATATCACTAAGATGTTTAGAGATAATTTATGATTTGGGTTTTAATATCACCTAAAGGTTTTGGAAGATATTCGGCCATACGATTAACTCAAACTCCATATGTTTACAGTCTATCATCGACAGAATAATGGGTTTAGTGTATGGATAAATCATAGTCTAGAATAATATATACAAGCTGTTTTGATCAAGATGAATTGGACTACACTCTCTGACTGCATTAAAAAGGCAACAGACAGAAAAGGAAAGATCCAACTTATACCATATATAGAGAGGGCATGGAAAATATCCTGACTCATGATCCCTAAAAATTAATATCTGATTAAGTGGAAGTTCATAATTTGGAGGGTTGCTCATGGAAAATGATGGCCAGCTGGGCCTAATTGTCATGTTCTGTGTTTTCAATGCTGACAGATATGGACTGTCTAGAAGTCGTACCTTGAAGAGAAAGGTAGAGTTGGACTCGTTACCCGCGTTGACTATTAGATGGTTCTCGCCAAGCTTTCCTTCAGTGACAGGCTTTCCTTCAGTGGCATTTGTGCTCAAACTCTGGAAGTACTTACTGGATAAAGAAGTGGTGGTCTCAAGATTTCCAAAATCTAGCTCTGCCATTACAACTCTCAGAAGATAGGACAATGTACGTTGAATAATAACTAGTGATGAGCGGGTTCGGTTTCTCGGAAACCGAACCCCCCCGAACTTCACCCTTTTTACACGGGTCCGAGCCATACTCGGATTCTCCCGTATGGCTCGGGTAACCCGAGCGCGCCCGAACGTCATCATCCCGCTGTCGGATTCTCGCGAGATTCGGAATCTATATAAACAGCCGCGCGTCGCCGCCATTTTCACTCGTGCATTGGAAATGTTAGGGAGAGGACGTGGCTGGCGTCCTCTCCGTTATTGTTGAACTTGATTGTGCACTATTGCTTAATTGTGGGGAGGGCTGGGGAGCAGCTGTATAATATAGGAGGAGTACAGTGCAGAGTTTTGCTGATCAGTGACCACCAGTTATCCGTTCTCTGCCTGAAAAAAACGCTCCATATCTGTGCTCAGTGTGCTGCATATATCTGTGCTCACACTGCTTAATTGTGGGGACTGGGGAGCAGCTGTATTATATAGCAGGAGTACAGTGCAGAGTTTTGCTGACAGTGACCACCAGTATACGTTGTCTGCCTGAAAAACACTCCATATCTGTGCTCAGTGTGCTGCTTTATTGTGGGGACTGGGGACCACCAGTATAATATTATATAGGAGGAGTACAGTGCAGAGTTTTGCTGACCAGTGACCACCAGTATATAATATATAGCATTACGGTACAGTAGGCCACTGCTGTACCTACCTCTGTGTCGTCATTAAGTATACTATCCATCTACATTCTATACCTGTGGTGCATTTTATTTTTGCAGTTTGCTGACACAGTGACCACCAGTATACTATATATAGCAGTACGGAAGGCCACTGCTGTACCTACCTTTGTGTCGTCATTAAGTATACTATCCATCTACATTCTATACCTGTGGTGCATTTTAGTTTTGCAGTTTGCTGACACAGTGACCACCAGTATACTATATATAGCAGTACGGTACGGAAGGCCACTGCTATACCTACCTCTGTGTCATCATTAAGTATACTATCCATCTACATTCTATACCTGTGGTGCATTTTAGTTTTGCAGTTTGCTGACACAGTGACCACCAGTATACTATATATAGCAGTACGGAAGGCCACTGCTGTACCTACCTCTGTGTCGTCATTAAGTATACTATCTATCTACATTCTATACCTGTGGTGCATTTTAGTTTTGCAGTTTGCTGACACAGTGACCACCAGTATACTATATATAGCAGTACGGTACGGAAGGCCACTGCTGTACCTACCTCTGTGTCGTCATTAAGTATACTATCCATCTACATTCTATACCAGTGGTGCATTTTAGTTTTGCAGTTTGCTGACACAGTGACCACCAGTATACTATATATAGCAGTACGGAAGGCCACTGCTGTACCTACCTCTGTGTCGTCATTAAGTATACTATCCATCTACATTCTATACCTGTGGTGCGCCTCTTTTTTTCTTTGCATCATGTGCTGTTTGGGGACAATTTTTTTGAAGTGCCATCCTGTCTGACACTGCAGTGCCACTCCTAGATGGGCCAGGTGTTTGTGTCGGCCACTTGTGTCGCTTAGCTTAGTCACACAGCGACCTTGGTGCGCCTCTTTTTTTCTTTGCATCATGTGCTGTTTGGGGACAATTTTTTTGAAGTGCCATCCTGCCTGACACTGCAGTGCCACTCCTAGATGGGCCAGGTGTTTGTGTCGGCCACTTGTGTCGCTTAGCTTAGTCACACAGCGACCTTGGTGCGCCTCTTTTTTTCTTTGCATCATGTGCTGTTTGGGGACTATTTTGTTGAAGTGCCATCCTGCCTGACACTGCAGTGCCACTCCTAGATGGGCCAGGTGTTTGTGTCGGCCACTTGTGTCGCTTAGCTTAGCCATCCAGCGACCTCGGTGCAAATATTAGGACTAAAAATAATATTGTGAGGTGTATGGTGTTCAGAATAGACTGGAAATGAGTGGAAATTATGGTTATTGAGGTTAATAAAACTAGGGGATCAAAATGACCCCCAAATTCTATGATTTAAGCTGTTTTTTAGGGTTTTTTGTAAAAAACACCCGAATCCAAAACACACCCGAATCCGACAAAAAAATTTCGGTGAGGTTTTGCCAAAACGCGTCCGAATCCAAAACACGGCCACGGAACCGAATCCAAAACCAAAACACAAAACCCGAAAAATGTCCGGTGCACATCACTAATAATAACACCCATGTCAGATTATTAACACCTTTCCTTAATCAAATGTACCCCTCTATTCCTGACCTGTAGTATGTGCTTGACCTGGACTTGCTCTCTTACCTAATTTCTGTTCCTGATCCCAGGTTCCTGCTCTGATTTCTGGAAATTAGCCATGACACATTGTAAGACCTTGCTTTCGATTTGAGCCTTGGCTGTGGAACTCCACTTCTAGTAATGAGCTTGGCTTGTGTGACACATTACTAAACTTCATTGCTACTTTCGCAGCATTACACTAGAGATGTGCACCGGAAATTTTTCGGGTTTTGTGTTTTGGTTTTGGGTTCGGTTCCGCGGCCGTGTTTTGGGTTCGAACGCGTTTTGGCAAAACCTCACTGAATTTTTTTTGTCGGATTCGGGTGTGTTTTGGATTCGGGTGTTTTTTTCAAAAAACCCTAAAAAACAGCTTAAATCATAGAATTTGGGGGTCATTTTGATCCCAAAGTATTATTAACCTCAATAACCATAATTTCCACTCATTTTCAGTCTATTCTGAACACCTCACACCTCACAATATTATTTTTAGTCCTAAAATTTGCACCGAGGTCGCTGGATGACTAAGCTCAGCGACCCAAGTGGCCGACACAAACACCTGGCCCATCTAGGAGTGGCACTGCAGTGTCACGCAGCATGGCCCTTCCAAAAAACACTCCCCAAACAGCACATGACGCAAAGAAGAAAAAAAAGAGGCGCAATGAGGTACCTGTGTGAGTAAGCTAAGCGACCCTAGTGGCCGACACAAACACCTGGCCCATCTAGGAGTGGCACTGCAGTGTCACGCAGGATGGCCCTTCCAAAAAACACTCCCCAAACAGCACATGACGCAAAGAAAAAAAGAGGCGCAATGAGGTAGCTGTGTGACTAAGCTCAGCGACCCAAGTGGCCGACACAAACAGCTGGCCCATCTAGGAGTGGCACTGCAGTGTCAGGCAGGATGGCCCTTCCAAAAAATACTCCCCAAACAGCACATGACGCAAAGAAGAAAAAAAAGAGGCGCAATGAGGTAGCTGTGTGAGTAAGCTAAGCGACCCTAGTGGCCGACACAAACACCTGGCCCATCTAGGAGTGGCACTGCAGTGTCACGCAGGATGGCCCTTCCAAAAAACACTCCCCAAACAGCACATGACGCAAAGAAAAAAAGAGGCGCAATGAGGTAGCTGTGTGACTAAGCTCAGCGACCCAAGTGGCCGACACAAACAGCTGGCCCATCTAGGAGTGGCACTGCAGTGTCAGGCAGGATGGCCCTTCCAAAAAATACTCCCCAAACAGCACATGACGCAAAGAAAAAAAGAGGCGCAATGAGGTAGCTGTGTGAGTAAGCTAAGCGACCCTAGTGGCCGACACAAACACCTGGCCCATCTAGGAGTGGCACTGCAGTGTCACGCAGGCTGGCCCTTCCAAAAAACACTCCCCAAACAGCACATGACGCAAAGAAAAATGAAAGAAAAAAGAGGTGCAAGATGGAATTGTCCTTGGGCCCTCCCACCCACCCTTATGTTGTATAAACAGGACATGCACACTTTAACCAACCCATCATTTCAGTGACAGGGTCTGCCACACGACTGTGACTGAAATGACGGGTTGGTTTGGACCCCCACCAAAAAAGAAGCAATTAATCTCTCCTTGCACAAACTGGCTCTACAGAGGCAAGATGTCCACCTCATCATCATCCTCCGATTCATCACCGTGTACATCCCCCTCCTCACAGATTATCAATTCGTCCCCACTGGAATCCACCATCACAGCTCCCTGTGTACTTTGTGGAGGCAATTGCTGCTGGTGAATGTCTCCATGGAGGAATTGATTATAATTCATTTTAATGAACATCATCTTCTCCACATTTTCTGGAAGTAACCTCGTACGCCGATTGCTGACAAGGTGAGCGGCGGCACTAAACACTCTTTCGGAGTACACACTTGTGGGAGGGCAACTTAGGTAGAATAAAGCCAGTTTGTGCAAGGGCCTCCAAATTGCCTCTTTTTCCTGCCAGTATACGTACGGACTGTCTGACGTGCCTACTTGGATGCGGTCACTCATATAATCCTCCACCATTCTTTCAATGGGGAGAGAATCATATGCAGTGACAGTAGACGACATGTCCGTAATCGTTGGCAGGTCCTTCAGTCCGGACCAGATGTCAGCATCAGCAGTCGCTCCAGACTGCCCTGCATCACCGCCAGCGGGTGGGCTCGGAATTCTGAGCCTTTTCCTCGCACCCCCAGTTGCGGGAGAATGTGAAGGAGGAGATGTTGACAGGTCGCGTTCCGCTTGACTTGACAATTTTCTCACCAGCAGTTCTTTGAACCCCTTCAGACTTGTGTCTGCTGGAAAGAGAGATCCAAGGTAGGTTTTAAATCTAGGATCGAGCACGGTGGCCAAAATGTAGTGCTCTGATTTCAACAGATTGACCACCCGTGAATCCTTGTTAAGCGAATTAAGGGCTCCATCCACAAGTCCCACATGCCTAGCGGAATCGCTCTGTGTTAGCTCCTCCTTCAATGTCTCCAGCTTCTTCTGCAAAAGCCTGATGAGGGGAATGACCTGACTCAGGCTGGCAGTGTCTGAACTGACTTCACGTGTGGCAAGTTCAAAAGGTTGCAGAACCTTGCACAACGTTGAAATCATTCTCCACTGCGCTTGAGACAGGTGCATTCCACCTCCTATATCGTGCTCAGTTGTATAGGCTTGAATGGCCTTTTGCTGCTCCTCCAACCTCTGAAGCATATAGAGGGTTGAATTCCACCTCGTTACCACTTCTTGCTTCAGATGATGGCAGGGCAGGTTCAGGCGTTTTTGGTGTTGCTCCAGTCTTCTGTACGTGGTGCCTGTACGCCGAAAGTGTCCCGCAATTCTTCTGGCCACCGACAGCATCTCTTGCACGCCCCTCTCGTTTTTTAAATAATTCTGCACCACCAAATTCAAGGTATGTGCAAAACATGGGACGTGCTGGAATTTGCCCAGATTTAATGCACACACAATATTGCTGGCGTTGCCGATGCCACAAATCCACAGGAGAGTCCAATTGGGGTAAGCCATTCTGCGATGATCTTCCTCAGTTGCCGTAAGAGGTTTTTTAGCTGTGTGCGTATTCTGGAAAGCGGTGATACAAAGCGTAGCCTGCCTAGGAAAGAGTTGGCGTTTGCGAGATGCTGCTACTGGTGCCGCCGCTGCTGTTCTTGCGGCGGGAGTCCATACATCTACTCAGTGGGCTGTCACAGTCATATAGTCCTGAGTCTGCCCTGCTCCACTTGTCCACATGTCCGTGGTTAAGTGGACATTGGGTGCAACTGCATTTTTTAGGACACTGGTGAGTCTTTTTCTGAGGTCTGTGTACATTTTCGGTATCGCCTGCCTAGAGAAATGGAACCTAGATGGTATTTGGTACCGGGGACACAGTACCTCCAACAAGTCTCTAGTTGGCTCTGCAGTAATGATGGATACCCGAACCACGTTTCTCACCGCCCAGGATGCCAAGGCCTCAGTTATCCGCTTTGCAGCAGGATGACTGCTGTGATATTTCATCTTCCTCGCAAAGGACTGTTGGACAGTCAATTGCTTGGTGGAAGTAGTAAAAGTGGTCTTACGACTTCCCCTCTGGGATGACCATCGACTCCCAGCAGCAACAACAGCAGCGCCAGCAGCAGTAGGCGTTACACGCAAGGATGCATCGGAGGAATCCCAGGCAGGAGAGGACTCGTCAGAATTGCCAGTGACATGGCCTGCAGGACTATTGGCATTCCTGGGGAAGGAGGAAATTGACACTGAGGGAGTTGGTGGGGTGGTTTGCGTGAGCTTGGTTACAAGAGGAAGGGATTTACTGGTCAGTGGACTGCTTCCGCTGTCACCCAAAGTTTTTGAACTTGTCACTGACTTATGATGAATGCGCTGCAGGTGACGTATAAGGGAGGATGTTCCGAGGTGGTTAACGTCCTTACCCCTACTTATTACAGCTTGACAAAGGCAACACACGGCTTGACAAATGTTGTCTGCATTTCTGTTGAAATACTTCCACACCGAAGAGCTGATTTTTTTGGTATTTTCACCAGGCATGTCAATGGCCATATTCCTCCCACGGACAACAGGTGTCTCCCCGGGTGCCT
Organism: Pseudophryne corroboree; assembly: GCF_028390025.1. Classification (NCBI taxonomy): domain Eukaryota; kingdom Metazoa; phylum Chordata; class Amphibia; order Anura; family Myobatrachidae; genus Pseudophryne; species Pseudophryne corroboree. The sequence goes on from NC_086449.1 coordinate 754,069,513, forward strand.
GACTTAAACAAACCACCTCACCATCAGAATCCTCCTGGTCAATTTCCTCCCCAGCGCCAGCAACACCCATATCCTCCTCATCCTGGTGTACTTCAACACTGACATCTTCAATCTGACTATCAGGAACTGGACTGCGGGTGCTCCTTCCAGCACTTGCAGGGGGCGTGCAAATGGTGGAAGGCGCATGCTCTTCATCTTCAATCTGACTATCAGGAACTGGACTGCGGGTGCTCCTTCCAGCACTTGCAGGGGGCGTGCAAATGGTGGAAGGCGCATGCTCTTCACGTCCAGTGTTGGGAAGGTCAGGCATCGCAACCGACACAATTGGACTCTCCTTGTGGATTTGTGATTTCGAAGAACGCACAGTTCTTTGCTGTGCTTTTGCCAGCTTAAGTCTTTTCATTTTTCTAGCGAGAGGCTGAGTGCTTCCATCCTCATGTGAAGCTGAACCACTAGCCATGAACATAGGCCAGGGCCTCAGCCGTTCCTTGCCACTCCGTGTGGTAAATGGCATATTGGCAAGTTTACGCTTCTCCTCCGACGATTTTATTTTAGATTTTTGAGTCCTTTTTTTACTGATATTTGGTGTTTTGGATTTTACATGCTCTGTACTATGACATTGGGCATCGGCCTTGGCAGACGACGTTGATGGCATTTCATCGTCTCGGTCATGACTAGTGGCAGCAGCTTCAGCACGAGGTGGAAGTCGATCTTGATCTTTCCCTATTTTTGGAACCTCAACATTTTTGTTCTCCATATTTTAATAGGCACAACTAAAAGGCACCTCAGGTAAACAATGGAGATGGATGGATACTAGTATACTTATGGATGACGAGTGACTGCCGACACAGAGGTAGCTACAGCCGTGGACTACCGTACTGCGTCTGCTAGTATAGACTGGATGATAATGATATAAAAAATATATATATATCACTACTGCAGGACAGGTATATATTATATAATGACGGACCTGCTGGACACTGTCAGCAGCAGACTCCTAAACTACTAGTATGAAGAAGATAGAAAAAAAAAAACCCACCACAGGTAGGTATACAATTATGGACGAGCACTGCCGACACAGAGGTAGCTACAGCCGTGGACTACCGTACTGCGTCTGCTAGTATAGACTGGATGATAATGATATAAAAAATATATATATATCACTACTGCAGGACAGGTATATATTATATAATGACGGACCTGCTGGACACTGTCAGCAGCAGACTCCTAAACTACTAGTATGAAGAAGATAGAAAAAAAAACCCACCACAGGTAGGTATACAATTATGGACGAGCACTGCCGACACAGAGGTAGCTACAGCCGTGGACTACCGTACTGCGTCTGCTAGTATAGACTGGATGATAATGATATAAAAAAATATATATATCACTACTGCAGGACAGGTATATATTATATAATGACGGACCTGCTGGACACTGTCAGTAGCAGACTCCTAAACTACTAGTATGAAGAAGATAGAAAAAAAAAACCCACCACAGGTAGGTATACAATTATGGACGAGCACTGCCGACACAGAGGTAGCTACAGCCGTGGACTACCGTACTGCGTCTGCTAATATAGACTGGATGATAATGATATAAAATATATATATATATATCACTACTGCAGGACAGGTATATATTATATAATGACGGACCTGCTGGACACTGTCAGCAGCAGACTCCTAAACTACTAGTATGAAGAAGATAGAAAAAAAAAAAACACCACAGGTAGGTATACAATTATGGACGAGCACTGCCGACACAGAGGTAGCTACAGCCGTGGACTACCGTACTGCGTCTGCTAGTATAGACTGGATGATAATGATATAAAAAAAATATATATATCACTACTGCAGGACAGGTATATATTATATAATGACGGACCTGCTGGACACTGTCAGCAGCAGACTCCTAAACTACTAGTATGAAGAAGATAGAAAAAAAAAACCCACCACAGGTAGGTATACAATTATGGACGAGCACTGCCGACACAGAGGTAGCTACAGCCGTGGACTACCGTACTGCGTCTGCTAGTATAGACTGGATGATAATGATATAAAAAATATATATATATCACTACTGCAGGACAGGTATATATTATATAATGACGGACCTGCTGGACACTGTCAGCAGCAGACTCCTAAACTACTAGTATGAAGAAGATAGAAAAAAAAACCCCACCACAGGTAGGTATACAATTATGGACGAGCACTGCCGACACAGAGGTAGCTACAGCCGTGGACTACCGTACTGCGTCTGCTAGTATAGACTGGATGATAATGATATAAAAAATATATATATATCACTACTGCAGGTATATATTATAATATAATGAATGACGGACCTGCTGGACACTGTCTGTCAGCAGAATGCGTTTATAGAATAAATAAAAAAAACACCACACGAGTGTTTAACTTTTTCAGGCAGACAATATACTGGTGGTCACTGGTCAGTCACACTGGCAGCAAAAGTGTGCACTGTTATGTACTCCTGCTATAACTGCTCCCCAGTCTCCCCCACAATTAAGCTGTGTGAGCAGTGAGCACTCAGCACAGTCAGATATACATAGATGATATTATCATGCAGCACACTGAGGCTGAGCACAGATATGGTATGTGACTGTGTATCGTTTTTTTTCAGGCAGAGAACGGATTTTAAATAATAAATAAAACTGGTGGTCACTGGTCACTAGATAACTATCAGCAAAACTCTGCACTCTCTGAGTACTCCTAATGCTCCCCAAAATTACTAAAATTAAATTACTAGTAAATCAAGTGTCTCACTCTCTATCTAAACGGAGAGGACGCCAGCCACGTCCTCTCCCTATCAATCTCAATGCACGTGTGAAAATGGCGGCGACGCGCGGCTCCTTATATAGAATCCGAGTCTCGCGATAGAATCCGAGCCTCGCGAGAATCCGACAGCGGGATGATGACGTTCGGGCGCGCTCGGGTTAGCCGAGCAAGGCGGGAAGATCCGAGTCTGCCTCGGACCCGTGTAAAAAGGCTGAAGTTCGGGTGGGTTCGGATTCCGAGGAACAGAACCCGCTCATCTCTAATTACAACCATTGGAACCCTTTTTTGCACATAAGTTCTGGAACCCAATAATTACTGACAGAGACAAAAGTTATTGTCCCTTTTATGAAATTCTGACATTTGTCCTGGGTTGCTGTTTTTTTAGGGCTTTGCTTGTTCCTCCTGCTAGGCTGTCTGTCTCACCTAAACTACTGGGAGAGAGGTAGATGTTGTGTATTTGTATACCCTTATTCTTCTTGTTGTTTTTAACTTTTTAGACCTCCAGGCCATATGCCTCATGCCAGTGCCAAAAGGGTGTTTTGTTAATGTTGACCACCACTATCATAAACCTTGGCGAGTGGGTTGTGACAGCTCAATAGGCTAGTCCAAGTTTTGGCCTACCAAACCAGTTGATTGCCTTCAGTTGTCAGCCCCGTATACATCTTGAGATCGATAGCACACAATTTGCGCTGAGCCTGGGTAAAGCATGTTATGCTGACCAAAGAGAGCAATCTTGACAAATCAGCTAGGAATACAGCTTGTACTTGTTTACTGGGCACTAGGTATACTCACTGTGAAAGAAATATGAGTTGGACAGGCACAGATTTTGTTTTATTCCACTGTGTGGGATTCATTTTTGGCAGAGTAGAAATTGTTGGAAAATAAGTGTACAGGCTAAGGATGTAGTAGAGTTTCTATATACACCTGCGGATGCCTTACAACTATGAACAGCCCAGTTACTTAACTAGCTGTACTCACTGTTATACACACTGGAGTAAAGCTTCAATGGAAAGGGGTGTCAGACAGCTGACCAGCCGGTGAGTGTTTGTTAGTATGGGGAAGCGGTGCAGAATGCTGGAACAGCATCTAAAACAGGTAATCACAGTTCTCAGTGGAGCTGAGTTGAAGACTACTGTCTCCCACTGTGGCACTCACACACAGTCCCAAGATGCCTCTGCACATTCTCACTAGTAACCTTGGTGGCCATCTTGGTACGAGGAATTGATCTTCCCTGAAGGAGTAGCATCCTAGAGTCTGCATAGTATCGCATTCCACTTTTAACAAAAATGGCACCTGCAACATTCTGCCATTTACTGTGTCAACAGGTATGATGTGGCGATGTTCTGCAGAGTATAACATGGACGTTGCTTGCTGCCAGACGATTAGCAGAACAGATTGTTCCCTATACTTCTGCTAATATCTGAGCAAACTAATAAAAAGTTCTGTTAGAGAAAAAACATACATAGGTGAAATACGGAGATTATATAAATAAAATTCTCATCTCGGTTTTCGATCTAGCTAAAATAATAAATCTGTGCCAGTAACTTAGGCTGCTGTCAATAAATACATATGCATCTCAGCGAAATTAAACAACTTTTGGTATGTCATGTTTATAGAGCTGGTAAGTAATTGGCTTTAACTCCATCACTCCCAGATTCCACTTCGTTTGGAAGGGGCTTGATTGATGTACTATCTTGTCTCGGAGCATGTCTACATCATTGAGATGGGTCAGAGTGTAATTAATCCCCGCACTGCCCCAGAAAGTATTCAGTGGGATGCAATTAACCTCCTGACTGCCCCACGCTGCTGATGGACCAAGCTCAGTAGTTAATTAACCCTTACTCTGGGGTCACACTAATCTTGCATAAATTCATATTGAAAGTCTCAGCTCATTTCTTAAAATGTTGCACTCTCCTGCTTGGATCACCTCTATTGTCTTGTGCGAGTCAGAACCACTTTACATCACCAAACTTCAAAGGTCTCAGCTGTATCCAAAGATGGTCAGAACACAAGGGAACCAAAGTGCATAAAACATGATGATACACTATCATGCGTCTCATCATCCCGTTGAGACAAGAGTCATCATTATTATCATCTTGATGATGTTGTCTGGTGTTAAATAGTATAAAAACAAAAAAAAAGAAATAATAAAAAAAATGAAACAACAGTATGGCCGCCATGCCCTCTGTGAGATATACAGTACTGTAGTCGCCAGAATACTCCCACTAGATGGAACAGTTCCATGCGCCTGCATGGTTACCGGCCAGTTACAGATCATTTCCCAGAGTGCTTCATCAATGGACAGATCAATCCGTATGCCTAGCAATCTCCGTCCGTGTGCTTATGTGCAGATGCATTGGTGTAACTATAATGGCTGCAATTTGTGTGATGCACATGAGCCAGTCCAGGTCCAGGGGGCCCCACACCACACACAATGCACCCAGGTTTAATTACTTACCTTTCTGGAGTCCTGCATTAGTGCTGCAGCCGGGGCACAAGTCACCAGGAAAATGGCCGCCATGCATGCGCAGTAGGGTTTAGTCGCCGGAGCATGTCGGGCACCATATTTCTGGAGACCTACACATGTGCAGTAGAACCATGCCAGGGTCTACTGCTCTGTAGTGAGGGGGGCGCCCAGATTGGCCTCTGCCCCTGGTCAAGTACTGATTTATTTTTTGGGTGGCATGAGCAGTATGCTGAAATCTGCGAGATCCGTCCATATTGTCACTTGTCTCCACTCAGGCCCACAGATATCAAACTCACACAGAAAGTTTAATTTAGATTCCTCTGGCCGTAAAATGAAAACTCACTGTATATATCCGCAAATGTCTGATAAAAGGCAACAGTTTCTTATAAAATCTTAAACAGTATTTTATTTTGCTTATTACACCTTTAACTTGCCTATTATCCCTTATACTGTAGATTGTAAACGCTCTGGAATAGGTCTCTTAATAGACTTTTTCCAAGTACAGTATGTGCAAAGTATATTTATTTACTACTAGTTTCTTATATAGCGCAGCATATTCTGTTGTGCTTTAAAATTGGAAACAACAGTGATGAAACAAAAGTGTTTAATAACAGACAGTCATAGAGGTAGGAGAGCTCTGCTGGCAAGCTTACAATCTATAGGGATACAGGGCCGAATTCAATTAGAAGCGATATCACGGAAATATATTGTGATTGCTGTTTTTGCGGCTTTTGCAGTGTTGTTACCGCAAACACAGGCTTTTCATGGGTATGTGCGTTCCTGCGATTCGCCCTATTGAACTGCAAATTCGTGAAAATGGGATCACTGCAAATATTTTTACCAGCAGTGAAGAGTGGAAAATGGGTAAAATTGCCTGTACCTCCCAAAAAAAACTAAACTAACATCAGATAAAAGTACAGAAGTTTATTATTGGTTATAATAAAAGTATTTCTGGTACTTAAATTGGGTCAATTGGCTGTTATATGCATTTTTTTTTTAATTTAAAAAAAAACGATAGAAAGCTATTTTTTTCACAGCAAAATAAAAAATTTAATTTGCGGTACATAAAAATGGGTATATATTTGGGTCATTTTAGGGGACTTTTTAAAAAAAAGTGGAAACAGAACGACTGTTCCCTCCTGCAAGTCTAAAGACACTTGTCCCACTCATAAAGCACCCCCAGATACCTCTCCCATACCTTGTATCTTAAGTTCCATCATTTTGCACTTTTCCACTGCAAAAAATGACTTGTCATTATTGGCCAATTAAAAATAAATTAAAAACGTTGAAGTGCCTAATTATTCAGTCAGGGGGCTGTCCACGGGTTCTGAACCAAATCCCAACAGTTTTAAATTAAAATAGGAATTTTCCCCAAGTTTATTACCTGCTCAGAGGTGATGATTTGCAATTTGCTGTAAAATTACCGCAAATCTGTTTCGCGGACAATTGAATAGGCCGGAAATTAACTTTGTTTTTACTGCTAATTGAATTTGGCCCATAATGTCTACTTTCATAGGGCTGCATTACGCATTCAATGACCTGGGATGTAATGAAGTCCGGGTTCGGCGGCCGTTTTTTTTAAAGGGGCAATCATGTACATATAAGGCTAAACTATGCCTTGTACATGATTGCTCCTTTAAAAACACATCCAAATTTGCCCTGCATCATGCATGGCTGCCAAAATCGGACTTCATCACATCCCGCTCAATCTTTGTTTTTTTAAACCTACACAAATTAAAAATAAATTACTAATAATAAGAAAACATACTGTGACATTTCCCCTAATCTATCTGATCAGTTGCAGATGCCAATACAGTAGATTTTCTGTCCAGAATACAGTAGTTAATTACTAACCATAATGGGCCTGATTTCTAGTTGCATGCAATTCTAGATGCAGCCGCATCTAGAGATTTTTTTGCCAACTGCAATCTACGGGCCTGATTCATGTACATAAACCTGATGGTTTACATACAACTCTGATGTTTGTGGGACTCCACATGTGCAGAGCAAGTCCTGCGTGATCCCACGCAGAGCTCCCAAGCCGCAGCAAGGTTGACATGCTGCAGATATTTTGGGTGCGAGGCGGTGCTGCTATGAGAACATGGTGGCACATATGGGAGTGGCGAGGGTAGCGTCTGTATCCTTGGAGGCGAATTTAAAGGCCTCACATGGGGGCGGGAGGTGGCCATTCTGAATAAGTAGCGATGGTCGTGATGTTGATCCGATCCTGCAACTTCGGATGCAGGTATCGGAGCTGAGATGCTGGCAAGGAGGCGTTTTTTCCTACAGACGCTTTCTGCGCTCATCAGCATATTTTTGCCCAGCAGCTGTGTCCAAAGAGGCAGCTGCTGTGCAAAAACATCCATCACTGAATCAGATCCTACAAATGGAACATAGAGCATCTACAGTATGAGCAATGCTGAGTCATACTGTATGGATCTTAGGGCTCTATGTACTAACTACTAAGCCTTGGAAAGAGATAAAGTGGACGGAGATAAAGTACCAGCCAATCAGCTCCTAACTGTTATGTTTGAAAAATGACAGGAGCTAGTTGGCTGATCCATTTGATCTCTCTCCAAGACTTAGTAAAATACCCCTTAGTCGCTTCTCTACAATAGCTGTATGGGTGGTACAGAGTGGCAACTGGGTTCAACAGGAAGTTCACATGTAGGAGAAGCATCCTATGTGCATGTCATGGCTCGGCGACGTGCGCGATGGTGGAGGGTGGAGAGGACTTGCAGAGCTCCGGCGGCAGTGGGTGCAATGGTAGCAATGTGGGGTGAGCAGGCTATGCAGCTGCTGCTGTGCCTGCCACGGCGCCCGGGGCACGTGCCCTGCTCACCCCGTGCTAGTTACGCCTCTGCTCAGAATCATGCTCATTGAGTGCATATAACAGAAAGTTTCAGTGTGATACTATGGGGTTACATTAGCGTTAGCAGTGAGTGTGCTATCTGAAAAATAATTATTCCCTGAACAATACAAAAGCATGTGACGTTTTCTATTTGTTGCTGGAATCTATATTATTACATGACAAGCCTTTGCATAAGTAGGCCTCTTTTCTGTACCAGCAGCAAAACAGCATTCCGTATCATTGTATTGTTCGCACATTATCTGCCTACACAAGAACTAATGTTATCAACCACTTAAATTCCCACATACAGAAACAATCACAGACCCCCTTATTCTTTCCATAGATCAAAGCGTAGGATTTTTGTTTACACAGTTGTTTGTACTGTTCAATACACTGGGGGCTATTAGTAAAACCCAGTACAATAACATCAACCATACTACCAAAGAGCTCATACAGTACGTACCTCTATAAGCCTCACACGTCAGATGCATCCACGCGCCACTCAAGCACACTTATCTTATAAAATAACATTATTCCAAAGGATTTCATTTTTTTCCCAATCAGTACTAAATGCACCATAATTATGGTACCTGCTAGTGAGAGGAAACACAGGTAAAGTAGATTTACAGGTTCCTTACAGCATAGCAAAATCCCTGCACTAATATAACTGCTCAGAGCCCCTTCTATGGGAACCCTGGAGTTTACATACCGCTAACACCCTGCACCACACACTCTATTGTGCTAGTATTAGTGGTTGGAGAATTTTTGAAGTTAGCATGTCTTGGTCATCACTTCTGATTGGACAAGGCATGAAATGCAACAAATGACGTACCAGGCAGCTTCACAACAACCCATACATTCCCTGGAGTTGCACGGAGATGAGAGATGAGGCAGCAACAGCTCTGCCTTGGTTCTACAATCAGACATTGCTTTGCAGAGCTGGGAGTGGGACCACACCATGGGCAGTAACACTGCACATAAATGGAGCTAATAGAGGCATGCTTCTGAGTGTGGGGGTGGGCCTTATGTATTAATGGACACTTGGATGTGTCATGTGACCAGGAAGTGCACTGTAGCTGGAGCTCAGTCAGCAGCATCTAGAGAAGATACAGGGATGCAGGCAGCCGACTCAATGGGCACTGGAGCTTAGTGTAATGAGGGGAGAGTTACAATGAGTAGGGGATAATACAGGCTCCCAGCATTCAGACACATCCCCATGTGTGCCTCCCCAGCCATTAATCTCACCGCATGTCACTGGTACAGTAAGGTGTTCTGCTACAGCTATGGCTAACTCCCCCCCCCCAGTGCCTAACCTTAACATTCCTCACAGTGCCTAACCCTAGCCCTCCCCCCTCCCTCCGTGGCCCCAGCCAAAGCATGTACCCGGATACTTAACTTTGGGTAATCTGTCGGTGTTCCATCGCCAGTCTCCTGAGCGGTGTTGGGATTTCGGTATCGGTCACATGACCACCAACATCCCGATCACTGGGATGCCAAACGCACCCCACAGTAAGTAGTTGACAGATCTACAGGCAGTTAGTATTCAGAACTTTATAGTTTAAAAATTTCCTACAAATTCACTTTTTTCCCAAATATTTTAAACATTTTAACACAAACATATTTACCAACCTCCTCTCTCCAGTTTGGTATCAGTTTTTTATTAAGTTACTTTGTTGACCCACAGAAAAAAAAGAGAAAATGCAGGTGCACACTCTAAATACTAAACACTGCTAATCAGAATTATAATTATGTGTTGAGAGTTACATAGGTGAGAGTGCTAAAAAAGTGTTACATTGGTAAATAAACAATTCTCAACACATAGCTGATGCTTCTTACTAATTTAAAAATGTTAACACTGTAACCTCTCACTAGTGTGATGCCTTGGGGCGGTTAGCTTGTGCTCGCCTTGGGGGTCCTGTGCCCTGGACTTGAAGCTTAGGGTTAGTGACCCACCAGATGAGGTCACCTAGTTGCGGTTGGTGGACCCATATTTATTTGGCCAAAATTATGCTAAACACCTCAAATGTTATATTGCAGAGTTCATTCTAATTATTCTGATTAGTAGAGCTTACTATTTAGAGTGTGCAACTGCATTTTCTATTTTTTCTGTAAGGAACTGCTAGTCTCAGCATGGTAGCACCTCTCAGTACAGTATGTTTAGAATTAGGGTGTGCAGTTCAAGGCGCCACTACCCCCCCATACACTTAGTTGACCCGCTTTACTTATATGAGACACACTTTGCATCTGGGCAGCGCACAGTCTGTTTCTTTATATTTTGCGTATTAGTTGCATCATAGATACACCACTTAAAGTGTAAAAGAGATGCTGGGCTGCGATACACAGGAATTAGTTTCAAACATGTACAAGTTGCAGATGAAGCACAATGGAACTTACTGTGAGAAAATGCCACTGCATCATAGCACTTTGTACACAGCTTCAGACAGTGGCAGATTGGGATGCTGGGACTCCGGACCAGATCCTAGTTGGCTGGTCCTCAGCGGCCGCCCGTCAACCCTACGCCAGCCCTCTGCCGCGATCGGAGCTCTGCTCCGATCTGGCAGTGTTAAGTGAGACTTCTGCGCATATGCAGAAGCTCCATAAATACTAACGAAACATGGCCGCCGGGGGAGCTGCTGCGCATGCTTGCTTGCAGAGCCCGGGCTGTGACTAATGGCTCCACCTCCAGCTTCCCCAGAACAGGCGCAACAATAGAAGCCGGCACCCAGCCAATTCTGCCTGGCTGCAAGTTCTTATGGTGCCTGTATTACTATAAGAACTAGCTGCACTATATATATAATTATATATGTGTAATTATAAATATAATTATATATAACACACACACACATATTTGAAATGATGCAGATTAAAAATGATGGAGATTATAGGTGGACTGGACACAGGGGGGGGGTTTCAACCAGAGCCGCACCGTATGTCACAGCAGCCGCCAGCGACCACAGCCTCCTTTGCCGCACCACCACCGACCACAGCCTCCTGTGCATCGCCGCTGTCTACCACAGCCGCCTTCTCACCGCCGATGACCACAGCCTTCTGTGCACCACCGCTGCTGACCACAGCCTCCTCTGCATCGCCGCTGCCGACCACAGCCTCCTCCTTCTCCGCACCGCTGCCCCCGACCACAGCCTCCTCTGCTCCGCCGCTGCCAACCACAGCCTCCTCCGCACCGCTGCCGCCGACCACAGCCTCCTCCTCCTCCTCACCACTGCTCATTAGGTAATTTTACCCTGCTGCCTTTCTCTCTCCCTACTGTATGTCCTTGCTGTCCTTCTCTCTGTCAATCTCCCTGTCCCTATGTCACTGCTGTCACTCTCTCTGTCCCTAATGCCCCCGCTATCACTCTCTTTGTCTCTGAATTTCAGCTCATTCTATGTGGCATAATGTGAATTTTGTTTCATACTGTGTGGTATAATGTAAATTTTGGATCATACTGTATGGTATAATGTGAATTTTTGGCTCATACTGTGTGGCATAATGTAAATTTCGGATCATACTGTATGGTATAATGTGAATTTCAGCTCATACCATGTGACATAATGTAAATTTCAGCTTATACTGTGTGACGAAATGTGAATTTCGGCTCATACTGTGTGGTGTAATGTAAATTTCAGCTCATACTATATTGTGTAATGTGATTTTGGATCATACTGTGTGGCATAACGTGAGTTTGGCTCATACTGTGGGGCACAATGTGAATTTGGACTCATACTGTGCGGCATAATGTAAATTTCGGCTCATACTGTTTGATATAATGTGAATTTCGGCTCATACTGTATTGCATAATGTAAATTTTATCTCATACTATGTGGCACAATGTCAATTTTGGCTTAGACTGTATGGTATAATGGCCCTCATTCCGAGTTGTTCGCTCGGTATTTTTCATCACATCGCAATGAAAATCCGCTTAGTACGCATGCGCAATGTTCGCACTGCGACTGCGCCAAGTAACTTTGCTATGTAGAAAGTAATTTTACTCACGGCTTTTTCATCGCTCCGGCGATCGTAATGTGATTGACAGGAAATGGGTGTTACTGGGCGGAAACACGGCGTTTCAGGGGCGTGTGGCTGAAAACGCTACCGTTTCCGGAAAAAACGCAGGAGTGGCCGGAGAAACGGTGGGAGTGCCTGGGCGAACGCTGGGTGTGTTTGTGACGTCAACCAGGAACGACAAGCACTGAACTGATCGCACAGGCAGAGTAAGTCTGAAGCTACTCTGAAACTGCTAAGTAGTTAGTAATCGCAATATTGCGAATACATCGGTCGCAATTTTAAGAAGCTAAGATTCACTCCCAGTAGGCGGCGGCTTAGCGTGTGTAACTCTGCTAAATTCGCCTTGCGACCGATCAACTCGGAATGAGGGCCCATGTAAATTTCGTCTCATACTGTGTGGCATTATATAAATTTCAGCTCATATTGTGTGGCATAATGTAAATTTTGTCTCATACTGTGTGGCATAATGTAAATTTTAGCTCAGAATGTATGGTATAATGTGAATTTCGGCTCATACTGTGTGGCATAATGTAAATTTTGGCTCATACTGTATGGTATAATGTGAATTTTGGCTCATACTGTGTGGCGTAATGTGAATTTGGACTCATACTATGTAGCGTAATGTGAATTTCGTCTCATACTGTGTAGCGTAATGTGAATTTTGGCTCATACTGTGTGGTGTAATGTGAATTTCAGCTCATCCTATATGGCGTAACCTGATTTTGGCTCATACTATGTGGCATAACGTGAATTTCGGCTCATACTGTGTTGTATAATGTCAATTTAGTCTCATACTATGTGGCGTAATGTGAATTTCGTCTCATACTGTGTGGCGTAATGTGAATTTCGTCTCATACTGTGTGGCATAATATAAATTTCGGCTCATACTGTCTGGTATAATGTGAATTTTGGCTCATACTGTGTGGCATAATGTTAATTTTCAGCTCATACTGTGTGCCGTAATGTGAATTTCAGCTCATACTGTGTGGTGTAATGTGAATTTCAGCTCATACTATATGGCGTAACAAGATTTTGGCTCATACTGTGTGGCATAACGTAAATTTCAGCTCATACTGTATAGTATAATGTGAATTTTGGCTCATACTGTGTGTGTCATAATGTAAATTTTGGCTCCTACTGTATGGTATAATATGAATTTTGGCTCATACTGTGTGTCATAATGTAAATTTCGGCTCATACTGTATGGTGTAATGTAAATTTCGGCTCATACTGTGTAGCGTAATGTGAATTTCAGCTCATACTATATGGTGTAACGTGATTTTGGCTCATACTGTGTAGCATAACGTGAATTTGGTTCATACTGTGTGGCATAATGTGAATTTGACTCATACTGTGTGGCTTAATGTGAATTTGGCTCATACTGTGTGGCATAATGTGAATTTGGCTCATACTGTGTGGCACAATGTGAATTTGGACTCATACTGTGTGGCACAATGTGAATTTCAGCTCATACTGTGTGGCATAATGTGAATTTTGGCTCATACTGGGCTAGATGCATCATCACTTGGAGAGTGATAAAATGGAGAAAGAAAAAGTGGCAGCCAATCAGGTCCTAACTACCATGTCACAGGCTGTGTTTGAAAAATGGCAGTTAGGAGCTGATTGGCTGGTGCTTTTTCACTCTCCATTTTATCACTTTCCAAGCAATGATGCATCTGGCCTACTGTGTGGCGTAATGTGAATTTCGGCTCATACTGTGTGGCGTAATGTGAATTTCGGCTCATACTGTGTGGCATAATGTGAATTTGGCTCATACTGTGTGGCGTAATGTCAATTTGGCTCATACTGTGTGGCATAATGTGAATTTGGCTCATACTGTGTGGCACAATGGGAATTTGGCTCATACTATGTGGCACAATGTGAATTTTGGCTCATACTGTGTGGCATAATGTGAATTTCGACTCATACTTTGTGGCGTAATGTGAATTTCAGCTCATACTATATGGCGTAACTTGATTTCTCTTACGTCCTAGAGGATGCTGGGGATTCCGTAAGGACCATGGGGTATAGACGGGCTCCGCAGGAGACATGGGCACTATAAAGAAACTTTAGAATGGGTGTGCACTGGCTCCTCCTTCTATGCCCCTCCTCCAGACCTCAGTTAGTTCCTGTGCCCAGAGGAGACTGGTTGCATTACAGGGAGCTCTCCTGAGTTTCTCTGAAAAAAGATTTTGTTAGGTTTTTTATTTTCAGGGAGCACTGCTGGCAACAGGCTCCCTGCATCGTGGGACTGAGGAGAGAGAAGCAGACCTACTTAAGTGATAGGCTCTGCTTCTTAGGCTACTGGACACCATTAGCTCCAGAGGGAGTCGGAACGCAGGTCTCCCCTCGCCGTTCGTCCCGGAGCCGCGCCGCCGTCCTCCTCACAGAGCCGGAAGAAAGAAGCCGGGTGAGTATAAGAAGAAAGAAGACTTCAAAGATGGCAGAAGACTTCAGATCTTCTCTGAGGTAACACACAATTCCCACACACAACACAAACTGCAGGCACGGATGGGGCGCCCTGGGCAGCAATATTATACCTCTAGGACTGGCTAGTACATATATAGGCTGCGGAGGCAGTATATATTAAAATCCCCCACCAGTATTACAAAATTGAGCGGAACCGAAGCCCGCCGCTGGGGGGGGGGGGGGGGGGGGGGCGGAGCTTGATCCCACAGCATTAACCAGCGCCATTTTCTCCACAGAGCACTGCAGAGAAGCTGGCTCCCCGGACTCTCCCCTACTGAACACGGTGACTCAGGGCAGAAAAGAGGGGGGGGGGGGGGGCATTTGTGAGGCGCAGTGAGTGTATTATATACAGATAATTATATATAAAAGCGCTATTTATCTGGGAATTTTATCTTCTAGTGTGAGTTGGCGCTGGGTGTGTGCTGGCATACTCTCTCTCTGTCTCTCCAAAGGGCCTTATTGGGGAACTGTCTCCATATAAATATATCCCTGTGTGTGGGGGGGTGTCGGTACGAGTGTGTCGGCATGTCTGAAGCAGAAGGCTCATCTAAGGAGGAGGTGGAGCATATGATTGTGGTGTCTCCGTCGGCAACGCCGACACCTGATTGGTTGGACATGTGGAATGTGTTAAATGCAAATGTGACTTTATTACATAAAAGGAAGGACAAAGCAGAGTCCATGGAAAAAAGCAGGGAGTCAATCCATGGCTTTAGCTGTGTCACAGGGCCCTTAAGGGTCCCAAAAACGTCCTCTTTCCCAAATAGCAGACATTGATACCGACACGGATTCTGACTCCAGTGTCGACTACGATGATGCAAGGTTACACCCAAGGGTGGCCAAAAGTATTCATTATATGATTATTGCAATAAAAGATGTTTTGCATATCACAGATGACCCCTCTGTCCCTGACACGAGGGTGCACATGTTTAAGGAAAAGAAACCTGAGGTAACCTTTCCCCCATCTCATGAGCTAAACGAGTCATTTGAAAAAGCTTGGGAAACTCCAGATAAAAAACTGCAGATTCCAAAGAGGATTCTTATGGCGTATCCTTTTCCTGCACGGGACAGGGTACGATGGGAATCCTCGCCCAGGGTGGACAAGGCTTTAACGCGTTTGTCCAAGAAGGTGGCGCTACCGTCTCCAGACATGGCAGCCTTCAAGGATCCTGCTGATTGCAGACAGGAAACTACCTTAAAATCTATTTATACACATACAGGTGCTTTACTCAGGCCGGCAATAGCATCGGCATGGGTATGTAGCGCAGTTGCAGCTTGCACAGATACCTTGTCAGCTGACATGGATACCCTAGATAGGGATACCGTTTTATTGACCTTAGGTCACATTAAAGATGCAGTCTTATATAGGAGAGACGCTCAGAGAGACGTTGGGCTGCTAGGTTCGAGAGCCAACGCCATGGCGATTTCGGCTAGGCGAGCCCTGTGGACCCGCCAATGGACAGGTGATGCCGACTCAAAGAGGCATATGGAGGTTTTACATTACAAGGGTGAGGTTTTATTTGGGGAAGGTCTCGCGGACCTGGTTTCCACAGCTACCGCGGGTAAATCTACTTTTTTGCCTTTTGTTCCCCCACAGCAAAAGAAAACTCCACAATATCAGATGCAGTCCTTTCGGTCGCATAAGTCCAGAAGAGGTCGGGGCTCATCCTACCTCGCCAGAGGTAAGGGTAGAGGGAAAAGAACGCCTGCTACGGCTAGTTCCCAGAAGCAGAAGTCCTCCCTGGCTTCCACTAAATCCACCGCATGAGGCTGGGGCTCCACTGAGGGAGTCCGCACCGGTGGGGGCACGTCTTCGACTCTTCAGCCAGGTCTGGGTTCTGTCAGACGTGGATCCTTGGGTGCTGGAAATTGTGTCCCAAGGCTACAAACTGGAATTCGAAGAGGTGCCTTCTCGCCGATTTTTCAAGTCGGCCTTGCCAGCTGCTCCCCCAGAGAGGGAAATAGTGTTAGCTGCAATTCAAAATCTGTGTCAACAGCAAGTGATTATCAAGGTTCCCCCAGTCCAACAGGGGAAAGGGTACTATTTAACCCTGTTCATGGTCCCGAAACCGGATAGCTCGATCAGACCCATTTTAAATCTAACCTAAACCTGTACTTGAAAAAGTTCAAATTCAAGATGGAATCGCTCCGGCCAGTGATCTCCAGCCTGGAAGGGGGGGATTTGATGGTGTCACTAGACATAAAGGATGCATACCTTCATGTCCCCATAAATCCTCCGCATCAGGAGTACCTGAGATTCGCTGTACAGGACTGTCATTACCAGTTTCAGACGTTGCCGTTTGGGCTTTCCACGGCCTCGAGAATTTTCACCAAGGTGATGGCGGAGATGATGGTGCTCCTGCGCAGACAGGGAGTCACAATTATCCCGTACTTGGACGATCTCCTGATAAAAGCGAGATTGAGAGATCAATTGCTGAAAAGCTACAACAGCACGGTTGGATTCTAAATCTGCCAAAGTCTTAATTGATTCCAACGACTCGTCTATCATTCCTAGGCATGATTCTGGACACGGAACAGAAGAGGGTTTTTCTCCCAATGGAAAAAGCCCAGGACCTCCAGAACATTGTCAGAGCCCTGCTAAAACCAAAAAGAGTGTCGGTTCATCAATGCACTCGAGTTCTGGGAAAAATGGTGGCAGCCTACGAGGCCATCCCCTTCGGCAGGTTCCATGCGAGGACATTTCAGTGGGACATTCTGGACAAGTGGTCCGGGTCCCATCTACAAATACATCAGAAGATAAGCCTGTCCCCCAGGGCCAGGGTGTCTCTCCTGTGGTGGCGGCAGAGTGCTCACCTTCTAGAAGGTCGCAGGTTCGGCATTCAAGACTGGGTTCTGATAACCACGGATGCGAGCCTCCGAGGATGGGGAGCAGTCACACATGGAAGGAATTTTCAGGGACTATGGTCAAGCCAGGAGGCTTGTCTACACATCAACGTACTGGAATTGAGGGCCATATACAACGGCCTACGACAAGCAGAGAATCTTCTTCACGACCTACCGGTTCTGATTCAATCAGACAACGTCACAGCCGTGGCTCATGTAATCCGACAAGGAGCAGAGTGGCAATGGCGGAAGCCACCAGGATTCTTCGCTGGGCGGAAAATCGCGTAAGCGCTCTGTCAGCAGTCTTCATTCCGGGTGTGGACAACTGGGAAGCAGACTTCCTCAGCAGACATGATCTCCATCCAGGAGAGTGGGGACTTCATCAAGAAGTTTTTGCAGAGATAACAAGTCATTGGGGACTTCCTCAAGTAGACATGATGGCATCACGCCTCAACAAGAAGCTTCGGAGGTATTGTACCAGGTCAGGGGACCCTCAGGCAGTAGCGGTGGATGCCCTGGTGACAGCATGGGTGTTTCAGTCGGTCTATGTGTTCCCTCCTCTTCCTCTCATCTCAAAAATATTGAGAATCATAAGACAAAAAAGAGTGCAGACAATACTCATTGTTCCAGATTTGCCTCGAAGGGCCTGGTATTCAGATCTTCAGGAAATGCTCACAGAAGATCCGTGGCCTCTTCCTCTCAGGGAGGACCTGTTGCAGCAGGGGCCCTGCGTGTTCCAAGACTTACCGCGGTTACGTTTGACGGCATGGCGGTTGAACACTGAATCCTAGCTGGGAAAGGTATTCCGGAAGAAGTCATCCCTACGCTGATAAAGGCTAGGAAGGAGGTGACGGCGAAACATTATCACCGTATCTGGAGGAAGTATGTATCTTGGTGTGAAGCCAAGAGTGCTCCTGCGGAAGATTTCCATCTGGGCCGTTTTCTCCACTTTCTGCAGACAGGAGTGGATATGGGCCTGAAGTTAGGCTCCATTAAGGTACAGATTTCGGCCCTATCTATTTTCTTTCAGAAGGAATTGGCTTCTCTTCCAGAAGTCCAGACTTTTGTAAAGGGAGTGCTGCACATTTAGCCTCCTTTTGTGCCCCCTGTGGCACCATGGGACCTTAACGTGGTGTTACGGTTCCTAAACTCTCACTGGTTTGAACCGCTTCAGACGGTGGAATTAAAATTTCTCACTTGGAAAGTGGTCATGTTGTTGGCCTTGGCATCTGCGAGGCGGGTGTCCAAATTGGCGGCTTTGTCTCACAAGAGCCCCTATCTGATTTTCCATATGGATAGAGCGGAGTTGAGGACTCGTCCTCAATTTTTGCCCAAGGTGGTTTCATCATTTCATATGAACCAGCCTATTGTGGTGCCTGTGGCACCGGGAGACTTGGAGGACTCCAAGTCCCTGGATGTAGTCAGGGCCTTAAAAATCTATGTAGCCAGGATGGCTTGGGTTAGGAAAACAGAGGCACTGTTTGTCCTGTATGCAGCCAACAAACTTGGCGCTCCCGCTTCAAAGCAGACTATTGCTCGCTGGATCTGTAACACGATTCAGCAGGCACATTCTATGGCTGGATTGCCGTTACCAAATTCGGTAAAGGCCCATTCCACTAGGAAGGTGGGCTCTTCTTGGGCGGCTGCCCGAGGCGTCTCGGCTTTACAGCTTTGCCGAGCAGCTACCTGGTCGGGTTCAAACACTTTTGCAAAGTTCTATAAGTTTGATACCCTGGCTGATGAGGACCTTGCGTTTGCTCAGTCGGTGCTGCAGAGTCGTCCGCACTCTCCCGCCCGGTCTGGAGCTTTGGTATAAACCCCATGGTCCTTATGGAGTCCCCAGCATCCTCTAGGACGTAAGAGAAAATAAGATTTTAAACCTACCGGTAAATCTTTTACTCCTAGTCCGTAGAGGATGCTGGGCGCCCGTCCCAGTGCGGACTCTTTTCTGCAAGGCTTGTATATAGTTATTGTTTACATAAGGGTTGTGTTACAGTTGCCTGATACTGTTTTGTTCATACTGTTAACTGGTAGCGTATATTCCAGGTTATACGGTGTGGATGGTCTGGGCTGGTATGAATCTTGCCCTTGGATTAACAAAAATCCTTTCCTCGTACTGTCCGTCTCCTCTGGGCACAGTTCTCTAACTGAGGTCTGGAGGAGGGGCATAGAGGGAGGAGCCAGTGCACACCCATTCTAAAGTTTCTTTATAGTGCCCATGTCTCCTGCGGAGCCCGTCTATACCCCATGGTCCTTACGAGTCCCCAGCATCCTCTACGGACTAGGAGAAAAAGATTTACCGGTAGGTTTAAAATCTTATTTTTGGCTCATACTGTGTGGCGTAATGTGAATTTCAGCTCATACTATATGGCGTAACTTGATTTTGGCTCATACTATGTGGCATAACGTGAATTTCGGCTCATACTGTGTTGTATAATGTAAATTTAGTCTCATACTGTGTGGCGTAATGTGAATTTCGGCTCATACTGTGTGGCATAATGTGATTTTGGCTTGTACTGTGTGGTGTAACGTGATTTTGGCTCATACTGTGTGGCACTGGCAGAACTGCAGCAAAAGATGCAAGGAATGCTGCAACTGCGTCCATGGGGTAAATTTACTAAGATTCGTAATTCTCCCAATTTGGTGGGAGAATAATCACGAATGACATCGAAAGTGTAAAACTGCAACTTTTTGAATTTGTTACGATGGATTTACTAAGCTGCCGTATTTTGCCTTTTCGGGTTTTCCGATGTCGATGTTATTCGTTTTTTTTCCAGTTTTTTACGGCAGTGATTAGCAAAACACTGCCGACTTTTTTACAATGAATCTCGGACGGATCTGTGTGATCCGTGCTGGGGTTCATTTTTTTGTTTTTATTTTAAATTAAACACTGTAAAATCCCCCAAAAAAATTGCGTGGGGTCCCCCCTCCTAAGCATAACCAGCCTCGGGCTCTTTGAGCCGATCCTGGTTGCAGAAATATGGGGAAAAAATTGACAGGGGTTCCCCCATATTTAAGCAACCAGCATCGGGCTCTGCGCCTGGTCCTGGTTCCAAAAATACGGGGGACAAAAAGAGTAGGGGTCCCCCGTATTTTTAAAACCAGCACCGGGCTCCACTAGCTGGACAGATAATGCCACAGCCGGGGGTCACTTTGATATAGTGCCCTGCGGCCGTGGCATCAAAAATCCAACTAGTCACCCCTGGCCGGGGTACCCTGGGGGAGTGGGGACCCCTTCAATCAAGGGGTCCCCCCCCCCAGCCACCCAAGGGCCAGGGGTGAAGCCCGAGGCTGTCCCCCCCCCCCCATCCAATGGGCTGCGGATGGGGAGGCTGATAGCCTTTTGTGATAATGAAAAGATATTGTTTTTAGTAGCAGTACTACAAGGCCCAGCAAGCCTCCCCCGCATGCTGGTACTTGGAGAACCACAAGTACCAGCATGCGACGGAAAAACGGGCCCGCTGGTACCTGTAGTACTACTACTAAAAAAATACCCAAAAAAAGACAAGACACACACACCGTGAAAGTAAAGATTTATTACATACATGCACACAAACATACATACATACATACTTACCTTATGTTCACACGAGGGTCTGTCCTCTTCTCCAGTAGAATCCAAGGGGTACCTGTTGAATAAATTCTACTCACCAGATCCCGGGTCCCAGGCTCCTCGGGGCATCCATTTGTAATCCACGTACTTGCATAAAATAAGAAAACGGAAAGCCGAGCCACGAACTGAAAGGGGCCCCATGTTTTCACATGGGACTCCTTTCCCCGAATGCCAGAAACCCACTCTGACTTCTGTCTAAGTGGGTTTCTTCAGCCAATCAGGGAGCGCTACGTTGTAGCACCCTCCTGATCGGCTGTGTGCTCCTGTACTGTCTGACAGGCGGCACACGGCAGTGTTACAATGTAGCGCCTATGCGCTCCATTGTAACCAATGGTGGGAACTTTCTGCCCTGCGGTTGACCTAAAGTGACGTCACCGCTGAGCAGAAAGTTCCCACCATTGGTTACAATGGAGCGCATAGGCGCTACATTGTAACACTGCCGTGTGCCGCCTGTCAGACAGTACAGGAGCACACAGCCGATCAGGAGGGTGCTACAACGTAGCGCTCCCTGATTGGCTGAAGAAACCCACTTAGACAGAAGTCAGAGTGGGTTTCTGGCATTCGGGGAAAGGAGTCCCATGTGAAAACATGGGGCCCCTTTCAGTTCGTGGCTCGGCTTTCCGTTTTCTTATTTTATGCAAGTACGTGGATTACAAATGGATGCCCCGAGGAGCCTGGGACCCGGGATCTGGTGAGTAGAATTTATTCAACAGGTACCCCTTGGATTCTACTGGAGAAGAGGACAGACCCTCGTGTGAACATAAGGTAAGTATGTATGTATGTTTGTGTGCATGTATGTAATAAATCTTTACTTTCACGGTGTGTGTGTCTTGTCTTTTTTTGGGTATTTTTTTAGTAGTAGTACTACAGGTACCAGCGGGCCCGTTTTTCCGTCGCATGCTGGTACTTGTGGTTCTCCAAGTACCAGCATGCGGGGGAGGCTTGCTGGGCCTTGTAGTACTGCTACTAAAAACAATATCTTTTCATTATCACAAAAGGCTATCAGCCTCCCCATCCGCAGCCCATTGGATGGGGGGGGACAGCCTCGGGCTTCACCCCTGGCCCTTGGGTGGCTGGGGGGGGGACCCCTTGATTGAAGGGGTCCCCACTCCCCCAGGGTACCCCGGCCAGGGGTGACTAGTTGGATTTTTGATGCCACGGCCGCAGGGCACTATATCAAAGTGACCCCCGGCCATGGCATTATCTGTCCAGCTAGTGGAGCCCGGTGCTGGTTTTAAAAATACGGGGGACCCCTACTCTTTTTGTCCCCCGTATTTTTGGAACCAGGACCAGGCGCAGAGCCCGATGCTGGTTGCTTAAATATGGGGGAACCCCTGTAAATTTTTTCCCCATATTTCTGCAACCAGGATCGGCTCAAAGAGCCCGAGGCTGGTTATGCTTAGGAGGGGGGACCCCACGCAATTTTTTTTTGGAAAATAACCACTTTCCCACCCCTTCCCACTGATATACATGCACGGATCTCATGGATCCGTGCATGCCTATCCAATCACGGAAAAAAAAAGCAGGTCTGTTTTTTTTTAGCACTTTTTTACGAGTTGTAATTTTTCACGGCAGTGTTTGTTTGTTTTTTGCTTTGCACTTCTTAGTAAATTACCGAGATTCAGAGTTAAACAGCCGCGTTTTGACCGATGGTGTATTCATTCGTAATTTTTTTGTTGGACTTCCAAAAAATTACGAATGCCCTCATCACTGCCGTGATTATTGCTTAGTAAATTACCGAGATGACACTTTGATGAAAAAACGGCATCTCGGTCAAAATCGGGACCTTAGTAAATTTACCCCCAACTCGGAATCAGACCCTATGAGACCCTATCTCGCCCCCCTCGACAGATCCCACCTCTTCAACAGACCCCGCCCCCTTTAGGGCTGCTACCAGAAATTTCCCAGGCTGGTTTTCCATCCCAAGCCCCTGGCTTCAGACTCAGTCACTGCGATCACTTCAGTCTTTTTGGTCCCGGAATTGACGTCAGACACCCGCCCTGCAAACACTTGGACACGCCTGCGTTTTGGCAAACACTCTCAGAAGATGGTCAGTTGACACTCACAAATGCCCTCTTTCTGTCAATCACCTTGAGATCCGCTGTGCGAATGGATTCTTCGTTAAATCCATCGCCCAGCACAGATCCTCTTTGTACCTGTACGACGTGCCTGCGCAATGCGGTACATACGCATGTGCAGTTTTGCAGAGATTTAACCTGATCACTGAGCTGCAAAAAGTTGCTAGCGTGCGATCAACTCGGAATGACCCCCTATTTGCGATTTTGACTATACTTTGTGCTAGATAGTATACTATATAGTCAAGATTGACTTGCCTGCACAGTCTATCTAGCCTTGCGATACCGACCCCACGGGACCGCGCATTGGGACCGAAACGGTATTGTAAGCTGCCTAACACCTTGCGATTTCCACTAACTTTCCTTGTGAATTTGACTATATAGCCAAAATCGAAAGGATATATCTCACAGTGCGTACACACCTTCTTGTTTTACTCTGTCTTTGTGTTATTAAATGTGACATCTGAGGTACCTGACCTTCGCTAGCTTGTGGATATATTTAACTGAGATCCCTGAATTATCTACCACCATGTAGTTTTCAAATCTTGTTGCTGATGTGTGCTGGGGGATACCTGTTTTTTGGATCCTTGTCTAAAATAACCCCTCCCTTTCATGCACCTGAATTACATTACTAATTAGATTGAGCACCTACCAACATTTTTTATTGTTAAAATGCAGCCGTGACCAATGATATGTAGTCATTTTGCTCAGAAAACAAATAGTTAAAACCTTAGGGGTTAATTTGTGTGCCGTATGCCTGTCAGCAGGGCACGGTCTAGTAACAGCACAGCCAGGCTATGGGGCCCAGTGAAGCACAGATTTGCCCACGTATCTCTATATATCTTGTGTGACAGTATGAAAATAGATGGTGATAAGTGAGCCATGGATTCTGTGTGGGGCTGGAGGGATCCGACCACACAGGGAAGAAAAAATAAGATTTTACTTACCGATAAATCTATTTCTCATAGTCCGTAGTGGATGCTGGGGACTCCGTAAGGACCATAGAATAGACGGGCTCCGCAGGAGACAGGGCACTCTAAGAAAGAATTAGGACTACTGGTGTGCACTGGCTCCTCCCTCTATGCCCCTCCTCCAGACCTCAGTTAAGGAAACTGTGCCCGGAAGAGCTGACATTACAAGGAAAGGATTTTGGAATCCAGGGTAAGACTCATACCAGCCACACCAATCACACCGTATAACTTGTGATAACATACCCAGTCAACAGTATGAACAACAACAGAGCATCAGACAAACCTGATGCAACCATAACATAACCCTTATTTAAGCAATAACTATATACAAGTATTGCAGAAGAAGTCCGCACTTGGGACGGGCGCCCAGCATCCACTACGGACTACGAGAAATAGATTTATCGGTAAGTAAAATCTTATTTTCTCTAACGTCCTAGTGGATGCTGGGGACTCCGTAAGGACCATGGGGATTATACCAAAGCTCCCAAACGGGCGGGAGAGTGCGGATGACTCTGCAGCACCGAATGAGCACACAAGGTCCTCCTCAGCCAGGGTATCAACTTGTAGAACTTTGCAAAGGTGTTTGAACCTGACCAAGTAGCCGCTCAGCAAAGCTGTAATGCCGAGACCCCTTGGGCAGCCGCCCAAGAAGAGCCCACCTTCCTTGTGGAGTGGGCCTTTACTGATTTTGGAAGCGGCAATCCAGCCGCAGAATGAGCCTGCTGAATCGAGCTACAGATCCAGCGAGCAATAGTTTGCTTTGAAGCAGGAGCACCCAGCTTGTTGGATGCAGACAGGATAAACAGCGACTCAGTTTTCCTGACTCTAGCCGTTCTGGCTACATAACCTTCAAAGCCCTGACTACATCCAGTAACTCGGAATCCTCCAAGTCACGAGTAGCCACAGGCACCACAATAGGTTGGTTCATATGAAAGATGACACCACATGAGGCAGAAATTGCGGACAAGTCCGCAATTCTGCCCTGTCCATATGGAAACCAAATAGGGGCTTTTATGTGACAAAGCCACCAATTTTGACACACGCCTAGCCGAAGCCAAGGCTAATATCATGACCACCTTCCACGTGAGATATTTTAACTCCACGGTTTTAAGCGGCTCAAACCAGTGTGATTTCAGGAAACTCACACCACGTAAAGATCCCAAGGTGCCACTGGAGGCACAAACGGGGGCTGAATATGCAGCACTCCCTTTACAGACGTCTGAACTTCAGGTACAGAAGCTAGTTCTTTTTGAAAGAAAATGGATAGGGCCGAAATCTGGACCTTAATGGACCCCAATTTTAGGCCCAAAGTCACTCCCGACTGTAGGAAGTGAAGGAAACAGCCCAGCTGGAATTCCTCTGTAGAGGCATTCCTGGCCTCACACCAAGCAACATATTTTCGCCGTATACGGTGATAATGTTTAGCCGTCACGTCCTTCCTAGCCTTGATCAGCGTAGGAATAACCTCATCAGGAATCCCTTTTTTCTACTAGGATCCGGCGTTCAACCGCCATGCCGTCAAACGCAGCTGCGGTAAGTCTTGGGACAGACAAGGTCCCTGCTGCAACAGATCCTGCCCTAGAGGCAGAGGCCATGGGTCCTCTGTAAGCATTTCTTGCAGCTCTGGATACCAAGTCCTTCTTGGCCAATCCGGAACAATGAGTATTGTTCTCACTCCTCTTTCTCTAACGTCCTAGTGGATGCTGGGGACTCCGTAAGGACAATGGGGAATAGACGGGCTCCGCAGGAGACTGGGCACTCTAAAGAAAGATTTAGTACTACCTGGTGTGCACTGGCTCCTCCCTCTATGCCCCTCCTCCAGACCTCAGTTAGAATCTATGCCCGGCCAGAGCTGGGTGCTTTTAGTGAGCTCTCCTGAGCTTGCTAATAAGAAAGTATTTTAGTTAGGTTTTTTATTTTCAGAGAGCTTCTGCTGGCAACAGACTCTCTGCTACGAGGGACTGAGGGGAGAGAAGCAAACCTACTAACTGCGGCTAGGTTGCGCTTCTTAGGCTACTGGACACCATTAGCTCCAGAGGGTTAGAACACAGGATCTTAACCTTGGTCGTCCGTTCCCGGAACCGCGCCGCCGTCCCCCTCGCAGAGCCAGAAGACAGAAGCCGGAAGAAGCAAGAAGACATCGAAATCGGCGGCAGAAGACTCCTGTCTTCACATGAGGTAGCGCACAGCACTGCAGCTGTGCGCCATTGCTCCCGCATTACACCCACACACTCCGGTCACTGTAAGGGTGCAGGGCGCAGGGGGGAGCGCGTGCGCCATTGCTCCCGCATTACACCCACACACTCCGGTCACTGTAAGGGTGCAGGGCGCAGGGGGGGGGCGCCCTGGGCAGCAATTAAGTACCTCCTGGCAAAAGCAGCATATATACAGTTGGACACTGTTATATGCATGAGCCCCCGCCATTAATTTTACACAAAATCGCGGGAGAAGCCCGCCGCTGAGGGGGCGGGGCCTTCTTCCTCAGCACTCTCCAGCGCCATTTTCTCTCCACAGATCCGCTGAGAGGAAGCTCCCCAGGCTCTCCCCTGCACGATAGAGAGGGTGAAAAAGAGAGGGGAGGCACATAAATTTGGCGTAAAAACAATATATACAGCAGCTACTGGGTTAACACTAAGTTACTGTGTGATTCCTGGGTCATATAGCGCTGGGGTGTGTGCTGGCATACTCTCTCTCTGTCTCTCCAAAGGGCCTTGTGGGGGAACTGTCTTCAAATAGAGCATCCCCTGTGTGTGTGGTGTGTCGGTACGTGTGTGTCGACATGTCTGAGGTAAAAGGCTCCCCTAAGGAGGAGATAGAGCAAATATGTGTGTGAGAGGGTGTCTCCGTCGACAACGCCGACACCTGTTTGGATATGTGTAAGAGCTGAGGTGAATTTATTGCACAAAAGATTAGAGAACAGACAGGAAATCTACCCTTGTCTGTCCCTATGTCACAGAGACCTTCAGAGTCTCACAATGCTCACTATCCAAAATAATAAACACTGATATCGACACGGAGTTTGACTTCAGTGTCGACTACGATAATGCAAAGTTACAGCCAAGATGGCTGAAAGGTATTCAATATATGATTATTGTAATAAAAGATGATTTGCATATCACTGATGACTCATTTGTCCCTGACACAAGGGTACACATGTTAAGGGGAAGAAAGCTGAGGTAAATTTCCCTCCTCTCATGAGGAAAAATAGCGGGAATCTCCAGACAAGAGACTGCAGCTTCCCACAAAAAATTCTCAAGCAGTATTCTCAAGCAGTATCCTTTCCCCACTAGTGCCAGTATGTGATGGGAATCTTCCCCTAGGGTGTCCCGTTTGCACAGAAGGTAGCACTAGCTATTCTCAGGGATCCTGCAGATAGCGTGCACATTCTAGTATACTACTCAGACCGGCGATTGTGTCGGCATGGGTTTATAGCGCTGTGGCAGCGTGGACAGGTACCTTATCAGCAGAGATTGAGACCCTAGTATGCATATATATTAGAGATGAGCGCCTGAAATTTTTCGGGTTTTGTGTTTTGGTTTTGGGTTCGGTTCCGCGGCCGTGTTTTGGGTTCGACCGCGTTTTGGCAAAACCTCACCGAATTTTTTTTGTCGGATTCGGGTGTGTTTTGGATTCGGGTGTTTTTTTCAAAAAACACTAAAAAACAGCTTAAATCATAGAATTTGGGGGTCATTTTGATCCCAAAGTATTATTAACCTCAAAAACCATAATTTACACTCATTTTCAGTCTATTCTGAATACCTCACACCTCACAATATTATTTTTAGTCCTAAAATTTGCACCGAGGTCGCTGTGTGAGTAAGATAAGCGACCCTAGTGGCCGACACAAACACCGGGCCCATCTAGGAGTGGCACTGCAGTGTCACGCAGGATGTCCCTTCCAAAAAACCCTCCCCAAACAGCACATGACGCAAAGAAAAAAAGAGGCGCAATGAGGTAGCTGTGTGAGTAAGATTAGCGACCCTAGTGGCCGACACAAACACCGGGCCCATCTAGGAGTGGCACTGCAGTGTCACGCAGGATGTCCCTTCCAAAAAACCCTCCCCAAACAGCACATGACGCAAAGAAAAAAAGAGGCGCAATGAGGTAGCTGTGTGAGTAAGATTAGCGACCCTAGTGGCCGACACAAACACCGGGCCCATCTAGGAGTGGCACTGCAGTGTCACGCAGGATGGCCCTTCCAAAAAACCCTCCCCAAACAGCACATGACGCAAAGAAAAAAAGAGGCGCAATGAGGTAGCTGTGTGAGTAAGATTAGCGACCCTAGTGGCCGACACAAACACCGGGCCCATCTAGGAGTGGCACTGCAGTGTCACGCAGGATGGCCCTTCCAAAAAACCCTCCCCAAACAGCACATGACGCAAAGAAAAAAAGAGGCGCAATGAGGTAGCTGTGTGAGTAAGATTAGCGACCCTAGTGGCCGACACAAACACCGGGCCCATCTAGGAGTGGCACTGCAGTGTCACGTAGGATGTCCCTTCCAAAAAACCCTCCCCAAACAGCACATGACGCAAAGAAAAAAAGAGGCGCAATGAGGTAGCTGTGTGAGTAAGATTAGCGACCGTAGTGGCCGACACAAACACCGGGCCCATTTAGGAGTGGCACTGCAGTGTCACGTAGGATGTCCCTTCCAAAAAACCCTCCCCAAACAGCACATGACGCAAAGAAAAAGAGATAGTATACTCGTAACTAGTATGTATGTATAAAGAAAGAAAAAAAAACCACGGTTAGGTGGTATATACAATTATGGACGGGCTGCCGAGTGCCGACACAGAGGTAGCCACAGCCGTGAACTACCGCACTGTACTGTGTCTGCTGCTAATATAGACTGGTTGATAAAGAGATAGTATACTCGTAACTAGTATGTATGTATAAAGAAAGAAAAAAAAACCACGGTTAGGTGGTATATACAATTATGGACGGGCTGCCGAGTGCCGACACAGAGGTAGCCACAGCCGTGAACTACCGCACTGTACTGTGTCTGCTGCTAATATATAGACTGGTTGATAAAGAGATAGTATACTCGTAACTAGTATGTATGTATAAAGAAAGAAAAAAAAACCACGGTTAGGTGGTATATACAATTATGGACGGGCTGCCGAGTGCCGACACAGAGGTAGCCACAGCCGTGAACTACCGCACTGTACTGTGTCTGCTGCTAATATAGACTGGTTGATAAAGAGATAGTATACTCGTAACTAGTATGTATGTATAAAGAAAGAAAAAAAAACCACGGTTAGGTGGTATATACAATTATGGACGGGCTGCCGAGTGCCGACACAGAGGTAGCCACAGCCGTGAACTACCGCACTGTACTGTGTCTGCTGCTAATATATAGACTGGTTGATAAAGAGATAGTATACTCGTAACTAGTATGTATGTATAAAGAAAGAAAAAAAAACCACGGTTAGGTGGTATATACAATTATGGACGGGCTGCCGAGTGCCGACACAGAGGTAGCCACAGCCGTGAACTACCGCACTGTACTGTGTCTGCTGCTAATATATAGACTGGTTGATAAAGAGATAGTATACTCGTAACTAGTATGTATGTATAAAGAAAGAAAAAAAAACCACGGTTAGGTGGTATATACAATTATGGACGGGCTGCCGAGTGCCGACACAGAGGTAGCCACAGCCGTGAACTACCGCACTGTACTGTGTCTGCTGCTAATATATAGACTGGTTGATAAAGAGATAGTATACTCGTAACTAGTATGTATGTATAAAGAAAGAAAAAAAAACCACGGTTAGGTGGTATATACAATTATGGACGGGCTGCCGAGTGCCGACACAGAGGTAGCCACAGCCGTGAACTACCGCACTGTACTGTGTCTGCTGCTAATATATAGACTGGTTGATAAAGAGATAGTATACTCGTAACTAGTATGTATGTATAAAGAAAGAAAAAAAAACCACGGTTAGGTGGTATATACAATTATGGACGGGCTGCCGAGTGCCGACACAGAGGTAGCCACAGCCGTGAACTACCGCACTGTACTGTGTCTGCTGCTAATATAGACTGGTTGATAAAGAGATAGTATACTACTAATATTATATACTGGTGGTCAGGTCACCACTGGTCACTAGTCACACTGGCAGTGGCACTCCTGCAGCAAAAGTGTGCACTGTTTAATTTTAATATAATATTATGTACTCCTGGCTCCTGCTATAACCTATAACTGGCACTGCAGTAGTGCTCCCCAGTCTCCCCCACAATTATAAGCTGTGTGAGCTGAGCAGTCAGACAGATATATAATATATATATAGATGATGCAGCACACTGGCCTGAGCCTGAGCAGTGCACACAGATATGGTATGTGACTGACTGAGTCACTGTGTGTATCGCTTTTTTCAGGCAGAGAACGGATATATTAAATAAACTGCACTGTGTGTCTGGTGGTCACTCACTATATAATATATTATGTACTCCTGGCTCCTGCTATAACCTATAACTGGCACTGCAGTAGTGCTCCCCAGTCTCCCCCACAATTATAAGCTGTGTGAGCTGAGCAGTCAGACAGATATATATAATATTATATATAGATAATAGATGATGCAGCACACTGGCCTGAGCCTGAGCAGTGCACACAGATATGGTATGTGACTGAGTCACTGTGTGCTGTGTATCGCTTTTTTCAGGCAGAGAACGGATTATAAATAAAAGTGGTGGTCACTGGTCACTATCAGCAAAACTCTGCACTGTACACTACTGAGTACTCCTAATGCTCCCCAAAATTAGTAAATCAAGTGTCTCTCTAATCTATTCTAATTCTAAACGGAGAGGACGCCAGCCACGTCCTCTCCCTATCAATCTCAATGCACGTGTGAAAATGGCGGCGACGCGCGGCTCCTTATATAGAATCCGAGTCTCGCGATAGAATCCGAGCCTCGCGAGAATCCGACAGCGTCATGATGACGTTCGGGCGCGCTCGGGTTAACCGAGCAAGGCGGGAAGATCCGAGTCGCTCGGACCCGTGAAAAAAACATGAAGTTCTGGCGGGTTCGGATTCAGAGAAACCGAACCCGCTCATCTCTAATATATATATATATATATATATATATATATATGTATATATAGAGATATATATATATATATTAAAGATGCTGTCTTAAGTGATAGGTATATATATTTATATAAAACATGCCCAAAGAGACATGAGTATACTGGGTCCTAGAGTCAAAGCTATGTCGATTTCTGCTTGACGTGTCCTGTAGACTATGCAATGGACAGATGATGCCGACTTAAGAGGCATGTGGAAGGCTGAGGATTGTGTGGAGAAGGGTTCTCGGACCTGGTCTGCACAGCTATAGCTGGTAATTCTGATATTTTGCCTTATATTCCTGCACAGCCTAGGAAAGCACGACATTATCAAATGCAGCCTTTCGAATAAAGAAACAAGAAAGTCCGAGGTGCGTCCTTTCTTGCCAGAGGCGGGGGCAGAGGAAAGAAGCTGCACAACACAGCTAGTTCCCAGGAACAGAAGTCCTCCCCGGCCTCTACAAAACTCCACCGCATGTCGCTGGGGCTCCACAGGCGGAGCTAGGCCCGGTGGGGGCACGCCTTCGTAAGTTCAGCCACAAGTGGGTTCACTCCCTGTTAGATCCATGGGCAATAGATATTGTGTCTCAGGGATACAAGCTGGACTTTGAGAAGATACCCTCTCACCGACGGCCCTGCCGGCTTCCCCCCACGAGAGGGAAACAGTGTTAACTGCAATTCATACATTGTATCTTCAACAGGTGGTGGTCAAGGTTCCCCTCCTTCAACAAGGAGGGGGTTATTATTCGACCATGTTGTAGTCCCGAAACCAGACGGTTCGGTCGGACCCATATTGAATTTAAAATCCCTGAACATATACCTGAAAGGGTTCAAGTTCAAGATGGAATCGCTAAGAGCGGTTATTGCAAGCCTGAAAGGGGGAGATTTTATGGTGACTCGGGACATAAAGGATGCATACCTTCATGTCCCCATTTATCCACCTCGGCGTACCTCAGAATTGCGGTACGGGATGGTCATTACCAATTTCAGACGTTGCCGTTTGGTCTCTCCACGGCCTTGAGAATATTCACCAAGGTAATGGCGGAAATGATGGTGCTCCTGCGGAAGCAAGGTGTCACTATTATCACGTACTTGGACGATTTCCTCATAAAAGCAAGATCAAGAGAGCAGTTGCTGAACAGCGTATCACTTTCTCTGGAAGTGAAACGGCAGCACGGCTGGATTCTATATATTCCAAAGTCGCAGTTGGTTCTTACAGCTCATCTGCCTCTCCTAGGCATGATCCTAGACACAGACCAGAAAAAGGTTTATCTCCCGATAGAGAGAGCTCAGGAGCTCGTGACACTGGTCAGGAATCTATTAAAACTAAAACAGGTGTCAGTGCATCACTGCACTCGAGTCCTGGGAAGGAGGGTGGCATCATACGAGGCCATTCCCTTCGGCAGGTTCCATACGAGGACCTTCCAATGGGACTTACTGGACAAGTGGTCCGGATCACATCTTCGGATGCATCGGTTAATCACCCTATCCCCCAGAGCAAGGGTGTCTCTCCTGTGGTGACTGCAGAGTGCTCACCTTCTCGAAGGTCGCAGATTCGGCATTCAGGACTGGGTCCACTCCTGGTGACCACGGATGCAAGATTCCGAGGGTGGGGGGCAGTCACACAGGGAAGAAATTTCCAAGGGCTGTGGTCAAGGCAGGAGACTTGCCTTCACATCAATATCCTGGAACTAAGGGCCATATACAACGCCCTAAGTCAAGCGGAGACCCTGCTTCGCGACCAACCGGTTCTGATCCAGTCAGACAATATCACCGCAGTGGCTCATGTAAACCGCCAAGGCGGCACAAGGAGCAGGGTGGCGATGGTAGAAGCCACCAGAATTCTTCGCTGGGCGGAGAATCACGTAAGCACACTGTCAGCAGTGTTCATTCCGGGAGTGGACAACTGGGAAGCAGACTTCCTCAGCAGGCACGACCTCCACCCGGGAGAGGGGGGACTTCACCAAGAAGTCTTCACGCAGATTGCAAATCGACGGGAACTGCCACAGGTGGACATGATGGCGTCCCGCCTCAACAAAAAGCTAAAAAGGCATTGCGCTAGGTCAAGGGACCCTCAGGCGATAGCTGTGGACGCACTAGTAACACCGTGGGTGTTCCAGTCGGTCTATGTGTTTCCTCCTCTTCCTCTCATACCAAAGGTGCTGAGAATTGTAAGAAAAAGAGGAGTGAGAACAATACTCATTGTTCCGGATTGGCCAAGAAGGACTTGGTACCCGGAACTGCAAGAAATGCTCACAGAGGACCCATGGCCTCTGCCTCTCAGACGGGACCTGTTGCAACAAGGGCCCTGTCTGTTCCAAGGCTTACCGCGGCTGCGTTTGACGGCATGGCGGTTGAACGCCGGATCCTAGCGGAAAAAGGCATTCCGGATGAAGTTATTCCTACGCTGATAAAGGAAGGAAGGACGTGACAGCAAAGCATTATCACCGTATATATATGGCGAAAAGATGTTGCTTGGTGTGAGGCCAGGAAGGCCCCTACAGAAGAATTCCAGCTGGGTCGATTCCTGCACTTCCTACAGTCAGGAGTGACTATGGGCCTAAAATTAGGGTCCATAAAGGTCCAGATTTCGGCCCTATCCATTTCTTGCAAAAAGAACTGGTTTCACTGCCTGAGGTTCAGACGTTTGTTAAGGGAGTGCTGCATATTCAGCCCCCTTTTGTGCCACCAGTGGCACCTTGGGATCTTAACGTGGTGTTGGGTTTCCTGAAATCCCACTGGTTTGAGCCACTTAAGACTGTGGAGCTAAAGTATCTCACGTGGAAAGTGGTCATGCTGTTGGCCTTAGCTTCGGCTAGGCGTGTATCTGGTTTTCCATATGGACAGGGCAGAATTACGGACTCGTCCGCAATTTCTGCCGAAGGTGGTGTCATCTTTTCATTTGAACCAACCTATTGTGGTGCCTGCGGCTACTCGTGACTTGGAGGATTCCAAGTTGCTTGATGTAGTCAGGGCTTTGAAGATCTATGTAGCCAGGACGGCTGGAGTCAGGAAGACTGACTCGCTGTTTATCCTGTATGCATCCAACAAGCTGGGTGCTCCTGCTTCAAAGCAAACCATTGCTCGCTGGATCTGTAGCACGATTCAGCAGGCTCATTCTGCGGCTGGTTTGCCGCATCCAAAATCAGTGAAAGCCCATTCCACAAGGAAAGTGGGCTCTTCTTGGGCGGCTGCCCGAGGGGTCTCGGCTTTACAACTTTGCCGAGCAGCTACTTGGTCGGGGTCAAACACATTTGCTAAATTCTACAAGTTTGATACCCTGGCTGAGGAGGACCTAGAGTTCGCTCATTCGGTGCTGCAGAGTCATCCGCACTCTCCCGCCCGTTTGGGAGCTTTGGTATAATCCCCATGGTCCTTACGGAGTCCCCAGCATCCACTAGGACGTTAGAGAAAATAAGATTTTACTCACCGGTAAATCTATTTCTCGTAGTCCGTAGTGGATGCTGGGCGCCCGTCCCAAGTGCGGACTTTCTGCAATACGTGTATATAGTTATTGCTTAATAAAAGGGTTATGTTATGTTGGCAATGGCATCTGTTGTTTGATGCTCTGTTGTTGTTCATACTGTTAACTGGGTAAGTTTATCACGAGTTATACGGTGTGATTGGTGTGGCTGGTATGAGTCTTACCCTGGATTCCAAAATCCTTTCCTTGTAATGTCAGTTCTTCCGGGCACAGTTTCCTTAACTGAGGTCTGGAGGAGGGGCATAGAGGGAGGAGCCAGTGCACACCAGGTAGTACTAAATCTTTCTTTAGAGTGCCCAGTCTCCTGCGGAGCCCGTCTATTCCCCATGGTCCTTACGGAGTCCCCATCATCCACTACGGACTACGAGAAATAGATTTACCGGTGAGTAAAATCTTATTTTTCCTTATGATTTCCTTGGATATGAGAAGAAGAGGAGGAAACACATAAACCGACTGGAACATCCACGGTGTCACCAGTGCGTCTACAGCTATCGCCTGAGGGTCTCTTGACCTGGCGCAATACCTCTGTAGCTTTTTGTTGAGGCGGGATGCCATCATGTCCACCTGTGGCAGTTCCCACCGACCTACAATCTGCGCGAAGACTTCTTGATGAAGTCCCCACTCTCCCGAGTGGAGGTCGTGCCTGCTGAGGAAGTCTGCTTCCCAGTTGTCCACTCCCGGAATGAACACTGCTGACAGTGCTCGTACGTGATTCTCCGCCCATCGAAGAATTCTGGTGGCTTCCGCCATCGCCACCCTGCTCCTTGTGCCGCCCTGGCGGTTT
The DNA here is from genome assembly GCF_028390025.1 of Pseudophryne corroboree. Lineage (NCBI taxonomy): Eukaryota > Metazoa > Chordata > Amphibia > Anura > Myobatrachidae > Pseudophryne > Pseudophryne corroboree. Next base: position 754,104,930 of record NC_086449.1, read on the forward strand.
ACATGAGCCACTGCTGTGATGTTGTCTGATTGAATCAGCACCGATTGGTTGCGAAGCAGGGTCTCCGCTTGACTTAGGGCGTTGTATATGGCCCTTAGTTCCAGGATATTGATGTGAAGGCAAGTCTCCTGACTTGACCACAGCCCTTGGAAACTTCTTCCCTGAGTGACTGCCCCCCACCCTCGGAGGCTTGCATCCGTGGTCACCAGGACCCAGTCCTGAATGCCGAACCTGCGGCCCTCGAGAAGGTGAGTACTCTGCAGCCACCACAGAAGAGACACCCTGGCCCTGGGGAATAGGGTGATCAGCCGATGCATCTGTAGATGCGATCCGGACCACTTGTCCAACAGATCCCATTGAAAAGGTCCTCGCATGGAACCTGCCGCAGGGAATGGCCTCGTATGACGCCACCATCTTTCCCAGGACTCTCGTGCAGTGATGCACCGACACCTGTCTTGGTTTTAAGAGGTCTTTGACCAGTGTCATGAGTTCCTGAGCCTTCTCCATCGGGAGAAGAACCTTCTTCTGGTCTGTGTTCAGAATCATGCCCAGGAAGGGCAGACTCGTCGTAGGAATCAGCTGCGACTTTGGAATATTCAGAATCCAGCCGTGCTGTTGTAACACTTCCCGAGAGCGTGCTACACTACTCAGCAACTGCTCTCTGGACCTCGCCTTTATGAGGAGATCGTCCAAGTATGGGATAATGGGGACTCCTTGCATTTGCAGGAGCACCAGCATTACTGCCATTACCTTGGTAAATATTCTCGGTGCTGTGGACAGACCAAACGGCAACGTCTGGATTGGTAATGACAATCCTGTACCACAAATCTGAGGTACTCCTGATGAGGTGGATAAACGGGGACATGAAGGTAAGCATCCTTTATGTCCAGAGACACCATAAAATCCCCCTCCCTTGCGATGACCGCTCTGAGCGATTCCATCTTGAACTTGAACTTTTCAAGTATATGTTCAGGGATTTTAAATTCAATATGGGTCTGCCCGAACCATCTGGTTTCGGGACTACAACATGGTCGAATAATAACCCCCTCCTTGTTGAAGGAGGGGAACCTTGACCACCACCTGTTGAAGATACAATTTGTGAATTGCAGTTAACCCTGTTTCCCTCTCGTGGGGGGAAGCCAACAGGGCCGTCAGTGAGGAGGCATCTTTTTTTCTTTTTCTTTTTTTTTTCAAAGTCCAGCTTGTATCCCTGAGACACAATATCTATTGCCCAGGGATCTAACAGGGAGTGAACCCCCTTGTGGCTGAACTTACGAAAGTGTGCCCCCACCCGGTCTAGCTCCGCCTGTGGAGCTCCAGCGACATGCGGTGGATTTTCGTAGAGGCCGGGGAGGACTTTTGTTCCTCTGCCCCCGCCTCTGGCAAGAAAGGACGCACCTCGTACTTTCTTGTTTCTTTGTTCGAAAGGCTGCATTTGATAATGACGTGCTTTCCTAGGCTGTGCTGGAATATAAGGCAAAATATCAGAATCACCAGCTATAGCTGTGGAGACCAGGTCCGAGAACCCTTCTCCACACAATCCTCAGCCTTCCATATGCCACTTAAGTTGGCATATTGCATATTCTACAGGACACATCAAGCAGAAATCGACATAGTTTTGCCTCTAGGACCCAGTATACTCATGTCTCTTTGGGCATGTTTTATGATATATATCTCTTAAGAAAGCATCTTTAGTCTATATATACATATATATATATACATATATATATATATATATATATATATATACAGGTTGAGTATCCCATATCCATATATTCCAAAATACGGACTTTTTTCAGTGAGAGTGAGATAGTGAAACCTTTGTTTTCTGATGGCTCAGTATACAGAAACTTTGTTTAATACACAAAGTTATTAAAAATATTGTATTAAATGACCATCAGGCCGTGTGTATAAGGTGTATGTGAAACATAAATGAATTGTGTGAATGTACACACACTTTGTTTAATGCACAAAGTTTTAAAAAATATTGGCTAAAACTACCTTCAAGCTGTGTGTGTAAGGTGTATATGTAACATAAATGCATTCTGTGCTTAGATTTAGGTCCTATCACCATGATATCTCATTATGGTATGCAATTATTCCAAAATACGGAAAAATCCGATATCCAAAATACCTCTTGTCCCAAGCATTTTGGATAAGGGATACTCAACCTGTATATACATACTAGGGTCTCAATTTCTGCTGATAAGGCACCTGTCCACCCTGCCACAGCGCTATAAACCCATGCCGACACAATCGCCGGTCTGAGTAGTGTATCAAAATGTGCACGCTATCTGCAGGATCCCTGAGAATAGCTAGGGCTACCCTTTGGGCAAACGTGACACCCTAGGGGAAGATTCCCATCACATCCTGGCCCTAGTGGGGAAAGGATACTGCCTGAGAATTCTTTGTGGGAAGCCGCAGTCTCTTGTCTGGAGATTCACGCTCTTTTTCCTCATGAGAGGAGGGAAATTTACCTCAGCTTTCTTCCTCTTAAACATGTGTACCCTTGTGTCAGGGACAGATGAGTCATCAGTGATATGCAAATCATCTTTATTACAATAATCATATATTGAATACTTTTCTGCCACTTTGGCTGTAACTTTGCATTATCGTAGTCGACGCAGGAGTCAAACTCTGTGTCGATATCAGTGTCTATTATTTTGGATAGTGAGCATTGTGAGACTCTGAAGGTCTCTGCGCCATAGGGACAGACATGTGTAGATCTGTCTGTTCTCTATCTTTTGTGCAATAAATTCACCTTAGCACTTACACATATCCAAACAGGTGTCGGCGTTGTCGACGGAGACACCCTCTCACACACATATTAGCTCCATCTCCTCCTTAGGGGAGCATTTTACCTCAGACATGTCGACACACACGTACCGACACACCACACACACAGGGGATGCTCTATTTGAAGACAGTTCCCCCACAAGGCCCTTTGGAGAGACAGAGAGAGAGTATGCCAGCACACACCGCCGCGCTATTAACCCAGGAATCACACAGTAAGTTAATGTTAACCCAGTAGCTGCTGTATACATTGTTTTTACGCCAAATTCATGTGCCCCCCCTCTCTTTTTCACCCTCTTCTATCGTGCTTCTGCAGGGGAGAGCCTGGGGAGCTTCCTCTCAGCGGAGCTGTGGAGAGAAAATGGCGCTGGTGAGTGCTGAGGAAGAAGCCCCGCCCCTCAGCGGCGGGCTTCTGTCCCGCGATTTTGTGTAAAAATAATGGCGGGGGCTCATGCATATTACAGTGCCCAGCTGTATATATGCTCTATTTTGCCAGGAGGTACTCAATTGCTGCCCAGGGCTACCCCCCCTGCGCCCTGCACCCTACAGTGACCGGAGTGTGTGGGTTAGTGTGGGAGCAATGGCGCACAGCTGCAGTGCTGTGCGCTACCTCATATGAAGACAGGAGTATTCTGCTGCCGATTTTGACGTCTTCTTGCTTCACCCGCCGGCTTCTGTCTTCTGGCTCTGCGAGGGGGACGGCGGCGCGGCTCCGGGAACGAACGACCAAGGTTAAGTTCCTGTGTTCGATCCCTCTGGAGCTAATGGTGTCCAGTAGCCTAAGAAGCGCAACCTAGCCGCAGTTAGTAGGTTTGCTTCTCTCCCCTCAGTCCCACGTAGCAGAGAGTCTGTTGCCACCAGAAGCTCTCTGAAAATAAAAAACCTAACTAAAATACTTTCTTATTAGCAAGCTCAGGAGAGCTCACTAAAATGCACCCAGCTCCGTCCGGGCACAGATTCTAACTGAGGTCTGGAGGAGGGGCATAGAGGGAGGAGCCAGTGCACACCAGTAGTCCTAATTCTTTCTTAGAGTGCCCTGTGAGACTAGGAGACTGTTTTTCTTTTTCATCCATTGCTGCCAGTAAAGCACTACTCGATTGATGCATTGAACCTGTACGGCTGTGTGTGGACCCTGATTCAAGCACCTAACACTGCACCAGCAGACACTCTACTCAAGGGCATCTTCAGAGTGGAGGAGTCCCGTGTGCCAGAGGTTCCCAAACGCGGTCCTCAAGGCACCTCAATGGTCCAGGATTTAAATGTATCCATGCTTGGACACAGGTGACTTAATTAGCACCTCAGTCAATTTGATTTAACCATCTGTGCTGAGCCATGGATATACCTAAATCCTGGACTGTTGGGGTGCCTTGAGGACCGCGTTTGGGAACCCTTCGCCGTGTGCAGTTTCCTTCTGGGCCCCCTCCTCTCTAGCCAGCAGCGCTCTTGACTCTGGGCACTAGGAGACCCTAGTGTTGTCCCAGGGTCTAGTGCGCAGCCATTTTCCCAGTGGTTTTCCCATTGCGCATTTGCAGAACCGCTGGAAAATGGCCCGCCCAATTTTTTTCCAGTGATTTCTGCAGCACTGCTGCGGCAACGTGGGACTCTGGAGGGTAAGTATTGAAAAATATGGGTGCAGTGTTTGTGGTGTGGGCCTGTGTGCACCGCATTATAAATTTGCCAGTGACTCTATCGTATATACAGTACAGTACACATACATTTTTTTTTAAATGTGTTCCTATGAAACAGCAGAATTACTAACATTGGATGATTCATAAAATGTATTATGTATTGTAAAAAAAAAAAAATTAGGGCTTTTTTTTAGAACTCTTTAGTCCAACTCCTAATCATTAAAAGAAACAGAACTGTGCTAAAGTGACCACAGGAAAAGTCACTTTATCTTCGTGACACAGGTACCAAATTAAACAAGAAGCCGTTTGAAACATTCTCCCATCCATTGTTCTACCTAGTACAATGCTAGCTAATAATATTCATGACATTTCTCAGAACATGCTCCACTGACTCTTAAAGCTTTGCTTTCTTAGAAAGTGCAGGCACCGAGTGAAGCCTTGTGGGCATATAACATACACCTTGCCCATACATAACGCCAGCCCTCCCTTTCCCCAGCACTGCCAGAGAGACTGAGAAAGGTCTTTGTGTTAAGCGTTTCCGTTTTTGAATAATACAGGGGGACATCAGTGTCAGTAGTGTGGGCACAAATGGTATTACGGAGAGAGAGGCGGATGACAGAATCGGAGTACATTGGGTCAGGAGAGCATATCAAATAGAGAAGAAAAGTGAAAATGCTGAGGACGGTGAGAACGACTTGAAATATTAGCAGACGCAGAGAGATTATACAGAAATGCAGGCAGTAGCCTGGTTTAATTTGAAAAAAATAAAACTTTCAGAGAATGTGATTTTTTTTTTTTTTCAAGAGGCATCAGCCCATTTCTACAGAAACAAGTGTTAAAGCGGCGCTAGTCATTTAATGCAAGTGCCCAATAAGCTCTTGGAATTTTGCAAACATCTCTCATCACCTACAGTTAAAATACGCAGCCACTGATATGAGCGGCACTAATGAGAAATTTTAATGGGTTTAGGACTTTTTTAAAATTTCGAAACTGTCTCTGGAATATCTAACTTCACCAAAACATATGGCATGTTATTATAATCCTTAAATTATATATATTTTTTTCTTTTCCTAGGAAGTTTCTTTTTTGGCAATACTTTTCTCCGCCTTTTATGCTTTTACTGAAATGGATCTCAAGAGTCAAATTCAGCGTGAATAAAAGAAAATGGATCATAAATTTTTTTTTAATGCAAATCTGTATATATTTACTTAGGTAAATGCTAGCTTTAAAGAATAACACATTAAGCGGTTTTTTTTTACTATTGCAGCTTCATAAAAGAAGCAGAGATTATTGGTTTTCTTAAATAGGTAACAGCTCCTCAGTGCTAGTGTTAAGAAATAATGACCCAATGATGTGTGAATGGACGGTGACATCCTGGGGAATGACATATACAGGTTGAGTATCCCTTATCCAAGTATTTTGGATATCGGATTTTTCTGTATTTTGGAATAATTGCATACCATAATGAGTTATCATGGCGATGGGACCTAAGTCTAAGCACAGAATGATTTATGTTTCATATACACCTTATACACACACAGCCTGAAGGTCATTTTAGCCAATATTTTTAATAACTGTGTGTATTAAACAAAGTTTGTGTACATTGAGCCATTAGAAGACAAAGGTTTCACTATCTCACTATCACTCAAAAAATTCCGTATTTCGGAATATTTGGATATGGGATGCTCAATCTGTATTTACAGTAGGTGTTTGGATGAAGTGGAGTGTTTTAGTCAATGTCTCAGGAGTACCATATTGGTCTAAATCTGGAAATGGATTATTGAGCAATGAGATTGAGGATTGGAGAGACCCATACGCTAGAATGTTTTAGGGGGTTGGGGCAAGCACAGTGATAATTAAATGTCCACACACACATCTTGCTAAAGCAGCTTGCTCCAGTTTGCTCAGGAAAATGTCAGGATGGCAGAGACAGTATTAGGTGTGGCTCTAGCAATTAAATCTATAAAGTATTCACAGTATCTCATGACCCTGCTTCAGGTTATATACAATGTTCACCCAGCTAGCTAGTCCAGTGTCAGTCACCCTGTCCCCAACACAACATAATCTTCTTTAACCTCCTCACAGGCACTCACTAGCTAATCAGTCACACCCATGTGATCCACCTATGTAGCTGTGCTGTGTGTGCAGGGATATGTGACAAATGAACCTTGTCTTTAACATGAGTCTACAGACTCTCAAAGAAAGCATTAGTTTCTTTCTTAAGAGACTGGGATGAACTACCCAGTTTGTCACAGGGTCTATATCAAATCCAATGCACTTGTAATAAAGACAGTCCTGATGACCCTGTACTCTCAAGACATACTGTAAATGAGGCTAAGAGAAAAATGGTCATTTAGTTAGTATTACAAAGGTTATAGCAAACAGGACTTTGAAGTGATTTTTACATTTGCCAGAAAGCATATTCTAATTGTCCATGGTCATACAAACTGTTGTAGCCCTTTCTGACATTGTAGGTTGTGTAAAATACAGTATATGTATCTCAAGGTGTTAGATAACAAGAACCAGTTAACCATTTGCACTGATGCCGGTCCCACATTCAATTAATAACACCCCACCCGAACCACTAGAGTAGAATGTTAAGAGTATCACCCTATCTTACATTTATTGGATTTCTGCTACTGATATAAATGAACAGTCCCCACCATCACAGCAATAAATGAATACCCCCCACACACACAACATCACAATTGAATGAGTAGCTGTCATGTCACCCGTCAATCCCAGACATGTTACAGTAAGTGATTTCACACAGTAGCCTTCTTCCATGTGGAGCCGCTTGCTGTAGAATCAGACTATGCTGTCTGCCTGTAGCTCTGGAGAGGCACAAGCATTTCACCAAGTGTATACCCTACATGTGGCTGACTAACTCACTGTGGCCTTGGAGGTAGATAAGAGAGTAGGCTTGAAAAAAAAGAGAGGGAACCAGACCAACCCACAGCCCTGGACTTGATTGCTTCACTCCATTTTACCATCAGTCTTGGCTGACAAACAGATAGCTGAGCCAACCACGGAGCTAGTGGTGGGTCTGCCTTGAGTAGCAAGAAATAGGATATAGTGGCAGGTCTCTTAGGATGGCAAGCCACCCTAAAGATTCCCATAAGAGAGCTTGCAATTACCCCATGATAACACTGGAGCCACCAGATCTCCTGAATTTCATCCATTGAGGGTTTCTTGTCAAACTGCCCCATTGGAGTAGAGTGGAGGCCATTAAAATGTTATGGTGCAACGTACCAGGCCACTGATAACCATTAATGATCCCACCAAATCATGGCTGAAAGATATATGTATGTATGTGTGTGTGTGTGTGATAATCTCCTACAGAGCTATCAGTTTGGAGCACAGCAGAAAGTGATCCGGTCTCTCAACCCAAGAGAAGACCAGGGATATCCCTACAATCTGTACGATCTGAACTCAAGTTAAGCTGCATAAATTGACCTAAAAAAAAGCATAGCCTATATTCTCCAATGCATCCACAGCCAAAGTGAAACACACACACTGCAATACACACTACTCCTTTGGTGCCATATTAGTATATGAGGCAATTAGATATGTAATGACATTCCAGATTGTATTGATATCAAAACCAGCCATGCGTTCGACCTTTGGAAACTTTACAACATGAAAAAACGGGTCTTGTTACTTAATTACAACAGATACACTGCATACTACAATGTGCATGATAATTATTATCTTTTATTAGCAACTTCAGATGCCGTTTCGTAAACACTTTCAGCAGAAGCTTGTTTGGACCATTAGCTTGGTCATCTGGGAGATGTCTGGTGATGTTGAAAAAGAACAGTAATTTTATCTAATGCAAACTGGTCTTTTTAATAACAAGAGCTGCTACAACTTCAGTGAGCCAGTTACACTTCCACAGTGGAAAATGTTTGAACTTAGCAGACAATTGTAAGACAAGGGACATTGTTAGCATCTGGCACCAATGCCTAAGCCCCAAGTGTCACTGTGCCCTGAGCTATAATTAACAGAAATTTCCATTACAAGTATCACTTATGACTTTATACTGCGTGTGCATAGTACAGACTGCAGCAAAATCTGGCAAGCTTGGTCACCTAGCCAGGGCCCGTTTCTAGCCAATTTGGCTCCCAGTGCGAGATTTGAAAATGCGCCCCCCCTCCCCCCAATTGCTATAAAAAAAAATGTGTCGTCCCCCCCCCCCGCATACCTATAAAAAGAAAAAGCATGCGCGCGCCGGAGGTGTGCGCGCTCCCGACATGAGTGTGTGGCCTGAATAAAATGGGTGTGGTCTCATTAAAGTGGGCGTGGCCTCGTCTGATATCACACCCACCACAGGGAAAAAAAATAAAAATAAAAAAGTCCTCATTTTACACAGCGCGGCAGGCAGGTGTCCCCATTTTACACAGCGCGGCAGGCAGGTGTCCCCATTTTACAAAGTGCGGCAGGCAGGTGTCCCCATTTTACACAGCATGGCAGGCAGGTGTCCCCATTTTACAAAGTGCGGCAGGCAGGTGTCCCCATTTTACAAAGTGCGGCAGGCACGTGCCCCCATTTTACACAGCACGGCAGGCAGGTGTCCCCATTTTACACAGTATGGCAGGCAGGTGTCCCCATTTTACAAAGTGCGGCAGGCAGGTGTCAAGTGGGGGGGGGATGGAAGGGAGGGAGGGGGAGAGAGAGAGAGATAGAGATACTACTTACTGCTCTTCGGGTCTGGCCGCCTCACGTCCCTCACGCCGGCCGCCTCCTCCTTCCAGGCTTATCTCCTCTCCTCCCTCTTCCCGAGCGCTCCTGCTTGGGGGGTGGGGTTTCGCGGAATGATGCGTTTGCGTCCCGACATGGGTGTGTGGCCTGAATAAAATGGGTGTGGTCTCATTAAAGTGGGCGTGGCCTCGTCTGATATCACACCCACCACAGGGGAAAAAAATAAAAATAAAAAAGTCCTCATTTTACACAGCGCGGCAGGCAGGTGTCCCCATTTTACACAGCGCGGCAGGCAGGTGTCCCCATTTTACAAAGTGCGGCAGGCAGGTGTCCCCATTTTACACAGCATGGCAGGCAGGTGTCCCCATTTTACAAAGTGCGGCAGGCAGGTGTCCCAATTTTACACAGCACGGCAGGCAGGTGTCCCCATTTTACACAGCACGGCAGGCAGGTGTCCCCATTTTACACAGTATGGCAGGCAGGTGTCCCCATTTTACAAAGTGCGGCAGGCAGGTGTCCCCATTTTACACAGCACGGCAGGCAGGTGTCCCCATTTTACAAAGTGCGGCAGGCAGGTGTCCCCATTTTACAAAGTGCGGCAGGCAGGTGTCCCCATTTTACACAGCACGGCAGGCAGGTGTCCCCATTTTACAAAGTGCGGCAGGCAGGTGTCCCCATTTTACAAAGCGCGGCAGGCACGTGTCCCCATTTTACACAGCACGGCAGGCAGGTGTCCCCATTTTACACAGTATGGCAGGCAGGTGTCCCCATTTTACAAAGTGCGGCAGGCAGGTGTCAAGTGGGGGGGGGTGGAAGGGAGGGAGGGGGAGAGAGAGAGAGATAGAGATACTACTTACTGCTCTTCGGGTCTGGCCGCCTCACGTCCCTCACGCCGGCCGCCTCCTCCTTCCAGGCTTATCTCCTCTCCTCCCTCTTCCCGAGCGCTCCTGCTTGGGGGGCGGGGTTTCGCGGAATGATGCGTTTGCGTCGTGACGTCACGACGCAAACGCATCATTTCGCGAAACTCCGCCCCCCGAGCAGGAGCGCTCGGGAACAGGGAGGAGAAGAGATAAGGACACACAAAGTGCCGCGGCAGGCGCCCCGTGCAGTTGCACGGCTCGCCTGCCGCTAGAAACGGCACTGCACCTAGCCTGGGTGTTTTGAGAACATAGCAGTTTTCCTGTAAAATACATAATACATTCCTATTGTTTCCTCTTCGAAACTCCAAGATTGAGGGGTCTATGAAGGGGCCTTGGAGAGAGATAAAGTCAACAGAGATGAAGTACCAGCCAATCAGCTCTTTACTGCCATATGACAATTAGGACCTGACTGGCTGGTACTTTATTTCCGTCCACTTTTTCTCCATCAAGGGCTTAGTAAATAAACCCCTGTGGGGGACATGTACTAAGCAGTAATAAAACTGGAGAAGTGAGCCAGTGGAGAAGTTGACCATGGCAACCAATCAGCTGCCCTGTATACTTTTATAGTATGCAAGTTATAAATGTTACATCACTGCTGATTGGTTGCCATGGGCAACTTCTCCACTGGCTCACTTCTCCACTATTATCACTGCTTAGTACGTCTCCCCCGTGTTTGAAAAATGACGGTTAGGAGCTGATAGGCTGGTACATTATCTCCATCCACTTTATCTCTCTCCAAGGCTTAGTAAGTAGACCCCTGAGTGTTCTATAGCATTACAGCCATACTTACCTACATTATAAATCTCTTCTCTGGGAGATGCCTGGAGATGAGAAGCAGGTGGGCGGTGATGGGGGCGGAGCCATACAAATAACGTCATTAGGTCCTCCCCCCCCCACACGTGGAAAATGCTGCGATTGGTTCGGATTTGCATAGGGCGGGGCTAAAATAACATGATTATCATATAATCGCATCATTAGGCTCCGACCCATCCGGTGAGTCCGCGGTTTTTATGTATTTATCTTCACATTCTGCCCACTTCACTAGGTAGTGGGTAGAATGTGGGAGTGGTGCCTGATCTTCCTGGGCTGCGTAGGACTACCCAAGAAACTGGATGCCTCCCGCAGAATCCGGGAGAGGAGGCAAGTATGCTTACAGCTAATCTTACAAAACCCAATTTGTGACACATTTCAAAATTTAATCAGGTAACTTATAAATAACAAAATTTGACAAGTCCAACAGTTACAGAATAATTTTCAGCAGAAAGTCTAATACAGCTACAGATGACTTATCATTCATGGAGTGTTTGCGCTATACTGGCTTACTTTCCCGGTTCCTGCGGGAGACACCTGATTTTTCAGATAGTCCTTTGCACCCCTAGAAGGTGGGCACCCCTCCCACATTCCACCCACTTCCTAGTGAAGTTGGCAAAATGGGGAGATAAACACAGTAAATCTACTGACCCTGCGTAGGGTGCTGGGGCCTAATGACGTGATTCTATGCTAATTGCATAATTTAGCCCCGCCCCTATGCAAATTTGGCTCAATCGTAACAATTCCCTTGAGTCACGGGGCCTCATGACATGAGCCTGGCCACGCCCCTGTTGATACCCACCTGCTTCTTCTCTCCGGGCATCTTCCAGAGAGGATATTGGGGGTCATTCCGAGTTGATCGTAGCTGTGCTAAATTTAGCACAGTTAAAATCATTCACACTGACGTGGGGGGACGCCCAGCACAGGGCTAGTCCGCCCTGCATGTCAGTGCCCCCCCCCCCCGCAGAAGTGCAAAGGCATAGCACAGCGGTGATGCCTTTGCACTTCAAGAGTAGCTCCCAACCAGCGCAGCTTTAGTGTGCTGTCCGGGAGCTACTCGTGGCCCGCCCCCTACGGTCCGGCCACGCCCGTGTTGGCCGGACCGCGCCCCCTCAACGGCGGCTTAACGCCTCCGTCCAGCCCCCTCCCGCCCAGCGACAGCCTCTGCCTCAGAGGCGATCGCTAGGTAATGACGGCTGGCATGTACTGGTGCATTGCGGCTCCGGCGCATGCGCAGTTCCGACCCAATCGCTGCGCTGTGAGAAACTGCAGCGAGCGATCGGGTCGGAATGACCCCCATTGTCAACGTAAGAAAGTATGGTGCAAGACACTTGGTGCGACTTAGGCGCAGCGTCGCTGTTAATTTTTGCGTCTTCACACCGCAGCTGCATACCAACAGACCTGCAGTGTACTGGGGGCTAAGGGGTAAAGTATATTTACTAAAGTGTGGATTTCAAATGTGGAGGTGTTGCCTGTAGCAACAAATCATTATTCTACTAATCATTTATCTAGCACCTTCTAGAAGATAATACCAGAATTTGATTGGACAAACATGGCTATTTATTTGGCACAATTTAAACATAGCTGTACGTGGACACATCTGTGTATGTGGACTCGTCTTATATTCAATTGAACTCCATCAATAACTGTAAAGACTCCCAAACACTGCCTTGTTCGTAGCCCCCAAACTATTCCTAATAACGTATCATTGTATCGGAAGAATCACATTTGTCTGTGTAATTTTGTCTTCACACGGAGATAAACACAGCTGGCGGTTCAGCGGGACTGGACAGACACCCCGCTGCGAGGAGAGAGGTTCCCTACTGCCTGCAGCTCAAGCAAGATGTGTTTTGTTTTCCACTGCAGCATTGTTTAATGCAAGGCAGGCCAAATATTTATCAGCATAGAACATGCGTTCTGAAAAGGAACAGTGTACAGTTAGGAGGAGAAGAACATCAACAGTTCTAGGGCTTCTAAACACTATTTAAACACTTAACTGATGATTGTTTTTTAATTTCAGAAAGTTTTAAAGGTATTTAATAATATATTTAAATATTGTGTTTTAAAATATAAGTAGGGGGTGTGTTTCCTCCCCCCCATCCCCCCAGGCCCCGGTTGTAAAATTGCTTCCCACCATCCAACAGAAATAGTCCCCCAGCATTATCAACCCCCTCTAGTGTTAATAGATCCCAGTGGCAGAGCCCCCACCCTCACCCCCCGATGTTCAGTGCCCCCCCCCCCCATGTGTCACTGGGGCTCATTCCAAGTTGATCGCTCGCTAGCTACTTTTAGCAGCCGTGCAAACGCATAGTTGCCGCCCACGGAGGAGTGTATTTTCGCTTTGCAATTGTGCGAACGCTTTTGCAGCCAAACACAGCAAAAACATTTTGTACAGTTTCTGAGTAGCTCTGGACTTGCTCAGCCCTTGTGATCACTTCAGTCTTTTTGGTGCCGGGATTGACGTCAGATACCCACCCTGCAAATGCCTGGACACGCCTGCGTTTTTCCAAACACTCCCAGAAAACGGTCAGTTGACACCCATAAACGCACTCTTTTTGTCAATCACCTTGCGTTCGGCTGTGCAAATGAAATCTTTGTTAAATCCATCACCCAGCATCGATCCTCTTTATACCCGTACGACGCACCTGTGCATTGCGGTGCATACGCATGCGCAGTTTTGCAATTTTTTTTACCTGATCACTGCGCTGCAAAAATCGGCAGCGAGCGATCAATTCGGAATGACCCCCCACTATACAGTACATGCCATTCTATTACTCCACCCACCCATCGTAACGCCACCTCCTCACCTTATGGCAGAGAGCAGCGGAGCGTGGGGCAGGGGAAACTGATCATCACTCTTCCCTGCTGAAGCTGATCTCTGCATGTGCATAAATCAGTATAATTGTGCTGGGGAGAGTACTGTTAGTTCCGGCACATGCGCCCCGGAATGCCATTCGTACGGTATTCTGGGGCGCGATTTTGGGAGTGTGTTGGCACTGGCAGTCACAGACCGCACCTCACTCCCGGAGGGCTGCAGCAGCCGGAGGAAGTCCGTCATGGATGTTGGATTGAAAAGAAGCATTTTTGGTTTAGGAATATTGTTGATTTGTGCAAAGAAAGATGGTTTGGGACAAGTTTTAGATAATTTTAAATACTTATTATGCTTTAAAATCTCACGGCTTCATTGTGGAGCAGGAAATGAGGAGTTAACATGACCACACAAAGGGCCTGATTCTAATTTGTAAGGTATTGTACTGTCACGTGGAAGCAGCTGTGCAATACGGTACATAATGTGAATGCAGCAGGAGGCGCCTGTAGGAGATAGATGCCTCATGCATGTATTTGTGAGACACAGCATGGGGTCAATAGCAGAGACTCCGCAATAATGTATTTTCTCATTGCCGAACTGCTGATTGGCCCCTTAAATCAGCCATACCTCCCAACTGTCCCGATTTTGGCGGGACAGTCCCATTTTTCACGGTCTGTCCTGTTGTCCCACCCGCGGGTCGCAGTGTTCCGTGGGTTGGGGGGCAGTTGGGAGATCCCTCCCTGTCACTCGCTGCTCTGAGGAGAGCAGCGGTGAATAGAAGCTACGCGCATGCGCACAGCATCTATTCACTGCAGAGAGGGACAGGGAGCATGACCAGCAGCTCTCTGAGCGCTGTTCATGCCCCCATAATGATGAAAACGGGGTGTGGCTTGTGATTGTGGCACTTGCCGCAAGGCCACGCCCCTTTTTGTTAGGCTACGCCCCTAAAATCGGGGGGGGGGGGCGCCTTCGACGCGCGATGGTGTCCCTCCTCCGCTGCTTGGCACAGCAGCCAAGCAGCCTGTCACTATTGTTAGTGCCGGTGTCCCAACGCACCGCATTACAGGGAAGAAGATGCACTCAATAAACTACAGCTCCCAGCAGCCCTTAGCGCCAGAATGCTTCGGTGCTAAGGGCTGCTGGGAGCTGTAGTTTATTTAGTGCGTCTGCTTCCCTGTAATGCGGCGCGTTGGGACACCGGCACTAACAATAGTGACTGGTTGCCAGAACTGACTGACTGACTGACTGACTGACTGAATCAATGTAAAAGGTGAGAGTGCTGTGCAGTGCCAGTGACACTGCACACTCACTGCACTGTCACCTTTTACATTGATTCATCGTCCAGACATTACCCTCCGTGATATCACCCACTCTATCCGTTACATTAGCCATCTCGCGGCTCTCAGGCCGGCAGGCCAGGTTCTGTCTTGCGGAGTCAGGGCCTCTGGGGATCTGGGCGCGGCTGTGGCGGGGAGGCACTTCTGTGCGTCATGCAAACAGGAAGCTCCAGTGCTTAGAGAGTATGCGGTGCAGGGAGGGCTATGAAAGCCTTCCGCTGCACCGCTTTCATACGCATCTATGCCAGTGGCTGCAGCAGCTTTTGTTCCACCTGCGCTGCGGCTAGGGAGTGGGGATTGTTGATGCCAGAGGGGGCAGACGGCCTGGCAACAGGATATAGGATGCTGCAGTAAAAGGATTTCCCCCCCCCCCTATCTACAGCGCAGAGACTTGCTGCAGATACAATGGCATACCCTCCAACTGTACCTTTTTTGCAGGTACAGTACCTTTTTTTATGGTCTGTACTGTTTTTTGGCTCTCCAAACTTCCATTGAAAGTATAGGAAAAGGGGCGTGGCCACACCCCTTTACCCGTGGCCACGCCCCCTTTTCGAATCTGTACCAATTTTTAGGTATGAATTGTTGGAGAGTATGTTGCAGCAGATGCAGTGGGCCTATTTGGGGGTGTGGACCTGGAGCTGCAGCTCCATCAGCCCCATTGTTAATCCTGCTCTGGGAACACACAGCAACCAAAGGGCAGAGCCTCCCATTGGATGTAAGTCGCAACCTGTGTGGGAGGGCGTTTCTCGCACAATCAGCTGTTTGCTGGGTGTGACAGACCTGCCGCTAACTCAATGAGAGCTTCTAGCCACGCCCAGCGTTATACACACAGGCACAGAGTCACAGATCCAGGCTATTATATAGGAGATATATAATTTCTGTTTCTTTTGCTGACAGTGCGTGTAGAATAAGTAGCAAAAAGGTAAATCGGATGATTACAGGGGTCAGGATTGAAAGCAGAACACAAGCGGTCAATAATCAGCGACAATTAAACTATATGAACCATTGGATACTTCCATATACTGTACATATGTAAGAGCAATAAACAAAACAAGAAGTGAATCTGTAGTTTAGCAGTGTAACTAATGGATGTTATCCCACAGTGGGGTATCTACGTACCATACTGCCAGTGCTGATACACTATCTGCATTGCAGGTGTAAGCAGGTGCACAAGAGTTAATTCATGGCTCTTATATCAGTCAAACTGTCTCCTGCACGGAGCACGCCCAGACGCGATAGCGGAGAGAGAAACCAAAGCCAACTCGGCATAGTGAGAGAAATCAAGGGAAAGGGCGGAACGTGGGGAATGAAAGCACGCACACTGAAAGCAGCCCCTACCTTGTTCTTTCAATAATTAATCCCATTGGAATACAATTAATGAGCTTTTCTGCGGCAGACATCACTAAGGCAAACAGCTTAACTAACCATGCATTGTTTGAGAACGGAATATAAATATTTTAGCTCTCCCAGTGGTAACTGGGCTCTTCAAATCCCTGATTCTAATTTTTCGATGAAATGTAGAGAAAGGAAAAAAAAAAAGGAGAGAAGGAAGTAGCCACTCTGCAGCGGGGACGGACGCTGTGTGCCCTTGGTCACCAACCCACAGACTTCGTGCTCTTGCTTTAGTCAATTCTCTTTATTACATCTCACTACAGAGAGAGAAGGAAAAAAAATCCTTTTCTGCCTGGAGGCCACAACACGTTCAATGCCAAGAGGCCTCACAAGCCACAAAGAAATTCACAGGCTGCGGGGCCGTGCTTGGAATGAAGCGGGGTTAAATTAATCCGAAAAAGAATTCACTCTTGCTTAACAAAACATACTCAGAAAACCGCAATACAATGACATAAGGAATGCAAAAGTTTCTCGCTGGAATCGAAGGAACTATTTGCTTTAAAGATTCAAAAGATTCTTATTAGCTGCAAGTACTAATGCATGTACCACTGATTTGGGAGTATGTCTGTACAAATGCACTAATAATAATATTAATGCTAACAATGGGCCTGATTCAGGTTGGATTGTAAATTCTGCTATGTAGCAGAAATTGCCATCCTTGTGATCGCATGCTGGGGGCCACCCATCGCAGGGCAAGGCCACCCAGCATGCTGACCGCCGCTCCCTCCCTTGATCAAGCAGAAATTGCTATCGCATAGCAATTTCTGCTTGATCGCAGAAATCAGGGATGTCTCCTGCCGGCGAAGCCTGGCTGTGCCTGCAGGGGCCAGCCACCATCTTTCTGATCGCAGCGGCTCCATGTGACGTCATGCATTCGCCCCGATCATGCCCTCACCACGCCCCTGTTCGCGCCGCCTCATCCCCCGTTTAGTTGCCACACCCCTGCAGCGCTCCGTCTCTGCCTAGGAAATGGAGCGTTGCCGACCCGCCCACCCCGCAAAACGCCTCTGCCCGATTGACAGAAAATGTGGGTGCATGCGTAGGACGGGCGTTGCCAGGTCTGGAAACAGAAATCTTGGGGCCCAGTATACTGAAGTCTCTGGGGGCCCCCATGTTCTCAACTTGAACCCAAAAAAGATGTAAAAAAATAAATAAATATATAAATAATAATAATCAAAATAAACACACACACACACACACACACACACACACACACACACACACACACACACAGTTCATTAGGATAGAAGTATAATAAATATACACTTACCACAATCATCCAGCTCTTCTGTTTGAAGTGCTGCTGCTGCTGCTGTTTCAGGGGTGTGGCCGGTGTGTGCAGTTAGTGGTGCTGCTGGCTGGCTGCTACATACCCTCCAACATTTTACACAGAAAAATCGGTACAAATCCGAAAAGGGGGCGTGGTCGCGTGTAAAGGGGGCGTGGCCACACCCCTTTTCCTATACTTTCAATGGAAGTTTGGAGAGGCAAAAATCGGTACAGACCATGAAAAAAAGGTACTGTACCTATTAAAAAGGTACAGTTGGAGGGTATGCTGCTACAGCATGCTTCTTGGGCTTGCAGCAAGCTTCCACTGCAAGCTTCCCTTCATCTGCTAAAAGGTGGCCAGTGGCCACGGCAGCAGGGAGGACTATAGTACAGAAGAGCCGACGTACTCGCAGTATTGCACATATTAACGCCGCCATTGCAGCGTCATTCATTACTATGGCAGCACGCACCAGGTGACGGTGCCAGGGTAGGAGAGGTCACCAAGGTATCGGGGTCCCCGTGTTGCAGGGGAGGCTTCACTGTTTGTTATTTTGTGGCCACTTGCGCGGCGCTGGACCTATGGCCAACACAGTAGGCATCTGAATCAAATAAGGCACGATTCACCTGTTTTGGGCCCCTCTGAGCCTCGGGGCCTGGGACTTGTGTACCCTTTGTACCCCCCTGTCGCCGGGCCTGGGCGTTGCACATGCGCCCGCATCCTTATTGTAATTTTTTGCAGTTGGATCGCAATTAGCTATGCAACCTGAATCAGGCCCAAAACTTGCACTCGGTGATACTCTCAGCTCTTGAGATTATTAAATTATTAGGGCGGAATGCACTTAATTTTTTACTGCATTTCCCATATGCACTAACCACTGGCCGCCGGGTTTCCAATGCGGAGTGTAACGCCAGCAAAAGCTGGCCTTACCCTATAGAAGTCTATGGGCTTCTTTCAACATCGGATGCCTCCCAGCATGCCCCTTGTCGGCCGAATCTCTGCGCATACGCAGATTGGGGGTCATTCCGAGTTGTTCGCTCAGTAAATTTCTTCGCATCGCAGCGATTTTCCGCTTAGTGCGCATGCGCAATGTCCGCATTGCGACTGCGCCAAGTAAATTTGCTATGCATTTAGGAATTTTACTCACGGGTTTTTTCTTCGTTCTGGTGATCGTAATGTGATTGACAGGAAGTGGGTGATTCTGGGCGGAAACTGGCTGTTTTATGGGAGTGTGTGAAAAAACGCTACCGTTTCTGGGAAAAACGCGGGAGTGGCTGGAGAAACGGAGGAGTGTCTGGGCGAACGCTGGGTGTGTTTGTGACGTCAAACCAGGAACGACAAGCACTGAACTGATCGCAGATGCCGAGTAAGTCTCGAGTTACTCAGAAACTGCACAGAGATGTCTTATCGCAATATTGCGAATCTTTCGTTCGCAATTTTAAGAAGCTAAGATTCACTCCCAGTAGGCGGCGGCTTAGCGTGTGCAAAGCTGCTAAAAGCAGCTTGCGAGCGAACAACTCGGAATGACCCCCCATTGACTCCCAGGTCATAACCCCGGGTTAGGGTTAGGCTGTGGAAGGAGATGGTTAGGGTTAGGCTGCGGGTTGGTTCGGGATAAGGGTAGGGTTAAAATACTTACCGGGATCTGTTGGCATCCTGACATTCGGAATTGTGAAGTCGGGATTTCGTACCCAACCCATCAGTCATACTGTCTTAACATCCGTTGTAAGATGACGGGGCTGGCAGTAACATGGTCAAACATTGAGGTGCGTAGTGTGATCAGATTTCTGTGTCTAAAGGGCACAATTTGTTCCAAAAATGGGTGCAAAGAGGCAAGGCGGTCCCTGAGGCAGTGTGGTAGTTACGCATATATATATGTAACAGGGCCGTAACTAGGTGTGTGCCAATGGTGCCTTGCCCACAGCGCAAATGCACTGAGGGCGCACATCTGGCAGCACACCTGCATGGCCGCTATCTCCAGACTCCCGTGTTGTGCATACACTCACTGCCTGAGTCCCACTGACGGCGCTGCCTGTCTCCCATCACCCACTGCTGACGATGCTGCTGCTATAAAGGACCCGGGAGCTGGCCTGGCAGCAGCGCTGTCACCAGTGTCTGCCTCTGCTAATCTGCTAATTGGTCCCGACCTGAACGCCGGCTCAGCCCCCATGCAATACAGGAGAGACGTGATGAAGTCAGACGTTTCTCCCAGCTTACACAGAGACTCTCCAACACTGCCCTGCGCCCTGCCCTACTGCTGCACAGCGAGCGATGGGCTGATAGTTGAAGGAGGAGGAGATCCTCATTTTCCTCCTTCTGGTTAGTAAATTACGAAATTACATTTTATAAAGAGAAAAAATACATCCATGTCTGCCGTAATGTGTAAAATATGGACGCTGTCTGCGTAATGTGTAAAAAAGGGGACTCTGTCTGCCGTAATGTGTAGAAAGGGGGACTCTGCCATAATGTGTAAAAGGTGGACGCTGTCTGCCGTAATGATATAAAAAGGGGACTCTGTCTGCCGTAATGTGTAAAAAGGGGGACGCTGTCTGTCGTAATGTGTAGAAAGGAGGACTCTGCAATAATGTGTTAAAAGGGGACTTTGTCTGCCGTAATGTGTAAAAAGGGGGACTGTCTGCCGTAATGTGTAAAAAGGGGAACTCTGCCGTAATGTGTAAAAAGGGGGACTGTCTGCCGTAATGTGTAAAAGGTGGACTCTGCTGTAATGTGTAAAAAGGGGGACGCTATCTGCCGTAATGTGTAAAAAGGGGATGCTGTCTGCCGTAATGTGTAAAAAGGTAGATTCTGTCTGCCGTAATGTGTAAAAGGGGCTCTACCTGGTGTAGTGGTGCTACTGTGCGGTGTAATTTGAGTAATGGAGACTACTCTGCACCGTGATATGAATTGGTATTATTTTGTGGCCACACCTCTTCCCCATAAAGCCATGGACGCTTACGGAGCGCACTGCCCCTATTTTAAATGGGGGTGTGCCAATGCCATTTCTGCCACACAGCGCTAAAATGTCTAGTTACGGCACTGATTTTATATATATATATGTATATATATATATACAGTATATGTACTCTCACAAAACCAAAGGCACTCAGGCGGCCTCCATGGTCTAACTTTCTCCGGTGCCCTCCTCTCGGGTATTGTAATAACCCCACTATATCCACCAAAGAACGAGGCAGCACTCGGAGACTGGTGCAAAACTGTTCAAATGTGTATTAAATGCACAGCATCACATATCAACGTTTCGGGGATGTACTCCCCTTCATCAGGATGCAAACAAGTGCATAAAGTGACAAATAAATACCCCCATTCACCCAACAGGAATCCCCACCATGGATCTCCACTGCCACGCCGCCCCTAACTCCGGTGTACACACTTCAAGGTTGCACACTTCCACTGGAAGTGACATCACGGGTCCGGCCACGTGACCATGGGGATCCTGCAATAGAACACATATGAATTTTGGGGCTAATTCAGTAAGGGTAGCAAATTCTTCTAATCAGCAGAATCTGCTATCCTTTTGGTCGCATGCTGGGGGGCGCCCATCGCTGGACAAGGCTGCCCAGCATAACCAAAGCCTCCCCCACTTCAACAAGCAGAAATTGTGATCAGTTTGCAATTTCTGCTTGTCAGCAGAAACTAAGGATGACTCCTGCCAGCACAGCTTAGCTGCGGCCACAGGAGTCCCGGCGCCATCTTACCTGTCCGGCAGCTGCGTTTGACATCACGCAGCCGCCATGACCACGACCCAGTTCGCACCGCCTGCAACGCTCAGTCTCCTCCATGGAAACGGAGCGTTGCCCGTCCCCCCTCGCCCCGCGTCCGCCTCTGCCTCTGCCTGATTGAGTGGCAGAGGCGATCGCATTTTCTGTGGACCCCCCCCGCAGAAAATGCGGGCATATGCGTAGGACGGGCGCTGCGTATGCGCCCGCATCTTTTCAGGAAAAATTCTGTTTGGATCGCATACTGCCATCCAACTTGAATTAGCCCCATTATGCACTATACACTGTGTCTCAGTTGCCATGACTACATGTTGCTGTGTTCTGTTGCAAGATCCTCGTGGTCACGTGGCCGGACCCATGATGTCACTTCCAGTGGAAGTGTGCAACCCGGAAGTGTGTACACTGGAGTTGGGGGCAGCATGGCTGCGGAGATCCACGGTGAGGATTCCTGTTGGGTGAGTGGGGGTATTTATTTGTCACTTTATGCACTTGTTTGTATCCTGATAAAGGGGAGTACATCCCCGAAACGTTGATAAGTGATGCTGTGGATTTAATACACGCGTGAACAGTTTTGCACCAGTCTCCGAGTGCCGCTTTGTTCTTTGGTGAATATATATAGAAAGAGAGGTAAAGAAAGCTGCTATTTACAATATGAGGCATGGGATGGAGTAAAAAATTAAAGGATGGAGTGTGGAGTGTGGAGTGTTATTGTAAATGCATTCTTTGCAGACCAGCACTGTTAGGAGGTGTACTTTTTTCACATGTCATAGGGCACAGGTTCTCAAACTCGGTCCTCAGGACCCCACACAGTGCATGTTTTCCAGGCCTCCTCACAGAATCGCTAGTGAAATAATGAGTACCACCTGTGGATCTTTTAAAGTGGGTCAGTGAGTAATAAATACACCTGTTCACCTGCTGGGTGACCTGGAAAATGTGACCTGTGTGGGGTCCGGAGAACCGAGTTTGAGAATCACTGCCATAGGGTAAAATATGTGTACAGCTCTGTATAATGGAATAATGATGATATTTTTCAGTCAATAGGTCAACACCATATGGTCAACATGCATTAGGTCAAAAGGGTCAAAAGGTCAACAGTCAAAAGGTAGACCAGTGATGGCTAACCTTGACACTCCAGCTGTTGTTGAACTACACATCCCAGCATGCCTTGCTACATTTTTGCTATTTGGTCATGCTAAAACTGATACAGGGCATGCCGGGATGTGTAGTTCAACAACAGCTGGATTGTCAAGGTTAGCCATCACTGAGGTAGACAGTGCTTAAGGTCGACAGGTACAAATGGTTGAAAGGTTCAAATGGTTAACATGATAGTGGCCGACACATATTGTCAACATAGGTTTTTGGGGATTTTTTTTACAAGTGTTTTAACTTTTGCTTGATTTACCATCCACATGGACTATGGGGGTCATTCCAAGTTGATCGTAGCTGTGCTAAATTTAGCACAGCTACGATCATCTTCGCAGACATGCGGGGGGACGCCCAACACAGTCCACCCACATCTCAGCCCGCCCCTTCCACCCCGCACATGTACAAAAGCATTGCAAAGCGGCGATTTGTACTTGAAGAGTAACTCCCAGCCAGCGCAGCTTCTGCGGCTGTCCGGGAGTTACTCATCGCTGCCCTGGGTCACAGCGGCTGCGTGTGACGTCACGCAGCCGCTGCGGCCCAACCCCAGCCGGGTCCGGCCGCACCTGCGTTGGCCTGACCACGCCCCCAAAACGGCGGCTAAACGCCACTGTGCCACCCCCTCCCACCCAGCGAACACCTCTGCCTGTCAATCAGACTGAGGCGATCGCTAGGTAACAACAGCCTTCGGCCGTCTGGCATGCGCAGGCGCACTGCGGTGCCGGCGCATGCACAGTTCCGACCAGATCGCTGTGCTGCGAACAACTGCAGCGTGCGATCGGGTCGGAAAGACCCCCTATAGGTGGGAATAGTAACTTGTGGTGACATCAGTAGTGGAGCGAGCCCGTGTGGGTCCACATTTACACTGATTGTAGTCTCATATGATGAAACATACAAAATGGCACCCAAAAAAATAAAAAAATAAAAAAAAATGTATGTCATCCATTTTTGCCTCAAATATTGTCATGTGACCTTTTGGCCCTGTCGATCTGGATACAGAGATGTCTTAAAGTGGCAGACGTCTCTGAAAGAGAAATTTTAGAAATTCATGTAGTGGGTTAAAAACTCGCCTTGACATTCAATGAAACCCTTGTCATACAGATAAATCAATCAGACTTTCTATTAACGCTAGATGTTTCACCTCCACCATTTACACTGCAAAAAATATAGGCCATTCCTATCCACAGACATACTCATCATACCCCAATCCACATTCTGTCGACACTGCATGCTGCCCAATAGGCCATGTGTTTTTTTTTAGGAAGGTTCTGAACATATGGACTATTCCTAACAATTGCCAAGCACTTAACTTGCCAGCCTTCTGCTAAAGAAGCCAGGCATCCTGTAATGGTGGTTCTAGTCAGTGACAATAATTGAGACTGACATAGAGATGTCAGGGTTTGGTCCATAGACAATCCTAGCTTTCACTACAATCCCTGTTGCAGGAGCTGTGACCGGCTGAGCAACAGGTGGCTGGAGAGAAGCCGCAGTCAATGGCTTAGGTTGTGAGACAGCTATCCTTGTCTTTGTCACCTCTAAAATAATTCCGCCTGATACAAGAGTGACGGCCCTGGTCTGATTGCATTACATCCTTTAACATTCCACATTATCACAGGTCGGTTACGATTTTCAATGGGACTGGATGCACTAGATAAATTAAAGCTGCAGTAAATTTGTCGAGTCAGCTGACTGACAGACTAGACATTGTGCCCAAAGGATGGCAAGCTTCAGGGCTGGTTTAAGTCAGAGGATACACTGCAACACTTCACTGACCAGCTATTGAGGCGGCCATTTCTCCTTCTATCTTCAACCATATCACCAAAAAGCTGGTGTCTACTGTATGTATTACAGCACCTCATTGGTCTTTTCACAATGTTGGACAAATAGCGCCCTTTCACCCTATGCACAATACATATTGCATTTCACAGTACTGAAAATGTTTAGCATAACTAAAAATAATGGATGTTCCTGTGTTTTTTTTTGAAATATCTCATTATAGTCAGGGTAATGCATATTATCGCACGGAATTGGCTGTAGTCACAGATGTCTATGCATGTTGATAACGAGCTCTAACCAAAAGTTGACGTTACAATAGACATTCTCATTGTATCATCTGCTTTGTGAAGTCTGCAGTCTTGCCCTGAACTCCTGCTGCCAATACTGTTTCCACGGCAACCACAACATCGCAGCTGTTCTGATGAATGAATGGTAGGTAACCCTTGCACGACCGGGTAAGCTAAAATCTCTAATATGTCAATACCAATGGGAAATTAAGCATAAAATACATTTACCTTAAGAAACGGATCTCTTGGGCGTTCCAGGCATGTCATTCAAGAATGCTGGATTTTTTGTATAGCTGCACAGTTGAGATGGATCATTAAAATCGTTCACATTCCTTAACAGGAATGAAAAAAGAAACGGTATGTTAAAGAGTAGCAGTTTTTCTTTCAAAGTATACCGTTGCCTGTACACTGGAGGCAGCCATATTGTGGGTGGAGCCAATGTCCATGAGAATGTAGCCTATCAACGCACTAGAAACCAGTGACAATCAGGGACATCACCGAGGTATTTTATGAACATCTTTCAGGGTGAATTCTTCATGCACCTGTAGTACATTTTCATAATTTATGGTCAAAAGATTCACTCAGCTTTATAATTATGATTTGCCCCAAAAATGTTAGTATTTTTTCTAGAATCACTGAGGGGTAATGCCATCAGCGAAAAGAGAAGTGAAAATAAGAAAAAAGGTAAGAAAAAAATATGCAGTTGTGGCAACTGAACTACAATATACCTATTTCGGCTTGATTGGACTTGCACAGACGTTTCTGTGATTCTTAAACTACAGTACAGTATAGTATTATGTATAACTTGCTGTATAATGGATGGTTATTACAGCGTAACAAGGAGCACAGAGATGATAACATACATTTATCACAAAATGCCACACTGCAGTAATACAATAGCAGGACGCCGACGAGACATCTGCAAAACCCAGGTGATACTATGGAGTGTGGCTAATCTAAGAGGAAAACACTCTGCACGCCACCATAAGTGGCACCGCCTAATGCAGAGGTAGACATTTGTCCCCTTCAGCAGCTGGCCTGGCCCCTCGTCACCTCTTTCAACAGGTCCGAGTAATCAGTAACTGCTCCCCCTTATCTCAGGGCCCCTCTACAATAGGAGGCATAATGTAATGCCTCCTAAATACTAGGAAAATCTTATTCTCTCTGTATACGGCTAGATTCCCGACTGGTGTAAACTCGACGGTCGAAATCCTGACACCAAAATCCCGACAGCTATTGAAACGCTGACGGTTTGAATCCTTAACGCTGGACAGAAACCCCACTTCCCTCCACCCCTGCTAAGACATTAGCCAATTTCACCTGGAGAATGTCCTGTCTGGGAAAAAGAACATTACATCACTGGGCCCCAAAGCAATATTTGGAGTAGGACCCAACGAAGCAGGTCCACCCAAGCCTTGAAAGGTGACCAACATCCCCAGGACCCTCTCACCTTCTGACATATGTAGTTCTGCTAGTGGCCGTGTCCAGCTTTTAGGGGAAGATATATAAAGTAGTGTAAAAAGGGGCGATGTTGCCCATAGCTGCCAGTCAGCTTTGAGGTAGCATTTCTCATTTACATTTTATAAAATCATAGGTAGAGGCTGATGGGCAACTTCTCCAACTGGCCACTTCTCATCTCTTTACCCTGTTTCATTCATCCTCCACCTGATAACAACTGTGCTTAAGGGGTCTATTTACGAAGTCTTGGATGGAGATAGAGTGGACAGATATAAAGTACCAGCCAATCGGCTCCTAACTGCTATTTTTCAGACACAGCCTGTGACATGGCAGTTAGGAGCTGATTGGCTGGTACTTTATCTCCATCTACTCTATCTCTGTCCAAGGCTTAATAAATAGACCCCTAAATATATTATTGGGTATCCTCTTAATTTATCCATTTAGAAGTCACTGAAGCCACTAAAACCTCAACAACACTCAAATTAAAAATCTCCCGAAGAGCCAAAAAACAGGCATATTTCTTTAATGAGAGAGTTTACTAGATGCTGTACCTTCCATAATCTTAATTGGTCAGAAATGATTGCTATTAGCAAATAAAATTATAACATTGTCAAAATTTGCATTAAAACTACAAATGAGCAAATGAAAATGTTGTGCGTCCTCAGCAGAAAACTTAAGGTGTCTAATTTGTTTCTTCCTTCTATTCTCTTTTTACATGTATATCTATTGACTGATACTGCGGGTTTCCATAGCTAAGCAGAAGAAAACTCTGTGTGCAGGCAGGAATATTCCTATAATACTTTACACAGAAGGTATAACCATTACTTACAGTGACATTTAGTGGCTTTGACCATGTTTTAGACTCTTCAAAGACTGATCGAGTTAATATACCGTTTTTATCCAGCATGACATCGAGGATTTATCTATGAAGTGGGTGACACGGGGCTAAGCCAGCAGCCATTTTGTGTGTGTTTTTTTTTTCCCTGCCCTGTAAACACATCACTTCGTTGGTATATAAAAAAAAACCTAATAAATGCAATTTCTTTTGTTTTCATTAAAGTCATTTTTCTCTTCATAACCCCCTTCTCCCTTTCTGGTTGTATTGGCTAAAAATCCTCCCTTTTCTCCTCAAAGAGCCATTTGCGCTACATTAATACATTCCCAAGGCTCCAGTAACATCTAAGGCTGGGAACACTGGCAAGTTATTGCCTCATAAACTGCAGCTGGCTCGCCCAGGGCTGATTACTTAAGTTATTGGGAGGTGGGAGGTGGGTTGGGAGCAGAAAATCAACTCATAAGTCAGGTGTAGTCCCATTTTGAAATCTATATTGGAGTTGTAATAAAGTCAATGTAGTTATTATTGCGCACGTTCTCATTTTTTTTATATTTGTCCAAAACCATTACATTTAGCCACAAAAACACAGCCTGTTTCTTATAGGATGTGCACAGTTATCATCCCGGAGTTTGTAGGTAGCATTTAAACAAACTTTACTTTAAAAAAAAACATGTTTTTAAATACAGTTTGTACTGATATTGTCAATGCATTGGTACCTGTCTACTTAGCCTATATCGCTTCCAAAGAATGGGATGGTATCGGGATCCCGGCGCTTGGGATGCCGGCAGTCAAAATACAGACAGTGGCATCCCGGCACTCAGGATCCCGACACCAAAGTGGTAAGTAGACTATCCCTAATCCCGAACCCCCCTAACCCTTCTTCCCTGCAGCCTGACCCTAACCCTTCCTCCCCTCCCGCAGCCTAACCCTAACCTCCCCGGTAGGGCCTAATCCTTACCCTCCCCACAACCTACACCTAACCCTGTCTCCCCCACAGCCAAACCCTAACACTGTCTCCCCACAGCCTAACCCTAACCTTCCCCCCACAGCCTAAACCTAACCTCCCTCCCCCTGCGGCTTAAAAGTACAGACCTCGATCAGGAATCTGGTATTTGGGATCCAGGCACTGGGATTTCAATCCATGGGGGTCATTCCGAGTTGTTCGCTCGTTATTTTTTTCTCGCAACGGAGCGATTAGTCGCTAATGCGCATTCGCAATGTCCGCAGTGCGACTGCGCCAAGTAAATTTGCTATGCAGTTAGGTATTTTACTCACGGCATTACGAGGTTTTTTCTTCGTTCTGGTGATCGTAATGTGATTGACAGGAAGTGGTTGTTTCTGGGCGGAAACTGGGCGTTTTATGGGTGTGTGTGAAAAAACGCTACAGTTTCTGGGAAAAACGCGGGAGTGGCTGGAGAAACGGAGGAGTGTCTGGGCGAACGCTGGGAGTGTTTGTGACATCAAACCAGGAACGAAACTGACTGAACTGATCGCAGATGCCGAGTAAGTGTCGAGCTACTCAGAAACTGCTAAGAAGTGTCTATTCGCAATTCTGCTAATCTTTCGTTCGCAATTTTGATAAGCTAAGATTCACTCCCAGTAGGCGGCGGCTTAGCGTGTGCAAAGCTGCTAAAAGCAGCTTGCGAGCGAACAACTCGGAATGACCCCCATGTCGGGATACCGGCATCAGCATTATGAACAGTGCAAGGATTTAGGCATTGGTATTCCAACTGCCAGGATCCAGAACGCAGGAATCCTGACCGGATCTCCCAAAGAATGACTTAGACCTGAGCTCATATGTCTTCTCTCCATATCACACAAATTTTTAAAACTAATCTCAGGGGGTCTGCTCAGTACAGTGGGTGTCTGTAAGTGCAGTAGTAGAAAATAGGACACTTACCTGGTTATTAGCCTTGGGTGCTCTTGGAGTTGGGCAAGGGAAGTATATATGACAAAGCCATGAGTAGGTCATTCATACATAATGTATAATTGAAGGTTGGGGCACGGCATTAAGGACATTTTTCTCCAGGATTGAAACAGGAGGGAAGAGAATAGAAAAGAGGATGAAGATGTAAGCATGATACATTAAATTTTGTAGTTTATCTCATCATTTTGATTTTCACTAAGGTAATTGGCTAAAAGAGGCAGAAAACCTGCTCCAGCAGTATTTCCCAGTTTATGGACTGCAGCAGTGCTTAAAGTGGTCCTAGAGAGGTGGAGGAACTCACCCCCCTCCCCCTGGCGCCCATGAAATAAAGGTATTGCGCACACCGTAGGTGCGTGACCCCCAAAAGGGGCGTGGTCTCAAGAAGAAAGGGGTGTGGTCACACAATAGTAATAATGCCCACAGTAGTAGCACCCCCTAATACACATAATGCCGACAGTAGTAGCACCCCGTAATACACAATGCCCACAGCAGTAGTGCTCCTTATGCAATGTCCACTGTACTGGTAGTGGCCACAGTGGCAGTGCCCCTTGTATAGAGCCCATAGTAGTGGTGCCCCTTATGCAATGCCCCCAGTAGTAGTGCCCCTTATGTCCCCAGGAGTGATGCCCCTTATGAAGTGCCCCCTTTACAATGCCCTCAGTAGTGCCCCCATTAGTAATGCCCCTGTGTAGTATTGCCCCAGTAGTAATGTCACCTGTAGTATTGCCCCCAGTCATTTAGCCCATGTTGTTTGCCCCAAGTAGTAATGCCCCCAGTAGTTTAGCCCCTGTAGTTATGCTCCCAGTAGTAATGCCCCCCTGTAGTTTGCCCCCTTGTAGTTTAGCCCCCTGTAGTAATGCACCCCAGTAGTAATGCGCCCCAGTAGTAATGCCCCCAGTAGTAATGCACCCCTGTAGTTTGCCTCTGTAGTTTAGCCCCTGTAGTTTAGCCCCATGTAGTTTGCCCCAAGTAGTAATGCCCCCAGTAGTTTTGCCCCCCTGTAGTAATGCGCCCCTGTAGTAATGCACCCCAGTAGTAATGCGCCCCAGTAGTAATGCCCCCAGTGGTTGTCCCCCAGTAGATTGCCCCCAGTGGTTATCCCCCTGTAGATTGCCCCCAGTGGTTATCCCCCAGTAGATTGCCCCCAGTGGTTATCCCCCTGTAGAATGCCCCCAGTGGTTATCCCCCTGTAGATTACCTCCAGTGGTTATCCCCCTGTAGTTTGCCCCCTGTGGTTAGCCCCCTGTAGCTGTGCTGCTAATACACACATTTAAAAAAAAAAAAAGAAATCACCATACTTACCAAGCCCTGCTCCCGCGTCCGCCCGCTGTGATCTCCTGGCTTCCAGCTCCCCAGCACTATGAGAGAGATGTCATGACATCTCTCTCATAGCGCGCACTGACAGAGCCAGGAGCCAGAAGCCGGAGCTCAGTAGTGAGCTTCTGCCACCGGCTTCTGCTGTGCAGGGAGAGCTGGGCTCCGCTGGTAACACAATCTCAGTGGGAGCCCGGCATCTCCCTCTGCGGCGCCAGCACACCTCGGGTGAGGTGAGCCGGAGGAGGCGGAACTGTGTTCCGTCTCCAAGTGGAACTGACGGAACGCAGTTCCGCCCCGTTCCGGCTCACTTTAACCCCTGGACAGCAGGCCTATAGGGCTGTTGTGGGCCAAGTTTACAGTGCGCTGCATTGTTCAGCTCATTTGTTGAGGGAATGGTACAGCCCAGGCTGAGGTTGGTTGATAAGTCTAGTTTCTCTTGCACAAGGTTGATAACAGTCTTTTCAAGGGTTTAATGGACACACGGGGATGGGAGAGGCATTGACCAGGACCAGCGTAGTGATGGCCAAGTGCAACTAAGTGTAAATCCAGTTATGAAAGTACATGTTGTGGCAGGGAATATTCGATTGCAGACTGTTTAACAGGGAAAGACAGAGTAAGCACAAAAACCAGTGGGGAGTAGA
Source organism: Pseudophryne corroboree (assembly GCF_028390025.1). Classification (NCBI taxonomy): domain Eukaryota; kingdom Metazoa; phylum Chordata; class Amphibia; order Anura; family Myobatrachidae; genus Pseudophryne; species Pseudophryne corroboree. Next base: position 754,135,705 of record NC_086449.1, read on the forward strand.
TGCAATGCACACAGGAATTAATATTGAACCAGATAAGGTGTTGGCATTACTGCTGGAAGAGGGGCTTTCTGGTCAACCTCTAGAACTCATTTCTGGTCTTCACCTATAGCAGCCTCCTTTCCCATAGTTCATAGTCTGCTCATTAATACTCACTTGCCCACAGGACTTATGTGCCTGGTAACATGGATTTATGGAGAAATTGGTTTAAACAATTGCAAACTATATATTGGATAATGTACCCCAAGTAATAATCTTCTAAGTAAGGACTGCTGTGGTGATAAAAAAAACAACAACAGTATGGCAATACAATAAAGCATAGTGTGGTACAGAACTTAGTTCTGGGCAGGTGGAAAACGGAACAGTATTGTCATAAGCTAGGGTCAGTGTGGGCAGCACACAATCAAAAATAGTTGCAGCCAAAAATCAAGGCAAGCATCATGCATGAATTACCGATAAATTAGCACATGTAAAGGTGACAGCAGAATAAAAAAAAAAAACAGGGTCAGTGATGAGCAGTTTTATAGATTATCCATCTAAGGGATGGCAGTATATGTCTTCATTGTGTAATAAAGAGCCCAGGAACTTTAGATCTATCCACTATGCTTCATTTTGGGATGCGGTTATGTGACCGGCAGTCTGGAGACCGTCGGTCATAATACCGACACCGGGATCACGAAGCCTGAATAGCCCGCCGGTCGGCATGCCGACCAACAGGGACTATTCCCACTCGTGGGGGTCCACAACACCCATAGAGTGGGAATATAACCTGTGGCAAGCACATCAAACCACCTGAGCCCCCGCCTGTCATCTAACTGCCGGGATCCCAACATCGGTATGGTGACCGCCGGTCTCCTGACCGCTGATCACCTGAACCCAATCCCTTAATTTCCAGCATGTAACACGGTAAAGGTGGGATCACTCTGAATGTACTGTATGCTTGGTGTCAATACAACCATGAAAAAATGTATATATTCCCCCATATGCAGAGTTGTATAGATCTCAAGATGCAACCGAGTACACCTGGTTTACTACAAGTACCATGAGCAAAGTTGCGCCTTCATACAAGTGTGCTTTTGCTTACAGAAGTCTCAACATAGCCTGCGGTTGCGCCACATGCACACACTGATCATGACAATGCCCTGTTACAATACAGTTACTTCTCTTCAGATGTAAGAGTACTTGGATGTGATGGAAACTGAGGGTGACATTCTCTCAGTTCTGGAACATGCAGAGTGTGAAAACATGCAAGATACTAACCACAAACAGGCCTGTGTTTAACTCTGCATCAGTCACGTAGGGCCATTGTTCTTTTTACTCCCAAAATGTCCTAATTTTTTCCACTTGTTGGGATTCTCATGGGACATTATGATTTACATGGATGATAGTTTACCTGTAAGATGTTTGATATTGTGCTCCATTTTCAAAGCTTGTAGTTACTTTCAACTTCTAAGGTAATGGAAAAGCTCAGTTATATGGTTGACTACTCATTCATAGGTCCAAAAGATATGTGCAACGTTGCTGAGCTTGCAGGAGGAGCTGATGGGTCATTTTAGGGTCCAATTGTAACAAGGATCAATGACACCTGAAAAGACTCATCGCATTAAAATGAAATAGGCATGCCAACACAGGTTTAAAAGTTCTAGGCTTCCCTCCTGCCGCCTCTCCCTTCAAACTTCATGGACAAATTAGTTGCAGTGGTATATATATATATATATATATACAGTAGAGAACTCCAAAAGATTTGGAAGGTGCACTCGCACTGATAAAAAATTGTAGATACTTCTTCTTAAAATCATGTGATTTTAAGAAGAAGTATCTACAATTTTTTATCAGTGCGAGTGCACCTTCCAAAATCTTTTGGAGTTCTCTACTGTATGTGTGTGGGCCTATTCGGTCCATTGGGAGCACCCACGATGTGATGAACCTTTACTGATGAGAGTGCAGGATTATCGTTATTTTTATATATATATATATATATATATATATATATATATATATATATATATTAGAGATGAGCGGGTTCGGGTTTTACTCGGATTTACTCGGTTCTCAAAACGGCATCTGGTTGGCTATCCAAAACACGAGACATCCGTGAGCCAATAAGATGCCGTTTTGAGAACCGAGTAAATCCGAGTAAAACTGAGTAAAACTGAACCCGCTCATCTCTAATATGTATATATACTAGAATCTCACTAGAGTGCAAAAAGAAAAAAGGGATGCAAAATCACAGAGCAGTATTTGTCAGGTTATAGCAGTTCTTGTAGGGACTGGCTTGTCCCTATTCAAAAAGAACTAACAAGAGAGAGGATGAGGAGAACTTGTATACCTGAACTAAATATTCAACATATCAATTTCAGTTTTGACCGTTCTTATATACAGGGTTGAGTATCCCTTATCCAACATGCTTGGGACCAGAGGTATTTTGGATATGGGATTTTTCCGTATTTTGGAATAATTGCATACCATAATGGGATATCATGGTGATGGGACCTAAATCTAAGCACAGAATGCATTTATGTTTCATATACACCTTATACACACAGCCTGAAGGTCATTTTAGCCAATATTTTTTATAACTTTGTTTAATGCACAAAGTGTGTCTACATTCACACAATTCATTTATGTTTCATATACACCTTATACACACAGCCTGAAGGTCATTTAATACAATATTTTTAATAACTTTGTGTATTAAACAAAGTTTGTGTACATTGAGCCATTAAAAAACAAAGGTTTCACTATCTCACTCTCACTCAAAAAAGTCCGTATTTCGGAATATTCCGTATTTCGGAATATTTGGATATGGGATACTCAACCTGTATTAAATAAAACAATATTATTCAATTCACAAAACATGAACAGCAAAAAATAAATAGATGACATATAATTAAATCACCACAGATTGCAGATTTCATTAAAACATATAATATGTACTTCAATCTCAATTGATATATTAATCTAAATGATGGGCATGTCAATACAAAAAATCCAAAATCCAGAGAAGTGTTTTTTTTTTTTAAATCTGTAGGAAATCAGTTCCAATGCAAATAATATAAGTTGGTCTGAATAAAGGTAATTGCAGTTTTGTATAATAAAAGTTAGTGTCCCTTGGAGGACTTCATGTGGACACAATGCATGACAGACATAGTTTGTTTCAATTTTAAATGTGTTAATTTTTCATTTTCTATTCTTTAATTTGCTTTTCTTAAGTGTTATAGATTATAACAAATGAGACTACTACTCTTTTATTTTTTCGTCTAAATTTTCTTATGGTATTAATTACTGTATACCCTGATCATTTGCTTTTACCATATTTTTATTCACCAAAATGGTTGGATGTTTTCTTTCTAGGAACTGAGAACTATAAACATCAGTGTACCAAATAAATGAATATAAAAACACAATACTTATGTTTAATTACTTAAGTACACATACTGTATAGCATACTCATTTTAGTACCTGCATTTAAAAAAAAATCACATATTCAGAGAAAATTGAGGTTGCTGTGGGAAATAAAAGTATGGGAAATTGGTTTAATGCTAATTAAAGATTTGTAACTTGGTATTTTTGAGCATAATTATCTAAGAAGCCAATCTCCTAGAATTGCAATATTTGAATTTACAGAGTTTCTTTTTAATTTAGGTAATCTGATAGGTCAGATCATTAGATAAGTAATTACTTCAATAATCTCAGAATTTTCCAGTATTACAGCTTTGTTTTTGAAATACCCAATACTAAAATTAATATCATATTTAAGAGATTCAACTTGTGTTTTACTGTACCTTCATTTGGTTAATTTATTTGGGACCCTGAATATTTTATAAATCCTATACATTGGCTAACCACAGGATAGTTCTTAATGAAAGATTCAGAGATGAATGAGGTAAACCAATTTTTATGACAATATGTGATTTTTTTAATATATATATTTTTTAATTTCAGGATTATTTTTCCCCCTCAAAACTGTGGCACAGCCATGGGTACTCCATTTGCACAAAGCATTGCAAATTAATAAATGGGGAAATGGGAGAATGAGAATATTCTAAAGACACTGTATACAAATATAATATACATTTTTTAAAAACAATATATGGACAATTTCCTGTTTGTCTGGCTTAGAACCAGGTTAATGTTGATGATTGTTTTTGCTACATATTAATATTCAATTTTCAGAAAACCACAAAGAGCGCTTGAACTTGACATATAAATTAAATTCAATAACCAATTACAAATTAAAATATTTGTGATGGGATTTTGACTTAATTTATATGTTGGAAATCAGCATATTTGTTTCATGTTTTTGTGGAATATTTAATAGGTGTCGAGCATCTCATAACACATATTAATTCAGTTACTTAATAAAGCACACCTTTTTTGTATCAATTTGCAGAAGTCAAAGTTATAATTTTTTGATTTGTTATTAACACTTTTGAATGGAATTCAGGTAAAATAATCTCTGCATATGCTCATATAAAATCAACTGGCAGTAATATTTATTTGCACTATAACATCACATTGATTACAATTTAGAGGCTGCAGTGGTATTAATTTAAAGCTAGGGATAACAGGAACCAGAATCAGATGCACAGCTACAAGTTTTGTACACAGGTAGGCAGTCAGAAATCTGTGGCTGGTAGCCAAGTGATAATCCAGGAGCAAGGTCAGGAATAAACCACAGCAATTAGATTCAGAGTGGAAGACAGAACCAAGAACAAGGGTTAAAAAAAGACAGCAATTATTATATACAAATTAATCAAGAAAAAACGTGTATTGTCCCATTTTTAACAACCTATAAAACTAAAGAAAAGCAAAATTAATGAAACACTGAGACATATAAAATTAGATACAGTATACAGATATTTTTAAGCAACAGAATGTTATTTATTTATTTATTTAAAAAAGCCTCAACAATAAATAATAGTGAATTTAAAAAAATCAATGAACCAATGACAACTTGGCTGCAGAAAACAAATGATTTCTTTTCATGTAGTCATAGTAGTCTCTGATATTAATTACTGTTAATAGTCTTATGGAGTACCAGATGTTGTACCTGAGATACTTTATTGATTGTCGATGTGGTAAAAAAAAAATATAGGAAACAAAAAGACAGATTTTAGAATTTCATAATATACTGACATAGAAAAGATAAAATACACAACCCCAGCATTTTAAGGCATTGTGTGAAATGGTACAATTCATGCCAATAAGTTGAGGGTGACTAAAGAGGTGGTGACTAATTAAATATATTATTTTAAAAAAAGAGAAATATACTGGATTTACACCAAAATACAATTGTCCCATTTGGTTAAAATCAAAGGCGCAACATTTTAACTTTTTAAAATTAAATTATATTTGTAAAAAAAAAAAAAATAGTGTGTATATATATATATATATATATATATATATATTTAGTAATAGTAGTAAGATTTATTTTTTAATGAAATGTATTAAACCATAGGTTCTCAAACTCTGTCCTCAGGACCCCACACAGTGCATGTTTTGCAGGTAACCCAGCAGGTGCACAGGTGTATTAATTACTCACTGACACATTTTAAAAGGTCCGCAGGTGGAGCTAATTATTTCACTTGCGATCTGCAAAACATGCACTGTGTGGGGTCCTGAGGACCGAGTTTGAGAACCTGTGTATTAAACAAATAATGTTACAGACTCATATAAAATAAATTCATGCAATTAATCTATAATTTTTATAATTTAATATTGTAAATATTTGTAATTTTAAGTTTGTAACCATTAAGTATTTATGATTAAAAGATGTATATTAAATGAATATAAGAACATATCAAATTAAAATGGTAATTACACTCTACTATAGTCACTATAAGTTACATTAAAATGTCTTCTATAAAATGCTGGTTGTGAAAGGTAAAATAATGTTCAGTATAACTGAATGTTGTCTTTTCCTGATCTTTTGAGATATTGTGGACAGAATGTACTAAGCATTGCATCCGTTATGCGATACATCCCGCCACTTATCGGGTACATTCTGTACTTTGTGGGTATGTACTTAGAAATGCGATTAGCATTGCAAAGATCAGCTCTCCGGATAAGAGCTGGTCTTTGCGATAGAAGGACTTCTGGGTTTTGGAACCGAGAACCCTTCTGCCCATTTGAATCCCTCTCAGGGGGAATTGTGAATTGGATAATGCCAGCTACAGCTAGCGTTACACACTGGGTCCAAAGTCCGGACATACGGGAATGCAGTGAAAACTCAGAAAACGTGATTTTCTGAGATTTTATCACATTTTCTGTGTTAGTACGTCCTACCCTTGATGTTAGTTTATAATGTATTGTTGTATTATATGATTATTATTACTCAATATTGGAATGGCACCAATTTTATACCAGAGTTCTAATTGACTCGTGGGACAAAAACATTTCTCCCAATGGCATTGATAATCTCACCCTCGATGAAGTCATAATTCACAAAATTACTTGGCTGGATCCTAAGGGAAAGATATTACCAGAGTGAGGCTTGGAGAGAACAAGCAAGGTCTCCCTGTACCGAGATGGCGAAAAATTGTATACATTTATGGTGAAATGCTTTTTATTTTTAATGTGATATACATTTATATTAAACACAAATATAAAACCAGTGAGGCCACATATAAATCCTTTGCACAGTATATCTACCATTGCAAAATATATCTTTAAATAAATAAAGTAGCAATGATATTAAAATAATAAATAAGTTAATTTGGAACATATGTCACAATTGAAGTTATTACTTGCAGCAGAGTCACTAAAGAGCAATCATCCCAAACAACATAAACAAAAATCTGATTATTTAATAATGCTGCTGATATTATATAATCCTAGAAGATCAGAATAAGAGGCATTGTCACTTTGATACTTAAATATTAGTATAATGGGTTTGAGTCACAGATAGAGTTTCCAGCTTATATGTATTCTGCCAGGCAAATTAAGACTATGGAAAGGGCAGGGTCAGTAGCAATGACAGCAGACTAGTGTATTGGGGTCAACCTTAAGGAGATGTGTGAAATATTGGGGCAGATATGGCCTTCAGAGTATGGAATGCATTTGTGTTTGTCTTTGGGTGCCCAGCTGACACTGGAGCAGCAAAATGACACATTGGCACCAATTAATTGAATTGCCAGGCATTACGGCTCTAGTCCTGTCTGTTCAGTCATCCTCTCATACAATTCAAAGTCTGCAACTGGCAATAGTGATGGTTAATAAATTATGAAAGCAGGGAAAATCCCAAGTCCCCATTGTCACTAGCCAATTAAAAACAGTTTACCAAGATGAATGCTTGGAATTGGCTGGAGGCGAATGGAAATCCCTACTTAGCTTTGGGCAGCATTATGCAATGTTTCCTTTTACTTTTTCTTATCTTACTGAGCTACGATGGATCGAGAATGAAGAAAGAAGAATAGAAGAGTTGAATTCCCAGTAACCTACAATGGATCAAGAATGAAGAACTTAAGAATGGACAAAAGGAATTTGATTTCCCTTTGGACTGTTATGGATAATTTTGGTATAATTGACCGTGATCATTATGCTGGGAACACTGGGTTGTTAAATAGCAAATTTTCCATTCTAGGTTTCAAAATAGGTTTTATTACACCTATTTCTACAGCCCAGAGAGTCATGAAGAGCCTCCATGTTTTTCTTTTTATGACCCTCCCTGCGATTGCCATACTGTATTTGTGGTGCACGGCATGCTTTTCACTATAGCAGAGGGAATTTAAAGTTTAGAAAAATCTTTTCCTTTTGCACCAAACTTTCCTTCCATCGAGATCCTGCGTGTTTCTTGCTAGCCACAGGGAGCAGGCACTTTCATTGAATCACTGCATAATAAATTTACTGTACTCAGAAAAGTGCTAAATTGAATCCTCCTTAAGAATCTTTTTTACAATTCTAACCACTGTCCTACAGTATATGTAATTATTTTTTAGACAGATTGGCCCTCATTCCGAGTTGATCACATGCTAGCTACTTTTTACAGCCGTGCAATCGCATAGTCGCCGCCCATGGGGGAGTGTATTTTTGCTTTGCAAGTGTGTGCGATCGCAGCCGAGCGGGCCGAAAAAGTTTTTTGCAATTTCAGAATAGGTCTGAACTTACTCAGCCCTTGCGATCACTTCAGCCTGTCCGGTCCCGGAATTTACGTCAGACGCCCGCCCTGCAAATGCCTGGACACGCCTGCGTTTTCCCTGCCACTCCCGGAAAACGGTCAGTTGACACCCATAAACGCCCTCTTTCTGTCAATCTCCTTGCGATCACCCGTGCAAATGGATTTGTCGCTAGAAGCATTGCCCAACAACGATGCTGTTTGTACCTGTACGACGCGCGTGCGCATTGCGGTGCATACGCATGCGCAGTAGTAACCTGATCACTGCGCTGCGAAAAATCGTCAGCGTGCGATCAACTCGGAATAACCCCCCTAGTGCTTTCCTTTTGTATACCTTCTCCATCAATGGTGGGGTTACCATATTGGCAGGGTATTCGGTCTCTAGGTCGCCCACAATTAGGTCGACAGTCACTAGGTCGACCACTATTGGTCAACATGCATTAGGTTGACAGGGTTTCTAGGTTGACATAGTCACCAGGTCAACATGTTCTAGGTCAACATAACAAATGGTCGACATGAGTTTTTCACAATTTTTTTTTTCATTTTTTTAACTTTTTCATACGATCCAGGTGGACTACAATTGGGAAAGGTAACCTTGCCTGAAGCATGGCGAGCGGTGCACTAATTGGGGTTCCAGGTCACTCTGCGAAGAAAACTACACTAAATCTTTTTTTAAACTTAATGTCGACCTTTTGTCATGTCGACCTAATGCTCGTGTCGACCTATTCTGGGTGTCAACTTAGTTGCGGTCGACCAACAGTGGTTGACCTAGACAATGTTGACCCTAAGTGTGGTCGGCCTTGGCTCCGAGAGGGGGGCAGGTCCCTCCCTCCCTTCTTACCTGTCAGCTGCTGCAGCCTCTCCACCCAGCTGAGTAATGCTACGGTAGGTCCAAAGAAGCTGTCTCCTCTGCCTTATCACGCAACCCCCACTCCCCGGTTCTGCTCCTGGACCTGGTGCCCACACAGCCCTGTGCTTCGGCTATGCCACCTACATTACCCGGGCCCAACACTGCTCTCTACGGCCCTGGTTCCAGTGTGAGCAGGTGTGAACCAAATAACACAAATAGCTTAACTGTGATTCCTAATCATCCCGGATAGCAGATCTCATCCTGTACTGTTGTTATAGTGGTGGCTACCTTGGATTTGATGCTGAGCCACCTGTAAATGTCTCTGATTCCCCCGATGCAAAACTGCTTTTCTCCCTCCTGTCCTGGAGAAAATCCCCGTCCCCTGGCATTGCTATTAGCATCAGCAGCAGAGATAAAATTGGAAGTCAGGAGCCAGAGCAGCATAGTGTGAGCCATAGTGAAAGGAAACCCCCCCAGGGCAGGAAACATGGAGGCGAAGGCTCCTGGTAAATGGCAGAGGGAAATACAGCAACATAATAAATGGATTCCATTAAAAAGTCATCTGAACTTTAATAAAACTTGTGATTTGATTACATCCGAATAGAACCTGCAGTGTGAAGTGAGAGGGAATAAAACAGATGGGACTGTTATTGTTTCTGGTAGAATAAATGCAAGAAAAGGCAAATTAGGATGTAAGGAAAGTGAGAAGAGATGGAGATAGGGAACAGTCAAATAAATTAGCTAGAAGTTTTATGAAGAGAGAAAAAGTCCTGATGAACATTGATATGAGCAGCGCTGGTGTACGGATCATTCATCAGGGAGAAACATGGCAGGCTGATTCTTAAGACATAACAACTGCTATAACAATCCTTCTATCACATGATTATCCAAAGGGTGTAGAATGAATGTCTGCGTATGTGATGTTATAAGATCTATATGGCTCGCACTTACCACTTGGATACTTACTCTACCCCGGGAATAAGTTCTGTCTAAGATGTGCCCCTTGCAGCTTAAATGACACTGCAGATAGGCTTTATTAAAGTCTATGAATAGTGCACACAAGCATCAGAAGTGAACAGTGGACAGATGGGATGTAGTCATGTGACCGGCTGTCACAATACAGCTGGTCATGTGACCGGCTGTCCCTCCTTCCCGCCCCCTTAGAATCCCAACAGTCGGCATGCTGTCTAGCAGGGACTATTCCCATAGATTGTGAATAGAACCTGTGGCAAGCGCCCCCCCCCCACGGCCACCTCAATGCCGGGATCCCAGCGTTGGTTTGGTGACTGGTGGACTCCTGACCGGCGGTCACGCATACCCAAACCAGGACAGACCATAAACACAAAAAGTGCTGCATCCATTTCTTATCACTGTTCAATACTGAATACTCACTGTTGACATTATTCATAAGGTTCAATGATCCCTACATGTGGTTGCTGCATTGGTTTGCCAGATGGAGAATGCATTAAGAATGAACATTTTGCAGGTGGAGGTGAAGGAGTCTGTGTCTACCATGCCCATTAACTGGGAGACTTTGGTAGCTTTGTAATAGCAAAGGTGCAGTAACCCATAGCAACCAGCAATACAAACATTTTATTAAGGAAGTGGGTGGGATACAGAAGGGCAGCCTACATTCCCAGGAGCCTCCCAAATATTCTGGGAGAGAAGACAAGCATGGATACATACAGTATTTATTAAGTTGGGGTGTGTGGTATGACTGACCGCCGGTCAGCATACTGACGCCAGGATCCTGGCAGCATACCGACGCTGGGATCCCAGCATGCAGGGGCGAGTGCAGCAAGCCCCTTGCAGGGCTTGCTGCGCCTAACACACTGCGGGCTTGGTGGTGACCTGCGGTGGACACCCACGAGTGGAAATAGTCCTTGTTGGACGGCATGCCGACCGTCAGGATAGTGAGGGGGTGGGATGCTGGGGGAGGTCATGTGACCGTCGGTCTTCTGACCGCCGGTCACATGAATACCCCCCTAAGTTGGGCACAGATACAGTGTACATACAATATACATACAACCAGTTAAATATTGGGCAAAATGAATAGAGATTACTGAAATTATTCAGACAATGCTAATACACTAGACTTGCTGTTGGGCAGGGATAACGGCAATAAAAGCTAAATACTGTAGACCAGTGTTTTTCAACCACTGTCCCGTGGTACACTAGTGTGCCCTGAGCAATCTCCAGATGTGCCGCCATAGAAGCACAGCCAGGCCTGTCAGTGTTTTGCCGCTACTGAGGCCCTGGAACGATCAATACTGGTGGGTTTAGCAGCTGCAGGGCCAGTTCTAATTTTGGGCCTGGGCAGTGTTGGGCTTTTCTGGCTTTCTAAGATGTGGCTCAGGTGTTGCCTATGGAGAAGCTGCGACATGACATCCTAGGATACGCAAATGCAACATGCATCACCATTATATTTGAGTGTGCCTTGTCAATATTTAGATCTTGTTCAGCGTGACGCGAGTTGTAAAAGGCTGAAAATCTCTGCTGTAGACACACTGTTCAAGAGGCTAGCGTACAGTACTACCCATATCATTAGGTTCAACTTTTTTTTTTCTCCTTAAAATGCTACTTGATTTAGCCTAGTTTCTGGCTTTAATTAGCCATGAGAGTGAAGGGACATCAAGGTTGTCTTTACCACATGTGGCACTTTTGTGTGATAACAGATTTGCTTTATACAGCACTTTATGAAGAAATAGACTTCTCTGGCAAAGCACAACAGGAAGATGCTAGAGGGCTCCTTCCAAAAGTTTATGGCAAGAGCTGATCTCCATCAGTCTAAAGTTGGAACACAGAATTAAATCCCTGTGCAATCGGCACACTCCTCATGATTCGCTGGTCGGTCAGGTACATTTATGCCCTCCACTGATAATAGCTTAGAATAAGGGTGGACTGCCAGGAAGAGTGGATGCAGCAGCTAGGCCTCAGACAAACAGCCCCTGTAGTGAGGAACCGGACTTGAGCCCAGCTGGATGACTCTATGGAAGGCTTGGGGCAGATGTTTCAAGCCTTGGAGAAAGCTATATTGGAGAGAGATAAAGTACCAGCCAATCAGCTTCTAGAGACCATTTTATAGGCTGTGTTTGAAAATGACAGGAGCTAATTGGTTGGTACTTTATCCCTCATCAAGGTTCGATACATCTTCCCCTTGTTGAGTAAAAGGTAGCATTGATGCCATCATGGGAATCATATAGAGTGGAAGCTCCTGGTAAAGGCTGATCACTGTTGTATGGATATGGGGACGCAACATCGACCCCACCAAGGACATCAACAGACAGCCCAAGATGTTTAATCTTGCACCACAAAATAATTACAGTACACATGGCAAGAGGTCGTTGGGTCTGATATTTCCATCTGCTCCAAAACATTGATGCACAACTACAGTAATTTGCAGAAGTATCTCCAAAGACCAGAAAGTAGGTGGGCAGATAGAAATGTGCAGCACTGTCCAGGTAGCTCACTAGTGCCAAGACACACCTGCTTGCAGTGCACCTCTTATGTACATTGTAAGTACACTCCATAGTGTTTATACCACAGGTGCATTGTAAACAAAATAATGGTGGGAGCTCATAGTATTTGGGGGCTAAATATGTCTTAAGATGTTACAACGGAAGCCTCTACAAATATGTTCTTTTTATGTATAGTTCCCTTTGCTGCAGGTTATGAAAGCTACTACGTGGCCAAATGTAAGTGAAATAACAATAAATAATATTTAGAAGACCTATTTTCTTCCACTTTATTATGTACAACCTCTTACTCTGCGCCTTAAAGACCTTTATCCTGCAATATAGACAATGATAACCTTTATTTTAGCTATTATGCTTTAAAGTGGCTTATGACTTATAGAAAGAAATGACTTGTATGGTAGAGATTCTCATCCTGAGCCCTTACAGTCAGTCCTGGTGGAGCCTTATAACCTTTCTGCCTTGGGCAGTGGACTTAGTTAGATTGCAAGAGTCCCTGGTCTGCGGCTTGTTGTGCCTACAAAGTTAAATGCACAGCACTCCAACGATGAGTAAATAATGTATTGTAATCCGTCTTACTTGGCACTGATGGTATAAAACAATGGCTTGCCCACTGATTAATGCAGCAATAAAGTGAAATCAGTTAGTGGACCATGGTACATCGGAAGCAAAGGTCCTGTGGGGCATACTTTCCCGTTAAATACTCTAAGGTTTAATTTATATAAACCTTATAAACAAACAAGGGAATGATTATTTTGTTTTATTCAAACTGCATCTTAAACACTGTCAGATACAGTATGTGAACAGATTCGCAGAGAGTCAGTTATCCCACACAAATGTAGATGAGATTGTGGACTGATATGGAAATGCACATATAATACCTTTCCTTTGCTGGGCAGTACCTGACACATAATGAACCTGAAGCATGAAGGCAAGGCATTGTGAGTGACAGGCCATAATTCAGGATGAGCTGTCTGAAAACAGGGCAAAAGTCAGGGCAGATAATCAAACTGACATAACAATGTAACTGGCACACATCAGGGTTCCAGACCTGACCACCTCATGGCCAAAGGTACTTCTTTGGGCTGCTGAAGACATCCATGAGTTCATGTTTGCCAACCAGCTAGGTGGTTGATGCCTTCTTCGAGAATTTTCTCCTGCACCAGCGGAGCATGGGTGCCACCATCTTGACCATTGTCATCTGACTGCATAACTGCCAATCAGATGATACTATCTGATCATCTGACTCATTCAGCCTATAAGGTATTAGAGTGCCCTACAGTATACAAAACATTATCTCTCCACAGGCCTGCTTCCTGGCTCCTTGCTCATTGTGGCTGAATCTGTTCAAGTCTCCAGTTGTACACTGCTGTCGTTGACTCAATTTTCAGTCCAGACTGTGTGCTACTCCATGCAAGTGCCAGCATTCACTCCAGGCTGTGCACTACTCCGTGCAAGAGCCAGCATCCACTCCAGGCTGTACACTACTCCCAACAAGTGTCAGCATTCACTCCAGGCTGTATGCTATTCTGAACTAGTGCCAACATCCACTCCAGGCTGTACGCTACTCCCAGCAAATTCCAACATCCACTCCAGGTTGTGCGCTATTCCGAGCAAGTGCCAGCATCCACTCTAGGCTGTGCACTATTCTGAGCAAGTGCCAGCATCCACTCTAGGCTGTGCGCTAGTCCCAGCAAGTACCAGCATCCACTCTAGGCTGTGCACTACTCCTAGCAAGTGCCAGCATTCACTCCAGGCTGTACGCTACTGCCAGCAAGTGTGAGCATCCACTCCAGGCTGTGCACTATTCTGAGCAAGTGCCAACATCCACTCCAGGCTGTACGCTACTCCCAACAAGTGTGAGCATTCACTCCAGGCTGTGCACTATTCTGAGCAAGTGCCAATATCCACTCCAGGCTGTACGCTACTCCCAGCAAATGCCAGCATCCACTCCAGGTTGTGCACTATTCCGAGCAAGTGCCAGCATCCACTCCAGGCTGTGAACTACTCCGAGCAAGTGCCAGCATCCACTCTAGGCTGTGTGCTATTCCGAGCAAGTGCCAGCATCCACTCTAGTCTGTGTGCTATTCCGAGCAAGTGCCAGCATCCACTCCAGGCTGTGAACTACTCCGAGCAAGTGCCAGCATCCACTCTAGGCTGTGCGCTATTCCGAGCAAGTGCCAGCATCCACTCTAGGCTGTGCGCTATTCCGAGCAAGTGCCAGCATCCACTCTAGGCTGTGCGCTATTCCGAGCAAGTGCCAGCATCCACTCTAGGCTGTGAACTACTCCGAGCAAGTGCCAGCATCCACTCCAGGCTGTGCGCTATTCCGAGCAAGTGCCAGCATCCACTCCAGGCTGTGAGCTATTCGAACCAAGTGCCAGAATCCACTCCAGGCTGTGCACTACTCCGAGCAAGTGCCAGCATCCACTCCAGGCTGTGAGCTATTCGAACCAAGTGCCAGCATGCACTCCAGGCTGTGCACTACTCCGAGCAAGTGCCAACGTCCACTCCAGGCTGTGCACTACTCCGAGAAAGTGCCAGCATTCACTCCAGACTATTTATTACTCCGAGCAAATGCCAGCATCCACTCCAGGCTGTGAGCTATTCGAGCCAAGTGCCAGCATCCACTCCAGGCTGTGAGCTATTCGAGCCAAGTGCCAGCATCCACTCCAGGCTGTGCACTACTCCGAGCATGTGCCAGCATTCACTCCAGACTGTATGCTACTCCCAGCAAATGCCAACATCCACTCCAGGTTGTGCGCTATTCCAGCCAAGTGCGAGAAACCACTCAAGGCTGTGAGCTATTTGAACCAAGTGCCAGCATCCACTCCAGGCTGCACAGTACTCCCAGCAAATGCCAACTTCCACTCCAGGTTGTGCACTACTCCGCGCAAGTGCCAACATCTACTCTAGGCTGTGTGCTATTCCGAGCAAGTGCCAGCATCCACTCCAGGCTGTGCGCTACTCCCAGCAAGTGCCAGCATCCACTCCAGGCTGTGAGCTATTCCGAGCAAGTGCCAGCATCCACTCCAGGCTGTGCGCTACTCCCAGCAAGTGTGAGCATCCACTCCGGGCAGTGCACTACTCCGAGCAAGTGCAAACATCCACTCCAGGCTGCATGCTACTCCCAGCAAATGCTATCATCCACTCCAGGTTGTGCGCTATTCCGAGCAAGTGCCAACATCCACTCCAGGCTGTGAGCTATTCGAACCAAGTGCCAGCATCAACTCCAGGCTGTGAGCTATTTGAACCAAGTGCCAGCATCCACTCCAGGCTGTGCTCTTCTCCGAGCAAGTGCCAGCATCCACTCCAGGCTGTGCGCTATTCCAACCAAGTGCCAGCATCCACTACAGGCTGTGCACTACTCCGAGCAAGTGCCAGCATGTACTCTAGGCTATGCGCTTTTCCGAGCAAGTGCCAACGTCCACTCCAGGCTGTGCACTACTCCGAGCAAGTGCCAACATCCACTCCAGGCTGTGCACTACTCCGAGCAAGTGCCAGCATCCACTCCAGGCTGTGAGCTATTCGAACCAAGAGCCAGCATCCACTCCAGGCTGTGCACTACTCCGAGCAAGTGCCAGCATCCACTCCAGGCTGTGAGCTATTCGAACCAAGAGCCAGCATCCACTCCAGGCTGTGCAGTAGTCTGAGCAAGTGCCAGCATCCACTCCAGGCTATGAGCTATTTGGAGCAAGTGCCAGCATCCACTCCAGGCTGTGAGCTATTTGGAGCAAGTGCCAGCATCCACTCCAGGCTATGAGCTATTTGGAGCAAGTGCCAGCATCCACTCCAGGCTATGAGCTATTTGGAGCAAGTGCCAGCATCCACTCCAGGCTATGAGCTATTTGGAGCAAGTGCCAGCATCCACTCCAGGCTGTGAGCTATTCGGAGCAAGTGCCAGCATCCACTCCAGGCTGTACACTACTCCCAGCAAGTGGCAACATCCACTCCAGGCTGTGTGCTATTCACAACAAGAACTGTATTAAGTTCAAGATTGTGCACTATTCACCGCAAGCTCTACAGCACGTTTCATCTCTCTTAGTGGAGCATTATACAATACAAGCTATTACAGCTATTATGGAATTCTATCTACAGTATACTGTACAGTGAATATATTATTACTTCTGGCTACATGATATTCTTAGTGCATCTAAAGACCCTGCTTCCAGTGACAGTCAATCACCAAGTACTAGACAGCGCACTGTGTTCAGCTACATCTGTTTATCACCTATCAGATTGCACCATCTATTCCAGCCACATGCCTGACCAACCATTCCTTCCATCTATCTCAACCTGCATATGGTCCTTGCTAATACATATATACCTAGTGTTTCCAGTGCTCCAGTATGTAAGCTTGATCCAGTCTATACCAGTGGTTCTCAACCTCTGTCCTCAAGTACCCCAACAGTTCATGTAAAATTATTTCACTCGAGGGGGGCGTCAACTGGCAGCAGCCTAGTGAGGACGCGTGTAGCCAGAGCTCCTCACTGCTTCGTTTTATAGAACTGTTTTCCGTGCCCTCACAATCTCTGACCTCACTCCAAATACTGCCCGGAGCCCTCACCACTAGTTTGTGCCCCTCCAGTAGTTATCGCAGAGCCGGGAGGGATCTCCTTTCCCTCTGCGGGTTGCGGCTTGCTGGTGCAAGTGAAGCCGGGACCTGGATTATGTGGCTGCCTGATCCACCTCCGATCTGGGAGCTGCACAGGAGTGAGGCTGTGTGATGTATCGCCTGTGAACCGGGGGCTTCACTTGCACCAGCAATGATCGCTGACCTGAGTAAATCCCTTGATGCTAATTTCCAACATCTCTCTGCTGACTTTAAATCTGAAATCGCTACACTAACTGGTCATATCACAGCAGTGGAATCTAAAATGTAATCTAATACTAAAGGTTTATACGAAGTCTCTTAGTATGTAGATTTCTTATACAGAGAACTCACTTCCCTTCGGGTTAAGAATGAGGATTTAGAGAATAGAGAAAGGAGGAATAACCCCAGTATCTGCTACATACTAGAATCTGTCACCTCTCAGAATTTGGAACTTTGGGGGTCATTCCGAGTTGTTTGCTCGCTAGCAGATTTTAGCAGCATTGTACATGCTAGGCCGCCGCCCTCTGGGAGTGTATCTTAGCTTAGCAGAATTGCGAACGAAAGATTAGCAGAATTGCGAATAGAAAATTCTTAGCAGTTTCTGAGTAGCTCCAGACCTACTCACAAATTGCGATCAGCTCAGGCCGTTTCATTCCTGGTTTGATGTCACAAACACGCCCTGCGTTCGGCCAGCCACTCCCCCGTTTCTCCAGACACTCCCGTGTTTTTCCCTGACACTAAAACTACAAGAAATGAAGCGCTGTCCAGATCAGTACATTTTTAAAACATAAAACATTTATTTATACGATACACACAAACATTAATCACACGGCCGGTGTGTAACAGCAAATTAAAAAATTAAATAAAATACATATAGAAAGGCTTGTGGCCACTCCTGAGTAGATTTGGCTTGATTACTGCACTAATAATTAGTAGCATAAGATGATATTATGCCGACAAATCATGACTTCCATTTTTTGCTCAATGTAAATAATAAAGCTCAAAGATGGTAACAAGCGCAGTAAGCACTAAGGGTTAATGCCATGTAGCAATGGTGAGTTGACAGTTCATGGTAATTGTCAATTGGTGATAATATGAATTCAAAGCATATGCATGCAAACTTGGTTAGTAGCAGAAATTTTTGTATTAGTGGTTTTCTATATAATCTCTTGGCAGAGATAAACTTATACTTATCAGTCCAGCGTGGCCACGCTATTTAAGTATCCAGCTCGACGTGTCTTCAGACCTGGGGTCTAAAATGCAGGGTGACGTCTCACTCCTATTAACGCACTCCGGTCCTCACGTATAGCCGCTGGATAAACGCTGTGTCACAGCCATGAATAGCATTCCTATTTTCCCTGACACGCCTGCGTTTTTCCGCACACTCCCAGAAAACGGCTAGTTTCCGCCCAGAAACACCCACTTCCTGTCAATCACACTCCGATCACTACAACGATGAAAATTCTTCGTTCGGATGTGAGTAAATCTACTAAGTTTTGTGCTAAAATACTTACCGCATGCGCACTGCGTACCATGCGCATGCGCATTTTTGCCTTAATCACTCCGTTGTGAAAATCGGCAACGAGCAAACAACTCGGAATGACCCCCTTTATCTGAAATGGCTTTTCCTAATGCTGGTTCCTACCCGCACAGATCACTCCCTACTTATAGAGAGAGCTCATAGGGCTTTACGCCCTAAGCCCAAAGACGGTGACCCACCTCAAGACGTCATACTGCAATTTTTGTCCTTTAAAACTAAGAATTTAATTGTTAACAGCAGCAGAGGATCCTCTCATATTCTCTTTGAAGATGTTCGCCTTCAGGATTTTTCAAGATCTGGCTCCTTCTGCCATTTTCAAATGCAGGGAACTTAGGGAAATTACCAAAGCTCTATGGGACAATGGATATGTCTACAAGTGGGGTTTCCCTTTTCGCTTGATTGTAGAAGTTAATGGATGTCCAATGTCTGTGAGGGACCCTGATGAAGGTAAAGCCCTTATTCACAAGCTCCAGTTTACAAGTGGTGGGCCGTACCTTCCTTCACAAAACTGGGATGATTCCTCTACCTGAACTCTTTCTGTGATCATTCCTGGTATAGTAAAATTGTTGGATACTGTTGGTATGCCAATTTGGCATACCATTATAATATATCTGCCATCAGCATCACATTTATTTGAAATCATTTGAAAAGGAACAGAGGAACGAACCATAATGGCCACTTTTTTTAGAGGCGTGGTTAGAATATTCCACAGTAGAGTATCTATGAGAGTCTCCTGTAAAAATATAAGATCCCCATGATTAGCATTGATTGTTTTGTACAAGAGCGACCTCTTTTTACTCTACTGTGGAATATTCTAACCACGCCTCTAAAAAAAATGGAGTGCCCATTATGGTTCGTTCTTCTGTTCCTTTTCAAATGATTTCAAATAAATGTGATGCTGATGGTAGATATATTATAATGGTATGCCAAATTGGCCATCAGATAGCCATCCTGGTTAATCTGTACGCTCCCAACACAGGCCAGTCTTGGTTTTTTTGGTCACTTTTTACTGAACTACAAAAACTGCGTAGAGGTGTTGTCATATTGGGTGGGGATTTCAACTCTATTTTATCAGTAGATTTGGATAGATCTGGTCCTGAACATACCTTCCCCCAGCGTCACATCTCTGGTGCACTTAAGAGGCATATGGCTGAGGCTGGTCTCTTTGACACCTGGCGGGCTTGCCACCCGGCTTCCCAGGATTACACTTTTTATTCACACCTGCATGGCTCGTACTCTCGTATTGATATGCTTCTGGGTTGTAGTGGGGTACTGGATGTCTTAACTGCTGTAGATATAACACTTAATGTCTGGTCGGGTCACTCAATTGTGAAGTTTTCATTTGATCCCCTCCGCGCACCCCGTGGTTGCCCGTCCTGGTGACTTAATGAGGTTCTTCTTCGTATTCCTAAATTTAAAAACCATATCTGGTCTCAGGTTGAAGAGTATTTTGCGCTTAATGTATCCCCTGATGTGCACTTTTCTACGATTTGGAAAGCGCACAAAGCGGTGGTGCGTGGTGCGATTATAAAATACTCTTCTTATAACAAGAAAAAACAAACACAAAAAATTACAGACCTCACTATTCGACTAGACCAACTCGAACGTACTCACAAAACAACACATCCCCCCTCACTTTATAAGCAAATACAGGGTAAACGGGGTGAACTCCACTCCTTACTAGCTGAACAAACTGAAAAATCACTTTGATGGCTGAAACAGAAATGTTATGAGAAGGGCAATAAATCAGATTCATTGCTGGCATCTATGTTGAGTACTAAACGGGCATCTCAGACCGTTACCGCTCTCCGAGCTATAACTGGACATTTAAGCTATGATCACGTCGTTATCAACGATTCCTTCTATACATTCTATAATTCCTTATATAACCTTTAGAACCGAGATTCAGTACAGGTACCTCACTCTTCAGCTATGCAAGCTTATTTAGACTCTTGCAATTTACCTAAATTGAATCATTCCTCTCTTTCCAAACTTAATTCACCTATAACCACTGAGGAACTGGATATAGCCTTAAAATCACAAAAAACATCCAAAGCTCCTGGCCCGGATGGGCTCCCGGCATTATATTATAAATCCTTTTCGGGAGTTTTGACCCCTCATTTGCTCTTTCTTTTTAATAGGATTATGCATGGAGAACGTTTCCATACTGATACGTTAAAACCTGTTGTTATAGTCATCCCCAAGCCTGAAAAAGACATGACGAGCTGTACGAAATACAGACCGATTTCCCTGATTAATGCAGATATTAAGTTATTTGCGACGATATTAGTGAATAGATTGAACTTATAACAATTAATTGACGCAGATCAGGTTGGCTTTGTACCTACCAGGCAGGCCTTAGATAACACTCGTCACACTGTCAATCTCATTACTCATGTTAACCGACTCAAACAGCCCGCTGTCCTGCTTTCATTGGGTGCAGAGAAAGCCTTTGACAGATTATCTTGGCCTTTCATGTTTCAAATGTTGCAATCTTATGGTCTCTGCTGGGATTTTCTCACAGTGATACAAGCTTTATATTGCAACCCTACAGCTACTGTCTATGTCAACGGGCTCTCTTCAATGCCGTTTGGTTTGAGTAATGGGACTAGATAAGGCTGCCTGCTTTCGCCCCTACTTTATGCATTGAGTATCGAACCTTTGGCAGCTAAGATTCGAGGCAATTCTGCCATCAAAGGTATTTTGGTTGTAAAGTCGGAATACAAGCTATCATTGTTTACAGATGATGTGCTGTTGACGTTTCCTCTTCTTTGTCCTCTCTTCCTGCTTTGAAAAATGAACTAGCTAGTTATGGCAGATACTGTATTCTGGGTACAGGATTAACAGGACAAAATCGGAAGTGTTGCATTTTACCTTGCTCCCTCTGATCTCACATTTCTGGAAAGTAAATTTACACACCTGTGGCGGCCAAAATCGCTTAAATATCCAAATTACAAAAGAATATCACCACCTGTTTAATGCTAATTATGTCCCTCTGTTATAATCTATCCAATCTGACTTGACGGGGCGTATTAACTCTGTCAAGATGAACATATTGCCCAGACTACTCTACCTATTTCAGATACTTCCTATTATTGTTCCTACCACATTCCTTCGTACCATACAAACGCTCTGTAATCGTAGACAGTGCCTGGCTAAATCTACATCTACTGGAGGTCTAGGCCTCCCTATTTTTGAAAGATACTATCACGCCACTCAGCTGAGCCATATTATGTCTTGTCATGTGAATACGGGTAGTAAGAAGTGGGTGAATATAGAACGTGATCTGATTGTCGATCATCATGTGGGATTTCTTTCTTGGCTTCCCCCTCACTTGAGACCAGCCTCAGTCTGTGCAGTTCCTTGTGTAAAGGCGACGCTGAAGATTTGGGATAATCTAAATAAACGGTTGGACTTGGGTCCGTATCCCTCTCCTTTGACATCTCTTTGGCGACATCCTCATTTACCTATGGGTTGCGTAGGATCATATCAGCATCCACGGGTTGCAGCGGGAATTATCAGAGTGCATCACTTATCGGGTGCCTTTGCCCCTAAAACTTTCAATGACTTCTGTGAGAAATTTAGATTACAAGCTAACCGCCAATTTGACTACCTGAAGATAGTTAGCTTTATTCAATCTCTTAGCAAATCACGGACGTTTAGAGACCTACGCCCTTTTGAACGTCTCTGTACATATGACCCAGGTCGTAGAGGTACAATATCTATTTTATACTCTTTATTAGCTTCTCCATCTGCCACAGACAAAGAACCCTTTGAAGCGGCTTGGGAGACAGATCTAGGAAAATGTCTAGATGATGAGGAATGGTTAGACATCTGTCAGAGAGTTGCTAAGACCTCTATTAATGCTAATTTCAAAGAAGACTTCTATAAAATTTACACTCGTTGGTACACGGTCCCCGAGAAGTTGCACTCTATTTACCCAATGACCTCAGATCTTTGTTGGCGTCACTGTGTACACAAAGGTTCCTATTTTCACATATGGTGGGAATGCCTCCTTATTTCTGAATACTGGGATAATGTCATGACGTTATTGGGGACTTTCATCACCCCCCTACCCCCAAAGGATCCCCTCTACACATTACTGTGCTTACCAATACGGGAGGTGTCCGGACCTTTCAATAAACTCTGTGGGCATGTTTTTAATGCCGCTAAAATACTAATTGCCTCGAATTGGAAACAATCTGCTGCGCCCTCTTTTGTAGCCTTGCTAAATAAGGTTTGTTACACTGCTTCTATGGAGTACAATACTGCTCTTCTACACAACAGTGTAGCCAAATTTCATGAAGTTTGGCAACCGTGGTTCTCCCACTGTAATCGTACTATGGGGGTCATTCCGCGTTGTTCGCTCGTTGACGATTTTCGCTATGCTGCGATTTGTTGCTAAATGCGCATGCGCAAGGCATGCGCTTAGTTATTTAACTAAAAACTTAGTAGATTTGCTGTGGATCCTGCGGCGCTTTTCAGTCGCACTGCTGATCGGTGAAAGATTGACAGGAAAGAGACGTTTCTGGGTGGTAACTGAGCGTTTTCCAGGAGTGTGCTAAAAAACGCAGGCGTGTCAGGGAAAAACGCGGGAGTGTCTGGAGAAACGGGGGAGTGGCTGACCGAAAGCAGGGCGTGTTTGTGATGTCAAACCAGGAACTAAACGGACTGAGCTGATCGCAATCTAGGAGTAGGTCTGGAGCTACTCAGAAACTGCAAAGAATTATTTAGTAGCAGTTCTGCTAATCTTTCGTTCGCTATTCTGCTAAGCTAAGATACACTCCCAGAGGGCGGCGGCCTAGCGTGTGCAATGCTGCTAAAAGCAGCTAGCGAGCCAACAACTCGGAATGACCCCCTATGTCTGGACTAGGTTACATTTTTCTTTTGTTTGTTTTGTTAGTAGCTACATCGCTGTTTAGTGTCATCACCCCCCCCCACACCTCCCTTTTCCTTTTTTTTTATTACTATTAACTCTATCTATTCTATTCCTAAACTAACATTTTAAAAAATGGTAGTTTGATAATACCTGTTTTGCACTGTTATTCTATGTCCTTGCTTGCAATGTTGTTGTGTCAACTACTCAGGGACGAGCGGTGAGCTAAATGGCTAAGGAGGCACTGGCTAACCCCAGAGCCAGAATTTCATGCAATATATGAGCCAAGGGGTACATCTGGGCATTATACACAGGTGCAGCAGTATAAACTAATGGAAATTTGGTGAGTTTTGATCAGAGATGTGCTGAAAAGATAAGCAGGTGCATATACTTTTTACTCCAGAGTTTGGGCTGTAAAAATTATTAGAATAATACAAAGAATGTATTTCAAACAAATTATTAGAATTTTTCATATACTTTATTCAGTCAAAACTCTGGTTTAAATGTAAGTATGACAGGAAAGGCTCTGCATCACCTGCCTCACCCCACCGCACATCACTGCAACTACTCTGCATTCGCTTTTTGTCAAGATACTTACATGTTTTTTATGCGGATAACTGTTCTCGCTTAATGGACCTTCTGTTATCGCTGTTCCACTGTATGTCATTGTATTTTCATTATCCACTACCTCTATAAATAAAGACATTACAAAATAATTTCACTTGCAATCCTGTGAGGAGACCTTGAAAACATGAACTGTTGGGGATACTTGAGGAGTGCGGTTGAGAACCACTGGTCTATACTATCTTGGTTATCAAGTGGTCCAGTTCCAGAAAGAACTAGCAGGAGACATAGGGGGGAGAGAGAGAGAGAGACATGCAGGGGAAAGATGGGGGAAAGAGTGTCAGGAGGTGATGAGAGACAAATATATATATTTAGATATGTGTGCAGGTGTCAGCTTAAAAATATAACCTAAACATGCTATGAATAAATTTGAATTGCTTCTTTTGTTTCCATGTATCAAAACAGATTTCAAAACCCTGACACATGAGGTTATATTTATAGTAAATTAAAGCATCATAACAAAGTAATGTTTCAGATGTTTGTATGTGTGAAGTTCAGACAGAATTATTCATGTACCTGTAAAATGCAAATACCTGTATTGGACGATCTATTCAGCACACCCACACATAAGAGAGAGAAAAAAAACCCTGAAGCTGTTTGTGAATAAATACCTCACAGTGATGCTATTCTCGGCTAGTGCACTGGGGATTGTGTCAACAAATGAAATGCTACTCATCACAATTTGTGACTGTGAAACATACTACTGTACTGTATATACCAGTGCTCCTAAACTTGGTTCTCAGGACCCCACACAGTTCATGGTTTTCAGGTCACCTGAAATGTGACAGTTGGTCACACACCCGTGCCCAGCCAGGTGACATGGAAAACGTGAACTGTGTGGGGTCCTGAGGACCACTGCTATATACTATACGAGAAATGAGTGACAAACATAGATGTTTTAGGTGCCTTTAACTCAGGTGAGAGCAACGATTGCACATATAGTTTTCATGTCCTTGCTTTCCTTCTTCCACGCATGGAACATACAGATGTATGGGTAGAATCAGACCTTTAGGATCTGCAATGTACCCTCGAGTTAGCAGATTATTTGCTCTATATGATGTAATTGAATGTGCACACCTAGGGGTATATTCAATTAAAGTCGGATCCATTCCGACATGTATTTGTCGGAATGGATCCAACAACCCCTATTCAATCCCATCTTAATTCGACTTTTCCAAGTCGAATTGAGATGGGACGCAGAGGAGGAGAAGGGGGGCGAGCCGCGGGGGGACAGCCGGCGGGCATACAGGGAAGATCAGCGCTACAGTAGCGCTGCAGCAGGATGTCACTCAGCCACCCAACCTCACGGCATCTTCCACCCGGCTCCAGCAGCGTGCTTCTCACCTGTTCCCCTAACATTTTCTTTTGTCACGTGTGCTCTACACCACCCACCCATGTGCCCTATGCTCCCCACCTCACTCCTCACCCACACCTCCTGCAGTGGTTGCTGAAGGAGAGATTTGGTCTTCTTCATGGCAGCTCTTAATGCGGTTGTTTCCTATAGGACAGTGATTCCCAAACTTGGTCCTCAAGGACCTCCAACAGTTCACGTTTTCCAGGTCACCCACAGGTGCACAGGTGTATTCATTGCTCACTGACACATTTTAAAAGATCCACAGGTGGAGCTAATTGTTTCACTTGTGATTCTCTGAGGAGACACGTAAAACGTGAACGGTTAGGGGCCTTGAGGAGTGAGTTTGGGTACCACTGATGTAGGAAGTAACTCTGTGCTGGACCTCGGTGACATCAACAGCACTCTAAACAGGCAACTAACGTCTTGTGGCAGCAGTACTAATGTTGGCTCCATATGACCCCCCACGATCCAGCCTTCAAGGCTATTATTACAGTCAGGAAAAGTTCTACAAAAATTGCAAAAGTTGACAAACTGCCTTTCTCTCTTCTACCTGTCCTCCCGCTGTTGTCGATCTGCTGCTGACCGTCATCAACTCTGTTGATGACCCTGAGATTGTCAAATGCTATATGACCGATTTGTTACAAACTTCAAGAGGTATTAACAAAATGTAAAACTAAACATGAATAAGAAAATTCTAACAAATATAGAAAGTGCAAAACAGGATAAGATTATATGATATGTTAGAGCAGAGGTTCTCAAACTCTGTCCTCGGGGGCACACACAGTGCATGTTTTGCAGGTCTCCTCACAGAATCGCAAGTGAAATAATTAGCTCCACCTGTGGACCTTTTAAAATGTGTCAGTGAGTAATTAATACACCTGTGCACCTGCTGGGTTACCTGCAAAACATGCACTGTGTGTGCCCCCGAGGACCGAGTTTGAGAACCTCTGTGTTAGAGGGATTAATTTTGTATAAATTACGCATATACCAACTTTTGTGGTATCCCTGTCCCAGCAGGGATCCCTGCAAGATTGCCCTAGAGACATCAGAGATTCCCTCAGACTATTCAAGATCCTGACAACACAGGGCTAATGGAACAAGAGGGGCACTAGGACCCAGGGAAGGCAGACTCATCTCTGAAGCAGGAAAGGAAAAGCCCACTATTTTGATAACCCAGTGACCTGTGTGAGGAGTGAGCTGGGGAGTTGCAACATTACATGTGTGCAGAGGAGGAAATAGGAGCTGCAGTGTGAAGAGCGTGCAGGAGGGCCAGTGTGTGGACACATGTGACGAGGAGCAGGAGTGACGCAGAGCAGGACAAGGGGTCAGAGCTGAGTGCGGCAACGCATAGCGCCCACACTAGCGTGACCCAGGTTTAGAGACAGCCAGGCAGCGATCGCTTCCACAGAGGCCTACTACGCACAGGCAGCTGCCGAGCGGGCGAGACTACAGTGACCAAGGGATATTGTGTGGCAGGGATCGCGACATCCAGCTGGAGCTGACAACTGCGGAAGGTACTGGGCATTAGCACTGTCACCACAGAACTGAGCCAGGGACACTGGGCATCAGCACTGTCACCACAGAACTGAGTGAGGGCTATTACAAAGGCACATGTCTCCCCTTCTCTCCTTCCATATCTCATATTAATACTGGGTTACCTGCCCAGAGGCCGATTCTGCTACCCAGCAACTGTGAATGGGACAGTGACTGTGGGTGTAAACCCTATTTACAGAAATAGACTTAAATCCCTGTGCACGGGTCAGGTTTTGTTTACCACACACTTGCAAGTGTTAGTAACAAAAGGTATACCAGTGACGTGCGGTGAGGTCAGGGACTGGGGAGGCACTGCAGCTAAACACCCCCCCCCCTCCGCAAAAAAAAAATGCAGTCCCCCCACACCGCTAAAACCAGCACCAGGCAGAACCAGCTAGGGGGGGTAATGCCATAGCAGGGGAGACACTCAGTGTGGGGTCCCCCTGCCATGTCATTATACACCCCCCAAACCAGTCAGCCCAGAGCTGGTATTCCTCGGAAAGTGGGGCCCCCCAAAAATGAAAATGGGGTCCCCCCTCCCGAGCAATAACCAGCACTGGGCTGATAGCCTAGTGCTATGCCCCGCACCCCTGGTGGCGGTGGGTGCGGGGTTCATTGTATGCTAATACTGTTCTTTACAGGTGGCCTACAGGTCCCAGCAAGCCTGCCCCAGCATGCTGGCACTTGGAGAACCACAAGTGCCAGCATGCCCGAACATAAAGGGCCCACTGGCACCTGTAGTCCACCTGTAAAGAAAATATTTAAAATAAAACCCACTACACATACTTTAAAAAAAACCTTTATTAAACAGGGTCTTCACCTGAGGGCGGCGGACTTTAAGCTCTTTTGCGTGGCCGCCGCCTTCCCAGGGCTTCTGGCGTCTTCCTCCGGCGTCTTCACCTGGGAGGCGACGGCCTGTAAGCTCTTTTGCATGGCCGCCGCCTTCTCAGGACTTCCAGCATCTTCACCTGGTGGGCGGCGGCTGCTAAGCTCTTTTGCATAGCCGCCGCCCATCCAGGACTTCCGGTGTCTTCGGTCTTCAGGAGCTCTTCTCAGCTCCTCCTCCGCCGTCGGACTGACAGCCGCTGCCTCGCGCTGACTTATATAAGTCAGTGGAGGGGGCGGGGCGATGACGCGGCGAGCCATGATTGGCTCGCGGCGGCCATCTTGAATTTAAAAAATGACGCTGAGGCGCCATTTTTGAAATGGGTACCGCTTCCGCTGCCAAACTCTGCTGAACAGTACGCACTGCCGCGTCCCGCCACCGCTATTGCCGCCCGCATCACCGCCGCCAGCACCGCCGCATCCCGCACCTCCGCCGCCACCGACGCCCACACAGTGATTGACAGCGGATCCAGTGATGGATCCGCTGGCCAATCACTGTGGCCTCACTGACAGGGGACGTGCTTTCATAGCTTGAAAGCACGTCCCTGTAGGAAAGCGGCACCTCTAATGGTGCCGCTTTCCCATACAATTTCAATGGGCTTTTCCTGCCCATTGCTAGGCCCCGCCCGCGCCCGCCCCCTGCTCCCATATCTTTTATCAATCACTACGGGAGGCACCACGATCGGTGCCTCCCAAACTGATTTTACACAGTTTAATCATGAGTAAAATAATAAAGAAGATACTTATGTGTCATAAGTATCTTCTTTGGATTATTTTACTCATTAATGACAGGGGAGGCACTGCCTCCCCTGACTGCACGTCCCTGAGGTATACCATTGATAGCCTAAAATAGTAATTGGGACATACTAGTATTAATAGCACTGTTGTGATATGTTAATAAGCTATAGATAAAGTAACTCACTTACTGTTGATGAGACCACTGTACTGAAAGTGTTGTGTTTGTTACAAGTGCAGAATCATTATTGAAGTGACCTGTTTATTTACCAGGTGTCTGACAGCATAGAGAAATTCAGGGGTTCTCGCCCCAGTTACGTAGTACACATGCAGATTGTAACAATTGTGGAATAATAAAAGACCCTGATTGCATAGCCCTATTGTTACTTGCTCCTTGAGTCCCCAGCAGGTGTCTCTGAACTGTCGGATAACAAGAACTGGGGTTTCCCCGCACCGATAAGGTAATCGCACTCACACTCGGGCCGGGTGTGTCACACTTTCATAGCCAATATCACAGTTTACCTGAATGTCTAGAGTATATAATTTGGGATTGGATAAAAGTTATTCAACTTCTCCAGTCTCCACTTGATTTTCACTCCCAAGTGACAGATCAGTCTGCATGGTTTGTGGTTTTCTATCGTTAGCTGTGCTAGCTGTGTTTTATGCTAAGTTGTGTCCGGAAGTCTGCCAAAGTGTGCGCAGTTGTCTATGTATTTAGAGTACAAACAAAAGTATAGCTCTTTACTGTAAAATTACTTGTTCCTGGTTTGCTATTTGGATTGTTGGGAAATATCTCATGTTGGGAAATATCTCATGGGGGTATTGACAGAGAACACAATTGATATTCTTTATTAATCTGCAAAACACAGTTTTGCAATCAGTGATGAATGTGGACCTGTCACTAGAGCAGAACAAGCATTTGCATATGCCGAAGCAATAGTAATGGCATTAATTCACCTGGAACTAGTAATACCCTTGAGGTAGGTGACAACTCATTGCTTAATTATTTTAGTGTAATGCCAATTGGCCCACAATAATTAAGTATCCAATTTGCTGGGAGTTGCAGCGGCAGATATATAAGTACCAGAGGATTTCAGTATTGCTCCGGTTGTGAGACAACTGCTCCGAAAAACAGCTGCCTTCAGTGGCGCACGAAGGAGGGGTTTCTGAGTACCCAGAAACCACCTCTTGATGGACCAAATGTGTTTTTCAGAGATGGAGAGACAGCTTTGTCTCCATCTCTGCACTCACCACGGGACACCTGCGGGTGTGATCAGAGCTGCTGTGCTGCTCCTTGTGAGACTGAATGTGGCAGAGATCATGCTGCCACTGCTGTACAGCACCTGCCTTCTGGCTGTACCGTGCATTTCAATGCAGAGTATCCACCGACTGTGTAGTGTGTGGACAGGGAATGGGGGAGAGAGCAGCAGCACACACTTCTCTCTTCCTCCAGCTTCCTGCCGGTGCAAGACATATGGGCAACTTTCTGTGTGAGTAGTGATTACAGGGGGATGTAATTATGTTCAGAGGGGTGTACATACACGTGTGCAGGGGGTGTATTATGTACATACTGTGTAAGTGTGACCAGGGCTGTGACTGAGGGCAGGGGTGGGGGCAGGGCTGTAACTGTGCAGGCGGTGTACATAGTACATACAGGTGGGCTGGGGTGTTCATACATGTGGACAGTGCTGTAACTGTGCAGGGGTGTACATACATGTGGGCAGGAGTGTTCATACATGTGGACAGTGCTGTAACTGTGCAGGGGGTGTACATACATGTGGGCAGGGGTGTACATACATGTGGACAGTGCTGTAACTGTGCAGGGGGTGTACATACATGTGGGCAGGGGTGTTCATACATGTGGACAGTGCTGTAACTGTGCAGGGGGTGTACATACATGTGGGCAGGGGTGTTCATACATGTGGACAGTGCTGTAACTGTGCAGGGGTGTACATACATGTGGACAGTGCTGTAACTGTGCAGGGGTGTACATACATGTGGGCAGGAGTGTTCATACATGTGGACAGTGCTGTAACTGTGCAGGGGGTGTACATACATGTGGGCAGGGGTGTACATACATGTGGACAGTGCTGTAACTGTGCAGGGGGTGTACATACATGTGGGCAGGGGTGTTCATACATGTGGACAGTGCTGTAACTGTGCAGGGGGTGTACATACATGTGGGCAGGGGTGTTCATACATGTGGACAGTGCTGTAACTGTGTGGAGCGGGTGTACATACATGTGGGCAGGGCTGTAACTGTGTGGAGCGGGTGTACATACATGTGGGCAGGGCTGTAACGGCAGGGGTGTACATACATGTGGGCAGGGCTGTAACTATGTGCATAGGGGGTGTTCATACATGTGGGCAGGGCTGTAACTGTGCAGGGGTGTACATTAGTGATGTACACCGGAAAATTTTCGGGTTTGGGTTTTGGATTCGGTTCCGCGGCCGTGTTTTGGATTCGGACGCGTTTTGGCAAAACCTCCCTGAAAATTTTTTGTCGGATTCGGGTGTGTTTTGGATTCGGGTGTTTTTTTTTACAAAAAAACCCTCAAAAACAGCTTCAATCATAGGATTTGGGGGTCATTTTGATCCCATAGTATTATTAACCTCAATAATCATAATTTCCACTCATTTTCAGTCTATTCTGAACACCTCACACCTCACAATATTATTTTTAGTCCTAAATTTGCACCGAGGTAGCTGGATGACTAAGCTAAGCGACCCAAGTGGCCGACACAAACACCTGGCCCATCTAGGAGTGGCACTGCAGTGTCAGACAGGATGGCACTTCAAAAAAATAGTCCCCAAACAGCACATGATGCAAAGAAAAAAGAGGCGCCAATGAGGTAGCTGTGTGACTAAGCTAAGCGACACAAGTGGCCGACACAAACACCTGGCCCATCTAGGAGTGGCATTGCAGTGTCAAACAGGATGGCACTTCAAAAAAATAGTCCCCAAACAGCACATGATGCAAAGAAAAAAAGAGGCACAATGAGGTAGCTGTGTGACTAAGCTAAGCGACCCAAGTGGCCGACACAAACACCTGGCCCATCTAGGAGTGGCACTGCAGTGTCAGACAGGATGGCACTTCCAAAAATAGTCCCCAAACAGCACATGATGCAAAGAAAAATGAAAGAAAAAAGAGGTGCAAGATGGAATTGTCCTTGGGCCCTCCCACCCACCCTTATGTTGTATAAACAGGACATGCACACTTTAACAAACCCATCATTTCAGCGTCAGGGTCTGCCACACGACTGTGACTGAAATGACTGGTTGGTTTGGGCCCCCACCAAAAAAGAAGCAATCAATCTCTCCATGCACAAACTGGCTCTACAGAGGCAAGATGTCCACCTCCTCCTCTTCCTCCGATTCCTCACCCCTTTCACTGTGTACATCCCCCTCCTCACAGATTATTAATTCGTCCCCACTGGAATCCACCATCTCAGGTCCCTGTGTACTTTCAGGAGGCAATTGCTGGTGAATGTCTCCACGGAGGAATTGATTATAATTCATTTTGATGAACATCATCTTCTCCACATTTTCTGGAAGTAACCTCGTACGCCGATTGCTGACAAGGTGAGCGGCTGCACTAAACACTCTTTCGGAGTACACACTGGAGGGGGGGCAACTTAGGTAAAATAAAGCCAGTTTGTGCAAGGGCCTCCAAATTGCCTCTTTTTCCTGCCAGTATACGTACGGACTGTCTGACGTGCCTACTTGGATGCGGTCACTCATATAATCCTTCACAATTCTTTCAATGATGACAGAATCATATGCAGTGACAGTAGATGACATGTCAGTAATCGTTGGCAGGTCCTTCAGTCCGGACCAGATGTCAGCACTCGCTCCAGACTGCCCTGCATCACCGCCAGCGGGTGGGCTCGGAATTCTTAGCCTTTTCCTCGCACCCCCAGTTGCGGGAGAATGTGAAGGAGGAGCTGTTGACGGGTCATGTTCCGCTTGACTTGACAATTTTCTCACCACCAGGTCTTTGAACCTCTGCAGACTTGTGTCTGCCGGAAAGAGAGATACAACGTAGGTTTTAAATCTAGGATCGAGCACGGTGGCCAAAATGTAGTGCTCTGATTTCAACAGATTGACCACTCGTGAATCCTGGTTAAGCGAATTAAGGGCTCCATCCACAAGTCCCACATGCCTAGCGGAATCGCTCTGTTTTAGCTCCTCCTTCAATGTCTCCAGCTTCTTCTGCAAAAGCCTGATGAGGGGAATGACCTGGCAGTGTCTGAACTGACTTCACGTGTGGCAAGTTCAAAGGGTTGCAGAACCTTGCACAACGTTGAAATCATTCTCCACTGCGCTTGATTCAGGTGCATTCCCCCTCCTTTGCCTATATCGTAGGCAGATGTATAGGCTTGAATGGCCTTTTGCTGCTCCTCCATCCTCTGAAGCATATAGAGGGTTGAATTCCACCTCGTTAGCACCTCTTGCTTCAGATGATGGCAGGGCAGGTTCAGGAGTGTTTGCTGGTGTTCCAGTCTTTGGCACGCGGTGGCTGAATGCCGAAAGTGGCCCGCAATTCTTCGGGCCACCGACAGCATCTCTTGCACGCCCCTGTAGTTTTTTAAATAATTCTGCACCACCAAATTCAATGTATGTGCAAAACATGGGACGTGCTGGAATTTGCCCAGATGTAATGCACGCACAATATTGGTGGCGTTGTCCGATGTCACAAATCCCCAGGAGAGTCCAATTGGGGTAAGCCATTCTGCGATGATGTTCCTCAGTTTCCGTAAGAGGTTGTCAGCTGTGTGCCTCTTATGGAAAGCAGTGATACAAAGCGTAGCCTGCCTAGGAACGAGTTGGCATTTGCGAGATGCTGCTACTGGTGCCGCCGCTGCTGTTCTTGCTTCGGGAGGCAATACATCTACCCAGTGGGCTGTCACAGTCATATAGTCCTGAGTCTGCCCTGCTCCACTTGTCCACATGTCCGTGGTTAAGTGGACATTGGGTACAACTGCATTTTTTAGGACACTGGTGACTCTTTATCTGATGTCTGTGTACATTCTCGGTATCGCCTGCCTGGAGAAATGGAACCTAGATGGTATTTGGTACCAGGGACACAGCACCTCAATCAAGTCTCTAGTTCCCTGTGAATTAACGGTGGATACCGGAAACACGTTTCTCACCACCCAGGCTGCCAAGGCCTGAGTTATCCGCTTTGCAGCAGGATGACTGCTGTGATATTTCATCTTCCTCGCAAAGGACTGTTGGACAGTCAATTGCTTACTGGAAGTAGTACAAGTGGTCTTCCGACTTCCCCTCTGGGATGACGATCGACTCCCAGCAGCAACAACAGCAGCGCCAGCAGCAGTAGGCGTTACACTCAAGGATGCATCGGAGGAATCCCAGGCAGGAGAGGACTCGTCAGACTTGACAGTGACATGGCCTGCAGGACTATTGGCTTTCCTGTCTAAGGAGGAAATTGACACTGAGGGAGTTGGTGGTGTGGTTTGCAGGAGCTTGGTTACAAGAGGAAGGGATTTAGTGGACTGCTTCTGCTGTCATCCAAAGTTTTTGAACTTGTCACTGACTTCTGATGAATGCGGTCCAGGTGACGTATAAGGGAAGATGTTCCTAGGTGGTTAACGTCCTTACCCCTACCTATTACAGCTTGACAAAGGCAACACACGGCTTGACACCAGTTGTCCGCATTTCTGTTGAAATAAATCCACACCGAAGAGCTGATTTTTTTTGTATTTTGACCAGGCATGTCAATGGCCATATTCCTCCCACGGACAACAGGCGTCTCCCGGGTGCCTGACTTAAACAAACCACCTCACCATCAGAATCCTCCTTGTCAATTTCCTCCCCAGCGCCAGCAACACCCATATCCTCATCCTGGTGTACTTCAACAGTGACATCTTCAATTTGGCTATCAGGAACTGGACAGTGGGTGCTCCTTCCAGCACTTACAGGGGGCGTGCAAATGGTGGAAGGCGCAAGCTCTTCCCGTCCAGTGTTGGGAAGGTCAGGCATCGCAACCGACACAATTGGACTCTCCTTGGGGATTTGTGATTTAGAAGAACGCACAGTTCTTTGCTGTGCTTTTGCCTTCTTAACTCTTGTATGTTTTCTAGCAGGAGGATGAGTGCTTCCATCCTCATGTGAAGCTGAACCACTAGCCATGAACATAGGCCAGGCCCTCAGCCGTTCCTTGCCACTCCGTGTCGTTAATGGCACATTGGCAAGTTTACTCTTCTCCTCAGACGATTTTGATTTCGATTTTTGCTTTATTTTTTTGTATTTTACATGCTCTCTACTATGACATTGGGCATCGGCCTTTGCAGACGACGTTGATGGCATTTCATCGTCTCGGCCATGACTAGTGGCAGCAGCTTCAGCACGAGGTGGAAGTGGATCTTGATCTTTCCCTGTTTTACCCTCCACATTTTTGTTCTCCATTTTTTAATGTGTGGAATTATATGCCAGTAATATATCAATAGCAATGGCCTACTACTATATATACTGCGCACAACTGAAATGCACCACAGGTATGGATGGATAGTATACTTGACGACACAGAGGTAGGTAGAGCAGTGGCCTACTGTACCGTACTGCTATATATTATATACTGGTGGTCAGCAAACTGTGCAAAACTGAAATGCACCACAGGTATGGATGGATAGTATACTTGACGACACAGAGGTAGGTAGAGCAGTGGCCTACTGTACCGTACTGCTATATATTATATACTGGTGGTCAGCAAACTGTGCAAAACTGAAATGCACCACAGGTATGGATGGATAGTATACTTGACGACACAGAGGTAGGTAGAGCAGTGGCCTACAGTACCGTACTGCTATATATTATATACTGGTGGTCAGCAAACTGTGCAAAACTGAAATGCACCACAGGTATGGATGGATAGTATACTTGATGACACAGAGGTAGGTAGAGCAGTGGCCTACTGTACCGTACTGCTATATATTATATACTGGTGGTCAGCAAACTGTGCAAAACTGAAATGCACCACAGGTATGGATGGATAGTATACTTGATGACACAGAGGTAGGTAGAGCAGTGGCCTACTGTACCATACTGCTATATATTATATACTGGTGGTCAGCAAACTGTGCAAAACTGAAATGCACCACAGGTATGGATGGATAGTATACTTGACGACACAGAGGTAGGTAGAGCAGTGGCCTTCTGTACCGTACTGCTATATATTATATACTGGTGGTCAGCAAACTGTGCAAAACTGAAATGCACCACAGGTATGGATGGATAGTATACTTGACGACACAGAGGTAGGTAGAGCAGTGGCCTTCTGTACCGTACTCGTATATATTATATACTGGTGGTCAGCAAAATTATGCACTGTGCTCCTACTATATACTGCAATGCAGCACAGATATGGAGCGTTTTTCAGGCAGAGAACGTATAATACTGGTGGTCACTGGTCAGCAAAACTCTGCACTGTACTCCTACTATATAATACTGCTGGTCCCCAGTCCCCACAATAAAGCAGTGTGAGCACAGATATTTGCAGCACACTGAGCACAGATATGGAGCGTTTTTCAGGCAGAGAACGTAGATTTTTTTCAGCACACTGAGCACAGATATTTGCAGCACACTGAGCACAGATAATTGCAGCCCACTGAACATGCCAGCCACGTCCTCTCACGATCATCTCCAATGCACGAGTGAAAAAATGGTGGCGACGCGCGGCTCCTTATATAGAATACGAATCTCGCGAGAATCCGACCGCGGGATGATGACGTTCGGGCGAGCTCGGGTTAACCGAGCAAGGCGGGAGGATCCGAGTCTGCTCGGACCCGTGCAAAAAAGGGTGAAGTTCGGGCGGGTTCGGATCCCGAGGATCCGAACCTGCTCATCACTAGTGTACATACATGTGGACAGTGCTGTAACTGTGTGCAGGGGGATGTATGTACATACTGTATATGTGTGACCAGGTCTGTCACTGTGTGCAGGGTGATGCACATACATGTGTGCGGAGGGCTGTGACTGAGTGCAGCAGGGTTATGTATGTGTGTGCGCACGTCTATCTGTCTATTACAGATATATGTACATTAGGGGTTCAGTATGATTTACCGGCGGACGGGATGCTGGCTGTCAATATCCCGACAGTGGCATCCCGCCAGAATGCTGGCAGCGGGGCGAGTGTACAGTCCCCTTGCGGGCTCGCTGTGCTCGCCACAGCATCTATTACCGCTCTGTGTGTTGTGGAGTGGAAATAGTCCTATTGCTCCAGGATTCCGGCTGGCGGCATTGTTGGCTGTCGGGATTCCGGCATCGGTATTCTGACCACCGGGATCCCGACAGCCGGCATATTAAACGTATTCCAATATTAGATAGATAAAATATGTACGGAAACCCCCTCCTATAAATCCTGCGTTTGCCCCTGGCCTTGCGATCTTTATCACTGACACTGGTCACAGTGCATGATTAACATTATGTGGCCGTTTGGGGACAGGCAGTACTGCCATCGGGGGAAACTGCCAGGACTGAGGCACCGGGCAAGAACCTATAGGGGACCTGGATGTCAGCAGTGTGGTTCCTTGAGCACTGCAGGAAACCATGGAGGGACAGCACCAGCAGCATTTTGAATTTGGCTCCAGCCCGAGCTTGCAGACTGACAGCAAATCAGGAGCATCCTGATTGGATGCCGGTCTGCGAGTTCTGATTGGCTCGCGACCAGCTCAAAATTTGAATAGCAGCTGGCACTGTCTCTCCAGTCCATGGCTGCCTGCTCCAGACTCCTTCCTCCTGTGGTGCAGCTACTGATGTGGCCCCAGCACGGATGCCGGATCTGCACAAGGACCACTGCAACCTCCGCCTCTTGCCTGCAGCTTTCTCCTTAGCAGTAATGCTAGTATCCAGCGGCCTTCGGATCTGCACAAGGACCACTGCAACCTCCGCCTCTTGCCTGCAGCTTTCTCCTTAGCAGTAATGCTAGTATCCAGCGGCCTTCTCCCAGCAAATAACACCCAGAACAGTAAGCTGTGGGGGCTGAAGGGGGAGCAGTTTTCAGCATTTTCTGTACTCGCAGTAATGCCGTGCCTCCAGTTACCATCCACCCTCATCTCAGACACTTACCACAAGGAGAATCAGCTGCTGGCAAGAGGTGGCAGTCGTAGCTCAAGATTTGCGCATGTGACTGACTCATTAAAAAATTGCAAATTGCAATTGCACCTGCATCTCTGAATAAAGTCCACTGACCTACTCCACTATTTTCTACTTGACAGTGATATTAGTGGTTCACTCATTTACTGTTCACTGTAGCGCTGCTTGCACATACTCTCCATAAACTTTGAATACATATGGAAGCATCATTACAGTCTAGTTACACCCCTTCAGCCGCAAGTAGTGATGCAGCAGAATTGCGTACCAGTTTGTATCGCCCGTAGTTGCGCGTGGTCAGCTCAGGCGCATGCACAGAGCGAAACGCGCAAGTGATATGAAAACTGCATCAGCCCCTTAAAGCAAATTCCACCATCAAAATGTGCCAACTTTTTCAGATAAATGCAGAATAAAGCAAAAATGAGCAGAACAAAAACATCACTGGTTATTTAATGTAAAGAGTCTTTGGGTCAGTAGTATCTTTGCTCCCAAACCATTAGTTATGGCTCCTAAAAACAGATGCAACAGTTCTGTGTGTTACTTGTAATCAAGTTCCAATGTTTAGCATTGGATACAGCCACAGATTGTGTCACTGATTGACTATTCAGTTATGCCCTGTGCAGGAGACACAACATGTACAGATTGCCAATACACATGTTCCTAAATGTAAGAAGCGCCCACACTCCAGCACAAATGGATTGGTATTGACACGCTCATGAAAACACCACTCAACACAGCCAGCAGATGTAGTCAGACACCAAATTGATACAAATATTGGTTTGAGTCTCAAGTTAATGTTTAATGATTGGCAGATCCTTCTGATCGATCAATGGAAAGACTGAGAGGCAGACGCACCGGAGAAGACATAGATATTGTGGAATGATTAATGTTTAGTTATTGTAGGTAGAAAGGAGGATAAGGCAGACAGAGAGATGCTTAAAAATGATAAATAGGTAGTGTGAAGGCGATGGACAGATCTAGAAGCAGACAGACCCTTTCAAAGAATGATATATTAATACTTATACACATTATATATGTAACCCTGATTTAGGGTTTAAACAACACTTATACTGAGGTAGTTATAATATGGTGACTAAAATGGAGTATAAGCATATATATTATTCATATAAAAGTTAATGGATGTTGTAATACTGTATGCATGTTTTGAGGTAAATAATACAGTTCACATATATGTAATTGTATGTACATTGATGTAAATGTAGTGGTGAATACAATGAAGGCTTATTTTATGGTTTCACAGTGTATCTAAAGGGTTAATGTCCTTGTGCTCCTAACTGTCAATCACCTAGTGAGGTGACTGCCAGTGGGCGGGGCATCACCTCAGAGTGGGTCATGTGACTACTAGAGAGGGGTGGAGAGGTGCTGTGAGTGTAGCTGAGAGAGAGACTGCATATCCCTTGGTGAGAGGACATAGTTTTTTGCTGCTCCGGCCGTCGCCCGCATTAGAGCTGAGCGGTATACATTGCGGCGGCCGGAGGGGGCTTAGTGTGTGTAGCCAGAACAGGGCTTCCTTACTCTAAAGGTGGTGACAGCAGCATTGAGACTCAGAACTGTTCATAGAACCCAAGATCAGCGCTAGTCAACTCACCCAGCAGTATTGGAAGGGCGCATTTATGACAGGGAGACAGAGAGGGTTCCTTCCTACCTATTACCGGCACAGACTCTGACAGCCACAACAAAGAAGCCAGGACCAGCAGCAGAGGCTCCATTCTGTGTGGCTGTAAGTGTAAGGGAGGAGTCGGGGGAGCATCCTGCTGTTGCATCACTAGATCGTAGAAGTGTGAGTGTATAATCCAGCCATTTATATTACCCCTACACTAAGCACAGCAAGCCATAGGTGACTATTGTACATAGTCAATTTCATATTGGGACTAAGGACTCCAGGGCTAGGCCGCAATAATGGCTATTAAGCAGGAGGATAGTAATGGGTCACTGTAGTCAGAGTGACCTATAATTACAGTTCCATGTATGGCTTAATCATAGTGCTAAGGAGAAGGTAGAAAGCACTGGATATATATATATATATATATATATATAACAGGAGGAGTGGAGTGAAACTTGAACTGTTTAACGCTTCATAAATAGTTTTAAAACTCCCCCATATATCAGCATCACATCAGTCAAAGGAGAGCCAGAGACATTGTTCCGCAGCGCTAAATAGAAAGTAACACCCTAAAGCTGCCACCTAATGTGTGTATTTATGCCCCTGAATTAGCAGAATTAGAGTCAAGGACATTAAAGGTAGCCATACTACAGTGACATTGGATGAATGTTAAAGCCTCTTAGCCACAAAGGATTAGACTATCATCCCGATTCAAGGACTAGCTTGTGGCACTGTAATACAACTGTGTTATATGTATATTCGTGAACCCGTAAGAAGGACTGACACGTAAGAGACTATTAGTTTTAAAGTTAAAGGATTTGAGCTCGCTGTGACTATGATAAGAGAAACCATCTCTTGCAGATATATTTAATATAGACTCATCCTAAGAGACAACAATAATTTGAGGCATACAGGAATCGAAAAGCTATATATGCTCTGAAATATAGAAAGCATCAGCTACTTCAAATGGACACAAGGACGCAGCATAACAAAGGTTTATCATACCAGCTTCTTAGGAGTTTAGTTTAATACTGGACAACTACAGTAACATTTTTACTGAGGAAAGGATACAGATTCCTTGGTAATCAACTGTTGATGTTACTATCTATGAGCTAAATAGATACTTTCTGTTATCTGCCAAGGAGGAACTAT
This sequence comes from Pseudophryne corroboree, assembly GCF_028390025.1. Classification (NCBI taxonomy): domain Eukaryota; kingdom Metazoa; phylum Chordata; class Amphibia; order Anura; family Myobatrachidae; genus Pseudophryne; species Pseudophryne corroboree. Next base: position 754,176,169 of record NC_086449.1, read on the forward strand.
AAGTAACCTTATAGGAGAAAGTAATCGCTACCATAAGTAGACTGAGCCAAACATCTTTCTCTTTAACTGAAGGGAGAACTGATAGTTGATACTAAAACATAGTGTCAGACATTCTGTATTAACTGCTGTTATTTTTAGGAAGTTTATGGGCCCTTATAGTGCACTATCATATTAAGAGTACCCGGGTCACTCTAACACCTAAGGGTGTGTTGAAAAGAAAAAGGATTTGTTGTATTGCATGCAGGTACTGTGTATAGGCCTAATTGACCGGGGGTTAGCATGGATTAATGACTTAAAGGGGAATGTGTAATTGATGAAATGTTAGTGTATACTTAATCCATTTGGTACTGGTCATTAAAGTGTTATACTTGCCATGTGTGTCTGGTCCGTCTGGAAGTTGATCTGAAGATCCTGGAAGAAAGAGACAGGTATATTAGATAATATATCTATGATATAAGGGAATCATCCCCTAAGGATAGAGATCAGGCTTACTCAAGCAAGCCTTAACGGTAGTTAAATACTACACATAGCTTGAGTGGAGGCACAGCTATTAGGTAACCATCCCTTAATAGAATACATAGACAGCTCTCGTTCAAGGTATTGAGGGTAGGGTTACATATAGAATTATGGGAACTTTGTATAAATCAGCATTTGCATTAACCCTGCCTGGTAAACACTGCAGTATGTTAGTTAGGTTTTTTTTTTTTTTTTGTGTGTGTGTGTGTGTGTGTGTGTGTGTGTGTGTGTGTGTGTGTGTGTGTGTGTAGCATAGTTAATGAGGTTGAAAACAGACAATTTGCTCGAGTTCAACCTGTTTTATAATTCTTACACTATTCTCTATTTAGCTAAAGTTTACTATGATGACCCAGCTGAAGTGATGTTTTAAGTCTAATTAACAACTATAATTCGTGCTATTCCTAAAATATATTTTATATAATCCTTACGGCCCTTACTGTGAAGAACTCTTTCCTTCATGTGTGTTGTGTGTGTAAAGAGAGAGCGAGAGAGATAGATGGTTAGATATTTCACCATTCTGAGTAGTTCCTGGAAGGCTTACTTTGGGAGAATTCACAGAGTCCTATCAAAACTGTCACCGCCTAGTGTTGCCTGCACAAAATACTCCATTCTCTGCAGCTGGTGCAGAGTTTGTTGCAAGATGGGCCTAAGTTACTACTGTATCTTAAAATACACAGACATATAGTGGATTCCTGCACATATTAAGAGCTGTATGTATCTTGCGATACATACAGTTTTGCATCGGCAGTACATGTCTGTACTGTAGTTTGCTGCAAACCATCATTAACAGGTGCAAGGGTTAACGCAGGGCCGAAACTAGGATTTTCATCACCCGGGGCAAGGCGGTAATTTGCCGCCCGCCTCCACCCCAAAAAAGCAAAAACAAAAAAACATGCAAACAAACACTGTCAGACTAAAATAATCATATTATCAAAAAAATTGAAAAAAAGGGGATACTATTGAACAATATTCCCCTATGTGCCCCAAATGCCCTAAGCATCACATGCTCCCCCCCAGCAGCGTGTTCCACTACATGCCACCCTGTATGTCCCCATACATTGCACTATATCACTGCACTACATTCCCATATCCACTGCATTACATCACTCCACTCGTACAACATCCCCTACATGCTGAACTACATCACTACACTACAGCCTGTCTTCTCAATGGTGTGTAGGCGGCAGCTTGTTATCGGTCGGTGCTGGCCAGGCAACACGGATCATAGCCTGCTTTAAAACACAGCACCAACAGCTCACCTCTATAGCTTGCACAGTACACTGCATGCTAGTCTCAGCACTGCATGGCAAAGAAGAGAGTTTAAGACAGTAGCCGGCATAGGAGAGATCCCAGGTACTGGAGCTCATCCGCACAGCGTCGGAGCCAACTGTGGGCAGACAGGTGGGTCAGAGTCATTGCTGCGGGAGCAGTCTGCTGTCTCACTGGAGCAGCACAGCACTGCTGGTTAAAAAAACAAAACCCCTGTTCCTCTGTAACTCCTCGGCACCCCCTCAATTCCTGCACCCGGGGCGCATGCCCCCTTAGCCGACCCCCCCTAGTTACGACCTGGTTAATGATAGGCATAAATGTGCTCACTTGCTGGTGTTAAATCTCTCTAAGGGGTTCGTACCTGAAGCTCGGTCGTTTTTGTGGTCGGCCCTCTTTAACGATGTCGAGGCCAGCGACTATTCTTTCCGTCACCTGCAGGGCTGGGGCAGAAGAACCAGGAGAACCCCGGGAGGACAACCCAAACACAATATGCTCAAGGACCACTACATATGGAGACTGTGACAACCATTTATTGAACGGAAGACATCAGTCACCGCGATAACTCAGTTCTCATTAAACACAGTTGCATAGGTTGAATATTAATACAGTACCCTGAGTCTTTCCCTGTCTATAACAGTAATCACTGCTTAGGTATCTCAAAGGCATGACAATATCTTGGTCAAACAATCAAATATGTCACATGCAATAGCAAACATTTGAAATATAATGATATCTTAAGGTAAGAAATGTCCTGACAGTAATTTGGGTACGCTACCCATTCGGATAGGTTATTTTCCTGAATTATTCAAACAGTCTACCAATAGGCCACTAGATGGCACTGGACCCTGCAAAAGCAGTCACTGGTCCTACACACAATCCGGAGAAGTATGAGTATAAGTCTATGCAGGGCACATAATAATCAATAGGGTCAGTTTCCCACTGTATGGCGTGTTAGATCCTGAGCACGACGGACAACAGGAATGATACTGAGGTAAAGTCTAGTGTATGAGCACCGGGGATGGCTCAGAGGGCTGAGCACTGAACTCGCTATGAGTACAAGAACATAGTTCATGCAACTTAATGGGTGTCTCAGTTCCTTGTATAGCTGCGTAGGCCGTTGGGGTGGAGTCAGCCTATTGAGGCTAGCTGTGGTTTATAGGACCTTGTCCCCGATGGGGAAATATAACACAGGAGTCCTAGGTCAGTGGCGCTGCTGGTTACGTGGTAGCTTAGTGTGCTGTCCCTGATGAGCTCTTTATGGCCACAGGCAGTATGCGTACTTAATATGAGGGGGAACGTGACCTGCTACAGTACTCCCTGCGCCCCTTAGTTGGTATGGGAAAGAAGGGAGGTTGGAGTACTGTCAGTGTTGGAGGCTACCTGTGCTCCGGCGATGAATCTCCTCTCCAGCTCCAGATAAGACCGGTCCTCTGTATGCCTGGCAGCGGTTGTGATGCTGGGTTCCGTCCCTGCAAGCTGTTCTCGTGCTGCGTGGCGCTTCCGGCAGCACGTGCAGCTCTCTGTCAGTGGCCGGGTCTCTCCACCAGCGGGTCTCCGTCCGCCTCAGTCAGTGGCGCTGGTGTGGCTCTCTTTCCCGGCTCTGTCAGCGGCGGCCGCGGCTCCCGGCCCCTCTCTTCTGCAGCGCGCTCCGGCACACCTCAACCCACGGTGAGTCCCTCCTCCTGTCTTCCCGCACTTTTTCCTCCAATCCTAGTGCAGCAAGGCTTCTCGCTCTCCCTTCTAGGGCTGGATTCTCCGGGGTCCCAATGCTCTTCCTTTCAGCAAGATGTTGCTAGGCATCGCCGGGGGAAAAGAATTAACCCTTACGGGCCACTTAGCTAGCCCTGTTGCTAGATGCTGTTTAGGGCTGTTACAAGATACAGCAGGGGTACCCCAAACGTGGGTACCACACTGGTTCTGCCTTTCTGGCAGCAAGGCTTGGTACATGCAAAATTCATGAGAATTTGCATGGCTGCATATAGGGCCTAATTCAAGGTTGATTGCAAAACAACATTTTCCTCTAATGGGCAAAACCATGTGCAGTGCAAGGAGGGGGGGGGGCAGCTATAACATGTGCAGATAAAGGCCCTCATTCCGAGTTGTTCGCTCGCTAGCTGCTTTTAGCAGCATTGCACACGCTTAGCCGCTGCCATCTGGGAGTGTATCTTAGCATAGCAGAATTGCGAATGAAAGATTAGCAGAATTGTGAATAGAAAATTCTTAGCAGTTTCTGAGTAGCTCGAGACTTACTCCTACATTGCGATCAGTTCAGTAAGTTTCGTTCCTGGTTTGACGTCACAAACACACCCAGCGTTCGGCCAGACACTCCCCCGTTTCTCCAGCCACTCCTGCGTTTTTCCCTGAAACGCCTGCGTTTTTCCGCACACTCCCAGAAAACGGTCAGTTTCCGCCCAGAAACACCCACTTCCTGTCAATCACACTCCGATCACCAGAACGATGAAAAAACTTTGTTACGCCGTGAGTAAAATACCTAACTTTTGTGTAAAATAACTGAGCGCATGCGCTATGCGAACCTTGCGCATGCGCAGTAAGCGACTAATCGCAGTATAGCGAAAATCGTCAACGAGCGAGCAACTCGGAATGACCCCCAAAGTTAGATTTGGGTGGGGTGTGTTCAAACTCTAAATTGCAGTGTAAAAATAAAGCGGACAGTATTTACCCTGCACAGAAACAAAATAACCTAGCCAAATGTAACGCTCTCTGCACATGTTATATCTGCCCTACCTGCAGTGCACATGGTTTTGCCTATTAGAAGAAAACGTTGTTTTGCAATCAACCTTGAATTAGGCCCATAGGACAGGATGCATGAAAGCTTTTTTTTTTTTGTGGTCAAACTTTAAAAAATGCAGTTTTTGGAAGTTTGGCCACTTTTTGCATATGCACTAAACTCCGGAATATGATACATTTCCGGAGCTTGAACCCGATGGCGTTAGACAATAGAAGCCTATGGGCTTCTTATCGCCTCTGCTCTGAGAGGGATCCAGCACTCACCATACGATGCATGCACAGACAAACTCTTGGATCTAAGACCAGGAAGTCCAGACACTGCAAAGGACAGCCCTCATCTTTTACCTCTGGCTCTGGCGTTTCATCTGTGTTGTCTTTGTCCAGCAAGCAATGTTTGTTCCTCGACAGCAGCAATTCTCATATTGCTTTATATAAACCTTTGATTACCTGAATCTCAGTTTAGCTCACAGGGTAGTTCATCCATTTGGGCTTCCTTTTCCATTACCTGCTCATGTTACTTAATACCGTGGATGCTTCGTGTGTTGTGCAACCCCATTTTTAGTTTTAGATGAATGAACAGTCAGCAGAAAATTGCGAGATGCGTCACGTTCTCCAGATGCGTTCGACTCCCAACTGTCCTAATTTTGTCAGAACAGTCCCGCCTTATTTCCTATGGTCCCACACGGGGAGGCAAGGTTGAGAGGACTCCCTCTCACCTGCTGCTCTGCATAACTGAGCAATGGCAAAAGGATGCCGTGTGCACACGTGAGCACTTGCCACTTCTCATCCATTCCCTTCTTCATGCCCTTATACCTTCTATCAGACCATCCAACCAGAGCAGCCATCAGGGGGGGACTGTGGGGACTGAAGTCCTGGGCTTTCATAGAGAGGGGGGCCCCCCACTGGCTTCTACAGCCAATATCTTGCGATCTGCACAGCCAGCACAACAACAGTGGTCCCATGACTTAAAACAAGACTTCCCTGCGCATCAGCTCTGTGAATCGTTCCTGCAGGTCCGCAATGCTCTACCTATATGTAATGTGTGGTGGTGGTGGTGGGGGGGGGGGGGGGGCTGCCTATTTTGTCAGTCCTGGGCCCCACAATTTCTGACGGCAGCCCTGCATCCAACTACTGTTGATGGGTGATTTTTTTAAAGCTTTCCCAGGAAGGTGTCAATAGTTTTACTTTACTATGGCAAGCAAAATAGCTAATTAAACCACTGATAAATACTACATTTCACATACGGCATAGCTAACATTTTGTATAGCATATAAAAACCTATCCACCTGTTGTGCAGTCTGTAGCAGACCAACTGGTCTCACATCACAGGAGGCACAAGGTCTATAGAGGATCTCATTACTGGCGACCTAATGAAGGCATCCTGCTGCCACCTACTGCAGTTGCATGCTGGTGGAGGCAAAAGTGGACAATCGAGGGCACGATCCACAGGGGGGAGCAGTGGGAGAGGGAAGTCGCATCTAGCAAGGAAGGGGAAGGGGCAAGGCGGACTGGTAATTTTTCATTTCTTTACACCAGGCCTTTGCCTCTAACATCATTGCTGTTCCGCACAGCAGAAGAATAAAAGAAAATGATTTGGAGCCTTTTAAAAAAAGATTTTTCATGAAAAATGCAGAAATGATGAACAGTGAAGATGTTAAAATTATTAAGGGAGGCATTACTGTAAATCTATTATCTCTCTGTCTTCCGGGTGTCTGCCTGTGTGCCGGAATGAATGTGTAGTTAATAATGAGCCAAGATTTGTGTGCCATAACACAGTAGCAAAGTGGAACAACGTACATCGGAGCAGGTGTTGCTTGCAATACTGATTTGCTATCTCCTTGCTCTTCTCCGCGTGGCTCCATGCAGTGAGGGCGACAGGCAAAATTTATCGTCATCGTTTTTTTCTCAGCGTAAGCGCCATTAATACACATTCTGGAAATGTAATAACTTCAATAATTGCAGCAATTACTAGTCCCTCCTATTGTTATCCCTGTCTCATTCTCACACACTGGCTCTGCTCAGGCTCTAAATTTATATAGTTCTGTATAGGTTAGGAGGTGATATTGAATTAACCCAGAAGCCTCCTGGGTATTATTTATATAAATTCCTTTTTCTTTGCCGACTTTAAAAATCACCTTGTTCCAGCTATCGTCTTCTACTAAAGATGTTTGTTTTTTTAAATAAAGTTTGAAAATTCACTGTTTTTGTTTCATTGGGGGTTTGTTTACATCTATTCAGTGGATATTAGTCTATATTTATATCACTGTCACAATTTAGAATTTTTTTAACTTGCTTGTAAAGCTTTATCAAAATAAAAGTATAGAGTAACAGTGCTACTGTTCGTTTAAAATGGCATATATTATTATTCTTATCAGTTATTTATACAACGCACATATATTCCGCAGCGCTTTATGGAGAATATTTGGCCATTCACATCAGTCCCTGCCCCAGTGGAGCTTACAATCTATGGGGTCTATTTACTAAGCCTCAGGTGGAGATAAAGCAGACGGAGATAAAGTACCAGCCAATCACCTCCTAACTGTCATTTTTCAAACCCAGGGGCAGATGTATTAACCTGGAGAAGGCATAAGGAAGTGATAAACCAGTGATATGTGCAAGGTGATAAAGGCACCAGCCAATCAGATCCTAACTGTTAATTTACATATTGGAGCTGATTGGCTGGTGCCTTTATCACCTTGCTCATATCACTGGTTTATCACTTCCTTATGCCTTCTCCATGTTAATACATCTGCCCCAGTCTGTAACATGGCATTTAGGAGCCGATTGGCTGATACCTTACCTCAGGCCACTTTATCTCCACCTGAGGCTTAGCAAATAGACCCCTAAATTCCCTACCACATGTACGGTACACGCACAGACATTCATACTAGGATTAAAAAAAAATTGGGAGCCAAATAACCTACCAGTATTTTTTGGGGATTGTGGGAGGAAACTGGAGTACCCGGAAAAAACCTGCACCAGTATGGGGAGAATATACAAACTCCACACAGTTAGGACCCATGACCTCAGTGATGTGAGGCAGTAATGCTAACCACTGGACGTCCGGACTGCCCCAGTATACATCATCAAGTAAATTCATCCATGGGATATTGTGGTGGCCTTGCTTCCAGGACATGTTATTACTAAGTTTCCACTAAAAATAGATTTTAATGTAATTGGTATCTTAATAGATTTACTTTAGCTAGTAGTGATCCATATGACAGCTATAGTAACAATTTGGTGAATGTAAGAAATACAGTAGCTATGTTGTGTTCTACAGAGTTAGAAAGGAGAAAATGATATCTACTAAAGTAGACATAGATGCTGCCTTAACCACCACCGCTGTCGCAATTTTTCAGGTGATTTCTGCAACAGCGACATAAAGATAAGTATAGTAAATGGATACAGGGCGAATTGTGTAGGCCTCTTTGCAGTCTTTAAACTGCATGCTCATGGTCAGGAACACAGGTGGTGCACAGAGATTACACGTAGGCCCCTCCTCCAAAGATTTCCTTATGTTACTTGGAGTATAGTATACACATGAAGCTGCTGGAATATATGGGGTTAATCCTGGAAAGATACTAACAGAAAACATGGTGCCCCACACTTGCCACAGCACTGTCATGAGATGACCTGGCAGGGCGGATGCCCAGAAGAATCCAGATGACCTTCTGAATCCAGAGGACCACAGGAGAAGGCTTCATCGCTGGAGCCCTGGTCACCGAATCGTATCGCAGGAAGGTAAGTAACATGAACTTAAACAATTGTATACATAGCTACTGTAAATACAGCAAAGTGATGTGATATACAGTATATTGAAAAAGTTAACATATTTTTGCATGAAAAGTCTCCTATTCTATATACAACACATTTATTGACGTAACTGTTTTTTCAAGTAGACGCTTTATAAAGCCAAAATCCAAGAAGGGTAAGTCAGTTTATTATGAGAATTGATGGACTTTTCCATATTGTAATGTTTGGAATTTGTGTGTCAAATATTAATGAAAGGCTTATTTTAAACTCACTGCTCTTCAGCTTCTAACTCAGGAGTTCTAATTTGTCGAAGACTTAAATTATGCCACAGAGTTCATTAATAATGAACTACATTTTAATCACTTTACCGTTGTCTTCAGATTAAGTATATAACTATTGTTTAAAGAAAATAAATGAATAGGGATTTGGACAAAAATTATAAAATGATGATTAGTGATCTTATTGCTAGTAGAGGAACATGGCGACCCATCCTAACTGACTTAGGGTGGGATGTACTAAGCATATACATCACACAGCTTATCAGGTACATACTGGCATTAATAACGCTGGTATGTACCTAGAAATGCGATTAAAATTGCAAAGGACAGCTCTCCCGATATCAGCTGTCCTTTGCCATACAACGACTTCCAGGTTTAGGACCTGGTAGTCCATCTGCAATCCATGGAATGTACTGGGTGGGCTCCGAGGGATGGCCCAAGCTCCAGAATGTATTCCACAGCTTGGTACATATGTAAAAACGGACAAAACTCTGAAAATTGCATTTTCTCAGTTCTGAACGCATTTTCATGCTTAATACATCCCGACTTCAGAGAGTAGAGACTGATGGGACCAATTCATGCCATTTGTCATTAATTATACCCACATTGCTTGTATCAAATTACATACAGATGTTCAACCATGTGTTGAGATATACACATCTAAGAGAGGATACCGTTATTATCCATGAGCTCAGTCTAGCCGCAATGATTATCGGTGCTAAGCTAACCTGTCCTTAGTGCAAGAGATCTATCTGAAACTGTTGGTTCTCTGCATATGTATCAACTCGGTAACCAGCATAGCTCCACATTTCCGGTAGAGATGTGCGATGGGCACTTTTCGTGTTTTGGTTTTGGTTCTGGTTCCATGCTCGTGTTTTGGATCTGGGTTGGTTTTGCCAAAACCACCCTTTTGAGTTTTGGTTTTGGATCTGGATGATTTTTGAAAAAAACATAAAACAGATACAATCACAGAATTTGGGGGTAATTTTGATCCTATGGTATTAATAACCTCAATAGCATTCATTTCCACTCATTTCTAGTCTATTCTGAACACCTCACACCTCACAATATTGTTTTTAGGCAAAAAGATGACTAAGCTAAGTGACAGAAGTGTGTGGCACAAACACCTGGCCCATCTAGGAGTGGCACTGCAGTGGCAGACAGGATGGCAGATTTAAAAACTAGGCCCCAAACAGCACATCATGCAAAGAAGTAAAAGAGGTGTAATGAGGTAGCTGTATGACTAAGCTAAGCGACACAAGTGGGCGGCACAAACACCTGGCCCATCTAGAAGTGGCATTGCAGTTGCAGACAGGATGGCACTTAAAAAAACTAGGCCCCAAACAGCACATCATGCAAAGAAGTAAAAGAGGTGCAATGAGGTAGCTGTATGACTAAGCTAAGCGACACAAGTGCGTGACACAAACACCTAGCTCATCTAGGAGTGGCATTGCAGTTGCAGACAGGATGGCACTTGAAAAAACTATGCCCCAAACAGCACATCATGCAAAAAAGTAAAAGAGGTGCAATATGGTATCTGTATGGCTAAGCTAAGCGACACAAGTGTGCGGCAAAAACACCTGGCCCATCTAGACGTGGCACGGCACTGCAGTGTCAGACAGGATGGCACTTTAAAAAACTAGGCCCTAAACAGCACAATTAGGTAGCTGTATGACTAAGCGACACAAATGTGCGGCACAAACAACATGGGACGTGCTGAAATTTGCCCGGATGTAATACACGCACAATATTGGTAGCAAGGGAGAGCATACTCCTAGACCACACACACGGCAAAGCCTGTAAAATTAATTTGGATAATCATAGATAATAATAGCCCTTTTATTTGCAGCTATTATAATAATATGCAGCACAGGCGAGCGTACCCCTAAACCACACAGGACAAACCCTGTAAAAATTATTCACTGGAATTATACGGCAGTCCTACTGGATTTATACAGCAGTACCACTGGACAGGATTTATACGGCAGTATCACTGGAATTATACGGCAGTACCCCTGGAATTATACGGCAGTACCACTGGAATTATATGGCAGTACCACTGGACTGAATTTTATACGGCAGTATCACTGGAATTATACGGCAGTACCACTGGACAGGATTTATACGGCAGTATCACTGGAATTATACGGTAGTACCACTGGAGTTATACAGCAGTACAGCTGGACTGGATTTATACAGCAGTATCACTGGAATTATGCGGCAGTATCACTGGAATTATACGGCAGTACCACTGGAATTATACGGCAGTATCACTGGAATTATACAGCAGTACCACTGGAATTATACGGCAGTACCACTGGACTGGATTTATACGGCAGCATCACTGGAATTATATGGCAGTATCACTGGATTTATACGGCAGTACCACTGGATATGATTTATACGGCAGTATCACTGGAATTATACAGCAGTACCACTGGACTTATATGGCAGTACAGCTGGACTGGATTTATACAGCAGTATCAGTGGAATTATGCGGCAGTATCACTGCAATTATATGGCAGTACCACTGGACTTATATGGCAGTAGCACTGGACTGAATTTATACGGCAGTATCACTGGAATTATACAGCAGTATCACTGGAACTATTTGGCAGTACCAATGGACTTATACGCCAGTACCACTGGAATTATACGGCAGTATCACTGGAATTATATGGCAGTATCAGTGGAGTTATACGACAGTACCACTGGAATTATATGGCATCATCACTGGAATTATACAGCAGTACCACTGAACTTATACGGCAGTACCACTGGACTGGATTTATATGGCTGTATCACTGGAATTATACAGCAGTAGTACTGGAATTATACGGCAGTACCACTGGATTTATATGACAGTACCACTGGACTGGATTTATATGACAGTATTACTGGAATTATACGGCAGTACCACTGGATTTATATGACAGTACCACTGGACTGGATTTATATGACAGTATTACTGGAATTATACGGCAGTACCACTGGCTTTATACGCCAGTACCACTGGAATTATACGGCAGTATCACTGGAATTATACGGCAGTACCCCTGGAATTATACGGCAGTACCACTGGAATTATACGGCAGTACCACTGGAATTATACGGCAGTACCACTGGACTGAATTTATACGGCAGTATCACTGGAATTATACGGCAGTACCACTGGACAGGATTTATACAGCAGTATCACTGGAATTATACGGTAGTACCACTGGAGTTATACAGCAGTACAGCTGGACTGGATTTATACAGCAGTATCACTGGAATTATGCGGCAGTATCACTGGAATTATACGGCAGTACCACTGGAATTATACGGCAGTATCACTGGAATTATACAGCAGTACCACTGGAATTATACGGCAGTACCACTGGACTGGATTTATACGGCAGCATCACTGGAATTATATGGCAGTATCACTGGATTTATACGGCAGTACCACTGGATATGATTTATACGGCAGTATCACTGGAATTATACAGCAGTACCACTGGACTTATATGGCAGTACAGCTGGACTGGATTTATACAGCAGTATCAGTGGAATTATGCGGCATTATCACTGCAATTATATGGCAGTACCACTGGACTTATATGGCAGTAGCACTGGACTGAATTTATACGGCAGTATCACTGGAATTATACAGCAGTATCACTGGAACTATTTGGCAGTACCAATGGATTTATACGCCCTTACCACTGGAATTATACGGCAGTATCACTGGAATTATATGGCAGTATCAGTGGAGTTATACGACAGTACCTCTGGAATTATATGGCATCATCACTGGAATTATACAGCAGTACCACTGAACTTATACGGCAGTACCACTGGACTGGATTTATATGGCTGTATCACTGGAATTATACAGCAGTAGTACTGGAATTATACGGCAGTACCACTGGATTTATATGACAGTACCACTGGACTGGATTTATATGACAGTATTACTGGAATTATACGGCAGTACCACTGGATTTATATGACAGTACCACTGGACTGGATTTATATGACAGTATTACTGGAATTATACGGCAGTACCACTGGCTTTATACGCCAGTACCACTGGAATTATACGGCAGTATCACTTGAATTATACGCCAGTACCACTGGACATATACGACAGTATCACTGGACTGGATTTATATACCAGTACCACTGGATTTATACGACCGTACCACTGGAATTATATGGCATCATCACTGGAATTATACAGCAGTACCACTGAATTTATACGGCAGTACCACTGGACTGGATTTATATGGCTGTATCACTGGAATTATACAGCAGTAGTACTGGAATTATACGGCAGTACCACTGGATTTATATGACAGTACCACTGGACTGGATTTATATGACAGTATTACTGGAATTATACGGCAGTACCACTGGATTTATATGACAGTACCACTGGACTGGATTTATATGACAGTATTACTGGAATTATACGGCAGTACCACTGGCTTTATACGCCAGTACCACTGGAATTATACGGCAGTATCACTTGAATTATACGCCAGTACCACTGGACATATACGACAGTATCACTGGACTGGATTTATATACCAGTACCACTGGATTTATACGACAGTACCACTGGAATTATATGGCATCATCACTGGAATTATACAGCAGTACCACTGAACTTATACGGCAGTACCACTGGACTGGATTTATATGGCTGTATCACTGGAATTATACAGCAGTAGTACTGGAATTATACGGCAGTACCACTGGATTTATATGACAGTACCACTGGACTGGATTTATATGACAGTATTACTGGAATTATACGGCAGTACCACTGGATTTATATGACAGTACCACTGGACTGGATTTATATGACAGTATTACTGGAATTATACGGCAGTACCACTGGCTTTATACGCCAGTACCACTGGAATTATACGGCAGTATCACTTGAATTATACGCCAGTACCACTGGACATATACGACAGTATCACTGGACTGGATTTATATACCAGTACCACTGGATTTATACGGCAGTACCACTGGACATATACGGAAGTATCACTGGACATATACGTCAGTATCACTGGACATATACGACAGTATCGCTGGATTTATATGACAGTACCGCTGGACATATACGGCAGTATCACTAGACATATATGGCAGTATCACTGGACTGGATTTATACGCCAGTACCACTGGACATATATGGCAGTACCACTGGACAGATACAACAGTACCACTGGATATATACGGCAGTATCACTGGACTGGATTTATACGCCAGTACCACTGGACTTATACGCCAGTACCACTGGAATTATACGGCAGAATCACTGGAGTTATACGACAGTACCACTGGACATATACGGCAGTGTCACTGGACTGGATTTATACGCCAGTACCGCTGGAATTATACGCCAGTACCACTGGAATTATACAGCAGTATCACTGGAATTACACTGCAGTACCACTGGAATTATACGGCAGTACCACTGGACATATACTGCAGTATCACTGGACATATACGGCAGTATCACTGGACATATACGGCAATACCACTGGATATATACAGCAGCACAGGGACACCACCACTGGACTGACGCAGGATAACACAGCACCACTACAATGAACTGGACTTATACAGCAGCACTGGACATATGGCAGCAGAGGACACCACCACTGTGATTGGACTGATGCAGCACAAGACACTACCACTGTACTGATGCAGGACAACACAGCACCACTGCAATGGACTGGACTTATACAGCAGCACTGGACATATGGCAGCAGAGGACACCACCACTGTGACTGGACTGATGCAGCACAAGACACCACCACTGGACTGATGTAGGACAACACAGCACCACTGCAATGGACTGGACTTATACAGCAGCACTGGACATATGGCAGCAGAGGACACCACCACTGTGACTGGACTGATGCAGCACAAGACACCACCACTGGACTGGACTTATACAGCAGCACTTTGCAAAGAAAATGATACCAAAAAAATATAAAAACCCATGTCGACCTTTTTCCGTGTTGACCTTGTTCGTGTCGACCTAATGACCATGTCTACCTATTTCAGGTGTCGACCTAGTCACTGTCGACCAACAGTGGTTGACATAATGACTGTCGAACTAGTTACAGTTGACCCTATGATCCACACCCCAAAACTGGACCATAGAAATACAGTAATTAGATCAAATTGGTGAAGAGTTGAACCAGAGTCACTGGGTAAGAGGCTGAGTAGGCTATTGCTTGTTGAGCAAGAGAGGTAAAAGGTGAATCTGCTGTCACCGTTAGACTGGAGAAAGACATGGTAAAGGCAGACAGGCTGGTCCAAAAGTAGGTATAAGTATATATTTATACTACAGTATGTTTATATTATATTATATATTATTACTATATTTATACAATATATTTACCCTACTATATATAGTGTATTTCGTTGTTCTTCATCCAGATTCCCCACCATTATTCCAATTCTGCAACAATGAAAGAAAGAATAATGAAAGCTCATTATTGAATACCTACTTTTGAGCCACCCTGTATTTATTTCAGTTTGTGGCCAGAAGAAAGCCGGACAGAATGCAGGGAAGTATTGAGCTTCCCTGCCGTTGCCGCACCAAAGTTCCGAATACACTGTCCTCAGATGGCAAATCTGAATTCCATGGAGAAGTGAAAAGCAGAGCTTTCTGTCCTTTCGTAAACTGCACTCAAAGTATGGTGATGCGATTCAGGCACGGAGCAGGAGTGCCGCTGGAGTAGTAAGGAGCTTCTCCATGGGAACCCGCTCTTTGAATACCCTAAAGTAGAGAAAAGCCTGTTTTCTGCAAATTAGGGCTTTTCTCTGCTTTGTGAATAGGTCCGTTTGTGTGAACATACACTCCAGTACCAAACTACAGATGACACCTGGTAATGCACCGCCAACTTCAACATGTGAGGATGTGCTGCAGTACCAGATGCAGATGTCAGGTGTCAGTACACCACCAGCACTGATAACTGCAACATGTGAGGAAGTGTAGCAATACCAGGTACAGATGTCAGGTGTCAGTACACCACCAGCACTGATAACTGCAACATGTGAGGGTGTGCTGCAATACCAGATACAGATATCAGGTGTCAGTACACCACCAGCACTGATAACTGCAACATGTGAGGATGTGCTGCAATACCAGATACAGATATCAAGTGTCAGTACACCACCAGCACTGATAACTGCAACATGTGAGGATGTGCTGCAATACCAGATACAGATGTCAGGTGTCAGTACACCACCAGCACTGATAACTGCAACATGTGAGGATG
Source organism: Pseudophryne corroboree (assembly GCF_028390025.1). Classification (NCBI taxonomy): domain Eukaryota; kingdom Metazoa; phylum Chordata; class Amphibia; order Anura; family Myobatrachidae; genus Pseudophryne; species Pseudophryne corroboree. The sequence goes on from NC_086449.1 coordinate 754,192,028, forward strand.
TGCTGCAATACCAGATACAGATGTCAAGTGTCAGTACACCACCAGCACTGATAACTGCAACATGTGAGGATGTGCTGCAGTACCAGATGCAGATGTCAGGTGTCAGTACACCACCAGCACTGATAACTGCAACATGTGAGGAAGTGCTGCAATACCAGGTACAGATGTCAGGTGTCAGTACACCACCAGCACTGATAACTGCAACATGTGAGGATGTGCTGCAATACCAGATACAGATATCAAGTGTCCGTACACCACCAGCACTGATAACTGCAACATGTGAGGATGTGCTGCAATACCAGGTACAGATGTCAGGTGTCAGTACACCACCAGCACTGATAACTGCAACATGTGAGGGTGTGCTGCAATACCACATACAGATGTCAGATGCCAGTACACCCCCAGCACTGATAACTGCAACATGTGAGGGTGTGCTGCAATACCAGATACAGATATCAGGTGTCAGTACACCACCAGCACTGATAACTGCAACATGTGAGGATGTGCTGCAATACCAGATACAGATATCAAGTGTCAGTACACCACCAGCACTGATAACTGCAACATGTGAGGATGTGCTGCAATACCAGATACAGATGTCAGGTGTCAGTACACCACCAGCACTGATAACTGCAACATGTGAGGATGTGCTGCAATACCAGATACAGATGTCAAGTGTCCGTACACCACCAGCACTGATAACTGCAACATGTGAGGATGTGCTGCAATACCAGGTACAGATGTCAGGTGTCAGTACACCACCAGCACTGATAACTGCAACATGTGAGGGTGTGCTGCAATACCACATACAGATGTCAGATGCCAGTACACCCCCAGCACTGATAACTGCAACATGTGAGGATGTGCTGCAATACCAGATACAGATGTCAAGTGTCCGTACACCACCAGCACTGGTAACTGCAACATGTGAGGATGTGCTGCAATACCAGGTACAGATGTCAGGTGTCAGTACACCACCAGCACTGATAACTGCAACAGGGGAGGATGTGCTGCAGTACCACATACAGATGTCAGATGCCAGTACACCCCCAGCACTGATAACTGCAACATGTGAGGGTGTGCTGCAATACCAGATACAGATGTCAGGTGTCAGTACACCACCAGCACTGATAGCTGCAACAGGGGAGGATGTGCTGCAATACCAGATACAGATGACAGCAGTGACGTGCGGTGGGGTGAGGCAGGTGAAGCAGAGCCTTTCCTGGCATACTAACGTTTGTGCCAGAGTTTTGACTGCATAAAGTATATCAAAAATACAAAGAATATATTTGAAATATCTTATTTGTATTATTCTAATAATTTTTATGGCCAAAACTGTGGAGTAAAAAGTCTATGGTGTCACACGCCATAGGCGGCGTTCACCGCGCTTACCCCTGCGTGCCTGCTGGTCTGTGTTGCGGCCTCCACCTTCGGTGGTCCACGGGCTCCGGCGTCTGGCTGGCGCGGCTCCCGGCGGTTCCCCGGGGCAGGGGCGCCACCATGACACCCGGCATCACGTGGGCGGGGAGCAGGTGACGTCATCAGACTGTTCCGCCAATCCAGCGGAGGCGCGAGATTCAAAGTCAGACGCCGGGCAGAGCCTCGGCGCCTGAGTATCGTCTTTTCCCCTGACGTGGATGCCAGTGCTCTTGTTCCCGACGTATCTCTGCAGTCGTACCCCAGTGTCTCCGGCACTTCCAGGTGCCAGTTGCTGCACAGTTCAGCGTATACTGCGGCTGGTGTGTTTCTCTGCAATCCAGTCACCAGTGCTACTTGGAGTCAGCGTGTGCTGCGGGCTAATCACCGCTCTCACGTCATACAAATCATCAGTGTCTTTAATCACCGCTCTGAAGTTCTACAAATCATCAGTGTCTTTAATCACCGCTCTCAAGTCATACAAATCATCAGTGTCTTTAACCACCGCTCCCAAGTTTTGCAAGTTGCCAGTGTCTTTAACCACCGCTCTCAAGTTCTACAAATCAGTGTCTTTAATCACCGCTCTCAAGTTCTACAAATCATCAGTGTCTTTAACCACCGCTCTCAAGTTTTATAAATCATCAGTGTCTTTAGTCACCGCTCTCAAGTCATACAAATCATCAGTGTCTTTAACCACCGCTCACAGTGTTTCAAATCATCAGAGTCTTTAACCACCGTTCACCAGTTCTTCAAATCACCAGTATCTTTAAAAACATCACTTACAAGTTCTTCAGTCATTATTATCTTGTACCAACACTCACAAGTACTTCTTTTCCTGGAATCTTCAGCATTGCTTACAAGTTCTCCTATAGGCCTGGACATTTCCCCATACGTTCCTTCTCTGCTATGTGACATTGTGTTGCTCTCTTCCTGCAATAAAGTTCTTTTTTCACCAAGCTTTACTGTCAGAGTCCTGTATGAGGAAGACCTATATTAAGCCATCCCTGTTCCGACCCAACTGTGGTTCCTCTCCCCTACCATCGGGAGAACCCCGAGTTCACAACACCCCCAACCTAGGTCAGTGACAGTATACTCAGGCCTCATGGACCCGGGGGATCGGAGCCCAGAGGCAAGTACCATCCAGGACTTGATTTCTCGAGTACAAAGTCAGGAAGCAGCACAGGGCCAGGTGATGCATTATCTCCAGGAATTGTCTGGCCGGCTGGATCAAATTCAGACTTCTCTGGCTTCAGTAGTACCGGCCCCAGCTCCAGTACCTGCTCCAGTGGTTGTTTCTAGTAATGTTCCATCCTCCTCTGGAACCAGGTCACGCCTTCAGCTCCCTACTCCTTCTCGCTATAATGGGAATCCTAAGAATTGCCGTGGTTTTCTCAATTAGTGCGAGGTACACTTTGAACTTCTTTCACATAACTTCCCTACTGATTGGTCCAAGGTGGCATACATTATTTCTTTGCTCGAGGGTTCAGCGTTGGATTGGGTGTCTCCGTTATGGGAGTGATCTGATCCATTGGTTTCTAGTTACACCAATTTCATTGCGTCATTCCGGAGGATCTTTGATGAGCCAGGCAGGACGACCTCTGCCTCTGCAGACTTGCTTCGTGTCCGACAAGGCTCTCGTTCAGTGGGACAGTATGTGAATAATTTTCAGACCATAGCCTCAGAACTGCATTGGAATAACGATGCCCTTCGGGCTGCCTTTTGGAACGGGCTCTCCGATCGTGTAAAGGACGAGTTGGTCACTAGAGATTTGCCGGATTCTTTGGAACAGTTGATCTCACTCTGTGTAAAGGTGGATCTTCGCATGCAGGAACGAGGTGGCGAACGTAGTCGGTCAGATCGATCAAGGGTCCGATCTTTTCCGTCTAAGCAAACGGTTATTACAAGTCCTGATTAACCCATGCAGATTAATCGATCTCGGCTGTCCCCAGAGGAACGTCAGCGTCGTCGTGAGGGTAGACTCTGCCTCTACTGTGGAGCCGCGGATCATTTTCTCAAGTTTTGCAAGTCTCGTCCGGGAAACAGGCAGTCCTAGCTTGTTCCGGAGGAGTCGAGCTAGGGGTTTCTTCTAAACCTTCTCCGTCAGTGGACTGTTTACTCTCCGTGTCTCTGTTCTCCGAGTCAATAGCCAAACCCGTTAAGGCTCTGCTGGACTCAGGGGCTGCAGGAAATTTTATTTCCCTTTCCTGTGCTCAGAATCTGGGTTTTCAGCTACGGTCGGTCGAACGACCTATTACGTTGACTGCTATCAATGGTACCCAAATTTCTAACGGTCTGATTTCAAGTTGTACAGTACCAATCAAACTGCAAGTGGGAGCTCTGCATCAAGAACATCTGAAGTTCCTAGTGATTCGGGAGATGCCCCACGATCTGGTCCTTGGCCTTCTTTGGCTTAAACGTCACAACCCTCATGTCGACTGGAGTTCGACACAAATAACATCTTGGAGTCCTTTTTGTCATTCAAATTGTCTCACCCCTGTCTATCTGCTCCGTGTATCTTCCAAGTCAGATGAAGGGGTTATTCCGGAGGCCTATTGGGAGTTTTCTGACATGTTCTCAGAGCAAGCGGCAGATCTGCTACCACCGCATAGACCCTGGGACTGTCCCATTGAGCTCATTCCGGGGAAAATGCCACCTCGGGGTCGCACTTATTCCTTATCATTACCCGAGACCCAAGCTATGTCGGACTATATCAAGTCTTATCTGCAGAAAGGATTCATCCGCCCCTCTACCTCCCCGGCAGGGGCGGGTTTCTTTTTTGTGAAGAAGAAGGACGGAGGGCTAAGACCATGTATTGACTATCGTGGTCTAAATGATGTCACTATTAAGAATAAGTATCCTTTGCCGCTCATTACGGAGCTCTATGATAGAGTTCACGGAGCCCGAGTTTTCACCAAACTTGATTAAAGGGGAGCTTATAATTTGATACGTATCCGACAGGGAGACGAATGGAAGACGGCCTTCAATACCAGGAACGGGCATTACGAGTACCTGGTAATGCCGTTTGGCCTCAGCAACGCTCCTGCCGTCTTCCAGGGATTCAGTGTCGTGGTATATTTGGATGACATTCTGATATTTTCTAAAAATCTCACAGAGCACAGAATACAGGTCAAAGAGGTACTTCTTCGATTATGAGAGAATCATCTTTATGGCAAGATTTCCAAATGTACCTTTGAGGTTTCTTCTATTCTATTTCTTGGTTACATCATTTCGGGCATGGAGCTTCGTATGGAGCCAGAGAAACTCACTGCCATCCGGGACTGGACTCAGCCTCTTTCTTTGAAAGCGGTACAACGATTTCTGGGCTTTGCAAATTACTACCGGAAATTCATAAAGGGATTCTCTACCATCGTGGCACCTATTACTGCCCTAACCAAGAAGGGTTCTGACCCAAGTCATTGGTCCTCCGAAGATATAGCAGCGTTCGCTCAGTTAAAGGCAGCCTTTATGTCCGCTCCAGTACTTCAGCAAATAGATTTTTCAAAAGCATTCTTTTTGGAGGTTGATGCTTCCACGGTAGGCATAGGTGCCGTGCTTTCGCAGTACGCTCCAGATGGGAAGTTACATCCATGTGGTTTCCATTCTCGCAAATTCTCTCCTGCGGAATAGAATTACACCATTGGAGACAAAGAACTTTTAACAATAAAATCTGACTTGGAGGAATGGAGATATCTTTTGGAAGGTGCTAAACACCTAATTACAATTTTCACTGATCATAAGAATTTACTGTACCTCAAGACGGCCCAGTGCTTGAATTCCCGTCAAGCTAGATGGGCGCTCTTCTTTACTCGGTTTTCGTTTGTCATTAAGTACCGGGCTGGGACTTTTAACACCAAGGCTGATGCTTTATCCCGTTCCTTAACAGCTTCGGATGAGGAGAATTCCGTTGAGAAGGCTTTGATTCTCAGTCCAGTTTCTATGTCGGCGGCTCCCACCGCTCTGGGTCCTCCTCCTGGGAGAATGTCTGTGCCAGCTAAATTTAGACCAAGGTTGTTGCAGTGGGCTCATATTTCCAAGTTTTCCGGTCATCCTGGAGTTCAAAAGATGTGAGAGTTTCTACGAAGGTCTTACTGGTGGGACACTATGAAGAAGGATATTCAAGATTATGTCAACTCATGTCCTCAGTGTGCTCAGCACAAAATTCCTCGTTTGCCTCCTGCGGGGTTGTTGCATCCACTGTCCATTCCTCAGAGGCCTTGGACCCATATCTCTATGGACTTTGTCACTGAATTGCCCCTCTCCAAGGGTCACAATACTGTCTGGGTAATTATTGACCGTTTCTCTAAGATGGCACATTTTGTACCTTTGACCGGGTTACCATCAGCGCCCAAGTTGGCTTTGTTATTTATCCGAGAACATTTCCGCCTGCACGGTTTACCTCAGGAAATTATCTCTGACCGGGGGGTACAATTCACTGCAAGATTCTGGAGAGCTCTCTGTACGGCCTTACAAATAAAACTCAAGTTTTCATCCGCTTACCATCCACAGACCAACGGGCAAACTGAACGCGTCAATCAAGATTTAGAGACTTTTCTCTGTGTTTATCTCTCTCCCTCGCAAGATGATTGGGTGGAACTGTTGCCATGGGCCGAGTTTGCCCATAATCATCTGTACCACTCTTCGACTGGTGAGTCCCCATTTTTCATTAATTATGGGTTCCATCCTCAAGTTCCTGAATTACCCATTTGTCCTCCGGAGGATGTTCCTGCTGCAGCCTCTACTCTTCGGCACTTCAGTCAAATTTAGAGTCGAGTTCATGCTAATCTCAAGAGAGTCTCTGGCCGCTATAAGTTCTTTGCGGATAGGAAGCGACGAGCAGCTCCCCAATACAAGGTTGGTGACAGGGTATGGCTCTCCACCCGCAACCTCTGGTTAAGAGTGCCCACTATAAAGTTCGCCCCAAAGTTTATTGGTCCTTACCCCGTGTTACAAGTCCTGAATCCGGTTGTCTGCAAATTGGGATTGCCTTCCCACCTCCGAGTCCGGATACCAAACTCCTTTCATGTTTCTCTCCTTCGCCCCCTTATTTTAAACCGGTTCCATTTAAAGTCCCCGAGGCCAACCTCTGCAGAGTTTGAAGCTGGAACGGACTTTGAAATCAAAGCTATTCTTGACTCTCGTTATCTTCACAAGAATCTACAGTATTTAGTGAAGTGGAAAGATTTTGGCCCCGAGGAGAGGAGCTGGGTCACGGCTACTGAAGTTATGGCTCCCCGACTGGTGCGGATTTTCCATTTCAGACATCCAACAAAACCTGGAAAGTGTCCGGGGGACACTCCTGGAGGAGGGGGTACTGTCACACGCCATAGGCGGCGTTCACCGCGCTTACCCCTGCGCAGGGCCGGCAAGAGAAATCTTGGGGCCCGGTACACCAATTTCTCCGGGGCCCCCCACCCTGCCTTGACTCCCCCCCCCCCTTATAAAGCACAAAGTCGCTGTAAAAAAATTATATATATATATATATATATATATATATATATATATATATATACACACATATATATACACACACACATACTGTATGTATATATATATATATATATATATATATATAAAATATACAGTATATATATTATAATTTATACATATATATACACACACACATATATATATATATGGTCCTTGTATGGGCGGCATACAAGGACCATATACACAGATGCAGATCTGAGGGGAGGGCACCGGAGCAAGGTGAACGGAAGTCCGGAGTGCCAGGGACATTTTTTGTATATATATATATATATATATATATATATATATATATATATATATATATACACACATAGAACTCACCATACACACATTTATATAGAATAATATGGCAGTACCTTGACATAGTATACAGTATGACGGGCTGTGAGGGTGCCATCCAGGCACGTAGGGAGCAGGGTTGGACAGAGGTAGTGCTGCGGGCAGCTGCTATAAGGAGCCCTGACTCACACAGTCAGTGTAGCCTGTGTTTGCTGCTCTGCTGCCCGGCTCTTCAGCGGCAGCGGCAGCAGATCGTCAGACAGGGACGGGGCGGCAGAGAGGCATGCCGCAAGCATAATGAAGGAAACAAAGCGAAGACCAACCAGACCAAGCAAGTGATGGGGCCAGGGCCGGTGCTAGGGTGTTCGGCGCCCCCCTGCAAACTATAAATTTGCGCCCTCCCATATTCCTTTGGCGCGCACCGGGAAAAGGGGTGTGGTCTCACAAGTAAGGGGCATAGCCACACACTAGTACCCCCATTCAAAATTACGCCACAATGTAGCACAATCTTATTCATCTTATACGTAATGCCCCACAAGTAGTAGTAGCGTCCTTATATGTAATGCACCCCAGTAGTAGCGTTGTTACACGTAATGGCCCCCCCATTAGTAGCGTTGTTACACGTAATGGCCCCCCCATTAGTAGCGACGTTACACCTCCTGTAGTAGTAGCGTCCTTAAAGCACACATAAACGCACACAGACATACCACACACACACACACACACACAGACACAATACACACACACTTCCCTCTCACCCTTCACTTACCTAAGCCAGTCTCCCTCTGAGTCTGTACACTATAGCAGCCTGGTCTGTGTAGCCCCGCCCCCTTCGGTCCCATTTAGCCCCGCCCCTTCCATCCCATGTAGCCCCGCCCCCTTTTGTCCCATACACAGCGCTGTCCTGTCACACAGGTGAGGGGAGGGGAGCGGAGGGAGGAGGATTTTAATGCTACAAGCGCCGCTGCCAGTGCCTGTCATACAGGCACAACAGCAGCAGCAGCAGTAGCAGTGGGGACAGGATGGCGCAGCAGGGAAGGAATGCAGAGCAGGGGGAGCGCCTCTCCGTCCCAGCGCCTCCCTGCACTGCATCCCTTCGCTGAGCAGGTAGCGCCGGGCCTGGATGGGGCCCCCCTGAAGCTCGGGGCCCGGGAGGGTTGTCCCCTTTGACCCCCCCTGTCGCCGGGCCTGCGCCCTGCTGGTCTGTGTTGCGGCCTCCGCCTTCAGTGGTCCACGGGCTCCGGCGTCTGGCTGGCGCGGATCCCCGGTCAGGGGCGCCGCCATGACACCCGGCATCACGTGGGCGGGGAGCAGGTGACGTCATCAGACTGTTCCGCCAATCCAGCGGAGGCGCGAGATTCAAAGTCAGACGCCGGGCAGAGCCTCGGCGCCTGAGTATCGTCTTTTCCCCTGACGTGGATGCCAGTGCTCTTGTTCCCGACGTATCTCTCTGCAGTCGTACCCAAGTGTCTCCGGCACTTCCAGGTGCCAGTTGCTGCACAGTTCAGCGTATACTGCGGCTGGTGTGTTTCTCTGCAATCCAGTCACCAGTGCTTCTTGGAGTCAGCGTGTGCTGCGGGCTAATCACCGCTCTCAAGTCATACAAATCATCAGTGTCTTTAATCACCGCTCTCAAGTCATACAAATCATCAGTGTCTTTAACCACCGCTCCCAAGTTTTGCAAGTTGCCAGTGTCTTTAACCACCGCTCTCAAGTTCTACAAATCATCAGTGTCTTTAATCACCGCTCTCAAGTCATACAAATCATCAGTGTCTTTAACCACCATTCTCAAGTTCTACAAATCATCAGTGTCTTTAACCACCGTTCTCAAGTTCTACAAATCATCAGTGTCTTTAACCACCGCTCTCAAGTTTTATAAATCATCAGTGTCTTTAGTCACCGCTCTCAAGTTCTACAAATCATCAGTGTCTTTAATCACCGCTCTCAAGTCATACAAATCATCAGTGTCTTTAACCACCATTCTCAAGTTCTACAAATCATCAGTGTCTTTAACCACCGTTCTCAAGTTCTACAAATCATCAGTGTCTTTAACCACCGCTCTCAAGTTTTATAAATCATCAGTGTCTTTAGTCACCGCTCTCAAGTCATACAAATCATCAGAGTCTTTAACCACTGTTCACAAGTTCTTCTTTAAAAACATCACTTACAAGTTCTTCAGTCATTATTATCTTGTACCAACACTCACAAGTACTTCTTTTCCTGGAATCCTCAGCATTGCTTACAAGTTCTCCTATAGGCCTGGACATTTCCCCATACGTTCCTTCTCTGCTATGTGACATTGTGTTGCTCTCTTCCTGCAATAAAGTTCTTTAATATTTTCACCAAGCTTTACTGTCAGAGTCCTGTATGAGGAAGACCTATATTAAGCCATCCCTGTTCCGACCCAACTGTGGTTCCTCTCCCCTACCATCGGGAGAAGCCCCGAGTTCACAACACCCCCAACCTAGGTCAGTGACATATGGCAGGTGAGGCAGTGCCTCACCTGGGTAACTTTTTAGCAGATCTCTAATCAAAACTCACCAACTTTCCAAAATTATATACTGCTGCACCCGTATATAATGCCCAGATGTACGCTTTGGCTCATATATTGCATGTAAATCTAGCTCTGGTGCTAGCTAGTGCCTCCTGATCCATTTACCTCACCGCACGTCCCTGGATGACAGGTGTTAGTACAAAACCAGCGCTGATAACTGCAACATGTGAGGATGTGCTGCAGTACCAGATACAGATGTCAGGTGTCAGTACACCACCATCACTGATAACTGCAACATGTGAGGATGTGCTGCAATACCAGATACAGATGTCAAGTGTCAGTACACCACCAGCACTGATAACTGCAACAGGTGAGGGTGTGCTGCAATACCAGATACAGATGTCAGGTGTCAGTACACCACCAGCACTGATAACTGCAACATGTGAGGATGTGCTGCAATACCAGATACAGATATCAGGTGTCAGTACACCACCAGCACTGATAACTGCAACAGGGGAGGATGTGCTGCAATACCAGACACAGATGTCAGGTGTCAGTACACCACCAGCACTGATAACTGCAACATGTGAGGGTGTGCTGCAATACCAGATACAGATGTCAGGTGTCAGTACACCACCAGGACTGATAACTGCAACGTGAGGGTGTGCTGCAATACCAGATACAGATGTCAGGTGTCAGTACACCACCAGCACTGATATCTGCAACATGTGAGGATGTGCTGCAGTACCAGATGCAGATGTCAGGTGTCAGTACACCACCAGCACTGGTAACTGCAACATGTGAGGATGTGCTGCAATACCAGATACAGATGCCAGGTGTCAGTACACCACCAGCACTGATAACTGTAACATGTGAGGATGTGCTGCAATACCACATACAGATGTCAGGTGTCAATACACCACCAGCACTGGTAACTGCAACATGTGAGGATGTGCTGCAATACCAGATACAGATGTCAGGTGTCAGTACACCACCAGCACTGATAACTGCAACATGTGAGGATGTGCTGCAATACCAGATACAGATGTCAGGTGTCAGTACACCACCAGCACTGATAACTGCAACATGTGAGGATGTGCTGCAATACCAGGTACAGATGTCAGGTGTCAGTACACCACCAGCACTGATAACTGCAACATGTGAGGATGTGCTGCAATACCACATACAGATGTCAGGTGTCAGTCCCAAAGAGGAGAGAAGGCACAGCTTCATCGTAACAAAAGATCGTAGACTTGTTAACGAATATCATGACAGTAAACCATGGTAATATCATGACAGTAAACCAAGGCACAAAAGTCTAAAGCTGGGTACACACTGGCTGATATATCGGCCTTTTAACTGAATGGACAATATTACGTGGGGGCATCGGCGGATGTGTACCCCCGACATGTCTGTGAACTACATTATTCACAGGCACATCACGTCGGCCTGGCAGCACAGCTGATGGCTGATATATCTGCAGATATACTCCTGCTGCAGGGGCTGCCGGTGACTGACAGCACAACTGGGTGGGCACATATAAATGCTCGCCCAGTTGTGACGTCAGACAAAATACACCGGGCAGACGATCCGCAAGTGTGTATACACTTACCAATCGCCAGATAGGTCAGCGGATCGGTCAGACTTAGGGTGGTCAATCCCGGCATTGGGATCGGCGGAATCCCGGGATTTAGGCCAAAAATAGGCCGGGATTCAATCCAGGGATTGGTAGCTCCAATCCCGGGGATTACGGGATCAAACGGCCCTTTAATGCCGGGCAGCACTGAGCGTCCGCTTCCCGGCTCCCGGCTCCCCCTGCCGCAGCATGACCTTTGACTGTGAGGTCACTATGTACAATCACCAGTCCGTCACCCGCCGCTGAGGCCTCCTGTAGGGCGGCCATCACCCGTCGCCTCCTCCTTGCTCCCCCTGCAGTCACCGTGGCTGAAGGAAGCTTCCCTCCCACCTGCCCCAGCAGTTTGGTGAGCTGATTTATGTGCGGGGCGGATGGCGAGAGGCGGGGCAGGGCAGCCGGACGGACACACAAGAAGAAAGCCAATACCCGGGATTGAATAAATGGCCCGGGTTTGGCCACACTAGTCAGACGCTGATCCTTTCACCTAGTGGTTTTAATTTGTTAATTACTACCAACCATCTGAATATGACTCCTGTAGATGCTACAATTTAGGCGCCATACTTACTGGTCTAGGGCCCTCATTCCGAGTTGATCGCTAGCTAGCTACTTTTTGCAGCCGCGCAAACGCATAGTCGCCGCCCACAGGGGAGTGTATTTTCGCTTTGCAAGTGTGCGAACGCACGAGCAGCCGAGCGGGATGAAAGTAGCTCTGGACTTACTCAGCCATTGCGATCACTTCAGTCTTTTTGGGGCCGGAATTGACGTCAGGCACCCGCCCTGCAAATGCTTGGACACACCTGCGTTTTTCCAAACACTCCCAGAAAACGGTAACTTGCCACCCACAAACGCCCTCTTTCTGTCAATCTCCTTGCGATCGGCTGTGCGAATGGATTCTTCGTTAAATCCATCGCCCAGCAACGATCCACTTTGTACACGTACGACGCGCCTTGCGCATTGCGGTGCACACACATGCACAGTAGTAACCTGTTTGCTGTGCTGCCAGCGATCAACTCTGAATGACCCCCTAGTTGCTTAGATCTCACCCCCCCTGGTGACAGCCTTGGCTGCCTTTCCTTACATATAAATGATGGTCAATAATTTGAGCCAGCCTTTGATTTATTTTTATTTCAAATCATTACGATTGTGGTGGTAAAATTAGTCTTTCTTCAATTGTCATTTCTGAGCTGAAGTTCAACTGGAAAGATTAGCAGCAGTTAACTCAATGTGATATGGTGTCATTAGATGGCAGAGTATAATGCGATTTTCACTACAGTATCTGTGCCACCAATTATTCCTGCTCCCAAGGTGAAGAGCACCAAACACTTGTCTGCTCTAAGCCTGTGGGGAATATATATATATATATATATATATATATATATACACTAATGGGAGATCCATTTATTCAGTGTAAGGGCTGTTTTGCTGCAGTATGTGACAGATAACATGTACCAAAGTATGCAGGAAAATTATATGTGTGTTATTATAGAATGTGTATAGAGCAGTTCTCAGATCATATGCCAAATAGATTCTGGAGCACTTACTGTATAAATACCCCTACAGATGTAACGTATGGTAAACTGGCAGCTGGAGAGTCACGATTTTATCAGCATCACACCAAGTTACTTTTTTGAATTGCAATGCTACAACACAATCAGGGGTGCAGAGAGAGAGAGAGAGAGAGAGAGAGAGAGAGAGAGAGGGGGGGGGGGGAGTGGGTACTACTACTTACCCAGGCCAGTAGAGGGGGCCCGGGTCAGTTGCACATACAGTAGGACAGTAAGAGAGAGGAGACTGCTCCTCCCAAGCCCAGCACACGCTGCTGTGTGCTGGGCTGTGGAGGGTCCAGGGAGTCCTCTCCCTGCATCATGTGCCATTGCGTTGCTATACAGTAGCCAGCATTAGTGTTATGAGGGAGTGATTGGCCTGATGGCCACCCCGGATCCGCCCCTTTAAAGAAAAACAATTGAGGAGAGGTCATGGCCACACCTCCCCTGATTAGGTCACACCCCTTCAGTACCCGGGCACGTCCCCACTTTCGACGGCCCTGGACACAATAAATTATTTATTTACCGTTATTTATACAGCGCACTCATATTCCGCAGCGCTTTTACTGTAATCGCTATTACTATTTACATGTTGTACAAGTGCTGGCTGCTTGGAGCGTTTCAGACTGTGCAAAAATGGTAAAGATGCCAAAAAATGAATACAGAACATCAACTCATAATTTTGAGTTCCTTTTTTTACTGCCACTGCATACCTCCCAACTGTGATGAAGCACCAAGCGGGACTCCTGCGCGGCGAAGCCACGCCTGCCAGAAAAGGGGTGTGGCTTCATAAAAGGGCGTGGCTCGTGATTGCAGCATTACCATGAAGCCACGCCCCTGATTTCTGTCACTATGGGGGCATTGACAGTGCTCTGTGAGCTGCTGGCACGCCCCCAGTCCCTCTGTCTCCGTGGATAGACGCCGTGTGCGCATGCTCACAGCATCTATTCACCGCTGCTCTACAGCAGAGCAGAGAGTGACAGGAGCCTCCCCATCCCCCTCCACACACACACACACACACACACACACACACACACACACGGGACACTGCAGCCCGCGGGTGGGACAGCGGGACAGTCCCAAAAAAATGTGACTGTCCCGCAAAAATCGGGACACTTGGGAGGTATGCCACTGTGCTCTACAGCAGCGTTTCTAGAGAGGAGGGGACCCGTGTACAGACTCTGTATGTGGGCCCCCCCTCTTCTGTAGCCGTCACCGCCGCTGCTAGCGCTCTCAGTCTACAGTGCATGCGCAGGACTCCGAAAAATGGCCGCCGCGCCATTTTTCTGGAGTCCTGCGCATGCACTGTAGACTCTGGCACTGTGCCAGAGTCTCTAGCGCTTAGTGCGCTAGCAGCGGCGCTGACGTCTACAGGAGAGCAGGGGGCCCACACACAGTCGCCGATGGACGCCGGAAAGGTAAGTATAGAAGAAATGGGTGCAGTGTGTGCGGTGTGGGCCCCCTCTGGACCCAGGAGCCCGTGTGCACCGCACATACTGCACCCATTCTAGATACGCCAGTGGTGCTCTACCTGCTCCCGCTAGTAGAGGAGTGTCCTGTTTTGTTGTTTCTTCTGCTTAGTTACCAAGACATGTATTGCTCTTGTGAACACATAAATTTCACATCCAGCATCCTCACTGTGTTCATTACAGAACGCTGAAAGATTAAAAATAACATGTCAGAACAGGGAAGAAATTTCATTTGTCACTACTTTGATTTAGCTCTCTATAAATCAGGACGGGACTCCGACTTTATTAATTGCAATAGTCAGTGGCTGTGGATGGATTTCCTCGCCTTCACCCTTAATTACCCCTTAGCTCAGCGCTCCGTGACGAACATCAGGCCCAGTTTCCAAAATAGTCAAATTGGGAATGTCTGTATTGGTTTGATCTTGTGTGATTGAGTTTCAATGCAAGATACTGTATACCTCAAGATAGATCATTAATGGTATATATTGTATGGACGTTATAAATAAAAAGGAATATACTTGCTGATAAATATAAAAATAAAAGATACATGTGATATTGGCTTGCATTATTTATAGCACACAAGATTCACAGTCATTAACATTAGTCACTGCCCCAGTGGAGCTTACAATCTATGGGGGTAATTCTGAGTTGATCGCAGCAGCAAGTTTGTTAGCAATTGGGCAAAACCATGTGCACTGCAGGGGAGGCAGATATAACATGTGCAGAGAGAGTTAGATTTGGGTGGGTTATTTTGTTTCTGTGCAGGGTAAATACTGGCTGCTTTATTTTTACACTGCAATTTAGATTGCAGATTGAACACACCCCACCCAAATCTAACTCTCTCTGCACATGTTATATCTGCCTCCCCTGGACTGCACATGGGGGGTAATTCCAAGTTGATCGCAGCTGGATTTTTGATAGCAATTGGGCAAAACCATGTGCACTGCAGGTGGTGACAGATATAACATGTGCAGAAAGAGTTAGATTTGGGTGGGTTATTTTGTTTCTGTGCAGGGTAAATACTGGCTGCTTTATTTTTACACTGCAAATTAGATTGCAGATTGAACACACCCCACCCAAATCTAACTCTCTCTGCACATGTTATATCTGCCTCCCCTGCAGGGCACATGGTTTTGCCCAATTGCTAACAAAAATCCTGCTGCGATCAACTTGGAATTACCCCCTATATTCCCTATCACATGTGTTAATTTAAAATCTATATTGCCAATCACAGGTAATTTTTATCAGAAACCTATTATGCTGTCACTGTTTTATTTTTATTTTGGAGTTTGGGAGGAAACTGGAGCATGTAGAGGAAATCCACACAATCACAGAGAGAACATACAAACTCCACACCAATAGCTAGGAATTGAACTCATAAATTCAGCGCTGTGAGGCAGCAGTGCTTATCACTAGTGATGAGCGGGTTCGGATCCTCGGGATCCGAACCCGCCCGAACTTCACCTTTTTTTTCACGGGTCCGAGCGACTCGGATCCTCCCGCCTTGCTTGGTTAACCCGAGCGCGCCCGAACGTCATCATCCCACTGTCGGATTCTCGCGAGATTCGGATTCTATATAAGGAGCCGCGCGTCGCCGCCATTTTCACACGTGCATTGAGATTGATAGGGAGAGGACGTGGCTGGCGTCCTCTCCGTTATAGTAGAAGAAAAGAGTAAAGAGACTGAGTGACTTATAATTGTGGGGAGGATTGGGGACGGGGAGCAGCTGTTGGAGTACAGTGCAGGGTTTTGATTATACCACCAGTGAGTTTAATCCTTTGTTTCTCTGCCTGAAAAAAACGCTCCACCATATCTGTGCTCACTCAGTGTGCTGCACTGCTGCATGATATATCTGTGCTGAGTGCACTGCTCAGTGCTCACACTGCCTAATTGTGGGGACTGGGGAGCAGTTATAGCAGGAGTACAGTGCACAGTTTTGCTGACAGTGACCACCAGTCCAGTATACGTTTGTCTGCCTGAAAAACACTCCTGTGGTGGCTTTTTTTTTCTTCATACTAGTTTAGCAGTCTGCTGACAGTGTCCACCAGGTCCGTTATTATTATACAGTATATTTATTATATCTATTAGCAGTACGGTAGGCCACGGCTGTACCTACCTCTGTGTCGTCAGTGCACTCGTCGTCCATAAGTAATATAATACTATACTATCCATCCATCTACATTGTATACCTGTGGTGGCTTTTTTTTTCTTCATACTAGTTTAGCAGTCTGCTGACAGTGTCCACCAGGTCCGTTATTATTATACAGTATATTATATATATATATATATATATATATATATATATAGCAGTACGGTAGGCCACGGCTGTACCTACCTCTGTGTCGTCAGTGCACTCGTCGTCCATAAGTAATATAATACTATACTATCCATCCATCTACATTGTATACCTGTGGTGGCTTTTTTTTTCTTCATACTAGTTTAGCAGTCTGCTGACAGTGTCCACCAGGTCCGTTATTATATTATACAGTATATTATACATATATAGCAGTACGGTAGGCCACGGCTGTACCTACCTCTGTGTCGTCAGTCGTCCTCCATAAGTAATATAATACTATACTATCCATCCATCTACATTGTATACCTGTGGTGGCTTTTAGTTGTGCGCATTAAAATATGGAGAACAAAAATGTGGAGGTTAAAAAAATAGGGAAAGATCAAGATCCACTTCCACCTCGTGATGAAGCTGCTGCCACTAGTCATGGCCGAGACGATGAAATGCCATCAACGTCGTCTGCCAAGGCCGATGCCCAATGTCATAGTACAGAGCATGTAAAATCCAAAACACAAAAGATCAGTAAAATGACCCAAAAATCAAAATTAAAAGCGTCTGAGGAGAAGCGTAAACTTGCCAATATGCCATTTACGACACGGAGTGGCAAGGAACGGCTGAGGCCCTGGCCTATGTTCATGGTTAGTGGTTCAGCTTCACATGAGGATGGAAGCACTCATCCTCTCGCTAGAAAAAAGAAAAGACTTAAGCTGGCAAAAGCACAGCAAAGAACTGTGCGTTCTTCAAAATCACAAATCCCAAAGGAGAGTCCAATTGTGTCGGTTGCGATGCCTGACCTTCCCAACACTGGACGGGAAGAGCTTGCGCCTTCCACCATTTGCACGCCCCCTGCAAGTGCTGGAAGGAGCACCCGCAGTCCAGTTCCTGATAGTCAAATTGAAGATGTCAGTGTTGAAGTACACCAGGATGAGGATATGGGTGTTGCTGGCGCTGGGGAGGAAATTGACAAGGAGGATTCTGATGGTGAGGTGGTTTGTTTAAGTCAGGCACCCGGGGAGACACCTGTTGTCCGTGGGAGGAATATGGCCATTGACATGCCTGGTCAAAATACAAAAAAAATCAGCTCTTCAGTGTGGAATTATTTCAACAGAAATGCGGACAACTGGTGTCAAGCCGTGTGTTGCCTTTGTCAAGCTGTAATAAGTAGGGGTAAGGACGTTAACCACCTCGGAACATCCTCCCTTATACGTCACCTGCAGCGCATTCATAATAAGTCAGTGACAAGTTCAAAAACTTTGGGCGACGGCGGAAGCAGTCCACTGACCAGTAAATCCCTTCCTCTTGTAACCAAGCTCGCGCAAACCACACCACCAACTCCCTCAGTGTCAATTTCCTCCTTACCCAGGAAAGCCAATAGTTCTGCAGGCCATGTCACTGGCAAGTCTGACGAGTCCTCTCCTGCCTGGGATTCCTCCGATGCATCCTTGAGTGTAACGCCTACTGCTGCTGGCGCTGCTGTTGTTGCTGCTGGGAGTCGATCGTCATCCCAGAGGGGAAGTCAGAAGACCACTTGTACTACTTCCAGTAAGCAATTGACTGTCCAACAGTCCTTTGCGAGGAAGATGAAATATCACAGCAGTCATCCTGTTGCAAAGCGGATAACTCAGGCCTTGACAACTATGTTGGTGTTAGACGTGCGTCCAGTATCCGCCGTTAGTTCACGGGGAACTAGACAATTGCTTGAGGTAGTGTGCCCCCGTTACCAAATACCATCTAGGTTCCACTTCTCTAGGCAGGCGATACCGAGAATGTACACGGACGTCAGAAAAAGACTCACCAGTGTCCTAAAAAATGCAGTTGTACCCAATGTCCACTTAACCACGGACATGTGGACAAGTGGAACAGGGCAGACTCAGGACAACATGACTGTGACAGCCCACCGGGTAGATGTATTGCCTCCCGCTGCAAGAACAGCAGCGGCGGCACCAGTAGCAGCATCTCACAAACGCCAACTCGTTCCTAGGCAGGCTACGCTTTGTATCACCGCTTTCCAGAATACGCACACAGCTGAAAACCTCTTACGGCAACTGAGGAAGATCATCGCAGAATGGCTTACCCCAATTGGACTCTCCTGGGGATTTGTGGCATCGGACAACGCCAGCAATATTGTGCGTGCATTACATCTGGGCAAATTCCAGCACGTCCCATGTTTTGCACATACCTTGAATTTGGTGGTGCAGAATTATTTAAAAAACAACAGGGGCGTGCAAGAGATGCTGTCGGTGGCCAGAAGAATTGCGGGCCACTTTCGGCGTACAGGCACCGCGTACAGAAGACTGGAGCACCACCAAAAACACCTGAACCTGCCCTGCCATCATCTGAAGCAAGAGGTGGTAACGAGGTGGAATTCAACCCTCTATATGCTTCAGAGGATGGAGGAGCAGCAAAAGGCCATTCAAGCCTATACATCTGCCCACGATATAGGCAAAGGAGGTGGAATGCACCTGTCTCAAGCGCAGTGGAGAATGATTTCAACGTTGTGCAAGGTTCTGCAACCTTTTGAACTTGCCACACGTGAAGTCAGTTCAGACACTGCCAGCCTGAGTCAGGTCATTCCCCTCATCAGGCTTATGCAGAAGAAGCTGGAGGCATTGAAGGAGGAGCTAAAACAGAGCGATTCCGCTAGGCATGTGGGACTTGTGGATGGAGCCCTTCATTCGCTTAACCAGGATTCACGTGTGGTCAATCTGTTGAAATCAGAGCACTACATTTTAGCCACCGTGCTCGATCCTAGATTTAAAACCCACCTTGGATCTCTCTTTACGGCAGACACAAGTCTGCAGAGGTTCAAAGACCTGCTGGTGAGAAAATTGTCAAGTCAAGCGGAACGCGACCCGTCAACATCTCCTCCTTCACATTCTCCCGCAACTGGGGGTGCGAGGAAAAGGCTACGAATTCCGAGCCCACCCGCTGGCGGTGATGCAGGGCAGTCTGGAGCGACTGCTGATGCTGACATCTGGTCCGGACTGAAGGACCTGCCAACGATTACTGACATGTCGTCTACTGTCACTGCATATGATTCTCTCACCATTGAAAGAATGGTGGAGGATTATATGAGTGACCGCATCCAAGTAGGCACGTCAGACAGTCCGTACGTATACTGGCAGGAAAAAGAGGCAATTTGGAGGCCCTTGCACAAACTGGCTTTATTCTACCTAAGTTGCCCTCCCTCCAGTGTGTACTCCGAAAGAGTGTTTAGTGCCGCCGCTCACCTTGTCAGCAATCGGCATACGAGGTTACTTCCAGAAAATGTGGAGAAGATGATGTTCATTAAAATGAATTATAATCAATTCCTCCATGGAGACATTCACCAGCAGCAATTGCCTCCAGAAAGTACACGGGGACCTGAGATGGTGGATTCCAGTGGGGACAAATTAATAATCTGTGAGGAGGGGGATGTACACAGTGAAAGGGGTGATGAATCGGACGATGATGATGAGGTGGACATCTTGCCTCCGTAGAGCCAGTTTGTGCAAGGAGAGATTGATTGCTTCTTTTTTGGTGGGGGCCCAAACCAACCAGTCATTTCAGTCACAGTCGTGTGGCAGACCCTGTCGCTGAAATGATGGGTTCGTTAAAGTGTGCATGTCCTGTTTTTACAACATAAGGGTGGGTGGGAGGGCCCAAAGACAATTCCATCTTGCACCTCTTTTTTCTTTCATTTTTCTTTGCGTCATGTGCTGTTTGGGGAGTATTTTTTTGAAGGGCCATCCTGCGTGACACTGCAGTGACACTCCTAGATGGGCCAGGTGTTTGTGTCGGCCACTAGGGTCGCTTAGCTTAGTCACACAGCTACCTCATTGCGCCTCTTTTTTTCTTTGCGTCATGTGCTGTTTGGGGAGTATTTTTTTGAAGGGCCATCCTGCGTGACACTGCAGTGCCACTCCTAGATGGGCCAGGTGTTTGTGTCGGCCACTAGGGTCGCTTAGCTTAGTCACACAGCTACCTCATTGCGCCTCTTTTTTTCTTTGTGTCATGTGCTGTTTGGGGAGTATTTTTTTGAAGGGCCATCCTGCGTGACACTGCAGTGCCACTCCTAGATGGGCCAGGTGTTTGTGTCGGCCACTAGGGTCGCTTAGCTTAGTCACACAGCTACCTCATTGCGCCTCTTTTTTTCTTTGCGTCATGTGCTGTTTGGGGAGTATTTTTTTGAAGGGCCATCCTGCGTGACACTGCAGTGCCACTCCTAGATGGGCCAGGTGTTTGTGTCGGCCACTAGGGTCGCTTAGCTTAGCCATCCAGCGACCTCGGTGCAAATTTTAGGACTAAAAATAATATTGTGAGGTGTGAGGTGTACAGAATAGACTGAAAATGAGTGGAAATTATGGTTATTGAGGTTAATAATACTATGGGATCAAAATGACCCCCAAATTCTATGATTTAAGCTGTTTTTTAGGGTTTTTTGAAAAAAACACCCGAATCCAAAACACACCCGAATCTGACAAAAAAAATTCGGTGAGGTTTTGCCAAAACGCGTCCGAACCCAAAACACGGCCACGGAACCGAACTCAAAACCAAAACACAAAACCCGAAAAATTTCAGGTGCACATCACTACTTATCACTATGCCATTCTTGCTGTTCATTATGTCAAGTGTAGACAAAAAGTGGTCATACTTTTTTTTTTTGCAAAAAGACAATAGGAAAAAAGGAGGAACAGGATAGAGAGGATTACAGCACTTACATAGTTACAGCTGGTTTCTATTAACTCTGACTACTGTGATACTGTAGGGAGGTATAGGCACGGGATGCGGTTATGTGTCACTATACTGACTCCGGGATTCCGCACGGTGAACAGCCTGACGGTCGGCATGCCGACCAACAGCTTTTCCCACTTACGGGGTGATCCCATGGCGAGCGCAGAGAGTCCGAAAGGGGCTTCATTGTGCTCGCCCCCCCTTCCCCCGCCGGCCATCTAAGAGCCGGGATCCAACCGTCAGTATGGTGACCGGTGGTCTTCCAACCGCCGGTCACACGAACCCAACCCATAGGCACACTGTCTAATAGTAGTTTGAGGTATAGTACATTCAAATCCAGTAATCAGTTATGGCTTCTTTGATGAGAAAGTGATTACTGTAAATTCAATAAACTTTCAAAGATATTGGTGTTTATTGCAAAATATGCAAATATTTTTGGAGCATAAGTGTGAGGCTACGTATTAATGCATCAGTGGCAACTGTACCTATGTGTCCTGATCAAAATGTAAAGACAAATCATTAAAGAAATACAGTATGAGTGTGTCAGTGACCATGGTGAACTGAGCACCCCCTGAGCTGGTGGTTTAATCCATCACTGTATGACCTGTCTACAGGTTGACTCTGCAAAGATGAGGAGGCCAGGAACACTGGAGAAGATGTATTAAACTGAAGAAGGCATAAGGAAGTGATAAACCAGTGATAAGTGCAAGGTGATAAATGCACCAGCCAATGAGCACCTAACTGTTAATTTACATATTGGAGCTGATTGGCTGGCGCATTTATCACCTTGATTTTATCACTCGTTTATCATTTCCTTATGCCTTCTCCAGGTTAATACATCTGCCCCAATAAGCTGTATGCTGACTAAGGCCAGCTCTACAGGCAGTTGGGTGCCTTTCAAGACTTCCCACAAGCTGCCACTGTGCTGCCCCTTCCATCATCTTCTCCCTATATTACAGAATTTATCTTATGATAGGAAGGGTTTCTTCTAGTGATGAGCGGGTTCGGTTTCTCGGAAACCGAACCCCCCCAAACTTCACCCTTTTTACACGGGTCCGAGCCATACTCGGATTCTCCCGTATGGCTCGGGTAACCCGAGCGCGCCCGAACGTCATCATCCCGCTGTCGGATTCTCGCGAGATTCGGATTCTATATAAGCAGCCGCGCGTCGCCGCCATTTTCACTCGTGCATTGGAAATGTTAGGGAGAGGACGTGGCTGGCGTCCTCTCCGTTATTGTTGAACTTGATTGTGCTGTGCAGTGCACTATTGCTTAATTGTGGGGAGGGCTGGGGAGCAGCTGTATATAGGAGGAGTACAGTGCAGAGTTTTGCTGATCAGTGACCACCAGTTATCCGTTCTCTGCCTGAAAAAAACGCTCCATATCTGTGCTCACAGTGTGCTGCATATATCTGTGCTCACACTGCTTAATTGTGGGGACTGGGGAGTAGCTGTATTATATAGCAGGAGTACAGTGCAGAGTTTTGCTGACAGTGACCACCAGTATACGTTGTCTGCCTGAAAAACACTCCATATCTGTGCTCAGTGTGCTGCTTTATTGTGGGGACTGGGGACCACCAGTATAATATTATATAGGAGGAGTACAGTGCAGAGTTTTGCTGACCAGTGACCACCAGTATATAATATATAGCATTACGGTACAGTAGGCCACTGCTGTACCTACCTCTGTGTCGTCATTCATTAAGTATACTATCCATCTACATTCTATACCTGTGGTGCATTTTAGTTTTGCAGTTTGCTGACACAGTGACCACCAGTATACTATATATAGCAATACGGTACGGAAGGCCACTGCTGTACCTACCTCTGTGTCGTCATTCATTAAGTATACTATCCATCTACATTCTATACCTGTGGTGCATTTTAGTTTTGCAGTTTGCTGACACAGTGACCACCAGTATACTATATATAGCAATACGGTACGGAAGGCCACTGCTGTACCTACCTCTGTGTCGTCATTCATTAAGTATACTATCCATCTACATTCTATACCTGTGGTGCATTTTAGTTTTGCAGTTTGCTGACACAGTGACCACCAGTATACTATATATAGCAGTACGGAAGGCCACTGCTGTACCTACCTCTGTGTTGTCATTCATTAAGTATACTATCCATCTACATTCTATACCTGTGGTGCATTTTAGTTTTGCAGTTTGCTGACACAGTGACCACCAGTATACTATATATAGCAGTACGGAAGGCCACTGCTGTACCTACCTCTGTGTCGTCATTCATTAAGTATACTATCCATCTACATTCTATACCTGTGGTGCATTTTAGTTTTGCAGTTTGCTGATACAGTGACCACCAGTATACTATATATAGCAGTACGGAAGGCCACTGCTGTACCTACCTCTGTGTCGTCATTCATTAAGTATACTATCCATCTACATTCTATACCTGTGGTGCATTTTAGTTTTGCAGTTTGCTGACACAGTGACCACCAGTATACTATATATAGCAGTACGGTACAGAAGGCCACTGCTGTACCTACCTCTGTGTCGTCATTCATTAAGTATACTATCCATCTACATTCTATACCTGTGGTGCATTTTAGCTTTGCAGTTTGCTGACACAGTGACCACCAGTATACTATATATAGCAGTACGGAAGGCCACTGCTGTACCTACCTCTGTGTCGTCATTCATTAAGTATACTACCCATCTACATTCTATACCTGTGGTGCATTTTAGTTTTGCAGTTTGCTGACACAGTGACCACCAGTATACTATATATAGCAGTACGGTACGGAAGGCCACTGCTGTACCTACCTCTGTGTCGTCATTCATTAAGTATACTATCCATCTACATTCTATACCTGTGGTACATTTTAGTTTTGCAGTTTGCTGACACAGTGACCACCAGTATACTATATATAGCAGTACGGAAGGCCACTGCTGTACCTACCTTTGTGTCGTCATTCATTAAGTATACTATCCATCTACATTCTATACCTGTGGGGCATTTTAGTTTTGCAGTTTGCTGACACAGTGACCACCAGTATACTATATATAGCAGTACGGTACGAAAGGCCACTGCTGTACCTACCTCTGTGTCGTCATTCATTAAGTATACTATCCATCTACATTCTATACCTGTGGTGCATTTTAGTTTTGCAGTTTGCTGACACAGTGACCACCAGTATACTATATATAGCAGTACGGAAGGCCACTGCTGTACCTACCTCTGTGTCGTCATTCATTAAGTATACTATCCATCTACATTCGATACCTGTGGTGCATTTTAGTTTTGCAGTTTGCTGACACAGTGACCACCAGTATACTATATATACAGTAGCAGTATGGTACAGAAGGCCACTGCTGTACCTACCTCTGTGTCGTCAAGTATACTATCCATCCATACCTGTGGTGCATTTCAGTTGTGCGCAGTAAATATAGTAGTAGGCCATTGCTATTGATACTGGCATATAATTCCACACATTAAAAAATGGAGAACAAAAATGTGGAGGTTAAAATAGGGAAAGATCAAGATCCACTTCCACCTCGTGCTGAAGCTGCTGCCACTAGTCATGGCCGAGACGATGAAATGCCATCAACGTCGTCTGCCAAGGCCGATGCCCAATGTCATAGTAGAGAGCATGTAAAATCCAAAAAAAAAAAGTTCAGTAAAATGACCCAAAAATCAAAATTGAAAGCGTCTGATGAGAAGCGTAAACTTGCCAATATGCCATTTACGACACGGAGTGGCAAGAAACGACTGAGGCCCTGGCCTATGTTCATGGCTAGTGGTTCAGCTTCACATGAGGATGGAAGCACTCATCCTCTCACTAGAAAAATGAAAAGACTTAAGCTGGCAAAAGCACAGCAAAGAACTGTGCGTTCTTCTAAATCACATATACCCAAGGAGAGTCCAATTGTGTCGGTTGCGATGCCTGACCTTCCCAACACTGGACGGGAAGAGCTTGCGCCTTCCACCATTTGCACGCCCCCTGCAAGTGCTGGAAGGAGCACCCGCAGTCCAGTTCCTGATAGTCAAATTGAAGATGTCACTGTTGAAGTACACCAGGATGAGGATATGGGTGTTGCTGGCGCTGGGGAGGAAATTGACAAGGAGGATTATGATGGTGAGGTGGTTTGTTTAAGTCAGGCACCCGGGGAGACACCTGTTGTCCGTGGGACGAATATGGCCATTGACATGCCTGGTCAAAATACAAAAAAAATCACCTCTTCGGTGTGGAATTATTTCAACAGAAATGCGGACAACAGGTGTCAAGCCGTGTGTTGCCTTTGTCAAGCTGTAATAAGTAGGGGTAAGGACGTTAACCACCTCGGAACATCCTCCCTTATACGTCACCTGCAGCGCATTCATCATAAGTCAGTGACAAGTTCAAAAACTTTGGGTGACAGCGGAAGCAGTCCACTGACCACTAAATCCCTTCCTCTTGTAACCAAGCTCCTGCAAACCACACCACCAACTCCCTCAGTGTCAATTTCCTCCTTACCCTGGAAAGCCAATAGTCCTGCAGGCCATGTCTCTGGCAAGTCTGACGAGTCCTCTCCTGCCTGGGATTCCTCCGATGCATCCTTGAGTGTAACGCCTACTGCTGCTGGCGCTGCTGTTGTAGCTGCTGGGAGTCGATCGTCATCCCAGAGGGGAAGTCGGAAGACCACTTGTACTACTTCCAGTAAGCAATTGACTGTCCAACAGTCCTTTGCGAGGAAGATGAAATATCACAGCTGTCATCCTGCTGCAAAGCAGATAACTCAGGCCTTGGCAGCCTGGGCGGTGAGAAACGTGGTTCCGGTATCCACCGTTAATTCAGAGCCAACTAGAGACTTGATTGAGGTACTGTGTCCCCGGTACCAAATACCATCTAGGTTCCATTTCTCTAGGCAGGCGATACCGAAAATGTACACAGACCTCAGAAAAAGACTCACCAGTGTCCTAAAAAAGGCAGTTGTACCCAATGTCCACTTAACCACGGACATGTGGACAAGTGGAGCAGGGCAGACTCAGGACTATATGACTGTGACAGACCACTGGGTAGATGTATTGCCTCCTGCAGCAAGAACAGCAGCGGCGGCACCAGTAGCAGCATCTCGCAAACGCTAACTCATTCCTAGGCAGGCTACGCTTTGTATCACCGCTTTCCAGAATAGGCACACAGCTGACAACCTCTTACGGCAACTGAGGAAGATCATCGCAGAATGGCTTACCCCAATTGGACTCTCCTGGGGATTTGTGACATCGGACAACGCCAGCAATATTGTGCGTGCATTACATCTGGGCAAATTCCAGCACGTCCCATGTTTTGCACATACATTGAATTTGGTGGTGCAGAATTATTTAAAAAACGACAGGGGCGTGCAAGAGATGCTGTCGGTGGCCAGAAGAATTGCGGGCCACTTTCGGCATTCAGGCACCGCATACAGAAGACTGGAGCACCACCAAACATTCCTGAACCTGCCCTGCCATCATCTGAAGCAAGAGGTGGTAACGAGGTGGAATTCAACCCTCTATATGCTTCAGAGGATGGAGGAGCAGCAAAAGGCCATTCAAGCCTATACATCTGCATACGATATAGGCAAAGGAGGGGGAATGCACCTGACTCAAGCGCAGTGGAGAATGATTTCAACGTTGTGCAAGGTTCTGCAACCCTTTGAACTTGCCACACGTGAAGTCAGTTCAGACACTGCCAGCCTGAGTCAGGTCATTCCCCTCATCAGGCTTTTGCAGAAGAAGCTGGAGACATTGAAGGAGGAGCTAAAACAGAGCGATTCCGCTAGGCATGTGGGACTTGTGGATGGAGCCCTTAATTCGCTTAACCAGGATTCACGGGTGGTCAATCTGTTGAAATCAGAGCACTACATTTTGGCCACCGTGCTCGATCCTAGATTTAAAACCTACGTTGGATCTCTCTTTCCGGCAGACACAAGTCTGCAGAGGTTCAAAGACCTGCTGGTGAGAAAATTGTCAAGTCAAGCGGAACGTGACCCGTCAACATCTCCTCCTTCACATTCTCCTGCAACTGGGGGTGCGAGGAAAAGGCTAAGAATTCCGAGCCCACCCGCTGGCGGTGATGCAGGGCAGTCTGGAGTGAGTGCTGACATCTGGTCCGGACTGAAGGACCTGCCAACGATTACTGACATGTCGTCTACTGTCACTGCATATGATTCTCTCACCATTGAAAGAATGGTGGAGGATTATATGAGTGACCGCATCCAAGTAGGCACGTCAGACAGTCCGTACGTATACTGGCAGGAAAAAGAGGCAATTTGGAGGCCCTTGCACAAACTGGCTTTATTCTACCTAAGTTGCCTTCCCTCCAGTGTGTACTCCGAAAGAGTGTTTAGTGCAGCCGCTCACCTTGTCAGCAATCGGCGTACGAGGTTACTTCCAGAAAATGTGGAGAAGATGATGTTCATCAAAATGAATTATAATCAATTCCTCCGTGGAGACATTCACCAGCAGCAATTGCCTCCACAAAGTACACAGGGACCTGAGATGGTGGATTCCAGTGGGGACGAATTAATAATCTGTGAGGAGGGGGATGTACACAGTGAAAGGGGTGAGGAATCGGAGGATGATGATGAGGTGGACATCTTGCCTCTGTAGAGCCAGTTTGTGCAAGGAGAGATTGATTGCTTCTTTTTTTGGTGGGGGCCCAAACCAACCAGTCATTTCAGTCACAGTCGTGTGGCAGACCCTGTCGCTGAAATGATGGGTTCGTTAAAGTGTGCATGTCCTGTTAATACAACATAAGGGTGGGTGGGAGGGCCCAAGGACAATTCCATCTTGCACCTCTTTTTTTCTTTCATTTTTCTTTGCATCATGTGCTGTTTGGGGACAATTTTTTTGAAGTGCCATCCTGCCTGACACTGCAGTGCCACTCCTAGATGGGCCAGGTGTTTGTGTCGGCCACTTGTGTCGCTTAGCTTAGTCACACAGCGACCTTGGTGCGCCTCTTTTTTTCTTTGCATCATGTGCTATTTGGGGACAATTTTTTTGAAGTGCCATCCTGCCTGACACTACAGTGCCACTCCTAGATGGGCCAGGTGTTTGTGTCGGCCACTTGTGTCGCTTAGCTTAGCCATCCAGCGACCTCGGTGCAAATTTTAGTACTAAAAATAATATTGTGAGGTGTGAGGTGTTCAGAATAGACTGGAAATGAGTGGAAATTACGGTTATTGAGGTTAATAAAACTATGGGATCAAAATGACCCCCAAATTCTATGATTTAAGCTGTTTTTTAGGGTTTTTTGTAAAAAACACCCGAATCCAAAACACACCCGAATCCGACAAAAAATTTTCGGTGAGGTTTTGCCAAAACGCGTCCGAATCCAAAACACGGCCGCGGAACCGAATCCAAAACCAAAACACAAAACCCAAAAAATTTCCGGTGCACATCACTAGTTTCTTCCAGCATGACAGGCGCCCAGGGCTGTTTCTAGCCAATTCGTCTCCCAGTGCTAACACAAAAAATGTGGCCCCCCCCCCCCCCGAAAAAGGGTAAAAGGATGTGGTCTATCAGAAAAACAGGATTTTTATACCTACCGGTAAATCCTTTTCTCCTAGTCCGTAGAGGATGCTCGGGTCCACTTCATGACCATGGGGTATAGACGGTTCCGCAGGAGCCGTGGGCACTATTAAGACTTTTCAATTGGTGTGAACTGGCTCCTCCCTCTATGCCCCTCCTCCAGACCTCAGTTATAGGAACTGTGCCCAGGGAGACGGACATTTCAAGGAAAGGATTTACTTTTAACTAGTGGTGAGATACATACCAACTCACACCCTCAACCATGCCGCACAACATGGCATTCAACAGAACACACGCCAACAGGTATGAACCAATTACAGCAACATGCTGAAACTAATATAACACATCTTGTGTAACTCTAATAACAAAACTGCAGGTAAAGTACGCACTGGGACGGGCGCCCAGCATCCTCTACGGACTAGGAAAAAAGGATTTACCGGTAGGTATCAAAATCCTGTTTTCTCATACGTCCTAGATGATGCTGGGGTCCACTTCCTGACCATGGGGTTTATACCTACGCTCCAGTACAGGCGGGAGAGTGCGGATGACCCTGCAGCACCGATTGACCGAACTTGAGGTCTTCATCGGCCAAGGTGTCAAACTTGTAGAATTTAGGAAATGTGTTTGACCCCGACCAAGTAGCTGCTCGGCAAAGTTGCAATGCCGAGACCCCCCCCCGGGCAGCCGTCCAGGATGAGCCCACCTTCCTAGTGGAATGGACCTTCACCGACGTCGGTAACGGCAATCCAGCTGTAGTATGACCGTGCTGAATTGTACTTCTGATCCAACGCGCAATAGTCTGCTTGGAAGCAGGACACCCAATCTTGTTGGGAGCATACAGGACAAACAAAGACTCTGTTTTCCGTATTCGAGCTGTCTAGCGACATAAATCTTCAAAGCCCTAACCACATCTAGAGACTTTGACTCAGTGAACGTGTCAGTAACTACTGGCACCACAAAAGGTTGGTTTATGTGGAAAGATGAAACCACCTTCGGAAGAAAATGTTGACAAGTCCTCAACTCGCCCTATCTTCATGGAAGATCAGGTAAGGGCTCTTGTGAGACAAGGCCCCCAATTCAGACACCCGCCGCGCGGATGCCAATGCCAAAAGCATCACCGCTTTCCAAGTAAGAAACTTCAACTCTATCTCTTGTAGAGGCTCATACCAGAGGCGGATTGGCCATAGGGTTTACAGGGAAGGTTCCCGGTGGGCCGGCGCACCCGTGGGGCCTGTTTTGTTTGAGGACATGTGGTCCTTTTTATAGACAAAATGAATAAGATGCAAAATAATTTGCATATATGAAAATGACTTTGCCACTTAGCCTGTGATTGCAGATGATCTAGTGCAGGCATGTCCAAACTGCGGCCCTCCAGCTGTTGAGAAACTACACATCCCAGCATGCCCTGACACAGCTTTAGCATTCACTGACAGCAAAACTGTGTCAGGGCATGCTGGGATATGTAGTTTCACAACAGCTGGCGGGCCGCAGTTTGGACATGCCTGATCTAGTGTATGCTCTGTCTGCCTGCTTGACTGACATATAAGATTGAGTGAATAGTGATTGGGATACGGTTGGTGTAATAAGCAAGAAAATATATCTTTCTAAAGAATGATATAGTTTCCTAAATTCTGAAGGTGTATCATATAATGTGCTCAGTCATAATATGTAATTTTATTTCTTTTTAAATTCCCCCTTGATGCTGGACATGCCCACTATCTGGAAAGTCTTGGGGGGAGTGTGCTGCTGCCATGGCCCATGGTAGACCTTACACCTCTGGTGCTGCCCATGTGGGGCCACTAGTACAAATTTTTCCAGGGCCGCTTTTTGTTCCCAATCCGCCCCTGGCTCATACCAATCTAATTGAAGGAACTGCAACACCACGTTAAGGTCCCATGGTGCCACTGGAGGCACAAATGGAGGCTGGATGTGCAGAACCCCTTTCACGAAGGTCTGAACCTCTGGAAGAGAGGCCAATTGTTTTTGGAAGAACACTGACAAGGCCGAAATCTGGACCTTGATTGATCCCTATCGTAGGCCCGCCTCCACACCAGCCTGCAGAAAATGAAGAAAACGTCCCAACTCAAACTCTTCCGTAGGAGCCTTCTTGGATTCACACCAAGACACATATTTTCTCCAAATACGGTGGTAATGTTTCGACGTTACTCCTTTCCTGGCCTGAATAAGGGTGGGGATGACTTCCTTGGGAACACCCTTTCGGGCTAGGATCCGGCGCTCAAAAGCCATGCCTTCAAACGTGGCCGCGGTAAGTCTTGATACACGCACAGCCCCCCTCCCAAAATGGCCACCGCCTCCTCTAGCATCCTTAAAAGCAGGCAGTTAGGAGCTGGTTGGCTGGTACTTTATGTCCGTCCAAGGCTTAGTAAATAGACCCCTTTATCCTTCTCCACTTTATCTCGCTCAAAAGTTTCATACATCTCCCCCTGGGTCACACCATGCATGACACAGTTGGCCACACCACATTTAAACCAGTCATGCCACAGTATGCTTTGGTCCATACCAGAATACACCTTAAAAACTGTCTTCTATCAGGCGGCGGCCATTATGGGAGGGACGTTTACACAGTATACTATGTGTCCAGTGCTCACAATCTCCGCAGGCTGGCCCCCGTGTAATTGCACGACTGCCCCGGCCCTAAAAATGGCACTGCATGTATCTATCTATAAAGCACCTGTAATTGTACAATTGTTTGATGGGCATGACATTGATGCCCTTCTCAGGGTCTATGTTCTAGGCCTTGGAGAGAGATAAAGAGGACGGAGATAAAGTACCAGCAATCAGCTCCTAACTGTCATGTTACAGGCTGTGTCTGAAAAATGACACTAAAGAGCTGGTTGGCTGGTACTTTATCTCTGTCCACTTTATCTTTTTCCAAGATTTAGTTGAGGGGTTGGGAACCTCCGGCTAGCGGGCCGTATACGGCCCGCAAAGCTGTTTGTTCCGGCCTACCCGCTTGTTTGGCAGCGCTCCGTCCGGCGGCGGCATGTCTCAGCTGTCAGGGCAGGGAGGAGAGCGCAGCTACTATGGCTGGCAGCGGCGGGTAGTAGGATCTCAAACCAGCCGACGGTTCGTGAGCCAATCAGTGCTTGCGGACCGGCAGCCATTCAGGAGCTGCCGCTGCCAGTCTGCGAGCTCTGATTGGCTCATGAACCGGCGGCTTGTTTGAGATCCTACACACCGCCTGACGTAGCCGCTCTCTCCTCCCTGCCCTGACCCGACTGCTGAGACACACCGTCGCCGCCGGACGGAGCTGCAGCAGCTGTGAGCGGTATGGCACTGTGGGGGCATTTGTGTATTTGGCACTGTGGGGGCATTTGTGTATCTGGCACTGTGGGGGCATTTGTATATCTGGCACTGTGGGGGCATTTCTGTATCTGGCACTGTGGGGGCATTTGTATATCTGGCACTGTGGGGGCATTTGTGTATCTGGCATTGTGGGGGCATTTCTATATCTGGCACTGTGGGGGCATTTGTTTATCTGGCACTGTGGGGGCATTTGTGTATCTGGCACTGTAGGGGCATTTGTGTATCTGGTACTGCACTGGCATATGTGCATCTGGAACTGCACTGGCATATGTGTATCTGGAACTGCACTGGCATATGTGTATCTGGCACTGCCCTATTGGAGGCATTTGTGTATCACATCCCATTATAATTGGCCATACCCATTAGGCGTGCGCACTCAGTACCTCTAAGGGGCATAACTACTGGGGGGCGGGGTAATTTTTAAGTTGATAATTTTTGTATGGTCCCCGAAGGATTTTATAAACGTCCAAATGGCCCTTGGTAGAAAAAAGGTTCCCCACCCCTGATTTAGCTTATAGACCCCATATTTTACTGTGAAATCAAACTCATTTTGGTTCAGCTCTGAATAGTTTATAATGCATGTTAAATGTTGTTGTGCAGTAATGCTGTAGTTCTTCACCTTAAGCTCAACAGCCATGCTTCTAGTGTCTGCAGCTAATTCTCAGCGCTGCCACAAAAGATCCTGACAACAGTGTCGCAATTTCACGCCTTGTCAGGCAGCTGTCGGCTGTGACATTAAAAATGTAGTGACCGTTTAAATACATACAGACATGCAGATGTCGCTCTGACACATATGTCTCATACTCCGGCATGTACTGTGTCAGCAACTTACATCACAAGAGAAAAATGTTACAGGCACATAACTCCCATATACTGGGAACAACATCATTTGTTAATTACTCGGATCTTTTGAGGTTCATCATATTTATTTTCTTTTGACTAATGCTTACTTTGCCACTCTTAACCACATATCAAATACCGGTTGTGCTTACATTGTAACCAGTTACCGAAGAACGATGAAAACTTTTATTCTGATTAAAAAATAAAATATATATATATATATATAGAGAGAGAGAGAGTGTGGGATAGAGAGAGAGAGAGATTTTCACTCATTTTTTTAGGGAAGTAGACCGAATCTCAGAGTGAGCTTTACTCTCCCGGGAGTCTGGGTGAACCCCTAGGGCAGGGGTCAGGGAACATTTTTACCTTTTACCCCAAAATATATTTAGATACGCCGACGCTACCCCCTTGATTTGAAAGGAAGGAAATCATATATTATGTATATATTGTGCATATACAGTACTGTATACTGGTTATCACTGTTTATATGCCATTTCTGAGATACTGTGTGTGTGTGTGTGTGTGTGTGTGTGTGTGTGTGTGTGTGTGTGTGTGTGTGTATATATATATATATATATATATATATATATATATATATATATATATATATATAATTCTTTTAATTTTTTTTATTATTATTTTAGCCAATAATTTTTTGGCCATGAATGGGTTAATTAACACTTTCTCTCCAAAACACCAGAATGAATGTAAGAAAGATGGATGAGGGGGGAAGGGGGAGACACGACTTTTAGGAGACAGATGGTCACATCCTCACCTCAGTAATGTCAGTGGGAATTTCTCACTGTTATGTGGGCCACTGTCTGATCCGGCGGAACTCTGTCAGCGGTCAGCCACAGAACACTTCAAGTTCTGTGTGTGGGTTGGCGGGCCGCGGGCGGGAGGACAGCGCAGGGTGGGCAGGCGTGAGGGAGCGCGGTGTGACGTCAGCACGTCACACCGCGGCCAGGAACACAGCACAGGGCAGTCAGGAGCACAGCGCAGGGCGGGCAGGAGGGAGCGCGGTGTGATGTCAGCACGTCACATAGCGATCCGGACGGTGCTGGACGGGGTTGTGTCTCAGCAGCGCGACCATCCATTACCCCCAGGAATTTAATTTTTACCCCATTTGGGGTAATTTACCCCTGTTTCCTGACCACTGCCCTAGGGGCATGTTAGTATGTAATATAGGGGGAGATTTATCAAAGCTTAGAGAGGGCCTGTAAAATCAAAATTAGGAGTTGATTAGTTGGAATTTTGGGGGAGATGTACTAAGCCTTGGATAGAGATAAAGTACCAGCCAATCAGCTCCTAACTGATGGGGCTCATTAATCAACGAGCTATAAATCTCATTGTTAATTATAAAACTCATAACGTATGATAAATGGTGCTCCAGTCAATCAGCTCCCAACTGTCATTTTTCAAACACATGACAGGAGCTGAACACATGACAGGAGCTGATTGGTTGGACAACCATTCATCATACGCAACAAGTTTTATATTTTACAACAAGTTTTATCACTCATTGATAAATAAGCCACAGTGTTTGAAAAATGACAATTAGGAGCTGATTGGTTGGTACTTTATCTTTCTCCAAACTCTAATAAATCTTCCTCATATTTTCTTAGGTAGTAGACAATGGGGGTCATTCGCACATAGCAACTTTTTGCTGCCCGTGCGATCAACTAGACGCCGCCTATGGGGGAGTGTATTTCTGCATAGCAGGGCTGCGAATGCCTGTGCAATGCATAAAATGATTCCTGTAAAAGAAGACCAGGGTAAGAGTTACTTACCCTGTGCGATCGATCCAGCAGTGCAGGTCCCGGAATTGACGTCAGACATCCGCCCTCCAAACGCCTGGACTCGCCTGCGTTGGACTCACCACTCCCAGAAAACGGTGAGTATCCACCCCGGAACGCCTCCCCGTTGTCAATCGTCCTACCATCGTGCTAGCGATCACTTTCTTCTGGTCGTTGCCTGGCTACGGCTGTCGCTGGGCAACGACGCGCGGGCGCCGCGCACGCGCAGTCCCGACCCGATCACACTGCTGAGACAACCAACAGCGTGTGAACGGGTCGGAATGACTACTGTTTGTTGTGAATTGTTAAGGTCTAAAGACAAAGCATACTGCATGAATAAAGTAATAAAAAATATAAAAAAATAAATTTGGGGACACAGGGATTGGGGAAGGGGGGTTCTCATGGTGACTGGACTATTGGAGGACAGTATCATCAACTCATCCGATTAAATATTGATCCATCTAACTTATATACTTTTTACATCTACCAACTTTTTATTTTTTGAAAGCTGCCACTTCTTGGTGGGTTTGAGCTCAGAATTTAAAAGGCACTACTATTAGTATTAAGTGTAAAACGCACCAGGCTTTGTAGTTAATATTAGCACTGCTTTAAATCTGGAGCTCAAACTGCCGTAACGCCAATGACTCCAATAAGCTACCGTACCTGGCTAACATACATGCCAGTAATTAAAGAGATGAGTTGGCTACCATGAGTGCATATTCCTGCTCATCAGTCATGTCTCAGTGGCATGCGGCTATCCATAGTAAACAGTGCTGCATACAATGTGTATTATTATTATTATTAGCTATTATCACCACAATTCATCACATTTCCATCACAACACATCACCATGTTTAAACACAAATGTATTTTAGGTCCTGTAAGTATCTATTTTAAGTCATTATGTTCTCATCTTACTTATTTTCCCTCATTATTTTGTTTCCCTGACTTCCCTCTTACACAACTTTTTTTTTTGGTTCTCACGGTTTTCTCTTCACTTCTGCAGATGGAAACTGGGAGCGAAGGTCATGAGAAGAAAAAAAAAAAACGAACCAATCCGAATTCTTGAGTATTAGAGATTTATACAGTCCCATGTTACCTATTTATTTATTTCCAGACAGTGAAATTGCAAGGTTTATATCCCTGGCAGTTTCTTTTAGATTGCAGGGATGTCACAATCATCCCGAGGTAGACCACAGGTTGTTTTATCTAGACCGGTGGCCTTGTTTTTCCGGGCTCTTATTAATCTGCCACTTTCAATGATGAAGCAAAGCCGTATATTTTGATTTGTCCAGACAGCAATTCCAATTCCCGCTCTGACTGACCAGTGCTGCTGCAGCAAGCAGAGGGCAGGATGGCTTTAGCAGCAGATACCTGCAGAGGGACCCATACATGGAAGCCAACTTATCCACATTATATTCAAAAAGCACCTGATCCTGATATGTGCGCAGGGCCGGATTAAAGGTGGTGGGGGCCCAGGGCAACGTATATTGTGGGGGCCCCCACCTATGATCTCTGGCGAAGTCTTGACATCCCTCCCTTCCCCCCTCTCCTCCCCTCCCTCTACTCCCGGGGCCGCACGCATGCACACACATACATGATACACACACACACACACACACACACACACAAACACACACCTTCACTTACATTTCAGTAGGGAGCGCAGGCTGTCCGGCGGCTTGCAGTCACTGTCTTGTGGGATTTCTCTGTCCCGCGAGACTGACTGTGCAGGCAGAGGCGGATTAAGGCTTTGGGGGGCATTTAAGACAGGGGGGCCCTAAAGTCTTCCCCACAAACTAATCATACACACGTGCGAACACACATAATAATCGAATCACTATGTCTCCGGGAATGAAGTGGGATAGAGGTCAGACAGAGAATGGAGACTGGACAGAGGATGGGGTGGTGGAGGCAGTGCTGTTTCTATAGGTGGACGAGACGTGCAATCGCACGGGGTGCCCGCCGCAGAATCTGCTTACTGCTATTACCTGCTCCTCCTCCTCCCGCCCATAGAACTCCGCTCAGCGGGCGAAGTTTCACAAAATAGTTGCGCTGTGACATCATGATGCAACCACTTAATTTCATGAAACTATGCCCAGCGCATGGAGTAACATGGGCAGGAGGAGGGGGAGCAGGTAATAGCAGTGCTGGCGCCAATGAGCATTACACACCCCTGGCAACAAGCATGACTCCCAGACCATGAAACCCCTGGCAACGAGAATTACACCGAGAGCATAAAAATTCCTGGCAACGAGCATGACACCCAGCGCAAGAAATCCCTGGCAATGAGTTACACCACTGGCAACGAGCGTGAAAACCCTGGCAACAAGTATGGAACTCAGAACATGAAACCCCTATGTAACAAATAGGTAACTGTACTCTGATGAAGGAATTCAAGTTTCTGAAATGTTATATATGCGTGCGTACGTACGTACGTACGTACGTACGTACGTACGTATGTATATTATACATACACATATATATAACTAGTGATGTGCACCGGACATTTTTCGGGTTTTGTGTTTTGGTTTTGGATTCGGTTTCGCGGCCGTGTTTTGGATTCGGACGCGTTTTGGCAAAACCTCCCTGAAAATTTTTTGTCGGATTCGGGTGTGTTTTGGATTCGGGTGTTTTTTTACAAAAAACCCTCAAAAACAGCTTAAATCATAGAATTTGGGGTCATTTTGATCCCATAGTATTATTAACCTCAATAACCATAATTTCCACTCATTTTCAGTCTATTCTGGAGATGAGCGGGTTCGGTTTCTCTGAATCCGAACCCGCACGAACTTCATGTTTTTTTTCACGGGTCCGAGCGACTCGGATCTTCCCGCCTTGCTCGGTTAACCCGAGCGCGCCCGAACGTCATCATGACGCTGTCGGATTCTCGCGAGGCTCGGATTCTATCGCGAGACTCGGATTCTATATAAGGAGCCGCGCGTCGCCGCCATTTTCACACGTGCATTGAGATTGATAGGGAGAGGACGTGGCTGGCGTCCTCTCCATTTAGATTAGAAGAGAGAGAGAGAGAGAGATTGACCTGATTTACTGGAGATTAGGAGTACTGTAGAACTGTGTAGAGAGTGCAGAGTTTACTAGTGACTGACCACAGTGACCACCAGACAGTGCAGTTTTATTTAATATATCCGTTCTCTGCCTGAAAAAAACGATACACAGTGACTCAGTCACATACCATATCTGTGTGCACTGCTCAGCCCAGTGTGCTGCATCCTCTATGTATATATCTGACTGTGCTCAGCTCACACATCTTAGAATTGTGGGGGAGACTGGGGAGCACTGCAGTGCCAGTTATAGGTTATAGCAGGAGCCAGGAGTACATATTATTATTAAAATTAAACAGTGCACACTTTTGCTGCAGGAGTGCCACTGCCAGTGTGACTGACCAGTGACCTGACCACACTGACCACCAGTATAGTTAGTAGTATAGTATACTATATTGTGATTGCCTGAAAAAGTTAAACACTCGTATCTGACTGTGCTCAGCTCACACATCTTATAATTGTGGGGGAGACTGGGGAGCACTGCAGTGCCAGTTATAGGTTATAGCAGGAGCCAGGAGTACATATTATTATTAAAATTAAACAGTGCACACTTTTGCTGCAGGAGTGCCACTGCCAGTGTGACTGACCAGTGACCTGACCACACTGACCACCAGTATAGTTAGTAGTATAGTATACTATATTGTGATTGCCTGAAAAAGTTAAACACTCGTCGTGTGACTTCACTTGTGTGGTGTTTTTTTTTTTATTCTATAAAAAACTCATTCTGCTGACAGACAGTGTCCAGCAGGTCCGTCATTATATAATATATACCTGTCCGGCTGCAGTAGTGATATATATATATTTTTTATATCATTATTTATCATCCAGTCGCAGCAGACACAGTACGGTAGTTCACGGCTGTAGCTACCTCTGTGTCGGCACTCGGCAGTCCGTCCATAATTGTATACCACCTACCCGTGGTTTTTTTTTCTTTCTTCTTTATACATACATACTACTACTACTACATCTCTTTATCAACCAGTCTATATTAGCAGCAGACACAGTACAGTACGGTAGTCCACGGCTGTAGCTACCTCTGTGTCGGCACTGGGCAGTCCGTCCATAATTGTATACCACCTACCCGTGGTTTTTTTTTCTTTCTTCTTTATACATACATACTACTACTACTACATCTCTTTATCAACCAGTCTATATTAGCAGCAGACACAGTACAGTACGGTAGTCCACGGCTGTAGCTACCTCTGTGTCGGCACTGGGCAGTCCGTCCATAATTGTATACCACCTACCCGTGGTTTTTTTTTCTTTCTTCTTTATACATACATACATACTACTACTACATCTCTTTATCAACCAGTCTATATTAGCAGCAGACACAGTACAGTACGGTAGTCCACGGCTGTAGCTACCTCTGTGTCGGCACTGGGCAGTCCGTCCATAATTGTATACCACCTACCCGTGGTTTTTTTTTTCTTTCTTCTTTATACATACATACTACTACTACTACATCTCTTTATCAACCAGTCTATATTAGCAGCAGACACAGTACAGTACGGTAGTCCACGGCTGTAGCTGCCTCTGTGTCGGCACTGGGCAGTCCGTCCATAATTGTATACCACCTACCCGTGGTCTTTTTTTCTTTCTTCTTTATACATACATACTACTACTACTACATCTCTTTATCAACCAGTCTATATTAGCAGCAGACACAGTACAGTACGGTAGTCCACGGCTGTAGCTACCTCTGTGTCGGCACTGGGCAGTCCGTCCATAATTGTATACCACCTACCCGTGGTTTTTTTTTCTTTCTTCTTTATACATACATACTACTACTACTACATCTCTTTATCAACCAGTCTATATTAGCAGCAGACACAGTACAGTACGGTAGTCCACGGCTGTAGCTACCTCTGTGTCGGCACTCAGCAGTCCATCCATAATTGTATACTAGTATCCATCCATCTCCATTGTTTACCTGAGGTGCCTTTTAGTTGTGCCTATTAAAATATGGAGAACAAAAATGTTGAGGTTCCAAAATTAGGGAAAGATCAAGATCCACTTCCACCTCGTGCTGAAGCTGCTGCCACTAGTCATGGCCGAGACGATGAAATGCCAGCAACGTCGTCTGCCAAGGCCGATGCCCAATGTCATAGTACAGAGCATGTCAAATCCAAAACACCAAATATCAGTAAAAAAAGGACTCCAAAACCTAAAATAAAATTGTCGGAGGAGAAGCGTAAACTTGCCAATATGCCATTTACCACACGGAGTGGCAAGGAACGGCTGAGGCCCTGGCCTATGTTCATGGCTAGTGGTTCAGCTTCACATGAGGATGGAGGCACTCAGCCTCTCGCTAGAAAAATGAAAAGACTCAAGCTGGCAAAAGCAGTAGCACTGCAAAGAACTGTGCGTTCTTCGAAATCCCAAATCCACAAGGAGAGTCCAATTGTGTCGGTTGCGATGCCTGACCTTCCCAACACTGGACGTGAAGAGCATGCGCCTTCCACCATTTGCACGCCCCCTGCAAGTGCTGGAAGGAGCACCCGCAGTCCAGTTCCTGATAGTCAGATTGAAGATGTCAGTGTTGAAGTACACCAGGATGAGGAGGATATGGGTGTTGCTGGCGCTGGGGAGGAAATTGACCAGGAGGATTCTGATGGTAAGGGTGGTTTGTTTAAGTCAGGCACCCGGGGAGACACCTGTTGTCCGTGGGAGGAATAGGGCCGTTGACATGCCTGGTGAAAATACCAAAAAAATCAGCTCTTCGGTGTGGAAGTATTTCACCAGAAATGCGGACAACAGGTGTCAAGCCGTGTGTTCCCTTTGTCAAGCTGTAATAAGTAGGGGTAAGGACGTTAACCACCTCGGAACATCCTCCCTTATACGTCACCTGCAGCGCATTCATAATAAGTCAGTGACAAGTTCAAAAACTTAGGCCGACAGCGGAAGCAGTCCACTGACCAGTAAATCCCTTCCTCTTGTAACCAAGCTCACGCAAACCACCCCACCAACTCCCTCAGTGTCAATTTCCTCCTTCCCCAGGAATGCCAATAGTCCTGCAGGCCATGTCACTGGCAATTCTGACGAGTCCTCTCCTGCCTGGGATTCCTCCGATGCATCCTTGCGTGTAACGCCTACTGCTGCTGGCGCTGCTGTTGTTGCTGCTGGGAGTCGATGGTCATCCCAGAGGGGAAGTCGTAAGCCCACTTGTACTACTTCCAGTAAGCAATTGACTGTCCAACAGTCCTTTGCGAGGAAGATGAAATATCACAGCAGTCATCCTGTTGCAAAGCGGATAACTGAGTCCTTGACAACTATGTTGGTGTTAGACGTGCGTCCGGTATCCGCCGTTAGTTCACAGGGAACTAGACAATTTATTGAGGCAGTGTGCCCCCGTTACCAAATACCATCTAGGTTCCACTTCTGTAGGCAGGCGATACCGAGAATGTACACGGACGTCAGAAAAAGACTCACCAGTGTCCTAAAAAATGCAGTTGTACCCAATGTCCACTTAACCACGGACATGTGGACAAGTGGAGCAGGGCAGGGTCAGGACTATATGACTGTGACAGCCCACTGGGTAGATGTATGGACTCCCGCCGCAAGAACAGCAGCGGCGGCACCAGTAGCAGCATCTCGCAAACGCCAACTCTTTCCTAGGCAGGCTACGCTTTGTATCACCGCTTTCCAGAATACGCACACAGCTGAAAACCTCTTACGGCAACTGAGGAAGATCATCGCAGAATGGCTTACCCCAATTGGACTCTCCTGTGGATTTGTGGCATCGGACAACGCCAGCAATATTGTGTGTGCATTAAATATGGGCAAATTCCAGCACGTCCCATGTTTTGCACATACCTTGAATTTGGTGGTGCAGAATTTTTTAAAAAACGACAGGGGCGTGCAAGAGATGCTGTCGGTGGCCAGAAGAATTGCGGGACACTTTCGGCGTACAGGCACCACGTACAGAAGACTGGAGCACCACCAAAAACTACTGAACCTGCCCTGCCATCATCTGAAGCAAGAAGTGGTAACGAGGTGGAATTCAACCCTCTATATGCTTCAGAGGTTGGAGGAGCAGCAAAAGGCCATTCAAGCCTATACAATTGAGCACGATATAGGAGGTGGAATGCACCTGTCTCAAGTGCAGTGGAGAACGATTTCAACGTTGTGCAAGGTTCTGATGCCCTTTGAACTTGCCACACGTGAAGTCAGTTCAGACACTGCCAGCCTGAGTCAGGTCATTCCCCTCATCAGGCTTTTGCAGAAGAAGCTGGAGACACTGAAGGAGGAGCTAACACGGAGCGATTCCGCTAGGCATGTGGGACTTGTGGATGGAGCCCTTAATTCGCTTAACAAGGATTCACGGGTGGTCAATCTGTTGAAATCAGAGCACTACATTTTGGCCACCGTGCTCGATCCTAGATTTAAAACCTACCTTGGATCTCTCTTTCCGGCAGACACAAGTCTGCTGGGGTTGAAAGACCTGCTGGTGAGAAAATTGTCAAGTCAAGCGGAACGCGACCTGTCAACATCTCCTCCTTCACATTCTCCCGCAACTGGGGGTGCGAGGAAAAGGCTCAGAATTCCGAGCCCACCCGCTGGCGGTGATGCAGGGCAGTCTGGAGCGACTGCTGATGCTGACATCTGGTCCGGACTGAAGGACCTGACAACGATTACGGACATGTCGTCTACTGTCACTGCATATGATTCTCTCAACATTGAAAGAATGGTGGAGGATTATATGAGTGACCGCATCCAAGTAGGCACGTCACACAGTCCGTACTTATACTGGCAGGAAAAAGAGGCAATTTGGAGGCCCTTGCACAAACTGGCTTTATTCTACCTAAGTTGCCCTCCCACAAGTGTGTACTCCGAAAGAGTGTTTAGTGCCGCCGCTCACCTTGTCAGCAATCGGCGTACGAGGTTACATCCAGAAAATGTGGAGAAGATGATGTTCATTAAAATGAATTATAATCAATTCCTCCGCGGAGACATTGACCAGCAGCAATTGCCTCCACAAAGTACACAGGGAGCTGAGATGGTGGATTCCAGTGGGGACGAATTGATAATCTGTGAGGAGGGGGATGTACACGGTGATATATCGGAGGATGATGATGAGGTGGACATCTTGCCTCTGTAGAGCCAGTTTGTGCAAGGAGAGATTAATTGCTTCTTTTTTGGGGGGGGTCCAAACCAACCCGTCATATCAGTCACAGTCGTGTGGCAGACCCTGTCACTGAAATGATGGGTTGGTTAAAGTGTGCATGTCCTGTTTTGTTTATACAACATAAGGGTGGGTGGGAGGGCCCAAGGACAATTCCATCTAGCACCTCTTTTTTCTTTTATTTTTCTTTGCGTCATGTGCTGTTTGGGGAGGGTTTTTTGGAAGGGACATCCTGCGTGACACTGCAGTGCCACTCCTAAATGGGCCCGGTGTTTGTGTCGGCCACTAGGGTCGCTTATCTTACTCACACAGTCAGCTACCTCATTGCGCCTCTTTTTTTCTTTGCGTCATGTGCTGTTTGGGGAGGGTTTTTTGGAAGGGACATCCTGCGTGACACTGCAGTGCCACTCCTAAATGGGCCCGGTGTTTGTGTCGGCCACTACGGTCGCTAATCTTACTCACACAGCTACCTCATTGCGCCTCTTTTTTTCTTTGCGTCATGTGCTGTTTGGGGAGGGTTTTTTGGAAGGGACATCCTGCGTGACACTGCAGTGCCACTCCTAAATGGGCCCGGTGTTTGTGTCGGCCACTAGGGTCGCTTATCTTACTCACACAGTCAGCTACCT
This sequence comes from Pseudophryne corroboree, assembly GCF_028390025.1. Classification (NCBI taxonomy): domain Eukaryota; kingdom Metazoa; phylum Chordata; class Amphibia; order Anura; family Myobatrachidae; genus Pseudophryne; species Pseudophryne corroboree. Next base: position 754,235,655 of record NC_086449.1, read on the forward strand.
CATTGCGCCTCTTTTTTTCTTTGCGTCATGTGCTGTTTGGGGAGTGTTTTTTGGAAGGGCCATCCTGCGTGACACTGCAGTGCCACTCCTAGATGGGCCCGGTGTTTGTGTCGGCCACTAGGGTCGCTAATCTTACTCACACAGCTACCTCATTGCGCCTCTTTTTTTCTTTGCGTCATGTGCTGTTTGGGGAGGGTTTTTTGGAATGGACATCCTGCGTGACACTGCAGTGCCACTCCTAAATGGGCCCGGTGTTTGTGTCGGCCACTAGGGTCGCTAATCTTACTCACACAGCTACCTCATTGCGCCTCTTTTTTTCTTTGCGTCATGTGCTGTTTGGGGAGGGTTTTTTGGAAGGGACATCCTGCGTGACACTGCAGTGCCACTCCTAAATGGGCCCGGTGTTTGTGTCGGCCACTAGGGTCGCTTATCTTACTCACACAGTCAGCTACCTCATTGCGCCTCTTTTTTTCTTTGCGTCATGTGCTGTTTGGGGAGTGTTTTTTGGAAGGGCCATCCTGCGTGACACTGCAGTGCCACTCCTAGATGGGCCAGGTGTTTGTGTCGGCCACTAGGGTCGCTTAGCTTAGTCATCCAGCGACCTCGGTGCAAATTTTAGGACTAAAAATAATATTGTGAGGTGTGAGGTATTCAGAATAGACTGAAAATGAGTGGAAATTATGGTTTTTGAGGTTAATAATAATATGGGATCAAAATGACCCCCAAATTCTATGATTTAAGCTGTTTTTTAGGGTTTTTTGAAAAAAACACCCGAATCCAAAACACACCCGAATCCGACAAAAAAAATTCGGTGAGGTTTTGCCAAAACGCGGTCGAACCCAAAACACGGCCGCGGAACCGAACCCAAAACCAAAACACAAAACCCGAAAAATTTCAGGCGCTCATCTCTATTCTGAACACCTCACACCTCACAATATTATTTTTAGTCCTAAAATTTACACCGAGGTCGCTGGATGACTAAGCTAAGCGACCCAAGTGGCCGACACAAACACCTGGCCCATCTAGGAGTGGCACTGCAGTGTCAGACAGGATGGCACTTCAAAAAAATAGTCCCCAAACAGCACATGATGCGAACAAAAAAAAGAGGCGCAATGAGGTAGCTGTGTGACTAAGCTAAGCGACCCAAGTGGCCGACACAAACACCTGGCCCATCTAGGAGTGGCACTGCAGTGTCAGACAGGATGGCACTTAAAAAAAATAGTCACCAAACAGCACATGATGCAAAGAAAAAAAGAGGTGCACCAAGGTCGCTGGATGGCTAAGCTAAGCGACACAAGTGGCCGACACAAACACCTGGCCCATCTAGGAGTGGCACTGCAGTGTCAGGCAGAATGGCACTTAAAAAAAATAGTCACCAAACAGCACATGATGCAAAGAAAAAAAGAGGTGCAATGAGGTAGCTGTGTGACTAAGCTAAGCGACCCAAGTGGCCGACACAAACACCTGGCCCATCTAGGAGTGGCCTCAGCCGTTCCTTGCCACTCCGTGTCGTAAATGGCATATTGGCAAGTTTACGCTTCTCCTCAGACGCTTTTAATTTTGATTTTTGGGTGATTTTACTGAACTTTTGTTTTTTGGATTTTACATGCTCTCTACTATGACATTGGGCATTAGCCTTGGCAGACGATGTTGATGGCATTTCATCGTCTCGGCCATGACTAGTGGCAGCAGCTTCAGCACGAGGTGGAAGTGGATCTTGATCTTTCCCTATTTTACCCTCCACATTTTTGTTCTCCATTTTTTAATGTGTGGAATTATATGCCAGTATCAATAGCAATGGCCTACTACTATATATTCTGCGCACAACTGAAATGCACCACAAGTATGGATGGATAGTATACTTGACGACACAGAGGTAGGTAGAGCAGTGGCCTACTATACCGTACTGCTATATACTATATACTGGTGGTCAGCAAACTGTGCAAAACTGAAATGCACCACAGGTATGGATGGATAGTATACTTGACGACACAGACGTAGGTAGAGCAGTGGCCTTCTGTACCGTACTGCTATATATTATATACTGGTGGTCAGCAAACTGTGCAAAACTGAAATGCACCACAGGTATGGATGGATAGTATACTTGACGACACAGAGGTAGGTAGAGCAGTGACCTTCTGTACCATACTGCTATATATTATATACTGGTGGTCAGCAAACTGTGCAAAACTGAAATGCACCACAGGTATGGAGGGATAGTATACTTGACGACACAGAGGTAGGTAGAGCAGTGGCCTTCTGTACCGTACTGCTATATATTATATACTGGTGGTCAGCAAAATTATGCACTGTACTCCTACTATATACTACAATGCAGCACAGATATGGAGCGTTTTTCTGGCAGAGAACGTATAATACTGGTGGTCACTGGTCAGCAAAACTCTGCACTGTACTCCTCCTATATAATACTGGTGGTCCCCAGTCCCCACAATAAAGCAGTGTGAGCACAGATATATGCAGCACACTGAGCACAGATATGGAGCGTTTTTCAGGCAGAGAACGTATAATACTGGTGGTCACTGGTCAGCAAAACTCTGCACTGTACTCCTATATAATACTGGTGGTCCCCAGTCCCCACAATAAAGTAGTGTGAGCACAGATATATGCAGCACACTGAGCACAGATATGGAGCGTTTTTCAGGCAGAGAACGTATAATACTGGTGGTCACTGGTCAGCAAAACTCTGCACTGTACTCCTCCTATATAATACTGCTGGTCCCCAGTCCCCACAATAAAGCAGTGTGAGCACAGATATATGCAGCACACTGAGCACAGATATGGAGCGTTTTTCAGGCAGAGAACGTATAATACTGGTGGTCACTGGTCAGCAAAACTCTGCACTGTACTCCTCCTATATAATACTGCTGGTCCCCAGTCCCCACAATAAAGCAGTGTGAGCACAGATATATGCAGCACACCCAGCACAGATATGGAGCGTTTTTCAGGCAGAGAACGTATAATACTGGTGGTCACTGGTCAGCAAAACTCTGCACTGTACTCCTCCTATATAATACTGCTGGTCCCCAGTCCCCACAATAAAGCAGTGTGAGCACAGATATATGCAGCACACTGAGCACAGATATGGAGCGTTTTTCAGGCAGAGAACGTATAATACTGGTGGTCACTGGTCAGCAAAACTCTGCACTGTACTCCTCCTATATAATACTGCTGGTCCCCACTCCCAGTCCCCACAATAAAGCAGTGTGAGCACAGATATATGCAGCACACTGAGCACAGATATGGAGTGTTTTTAAGGCAGAGAGCGTATAATACTGGTGGTCACTGGTCAGCAAAACTCTGCACTGTACTCCTCCTATATAATACTGCTGGTCCCCAGTCCCCACAATAAAGCAGTGAGCACAGATATTTTCAGCCACCTGAATAAAACTGTGAGGACGCCAGCCACGTCCTCTCACTATCATTTCCAATGCACGAGTGAAAAATGGCGGCGACGCACGGCTCCTTATATAGAATACGAATCTCGCGAGAATCCAACCGCGGGATGATGACGTTCGGGCGCGCTCGGATTAACCGAGCAAGGCGGAGGATCCGAGTCTGCCTCGGAACCATGTAAAAAGGGTGAAGTTCGGGGGGGTTCGGATTCCGACGAACCGAACCCGCTCATCACTATATATAACGTTTCAGAAACTTTAATATCAAATGTAATTAATTTCAAGAACTTTAATATATATATATATATATATATATATATATATATATATACATATACATATATATATATATATATATAATTAGCCTATGGTTGTGGCAGCACTCGTCAATTTAAGCGATTACTTGTCTGGTGCCCTCCTAGGTACCTCCATAGCACAAGGTCCAATATAGCATTAGAACGGGCGGCACTCAGAAATAATATCAAGCGACTTATACCTGCTTGTCGCTTGATATCATTTTTGAGTGCCGCCCGTTCTCATTTTATATATATATATATATATATATATATATATATATATAAATGATTTGTATTAAATACTTGCACACTCCAATGTTCCAGCATTTATGGTGCTCCATTAGGTCTGTTCCATTATGGTCCAGATAAATAAAAAGTTGTAGAAAAGGGCACTCAATCAATTCTATAATTATACTTTTATTATAACCCACAATCGGGCATATCGATGAATGAACAACAAACCACGGTGGCTCAGCATGGAATATCAAAAAAACAATTCCAACAACTGTGGCATCTTCAATGCCTACGTAGTGTTTCCATAATAATATATCACATAAGCAGAATTTGATGACTTAGCTGTCTCGTCGACCTCGGTCACTAAATGACCGTTCAAGACCATCACATCATGTCACTGCCACCATGCTTAGTGTAGAGCCATGTGACAGTGCTTAAAAAAGAAAGCAATTTAGTATTTGGTATTCCTGCGCTTCCATTATTTGGCTATCGACTCCACAGCTAACGTTTCTGGCAGCTGGGATTTCTTTCTGGATGCAGAGGGACCTTGGGTCGGTGCAGTGACGGGATACCTATTGACCTACCATGTGATTGGTGATATATGCCTTTTAAGTTTTTTAAATTGTGAGTGTATTACATTTTTTGTTAAATTTTGTTTCTTTTAAGACTATATTGCACCATATTGGTCTTTTTTAAGTCTTCAGTTTTTCGTTGGGAATTTCTGGATATACCTCCTATAAGGATGATACACACAGAATAATCCCATCTATTATCCTGTTGACGACTTCTGGATATACCTCGTATGAGGATAATACGCACTGATAAAAGTTTCTCTATGTGAGTGGAACCATTAAAAATACGCCTTGGATATTTATCAGTACATATTACACTATTGTGTTTATTTCTTTTTATTGTTCTAGAATCCAGTACTATTTATGTAAGTGGACCATACTCTGGTCTTTTGTAAATCCTCGACCACCTCTCTGAATGTGTTTGTGGTTACGGTAGCGCCACAAGTTCTCATTTTGGTTTTCATATGGTGTATAGATAAAGTCTTGGTGAAGGCTTTTTTGTGGGAACACGGGAATTATTTTTTTGATATTCCATGCTGAGCCACCGTGGTTTGTTGTTCATTCATCGATATGCCCGATTGTGGGTTATAATAAAAGTATAATTATAGAATTGATTGAGTGCCCTTTTCTACAACTTTATATATATATATATATATATATATATGCGCAACATGTGCGGAACCCCGGCACTCAGATGTTTCATGGGGCATGGGTGCATTTATGCGAATGCCGGGGTTCCACACTTGTTGCATATATATATATATATATATATATATACACACACACACATATATATATGTTCCCATGGGGTTAAGCACTCCTGGACTGCAAACTCTTCACAGCCGTTTTCTTACATATATAATTGAATACAACTGCACTGGCTTACTCTTTCAGGTTGAGGTGACTGCAGCATGCTGCTCCTCAACAGACAAATGCCGGCTCGATGAGTGCTCAGCTGCCCGCCATCTCCTCTCTTTCCCCCTCCAGCCGGCTCCTCCCTGCCAGGCGTGCGGCCAGTCAGTTACACTGAGCCAGCGGAGGCTTTCAATCTGGGCGGTCGCCGGAAGCACATTGCAGGTGCGGCGCTGTCAGTGCGACGGCTGCTTGTGCCTGCTGTTGCTGCGCTGCAGATCAGTGTTTAAGAACCGATCTGTGGTGGGCGGCGGGGGGCCCTTTTAGATCGGCGGCCCGGGGTACTGTGACCCCCCCTTAATCCGGCTCTGTGTGCAGGAGCTCCTCAGCGGCTGCTGATTACTGAACATCTGAGCCGCCCTTTGGCGGCTCAGCTGTTTAGTAACAGCTTTTCAGTGAAACTTAGGGTGTGAGGGCCCCTAATGTGTGGGAGCCCCGGGACGGCCGCCCCTCTCGCCCCTGCCTTAATCCGGCTCTGCTTGTGCGCAATACCGATGTTCACGCAAGTGGGCGATTATCAGCTGACTGTGCATGTGCCAATATCTCACTGCTAACATGTTAAGTACCTTTGCGATACTGCTCGCAATGATGAGTTATTTGCAAAGTTATTGACTGGAAGGGTCCATTTGGGGGGTGGTAATGTGTAGTGATGGCAAAAATGCAGGTGTGTCATGCCCGTTTTCTGGACGTGTTTCTGCCTTGATGCTTTGTATGTGTACACAGTTGTTAAGGACCGTGCAATGGCTCCATTCTTTTATGGACAGCTGCTTTATTTGCATTGTCTGTCACTGTCCATAGGCTGAAAAATCGCATCTGCACTATATATTGAGTTGACACGTGATCTGCATACTGTAGACATGACTGTGGACTGAAGTAATCACAGCACCCACAGAGCTGACTTCTATGTCCCTGTCTAGTACTGGCATGGCTGGCCCTTACTCTGTCAGTGCGTGTTTGAAAAAGCTCAGTTAGGAGCAGCGGCGGCTCCTACCTTGGTGGAGGAGGAGGGCTGCCGCTGGTAATGCTGCCGGGTCTCCGCTGCCTTGTATCCCTGTTGCCTGGGTCCCTTTACTATGTACAGTTCACAGACGCCGGGACCAGACACATGTGCAAAACCATGGCTTCTATGGATTGCATTGGCTGCAGTCCATAGAAGCCGGCTAGGGCTGATGAGGCAGGGTGCTGGATTCCTACAGGAAGCCATCTCTCTGCCTATTGCAGCCCGGTCTGGCAGTCCTGGAGGCAGGAAACACCTCCCAATGGGACTGCCTGTAGTGTCTGTGAATGGCAGGTAGGACTTCCAATAGGAAATCACTGCCAGTCACAGTGAAGCCAGTGCAGTGTCACAGACTAAAACTGGCCTTACTGACTGTGAGCTTAGTGGCGGATTTTGGGGGGTAAAAACTGTACCATAGGTAAAAACCGCCACTGGTTAGGAGCTGATTGGTTGGTAGTTCATCTCTGTCCATTTTATCTCTCTCCAAAGTTTGATACCCCTCCCCCTCCCCCATCTCTTACTGCACACCTTGTATGGGACAGAGATCTCATTTACAGAAACATAACAGTTCTGTACTTAAGCCTTACCACTATGCATACATGGAAGGCCTGCAGCCTTTACCAGCACTGGCTAAAAGTATAGACAAGTAACCAAAATATATTAAATATCAACGCCAATGTTTCACGATATCCTTTCTGTCAGCAAGAGTGAATACAATATGAATATACAGTATTTGCTTTTGTACGAATATTGGCAGCAAGCCACACACATATTAGAGTATGTAAATGTACAAAATTCTCCAGTCTGTGTATGTATTAATGAGAACAAATGAAATCATTGAGGTTTTTAATTTGATAAACTTTGTGCTACGCCGCAGAGGAGAAACAGAGAGGGAAATATTTGTCACAGTTCAGTCCCGGCTAATTCAGAGCAACTTCCGCATTTACATTAATACTGATTAGTTTTGTCTTCTTATTGTTTATACTCTGTTTAAAACTTTGTTGTTTTTTGTTTGTTTTTTAAACGAACATTAAATCCAAAGAGAGAGTTCACTCGCTACATGTAAAACATGTATTCTGCACAGTATATTATTGGACAATGTTTGCCTTGAAGGGAGTTGACATATTTTTAAATGGATCTTGCTCACAAGTGGCAAAAATTAAATTAGGGATTAAGGGGCTAATTCAGTAAGGATAGCAGAATTTGCTATCCTTTTGCTCGCATACTGGAGGCCGCCCAGCATACTGATCGGCGCCTTCCCCCCTTCGGCAAGCAGAAATTGTGATCGCTTCGCAATTTCTGCTTGTCAGCAGAAACTAAAGACGACTCCTGCCGGCGCAGGAGTCCCAACGCTATTTTACCTGTTGCGGCGGCTGCGTGTGACGACATGCAGCAGCCGCAACCACGCCCCCGGCACGCCTCCGTTCGTCCGCATCCTCCCGCAGTTTGGGTCACCCCGCCCCCGTAACGCTCTGTCTCCTCCCTGGAAATGGAGCGTTGCCGCCCGCCCCGCAACCGCCTCTGCCTGATTGACAGGCAGAGGCGATCACATTTTATGCGGGCCCACCGCAAAATTCTGATTGGATTGCGATTTGCAATCCAACCTGAATTAGCCCCCAAACCAGAGCTTCACCGACGGCTGTGCAAGTAGTGCCGCTGTCCAGCTAACAAAGCATATTGTACTTACCTACTTTTATGGTCTGCGCTCCGGGAAAAGCCCGGAGAGGAGACACTGCAGGACACTTCAGGGGGCGGAGCTGGGCAGTGTCATTGCTAAGCCCCGACTCCTTCATGGCAAAATGTCGCGATTCGCGGGTCCGCGGGAAGGAGGCGAGGCTAATGTGAATTCACATCATATAACCCTGCCCTCTATATAGGGAGCCGCGAATCCCAGCTATAATCTCCTCATCCTGATGGCTTCACTAGCGAGCAGGCAGGATGTGTGAGATTCGTTCACTCTTCAGTGGGTGCGGGCAGGACCAAATAAACAATGGGACAGATGGACCTACAGCTCAAGGCCTCCAAATAAAAACAGGCCCATCATTATGACAGCATGATGAAGACCAGCCGGCCAGTTGGCCACAAAAATATTCAATTTACTGTACTTTTATGTATTTAAAGATACAGTGGGGCTGATAGTGGGGGTGTATACAACTATACGGCTCTTTCCACACCCACATAAACAGGGGTGCCAACAGCTGTGTCGGGCCCAGGAAATCTGAGGGGTGTGTCGCCAATGCAATCTTAGTTTCTGTGCTGCTGTGAAGACCTGGACGGGGGAGAAGTAGATGGCGGGGGTGATGGATACTGGGGGGGTGGCGTGTGTGATCACTCCCCCCCCCCCAACTGCACATCAAGCAAGGAGAGAAAGGACTCTGCTGCAGCTGCCTCTCTCCCCAGCGCAGCACACAGCAGCATGTGTACTGCACTGGGGAAAGAGGCTGCCGCTGCAGCAGTGTCATCTATCTCCCAGCTCCAACCCAGCACTGTATACATCGGGGAAGGGGGAGGGGAGCATCGGGACCTGGGGTAAAGAGTACCCACGACCACATCTCAGCGCCACTGCGCACAAACACTTGTCACACTTCCTCAGCTACTCACAAAAGCACTAGGTCACTTTCAGCCCATTTGGCAGTTTATTCAGCCCTGGGTGTGGAGGACTGGCCAAAAAATCAGGCGTCTCCCTCATGTGTACATACACACATACAGATGTGGCCGGACTCAGCTTACCCATTATACTGTATGTATGCATGTACGCAGATATTGCGGATCCGACTAGCTGCGCCCGGCTGCAAGTATTCGCAGCCGCAATCTGGCAATGCAGTGCCTATGGGCTGCAGGTGCGAATACTGTATATGCACCCTTGGCTAGTCGCAATGAATATATACCATGTACATACTGTAAGTAAGCAGCCAAGCATTTAACATTGAAATAGTAAACGATACTTGATAAGAAAAGACATTTACTTCTAAAAATAATTGTTGTTGTACTTTAATATTAATAGTCATGTGGGATATGTGGTTAAGTAGTGCAGCAGTAATAACACTCAGCGGTATTCCCTTGTCACCGCTGGCATTCCTCTGTTACCCGCTAATACTTCCCCTTACACTAGTGTTTGTGTTTCTCAGAGTCACTTCCTGGTTCCCACGCCATCAGCATATGTGGCTCACACTCCGCAGGGCAGGGAAACACACACTTAACCTACATATGGAAGTGCTCAGGGGCCTGCTGATATCACAGCTGTAGCACTACATGCAGCCGTAAAACTAACTTCCACCTTCTGTCGCTCACAAGACGCAGCAATGTACTAATTAAAACATTCTGCCCTTTGCACTGAAATGTGGGAAATGTTTTGTGTGAAAAACAGCCAATTCTGTTTTCTGCATCTCATGAGCACATCTGCTAATGTAGTACTCATCTCTTCATAAAGCACCCACAGCTCTTGAAGAATAGTTATGTGCTTGACAGGCAAGTATGATAGGGCATTGTGGAGAATATTGTAAATTGCAAAAACATGTACACCTATAGATTCGTACTGATAGCCTCAAACAGTGCCGGACTGGGGTATGAAGGGCCCACTGGGGGGATGCAGTTATAGGGGCCCATATTTAGGGGTGTGATCAGCCTACAAAGGGGGTGTGGCCAGCCTCCACAGAGGCTTGAAATACACAATAGTTTAGTGCAGTGTAATGCAACATATCTACCATGTATAATACAAGTGCACAGTCTGGAACCTGATCCCTAGAGGAAGGAGTGGGCCCTCAGGTAGTGGGGCCCACCGGTGGTTTCCCCTGTGGGCCAGTCCGAAACTGGCCTCAAAGCAGGTTTAGAACTACACGTCCCATCATGGAAAGGATATTCTCACTTGTAGTTCTTCAGCGGCTGGACAGCCCCATATTGTCTAAGCTTGCAATATAACAATAGATAAACATTAATCGTGCTTGGCGACTATTTTAATGACCACGCTCTGTGTAATATTCCAGTGTGCAGTATTATGCAGTGGGTCTTCACAGCAATTCATGTCACCCAGCCCTCGGACTGCCACTTCACTGGTTTACACTCCTGGGATAGCTCCCCGAATTGCAGGACGTATGAGATTAATCATTAATGGTTTAACAAAATACATTACTTGCAATAATAGGTGAAGGAATTTCCTTCATATAAATTTGAACATCGATTATAATTTTAACCATGTCATATAACCAGCAGTGGCATCAGAAACATGAATTTTGTGCCAAGAAAATCAAGTAGGGTTCAGTATGATTTACTGGCGGTCAGAATCCCAGCAGTCAGGAGACCGACGCCGGAATCCTGACAATCGGAATGCTGGCCCTCTTGCGGGCTTGCTGCATTCGCCATGCACTGGGCCTGCCACACTATTATGAGGACCAACACCCGAGTGGCTTTGGCCAGGATTCCAACCGCCCTCATTTCACCAGCTGTCGGGATTCCGATGTCAGTATCCTGAACGCCGGGATCCCGACAGCTGGTAAATTAACTGCATCCCGCTGCACTTGCTCACCTACACCTCTCTGGGACTGTGGTGTGGCTAGACCAGTGCACTCAGGGTTAGGCTGCAATTAGGAACATGGTTAGGGTCAGGTTAGGTTTAGGCTAAAATAGTACTGTCAATATTTTGACTCACAATATTGATATTCTAAAAATGATGACTTTATGTCAGTGTTGACACTGTGTATATATAGACATTCTGAACGTCGACATTCTGACCATATCAACATCATGGTGTCGACATACCATAACCGTAATATGGATACAGAGGTATTCAATTAGTATTCGTGCTGTTTGTTATTTCATTACTGCTGCTTCAGCTAGAGGAGGCCAATTGGCATGGCGGTACGGCTGCAGCGTGATTGGGGCCTGACCAGATTATAAAGGACCACAATTTGTCCCGAATTGGGTGTGTTTGGCCTAAACAGATTTTTGGAATGGTAAATAGAGTGCTGTAAAAAGGTGGTAGTGCACCTGTGCTAACAGTCGCCAGAGGCATGCAATCATGCCGTTGAGCTGAGGAGGCTGGTCCACCAGCATCGGGAAGTACAGCACTGCACTAGCCAGATGCAGGAACCGTGAGGCAGCGATGATGCCAACCCTGTGCCCTGAGCAACTGTACTGCAACACACCCTTAAGTACAGCCCTCGGAAAATACATTGTAACCATCCCCAAATCCAGACAGATTTGGTGGTCGTTGTCAATATCGGGACTGTACCACTAAAATCAGGATGAATGGCAGGTATGGGCCCTCATTTTAGAGTTAGGAGTTATTCCATCTAGAATGTTTGGTAAAATCAAAAGGTACCAGACAGCACAATTACATAGCAGGTACCAGGCAGCACAATAATATAACAGGTACCAGACAGCACAATTACATAGCAGGTACAGGCAGCACAATTATATAACAGGTACCAGACAGCACAATTACATAGCCGGTACCAGACAGCCCAATTATATAACAGGTACCAGACAGCACAACATAGCAGGTACAGGCAGCACAATTATATAACAGGTACCAGACAGCACACTCCCATAGCAGGTACCAGACAGCACAATTACATAGCAGGTACAGGCAGCACAATTATATAGCAGGTACCAGACAGCACAATTACATAGCCGGTACCAGACAGCCCAATTATATAACAGGTACCAGACAGCACACTCCCATAACAGGTACCAGACAGCACAATTACATAGCCGGTACCAGACAGCCCAATTATATAACAGGTACCAGACAGCACACTCCCATAACAGGTACCAGACAGCACAATTACATAGCAGGTACAGGCAGCACAATTATATAGCAGGTACCAGACAGCACAATTACATAGCCGGTACCAGACAGCCCAATTATATAGCAGGTACCAGACAGCACACTTCTATAGCAGGTACCAGACAGCACAATTACATAGCAGGTACAGGCAGCACAATTATATGACAGGTACCAGACAGCACAATTACATAGCCGGTACCAGACAGCCCAATTATATAGCAGGTACCAGACAGCACACTTCCATAGCAGGTACCAGACAGCACAATTACATAGCAGGTACAGGCAGCACAATTATATAACAGGTACCAGACAGCACAAATACATAGCAGGCACCAGACAGCCCAATTATATAACAGGTACCAGACAGCACAATTACATAAAAGGTATCAGACAGCACAATTACATAGCAGGTACCGGATAGCACAATTACATAGCAGTCACCAGGCAGCACAATAAAATATAGTGAATTTCACTGGCAGTGAATGGTCTATAAGTAATAGGTGTGAAATATGACAGATGGTTTTCCAGATCCTTAAGCAAAGATTCAAGGAATATTACATACAAAACAAATGTGAGGACCCTAATAGAATTAAGAACTTTAAAACATTGCCAACAGTCAATCAGACATAGTTTAAAATGTATTCATAAAACAGAAATGCTTTCTCCATTTCACAGATTTTACAGGTTTTTCACCATACAGAGTTGATATTCAATCTGGAATAACCAAACTTCAATAAACACCAATTTGGTTTGATCAAATGCAGAACCCAACCCAATCTGTGAAATGGAGAAAGCATTTCTGTTTTATGAATACATTTTAAACTATGTCTGATTGACTGTTGGCAATGTTTTAAAGTTCTTAATTCTGTTAGCGCCCTCAGATTTGTTTTCTAAATATATATATATATATATATAGGGTGGAATTCAAATGTTTGAAAAGTCAGTCGAGTGTCTGTTTTTTCCTGTCTATTAGATAGGAAAAAACAGACTCCCAACTAACTTTTCAAACATTTGAATCTCCCCCATAGAGTCCAAAGACATTTGCACACTCCTATATAGTTGGCACAGGTGCTCCCTTAATTCTGTTCCTTTTGGTCCAGCGCAAAATAAGGATATTTACAAAGGGCACTCAAACTCATCATATCAAAAAAGATCATCTCATATTTATTTTCACCCAGACCGGGCACTCCAAGAAATATTGTACAGGTGGCTCAATTTCAAATGTCCTTGAAAGATATGTAAACAAACAAAAAGGGAATCAATGTGCCTGCATATCCAGCTTGGAATATACTGTTAATGGACCCCATTCTTAAAGACTACCTACCAACTGAACCTCACGTGGTATTTAGGAAATCGCAGAATTTAAAGGACCTCCTTGCTCCAAACATGTTAAGAAACCATGAAACTCCCAAGGGTGTACTACCGAAATGCGTGGGATGTTTCAAATGTGGTCATTGCAACATCTGCAAATACGTGAATCCAAATAGAAAGACATTCAAGAACACTGGTGAAACTAAGGAGTACAAGATCAAGCACTTTATCAACTGCAATATATCTTCAGTAATTTATCTCCTGGAATGTCCCTGCAAGATGAAGTATATCGGCAAGACAAAGAGGCTACTGAAAATCCGCATACAGGAGCACGTAAGAAACATCAAGAACAGGGTCCAAACACATGCCGTATCTAGACATTTCCTACAACATCACGGCTCTAACCCGGAGGAACTTGCGTTCAAGGGTATAGAACTAGTGACACTCGGAGAAAGAGGAGGGGACCTCTCCAATCTTCTATCAAGGAGAGAGATGTTCTGGATACACGAAATGAAATCACTCCATCCAGACGGACTGAATGAAGGCTACGAAATAGCTCTTTTTTTATGAACGTAAGCCTGTTATTCTCAATACTTCCTTCTTGATACCACCCACTTGCCTTTCTCTTCCTAGCTAGGCTCATGTTGGAACGCGGTGCAGTGGCTCCCCAACCTCTGGGCATTTTTCTTATCGTTACCGCCCAGATCCTAAATTACAGTCATACCACACTTGATATGCCCAAATTCGTCTGATCTTGGAAGCCAAGCAGTGTTGACCCGGCCAGTACTGGGTAAGGAAACTTCCCAAGAAGACCTGGTGCTGTAATAATAACTGGATCAGGGGCGCGTTATTTCTATATTTCTATATTCAAATTAATAAAAATTACTTTTTCGTTTATGACGGTATCTACCTATATATAAATACTGCAAATACGATATTGATTGCCACATCAACTTTCTAGTGTACTAATCTTATATCTAACACCTGTACTCTAATCTGAATCCCCTGATGCCATTTTGACGCACTATTCCACAGGGTGTCATTCCCATAGGGAGAATAGAAGATATGGTTTTATGCTGTACATATGTTTACCAGATGAAGGTCATGACATAACCATATTGTAACATAACCATATGTACTACCTAGTCCCCAGTAATATGAGGAATCTGTATATACACTATGGACTATACATGATTCTTAAATGTCTACAAGCACTGATTCCGCTTTTATCCTTTTTTTATATATGCGGTTTTCCGGTTTGGAGACAAGGGAACGCTTACCACCTATCTAGTTGAATGAATATTATCTATGAAAACATGGCCGCCTGCACCCGCTTCCACTACATGGAACTGTCTCACAGTACGGACTCCAATAAGATGGCCGCCGCACCTTCCTTCGTATCCAGGGGCGGATCCAGAAAAAAATTACAGGGGGGGCACCATAAGTGGTTGTGTGTCAAGAAGGGGTGGAGTTAGAAGTGTAGTGGGTGTGGCCAAGTTTCCGTGGGTGTGACAAATTGTGTGAGGGGGTGTGGTCAAGTGCTCAATGTGAGTATCGAGTGTGTCTATATAGGGGCGTGGCTTCATGGGGAAGGGGCGTGACCACAAAATAATACCAATTCATAGTGCGGTGCACAGTAGTCTCCATTATTCAAATTATGCTGCACAGTAGCGCCACTACACCAGGTAGAGCCCCTTTTACACATTACGGCAGACAGTCCCCCTTTTTACACATTACGGCAGATAGCATCCCCCTTTTTACACATTACAGCAGCCAGTCCCCCTTTTTACACATTACGGCAGACAGCGTCCCCCTTATTACACATTACGGCAGCCAGTGTCCCCCTTTTTACACATTACGGCAGACAGCGTCCCCCTTATTACACATTACGGCAGACAGCGTCCCCCTTTTTACACATTACGGCAGCCAGTCTCCCTTTTTACACATTACGGGAGACAGCGCCTCTCTTTTTACACATTACAGCAGACAGCGCCCCCCTTTTTACACATTAAGGCAGCCAGTCCCCCTTTTTACACATTACGGCAGACAGCGTCCCCTTATTACACATTACGGCAGACAGTGTCCCCCTTTTTACACATTACGGCAGACAGTCCCCCTTTTTACACATTACGGCAGACAGCGTCTCCCTATTACACATTACGGCAGACAGTGCCCCCCTTTTTACACATTACAGCAGACAGTATCCCCCTTTTTACACATTATGGCAGACAGTGTCCCCCTTTTTACGTACGTGTGTGTGTGTGTGTGTGTGTGTGTTACTTGCCTGGGGAAGACAGCACGATCCACCATCCGGACAGCTCAGTCACTCTCCTCCGCAGCAGGAGCCACCATCCGGACGGCTCAGTCACTCTCCTCCGGTCTGGGACCTGCAAGCTGCGCCTACACTCCGCACTCCTTCACAGAGGAGACATCCGGCGCCACCAGCGGGACTCTCACACGGAGTGTACTTAATAACTACTGTCAGATGGCGGCAGCGGGAGTCAGGGACAGCGGTGGCAGGACTTTATGACGGCGCTGGCAGTACTCAGGGATGGCGGCGCCGGGACACGCAGAAGGTGTGTGCTGCCTGATTGTGAATACAACAGTGCTCCCACTGCTTGCAGAGGAGGGAGACCAGCGGCGGAACTTTCACTACTGACTGACTGCTGACAACGGCCGTACGGGGGATGTGCTGCTGATGGTGCGCCTTCAGTGCATTTGCGCTGTAGGCAAGGCACCATCGGCACACACCTAGTTACGGCCCTGGTGTCTGACGTCAATTCCGGGATGGTGAAGACATCTCTCTCCAGGTCACCCCCACTCCCCCCCCCCCAGCAAAAGACAGCTCACAGCAGCACCAGTCTCCCTCCCCAGCAGCACCAGTCTCCCTCCCCAGCAGCACCATTCTCCCTCCCCAGCAGCACCAGTCTCCCTCCCCAGGCCCCCCCCCCCAGCAAATGACAGCTCACAGCAGCACCAGTCTCCCCCCCCAAGCAGCACCAGTCTCCCTCCCCAGGTGCCCCCCCCCCCCCCCAGCAAAAGACCGCTCACCACTGCGGCAGCATTCTCCCCAGGTCACCCCCACACACTGCTCACCGGCAGAAAGCAGGGCGGCTGCTGTCCCGGACGGACCCTTGCGCTGCTGTGTACGGGTGGCCGTGCACTGTTCCTGGGTGCAGCGGCGGCGGCGGTGCTCTCTCCATCAGCAGTGGTGGCGGTGCCCTCTACATCAGCGGCGGCGGTGCACTCTACATCAGCGGCGGTGGCGGTGCCCTCTACATCAGCGGCGGCGGTGGTGCCCTCTACATCAGTGGCGGCGGCAGTGCGCTATCCATCTGCGGCGGCCTGGATCTGTGACGTTCCTCCTCCTGCTCGGCTCCTCTGAACTGGCTACATGTCACATTTCTCCAGGGAGCCAATCAGGAGGAGGAACAGATGTGAGCAGAGCAGCAGCAGCAGGTGACAGGGAAGGAGGGGGACATGTTGGGTGCCGGGTGCGGGTGCGCGCAGCGGCGCGAAAATCAATCCAAAAAAATCAATAAAAAATGACAGGGGGGGCACGTGCCTTGGTGCCCCCACCCCCTAAATCCGCCACTGTTCGTATCAGCCGGCGCATGCGCAGAAGGAAGTCCCGAACACCGGATGTGGGGCGGAAATGACGCGAATAGCGTCATACACCGGGAATGAATTCCCCTGAACGATTTTAATGCTCTACAAAGTATCCCTGTACAGTTTGTAAGCGCAAATATAGCGCTTGACTACATCTAATGCCTCCCTCACTATCAGTTACAATTATTATGTGTTTTTTTGAATCCTGTTTCCTAATGTCAATTAATTACAGGAAGTGAGGTAATCAATCACTTCCTTACCCATAGGGGTATATATAGATGATGTGTCCCACTCTGCTCACTACCCCTTGATGAAGTCAGACCAGACGAAACGCGTTGGTTGATTCCTGCTACTATTGAAATCCTCATTTAAGCTGCTTTTTCTTTATACGGAATTTTTATATACATAAAATTTTTTACATAATTTTAGACACACAGTTGTTTCTAATATTTCTCATTTTTTAGTGCATGAATTTTTAGCACCATTTTATTCTTGTCTTGTATGTGCCCTTTGGAATGTTTTTTAACGATTTTGTAACGGTTTTTTAAAAGCATTCTTGTATGTTGTCTTTTTATGTGCAATTTTCTTAAACGTTCTTTGCAATAAACCCCGCATTGTTTTAAAAAAATCTTTTTATAGTCACTTAGAATATCTACCACCTATGGTCGCTCTGATCTTATTCGCTTTTCCAATGGAATATAGTGATATTTAGTGATAGTCTATGACGCATAAGTGACATGTTCTTTTTACTATCACATTTACACATTACAGCAGGCAGAGTCCCCTTTTTACACATACTGTACAGAGGCGTCGAACTGGGGGGGCAAGGGGTCAGCTCGTCCCCCCCAAAATATGAGAGGCGCCGCTGATATTCAGGAGGAGCGATGTGCGGTCAGCTGAAAGACCGCACATCACAACCTCCGCTCCGTGCAGGGACTGAGCAGCAGCAGGATCTGGCTGTGTTCAGCCCCTCCTGCTCCCAGGCTCAGTTCAACAGCGCTGCCCGTCCCACCCCTTACCAGGGCTGGCTCACGGCCCCAGAGAAGTGCCGCGATTCGCGGGTGATTAGGGGGCGTGGCCTAACGGAGAGAAGTGCTTGCTGTCCCTGCATTGCGGAGACCTGTGGCTGGGTTGTCACAGGTAAGAGGCTATCCGGCCTGCTCCCACTCCCTCTCTCCCCCCCCTCTCCAATGGCAAATGTAGGATTTGTAAGGGGGGTCCTGGGGTCCATATCCTGTATGTACATAACAGTAAAATAAATATTATATATATATATATATATATATATATATATATATAATTTTTTCTTTTTTCTTTTGTTTGTTTGTTTTTTTGTTTACCGGCTCTCCTAATAGGTATATAAACTGCTCCGGGTGCCTGCCCACACTGCCATACACAATAGTGTTAGCTTCCTACAACCTTATCTCTGTGCCGCACTCCTGGATAATAAAACATCACTCAGACACCAGTTTCAGCGTTATCAACATTTCATGGTCTACACCATTTCATCAGGATATAGTCCAAGAGTGCGGCACAGAGACAAGGTTTTATATAGAGACCGCTGCCCTGTCTCCTCCTCTGCTGCATTGCAGCCGCCCCCAGTCTCTTCTGCACCTCCGCCAACTCCCACAGACTCCTCCTCCGCATCATCGCCAATGCCCACAGCCTCCTTCGCCCCGCGCTGACCACAGCCTCCTCATCCACTGCAGACCACAGCCTCCTTCGCACCGCCGCTGCTCAATACATAATTTTACTCTGCTGCCTTTCTCTCTCCCTATGTCCCTGCTGTCACTATCCCTGTCCCTCTCCCTGTCCGTATGTCCCTTTCCCTGACCCTCTGTCACTCTCCCTGAATTTCGGCTCATACCGTGTGGTATAATGTAAATTTCAGCTCATACCGTGTGCTATAATGTGAATTTCGGCTCATACTGTGTGGTATAATGTGAATTTCGGCTCATACCGTGTGCTATAATGTGAATTTCGGCTCATTCAGTGTGCTATAATGTGAATTTCGGCTCATTCTATGTGCAACAATGTGAATTTCGGCTCATTCAGTGTGCTATAATGTGAGTTTTGGCTCATACCGTGTGCTACAATGTGAATTTTGGCTCATTCATTGTGCTATAATGTGAATTTCGGCTCATACCGTGTGCTATAATGTGAATTTCGGTTCATACTGTGTGCTATAATTGTAAATTCCGGCTCATTCTGTGTGCTATAATGTAAATTCCGGCTCATTCTATGTGGTATAATGTAAATTTCGGCTCCTACCATTGGCTATAATGTGAGTTTTGGCTCATTCTGTGTGCTATAATGTAAATTTCAGCTCATACCGTGTGCTATAATGTGAAAGGTGCACCAGTACTAGACAGTATATGGGGTACTACTATTGTGAAGCATAATGTGTATAAGGGGTATATGGTGTGGTACACTACACTTTTGAGTGACCAGGCCCCTTTTCCAGAGCATAGTTAGTACTGCCTTCACTTTTCCATACCCCCACTGCTCCCCGGAGGTCCCGGGGGCCAGCCTCACCTACACAATGGTGCTTGCTGGTGCAATACTGCCGTCCTCCTTCCCCCATCGCAGCACCTCCGTCAGTGGGATTCCCGGCCACCATCTACATGGTGCGGCCTCCACCCCACCGTGGTGCTGCCTCCTTTTCGTCCCCATAGTATTGCCTCCTCCTCCCTGGTGGCTCCGCCCCCAGGGGCGCAAAATAGAAAATTTATCTTGCCCCCCAACCTATAAATGTTCTGACGCCCCTGCTGAAACAGCAGGCAGAGTCCACCTTTTTTACAAATGAGGCAGGCAGAGTCCCCTTTTTTACACATTACAGAAGCAGAGTACCCATTTTTACACATTAGGCAGGCAGGGTCCCCTTTTTGCACATTACGGCAGCAGAGTCACCCTTTTTACACATTAGGCAGCAGAGTCCCCTTTTTACACATTAGGCAGCAGAATCCCCCTTTTTACACATTAGGCAGCAGAATCCTCCTTTTTACACATTAGGCAGGCAGAGTCCCTCTTTTTTACACATTACAGCAGCAGAGTGGCACACTGGGTGAGAGCTAGGGAGAAAGCAGGTGGGAGGAACACTGGGGGAGAGCTAGGGATAGAGCAGGTGAGCGGCACACGGGGGGAGGGCTAGCGAGAGAGCAGGTGAGAGGAACGTGGGGGGAGGGCTAAGGAGAGAGCAGATGAGAGGAACGCTGGGGGAAGGCTAGGGAGAGAGCAGGTGAGAGGAATACTGGGGGAGAGCTAGGGAGAGAGCAGGTGAGAGGAACGCGGGGGGAGGCCTAGGGTAAGAGCAGGTGAGAGGCACGCAGGGGGAGGGCTAGGGAGAGAACAGGTAAGAGGAACACGAGGGGGAGGGCTAGGTAGGGAGCAGGTGTGAGGAACGCGGGGGGGGGGGGCTAGGGTTAGAGTAGGTGAGAGTAACATGGGGAGGGCTAGGGAGAGAGCAGGTGAGAGTAACATGGGGGGAGGGCTAGAGTTAGAGCAGGTGAGAGTAACATAGGGGTAGGGTTAGAGTTAGATCAGGTGAGAGTAACATAGGGGAGGGCTAGGGAGAGAGCAGCTGAGAGTAACATGGGGGGAGGGCTAGGGAGAGAGCAGGTGAGAGTAACATGGGGGGAGGGCTAGAGTTAGAGCAGGTGAGAGTAACATAGGGGTAGGGTTAGAGTTAGAGCAGGTGAGAGTGACATAGGGGTAGGGTTAGAGTTAGAGCAGGTGAGAGTAACATAGGGGAGGGCTAGGGAGAGAGCAGGTGAGAGTAACATGCGGGGAGGGCTAGGGAGAGAGCAGGTGAGAGTAACATGGGGGGAGGGCTAGGGAGAGAGCAGGTGAGAGTAACATGCGGGGAGGGCTAGGGAGAGAGCAGGTGAGAGTAACATGGTGGGAGGGCTAGGGAGAGAGCAGGTGAGAGTAACATGGGGGGAGGGCTAGGGAGAGAGCAGGTGAGAGTAACATGGGGGGAGGGCTTGGGATAGAGGTGAGCGGCATATAGAGGGGAGAACTATGGAGAGAGCAAGTGAGAGGCAAGTGGGGGGTTGTAATAAGTCCCTACCCTGTGGTGGTGGTGGTGTGTGCTCCTGTGAATCCGATCCCTGGAGTGAGGAGTGCAGCGCAGACAGGCGCTGTTGCACGGGTCTCTGCTCCATTCACACCTTCCCCGGCTTTTCCTCGGCTGTAGCTCCCCTTGTCAGGCGCCGAACGCTGTGTGGGGGCGCGCATGATGACGTCACGCCTGGCGCAGCTGAGGGGAGAAGGGATCAGCTGCTGCCGGCTGACACAGTCCTCCTCCTCCACTCCACTAGTAACGCTGGTGAGTGGAGCGGTGCAGCCCAGTCTGGGGTGGGGGAGGAGAAGGGTGATGTAGAGCACGGCACCTGGTAGACCATACCGTGTTCCTCGGGCAGCACTGCAGCTAACTAGCGGCGATGGCGGGCGGTAGTGTGGCGTGGCCCGGCGGGTGCAATGCCCCTCTCACCCACACCTAGTTACGGCTGTGCCCATAATAAAGTACACATAAAAGATATCTCTATAAACTTTGCAATTCACAGAAAAAAATGACACTATAATTGTGGAGTTATAAATATAACAAGGGCCAAAACCATTGCTAACTGCAGTCTTTCCTGTATTTACCTATTTCTTCTTGTCATATGGAAACAATAATAAGAAAGTTATTTCTCCCAGTATGTGACTGTATAGAAGTACAATTTATCTAAAATTAATTGTGGTAGACCACAAAATACAAATAGATTACACCCCATGAAAGTGACATGTAGACAAAATGTGTTTTAAGTAATCTGGGAAATTTGAAAACGACACTTAAGCAAAAACGACATAATTGAGTACTCTGTAAATGTTTTGTGGAACCCACATTTCTTCATTCATAGCATCTGCTTACAGTCATACAAATCAGCCGCCACTATGTGTCTTCATGGGAAAATACACAGCCAAGTTACAGTATAAGGTGAAGCGAGGTGAAAGGGAATATCTAACATGCTTTCCTTATTAAAAAGCTCAGGAACATGATCTGTAATCTAGTATTTTCCCAGAAACTCAGAACCATTTGTAAGAGGGTTTTTTTCTCCCCCAAAAAACTTTTTTTTAAATGTAATTCAAAGTTTAAAAATGATATTGTCAAATCCACTTATTATTTAACATACAGGACATACAGCATGTGTTCTTCCTCATCTAGCCTCCTTATGTATAGAATTGCGGCACATGAAATCCGCCAGCTCCTATGCGACTCGGCCAGTGCCAAGCGTTTAGTTTGCATGAGAATGCATCTTATTTGCATCGGTATGCGAATAAGATGCACAAGCAGACTATGCTGATTAAAGTGATATGCAGCATGACCACTGGCGTTTCTATAATGGGTGCAGTGTGTGCGGTGCACACGGGCCCCTGAGTTCAGAGGGGGCCCACACCGCACACACTGCACCCATTTTTTAAATACTCACCTCTCCAAAGTCCCGCGCCGACATCACCGGCGCTGTTAAAACCCTGTGAAAATGGCGCAGCAGACATTTTCACGGAGTTCTGCGCATGCACAGTGGAGAAAGCTCTGGGAAAATGGCCACCGCGCCATTTTCCCAGAGATCTGCGCATGCGCAGTAGAGCTCTACAGCGCTCCTGCAGAGAGGAGGGGGCCCGTACGGAGGAGGCAGCACACGGGCCTCCTCCTCTCTTAAAGCGCCCCTGAGCATGACTATATTCTGTGTGCGGATGCAGCTGTATCTGCATACGAAATGCTACCTTACAGTGTTTTCCAGAAATATTCACAATGTGAATAAGATGCATTTTTTTAGTAAATGTGCCTACGACTAGGTGCGACTAGAAGAGCTGTTTAACATGAGTGCAGCAACAATAAGGGAGGACACGTGCTGTATGTACATAGCTGATACAGAGCCGTAACTAGACTTTTTGGTGCACCTCGCCATTTATTTTTTCAATAGGGACAGAAGGCGCATGCCTCATGGGAAAGGGGCACTGCAAGATTGATCCCATAGAAAGCCCATACAATGATGCCCCTTTCCACAATTTATATATCTCCTGCAGCCACACACTACATAAAGCTGCTCAGCCGCACTGCTGATAATTTTTTCACAAACTACACAGTAAGCTTCAAATAGTTTAGAATTCTCTACCTTTCTATGCAAGGACAGACAGCTCAATAACTACATTGTCTGACTGCAATGCCACAGGTGATGGGTTTGAATCCCGGGTATGTCATCATCTTGAATTGTAATAAAGAACAGTATGAATGTTGTATAGGTATTAGCGCCAGAAGGTGTCAGTGTAGGAGGCAGTGACAGTCAGGAGATGCTGGTCTTCAAAAAGGGGGGAAGCTACAAGTGAAAGTAATTAAAACAGATAATTGACAAGTGCTGCCAACAACGCCCCCTACCCTGCAGCGCTATGTGCAGTGCCCCCTCCACACACACCTAGTTACAGCCCTGAGCTGATAAATTAAATAGACTATCGGCTGATAGGGGTGCTTCTCAAGGCAATCATAAATGAATACCATTTCATTAATGTAACTTATCCTAAATATAAACTCATGGACACATAAGTTGGATTCAAATTACCAGCCTAAATCAGCTTTGATCACTACTGAGACAGAAATAGTGATTTTCTCAATCCTGCTTAGGCTAAAAATCGTATGTGAAGAGCCGCACAGGAAGGTGATAGACCCCCAACGATGCAATTGCATATGCAGAAATCAAGTACCATCAACAATTGCGGTTGACCCGGGGCTACTCAGAATAATGAGAATGCAGTCGCACCGGCGCCATGTTTTTAGTCGCAATCTATTGCCATCAGATACATGCCCATGATCCGCCTGTGTTTTTCCAACCACTCCCCAGAAACGCCATGCTAACACCCACGAATGGTCACTTTCTGTCAATCAAATTGCTAGCGCATTTCACTAAATTACGATTGTAATTTAGTAGAGATGTGTGGCGGGCACATTTCGTGTTTTGTGTTTTGGTTCTAATTCCCCGCTGTTTTGGTTTTGGATTGGTTTTGCCAAAACCACCCTTTCGTGTTTTGGTTATGGGTCTGGATGATTTTTGAAAAAAACATAAAAACGGCTAAAATCACAGAAATTGGGGGTCATTTTGATCCTACGGTATTATTAACTTCAATAACATTAATGTCCACTCATTTCCAGTCTATTCTGAACACCTCACACCTCACAATATTGTTTTTAGGCCAAAAGGTTACACCGAGGTGGCTGTATGACTAAGCTAACCGACACAAGTGTGCAGCACAAACACCTGGACCATCTAGGAGTGGCACTGCAGTGGCAGACAGGATGGCAGATTTCCAAAATAGGCCCCAAACAGCACATCATGCAAAGAAGAAAAAGAATTGCAATGAGGTTGCTCTATGACTAAGCCAAGCGACACAAGTGTGCGGCACAAACACCTGGCCCATCTAGAAGTGGCATTGCAGTGGCAGACAGGATGGCAGATATAAAAAAAGGCCCCAAACAGCGCATCATGCAAAGATGTAAAAGAGGTGCAATGAGGTAGCTGTATGATTAAGCTAAGCGACACAAACAATTGGCCCATCTAGGACTGGCACTGCAGTGGCAGACAGGATGGCACTTTAAAAAAACTAGTCCCCAAACAGCACATGATGCAAAGAAGAAAAAGAGGTGCACAGAGGTTGCTGTATGACTAAGCTAAGTGACACAAGTGTGCGGCACAAACACCTGGCCCATCTAGGTGTGGCACTGCAGTGTCAGACAGGATGGCACTTTAAAAAACTAGTCCCCAAACAGCACATGATGCAAAGAAAAAAAAGAAGTGCACCGAGGTTGCTGTATGACTAAGCTAAGCGACACAACCACCTGGCCCATCTAGAAGTTGCATGCAGTGGCTGAATGTCGAAAGTGGCCCGCAATTTTTCAGTCCACTAACAGCATCTCCTGCACGCCCCTGTCATTTTTCAAAAATTCTGCAATTGGTGGACTTATACGGCAGTACCCCTGGACTAATACAGCAGAACCCCTGCACTTATACGGCAGTGTCAGACAGCATGGCACTTTAAAAAAACATGCCCCAAACAGCACATGATGCAAAGATGAAAAAGAGGTGCACCAAGGTTGCTGTATGACTAAGCTATGCGACACAAGTGTGCGGCACAAACACCTGGCCCATCTAGGAGTGGCACTGCAGTGGCAGACAGGATGGCACTTAAAAAAACTAGGCCCCAAACAGCACATCATGCAAAGAAGAAAAAGAGGTGCAATGAGGTAGCTGTATGACTAAGCTAAGCGACACAAACAATTGGCCCATCTAGGAGTGGCATTGCAGTGTCAGACAGGATGGCTCTTAAAAAAATAGTACCTAAACAGCAGATATAAAAAAGGCCCCAAACAGCACATCATGCAAAGATGGAAAAAGAGGTGCAATGAGGTAGCTGTATGACTAAGCTAAGCGACACAAACAATTGGCCCATCTAGGAGTGGCATTGCAGTGTCAGACAGTATGGCACTTAAAAAAACATAGTACCTAAACAGCACATCATGCCAAGAAGTAAAAGAGAGCAATGAGGTAGCTGTATGACTAAGCTAAACGACACAAATGTGCGGCACAAACACCTGGCCCATCTAGGGTTGGCACTGCAGTCCCACTGCAGCACTAATAGCAGATACCAGACGCACGTTTAACACCAGCATAGTTGTTATGACCTCAGTAATCCGCTTTGCAACAGGGTATATATATATATATATATATATATATATATATATATATACATACGGCAGTATCACTGGAATTATATGGCAGTACCACTGGACATATATGCGGCAGAATCACTGGACTGGACCTATACGCTAGTACCACTGGAATTATATGGCAGGATCACTGGATTTATACGGCAGTACCGCTGGACATATACGGCAGTATCAATGGACATATACGGCAGTATCAATGGATATATACGGCATTATTACTGGTCATATACGGCAGTATCACTGGACTGGAATTATACGCCAGTACCACTGGAATTATACGGCAGGATCACTGGATTTATACGTCAGGATCACTGGATTTATACGTCAGGATCACTGGATTTATACGGCAGTATTGCTGGACATATACGGCAGTATCAATGGACATATACGGCAGTATCAATGGACATATATGGCAGTATCACTGGACTGGACTTATACGCCAGTACCACTGTAATAATACGACAGGATAACTAGACTTACACGCCAGTACCACTGGAATTATATGGCAGAATCACTGGCTTTATACGGCAGTACCACTGGACATATACGGCAGTATCAATGGACATATATGGCAGGATCACTGGACTTATACGTCAGTACCACTGGAATTATACGGCAGGATCACTGGATGTATACGGCAGTACCGCTGGACATATACGGCAGTATCAATGGACATATACGGCAGTATCAATGGACATATACAGCAGTATCACTGGACATATACGACCGTATCACTGGACTGGACTGGAATTATATGGCAGGATTACTGGACTTATACGCCAGTACCACTGGAATTATACGCCAGGATCACTGGAATTATACGGCTGGATCACTGGACTTATATGGCAGGATCACTGCAATTATACGGCAGGATCACTGGAATTATACGACAGGATCACTGGACTTATACGCCAGTACCACTGGAATTATATGGCAGGATCACTGGATTTATATGGCAGGATCACTGGATTTATACGGCAGGATCACTGGATTTATATGGCAGTAGCGCTGGACATATATGGCAGTATCACTGGACTGGACTTATGTCAAAGTCGGAAAAATATCATGCTACACGTTGCCATATATCCACTCTATGCGCGTGCCTGCTGCACGTGCACATTCTCTCCCGTGCGTGCGGATACTAGCAGCTGCGTAATGGAGCTTCTATGGCCGTGCGCATTGGCGCGTGGTATGTGCTTTTACGGTAGAGTTTGTGTGCGTCTAGCGGGCGACTCAATCGTTAAATAATAAAACCAAATGGTATGTTTTATAGGTAATGTTCCCTTTAATGATAACTGTAAGTTTGTTTAATGTGACTTGTTCACGGACTTGGGAATCCCTCTTTACGTGATACAAAGGGTCTGATTAAGGTTGAACAGTGGTGTCTGGTACCTAACCGAAGAGTATTTTAATAGCAATAATCCGGTGTTGGTTAGGTAAAGATTAATCGCTCCTGCGTGTAGTTATGGCCATTAGTAGTTTCTGGACATTTCATATATTTGCAGTTCATTATCCATGCGGCGGGAATCCGGCGATTCCCTCCCACCTGAGCAGTTTGTAATAGCCACAGCCCACCTGTTCAAATCCACCTATGACCTTTTGTTACAGTGCAGAGAGACATTCCTGTGTCCAATGAACAATAAGATTGTAGGGCCCTTTGTAGTACACTGTATGTTGTGTGTATATAAGGGTCACTGTCCCCAGACCGGCCAGTACTCTCACTCTTCAACATTTATCTCAGATAATTGGAGGACTGGATTACGGTTGCGCTTGCGAGTGTTCCCCGTATGGTATGTTTCTCTGTGGCCACTTTGTTACCCGTTTAAATGGTAGTCATTCATTCTTATTTGTTGTATTAGTGTTTGCGATTGTTCGCTATTGTGTATATTTCTGTTTAGTTATTCTGTTAGATTTTAATGTTAGCCTGTAGTGTATGAACTGTTCACTGTTTTCTTTTCCCATTTACTTAGTTAAATATTGTTAGTAAAGGTGTTGGAACCGTAGCCAGGTATTGAGTGTTTATTACATTACTGAGGGTGATCGGAGCATCTCAATCGCTCAAACAACTAGCTTACAAACCAAGGTTAAACAGCATTATATCATTACAGTATCTAACACTAAGATTTACAGTATAAGCATACTCTGTGTAAGGTATAAAAGGTTATCTGTGTGTACGCTAGCTGTGTGTTCAGTACACCCAGCGCAGCGTGTGTACGTGACTTGCGTACCACGTGCAAGGTATTCTTACGCAAATAGCGTACGGAGTGCGTAGCACGTGCACGAGGTTCAGCGGCCATTACGGCTTCACGGTATAGATGTAATAGCTTGTGTTGTAGAGTATAAGAATCAGCTTTATCAATTGGGGGCTCGTCCGTCCTCCACATATCCGCACTAACGAAAACAAACGTTATCTGC
Organism: Pseudophryne corroboree; assembly: GCF_028390025.1. NCBI lineage: Eukaryota > Metazoa > Chordata > Amphibia > Anura > Myobatrachidae > Pseudophryne > Pseudophryne corroboree. Next base: position 754,263,957 of record NC_086449.1, read on the forward strand.
CAGCAAGGGCGGGAAGGCAGTAGTGCTGGCTAGATAAGCGTCTGTTTCGCTACGTTGTAGGAGTGCTGGTGGAATCCGGAACTGGAGGTAAGAACAATACGCTATTATCTTTTAAAACTGTTCATTTCTGTTTTTGCGTACGCACACACGCACGCACGCACACACCTGCATTGTTGCGGCTCACTCTCTTGTTGCCATTAGAAACGTGCTGAGGAAATCTGGTGCTATTTAGTTGAGATTATAAAGGATAATTTTTTTAAGGAAATAATTGTAAAGGACACGCACACAGCATAGCAAATACTGTGTGGTGTACGGTAAGCGATTACAGTTGAACATCGTTTACATTGATAGAAGCGTGTTGGTTGCGTTGCTGTGCGCATATCTGGACTTTGTGCATACGTGTCTCGGGCAACGTGCGAGATTACGTACGCAACACAAAGGCATACGCACGTGGCGTGTTTACGCAGCGGAGCGTACGGATACGCCCACCGAGACTCAAATCACACGATAACATTGTTTTAGTGGGGGCGGTATAGTATAGCCACCTGAATAATAGCACAGGTTTGTTCAGTTTTCCAAAAAGCTTAGTTAAAAGAGAACCTTTTTCCATTGCAATACTCAGGGATTGAACTACTGCCTGTATGAAAGGAATTTCTGTACAGAAAGATCAGTGTGTATATGAGTGAGTAGGAGTGAGTGTGGAAATAAAGGTATTATTTTCTGTGAACCCACAAATCGGGATCCCGTCGGAGACCACATCAGGTGAGTGGACACTTGGTGGCGTGGGACTGGCTTGCCCGCGTTAACATTATACAAGGTAAAAGGAGCAAGTAGTATCCGCAGACAAAATGACTGCGAAGGTTTAAGCGCAGCCCGGGGGGTTTTGCGTATTACCCATATAGATTGAGCTCCGGCTGAAGGTTTCGCAGCCTAAACAACTGATTCCGTTGGTCGTACAGCGTATAAATATTAAGTTACTTATGCGCAGTGCGACTGGACCGCACGTAATTGTGTGCATTAGTTTGTTACCTTGATACCCATTAAAATTTACTGTGGGATCATAAACGCTATTTGTACATTCTAACGTGATTTTGTGTAGGTTTTTGTTATTTTAAGGGAGTTTCGCTGTTCACTCAGGAAATCTCCAACAACCAATACTTACTGGGGAGGGTAGCATACTCCCACGCGCCCCAGTAAATAGAGGTTACAAAAGATCCCACGGATTGGATTGGCCAATTGGGGCGCAGAGTGAGTGAAGGCACTAGTGGAACTTTCACCGTCGCCTTACCGCGGGCAACTTGGTTTGTTTTGTAAGAATTTGCTGAGACAGCAATATCTGCAAACAATGGGGGCCAGTTGTTCAAAGAAGGGACGTCCAGCAAGGGTTCACGTTGGTAATTGTTGGCCCAAAGGGTCAGCACGGTATATAATGTGTGAAAAATACGGATCACACACACAGGTATTTTGCAAAGAATGGGAACGAATGACAGAGGATGATGGGGAACAGTTTCCCCGGGTAGGCAGTTTGAACCCTGAGGTATTGCAGAATCTAAGAAAAAGGATAGGTCTAATAAAATCTGCAAAGCAGAGGATTAGACATTATGATTGTCTACAGGTATGGCAACAGGAAAGTGAAATACAACAGGAATTAGCTCAGAAAGCAAATTCAAATCCTGGTAGGAGTCTGATAGCAACGGCACCACCACCGTATATAGTAGGGGACAAAGTGGCTGCAGAGAATGACATGCGGGTGTACGATAAGGGTGCACTTAACCAATGTAGTAATGATAAGAGTAAAATGAAAGTTAATGCAAATGTTGAAACTAACGCTAACCCATGCAAGTTGTATCCCATTTTAAACTTCCCCCAGGAATACGACCAGGAAGATGAGCCCACTACGATTTCAGCTCTCTCTCTAGCGGCCACCATAAACGATACTTCAGTGGGCATCACCCAACCAGTAAGATTGGTATCAAAGGCACATAGTTCAGGGACAGGTGAGGTTGTATCTAAAGGTAAGTACGGCACTGTACAATATGCTGAAACTGTTGCACCACCCACTGTAGAATCAACCCAGAGAGAAGTAATTAATATTAATCCTGTTAGAGTGATAGCGGTCCCCAATGGGAAGACCGACACAAATGGGGTCACACCCATCAGGAATATTGCAATGCACTGTCCCTGGTCCCGAGCAGAATTAAGAACAATTTTGTCTGAATTTCCTGATCCCAGAAAAGATTTAGCCGCATGTCAGAGGTTCATTAAGGACCTGGGTAACTCCACTGAACCAAATAACAAAGATTGGCGGACACTACTGAGGGCATGCCTGCCCTCTAGTATTGACCCTGTGAAATTTTTAGCTGACTGTAAATTAGATGAAGAAGTACCCCTTACGGATGAGTATAATCAAGATAATGTAACCAGGATCAATCTGCAGCTGGGAGTATACTTCCCAGCTGTGGTAAAATGGAACAAAATCTTCTCCATCAAACAAATGGAAGGAGAAACTGCCGCTGACTATTTCCACCGGGCACTGGAGGAAATGGCTAAATACACTGGGATCGTGGAAATTGAGGCAAATGTACACCATAGAGAGGTAGCGGTGTCCGTCTTGATGGACGGTTTAAAGGAGGTATTGAGGAATAGGGTACAAACCACTCAACCTAACTGGAGAGGTATGTCGGTGGCCGCCTTAAGAGAGACTGCTGTTGGGCACGACAGGAACATCACAAGACGCAGGGAGTCACAGAGTGATAAACTGATGGCTATAAGTATCCAAGCCCTCACAACAAGGCAGCCTCAGTCTAAATCTCAGACCCCTGGTGGTAAGCCACATACGGTAAAATGTTACAATTGTAATAGGGAAGGTCATTTTGCACGTAACTGCACCAGTAATCCACACAATGCATATAAAAACCCTAGACAACGACATGACATACGAGATTGGGATCAAGGACCGCAGAGACAGAGTTATGAGCCACACGCAGGGGAAACAAGAAGGTATCCCCCAAGAAGAGACTGGCAAGTCTCTGATAATTCCCATTTACCTCCTTCACAGGTAATAGCTGCCAGTGCGATGCATGGAGGTCACCACGCACCATAGGGGCGGGGCCACACCTGTAGTCTGCAGCCAGTGAAATTAATTGCGAGCCTTGGAAGTGAACCCGAGGTCACAATTGATGTAGCTGGTAAATCTCTAAATTTCCTTGTAGATACGGGGGCGGCCAAGTCAGTGATAAATTCGACCGTGGGCATGAGAACCACTGGTAAAACCATTCCAGCCATGGGAGTAACAGGAGTAGTGCGACAATACCCTTTAAGCAAACCAACAGAGGTTACGATAGGGCCTTTGCAGAACAAGCATTCTTTTCTGTTGGCTGCATCGGCTCCGACTAATCTCCTAGGGAGAGATTTACTGTGCAAAATGGGATGCGTCATATACTGTACTCCTGAAGGTGTGTTCTTGGACATACCCGAAAACCACGCTCAGGAAGCGCAGGATATGCTAGACTCCCCAACAAGATTAATGTCACACACTGTTGTTGTAAATAGGTGTCCGTCCAAGGTAGAGGAAATGATTTCCCAGATACCGGAATCACTTTGGACCAAGGATGGACAAGACACTGGATTGATGGCAAACGTAGCCCCAGTAGTTGTGCAAGTAAAAGAGGGTAGGATAGCTCCAAAAATCCCACAATATCCTCTGAAGCCAGAGGTGGAGTTAGGAGTTTTCCCTGTAATAGAGCGCTTGCTACAACAGGGCATTCTGGTAAGAACGTCCAGCACTGCCAATAGTCCCATCTTTCCTGTTAAAAAGAGTGGGGGGAGGGGTTACAGATTAGTGCAGGATCTAAGAGGGATCAACAAAATAGTTGAGAGTCAATTCCCCGTAGTACCAAATCCAGCTGTCATCCTTATGCAAATCCCTCCCACTGCCAAATTTTTCACTGTGATTGACCTCTGCTCCGCTTTCTTCTCGGTACCTCTGCGCCCTGACAGTCAATACTTATTCGCATTCACATACAGAGGAGTTCAATACACATGGACTCGCTTACCACAAGGTTTCATAGACAGTCCAAGTATCTTCTCACAAGCCCTGCATGATTGTTTACAGTCTTTCCAACCAGAGAGTGGATCAGTATTGATCCAGTACGTGGACGATTTACTACTGTGTTCAGATTCACTGGAAGCGTCCCTGAGAGATACGAAACAACTCCTGTTTCATCTTTCAGACACAGGACACAAGGTTTCCAAGGACAAGTTACAATTATGCCAGACCCGTGTAAAGTATTTGGGACACTGTCTAACACAAGGACTGAGACACCTTACCGCTGATAGAAGTCAAGCAATTCGTGACATGACCCTGCCACAAACCCAGCAACAGATTAGAACGTTTTTAGGAATGTGTGGGTATTGCCGTAACTGGATCCCAGGGTTTTCCATACTAGCCCTACCTTTGCAGGAGATGGTCTCATCAAGCAAACCTGATCGGATTTCGCATACAGACGAATCTGAGATGGCATTTGAGAAACTTAAACAGTGCCTAACGCAGGCACCGGCATTGGGTATGCCAGACTATGGTAAACCCTTTGAGCTGTACGGAACAGAGAGTGCTGGGTGCGCAGCAGGTGTCTTAACCCAGAAGCATGGTGATGCCAGCAGGCCGATAGCCTACTATAGCGCTCAGCTAGATACGGTAGCGCGATCCCTCCCCACATGCTTGCGAAGTGTTGCAGCAATAGCATTGCTAGTCACAAAAAGCGAAGATGTAGTGCTAGGACACAACCTCACAATTCATACACCACATGCAGTGTCAGCCTTACTGAATTCTGCCCAAACCAGACACGTCTCATCAGCGCGGTTTACAAGATGGGAATTGGCATTGATGGCCCCCGTAAACATCACCATAAGGAGATGCAGCGCATTAAATCCTGCAACGTATCTCCAAGGTGTGCCTGGACAGGCACAAAGGGTGGAGGATGAGAGTGATGGTGAAGGAGGATTTAATACAGGGGATGACATGCATGATTGTATGGAATATTTGACCCAAAATTTCACGGCAAGGCCTGACATCAGTGACAACCCACTGGAAGATGTAGATTTTACCTTCTACACTGACGGTAGTTGTCACAGACAGACGGACTCGGGAGACTTGTGTACTGGATACGCAGTCGTAGATGACCAAGGTACCATAGAAGCAGAACCGCTAGGCCCACCTCACTCAGCACAAGTTGCTGAACTGGTTGCCCTAACCAGAGCATGTGAATTGGCTAAGGGCAAGTCAGCCAATATTTACACGGATTCTAGGTACGCCTTCGGAGTAGTCCATGATTTCGGAGCCCTATGGCGCCTCAGAAATTTCATGACGGCAGCTGGCACACCCGTAGCGCATGCAGCCCACATCAAAAGACTTCTAACAGCGATACAGGAACCCGACAGAGTGGCTGTTATCAAGTGTAAAGCTCACACATATAGCCAAGACCCGGTATCACTTGGTAACAGCCGAGCAGACGAAGCTGCTAAATCAGCAGCCGGTAACCCCATACAAACAGATAGTGCACGACTGATGGTATTTAATACTGTAAACACACAGAAATTGTGTGAAATGCAAAAATTTGTGTTCCCCACAGGAAAAGGCAGTCTGGAGGTCAAAATGATATGGCCAGGAGTCCTCAGGACTCTGTACAGATGGACAGGGTAAACCAGTGGCACCCAGAGCATACCTTCCAAGTCTAGCGGAAGCAGCACATGGGCTGACTCATCTAGGCAAAGAAGGGATGTGTAAGCTAGTAAGAGCTTATTGGTGCGCCCCAGGATTTTCCTCCCATGCGGGTAAAAGAGCAATGACATGTCTCACCTGCTTGAGGAAGAATATCGGAAAGGCAATACCGACAGAGCCATCCCATATCCCTCCGACAGATGGTCCTTTCGAGGTAATACAGATTGACTTCATACAATTGCCACCTTGTAGAAATTTCAAATATGTATTGGTCTGTATTGATGTGTTCTCAAATTGGGTTGAAGCATTTCCCGCGGCCACAAATACCGCTGTATTTACTGCAAAGAAAATTGTGCAGGAATTTGTGTGTAGGTACGGTATCCCTAGAATAATTGAAAGTGATAGGGGTACCCATTTCACAGGTGAAGTCTTTCAAACAATGTGTAAGTTGATGGGAATTAATAGTAAGCTGCATACTCCGTACCGCCCCCAGGCGAGCGCGAAGGTGGAAAGAGTAAACAGCACTATTAAAAATACATTGAGCAAGGTAATGACTGAAACAGGACTGTTATGGCCTGAAGCTTTGCCAATCGTACTATACAGCATCAGAACCACACCCAGGTCCCCTCTAAATCTGTCTCCTTTTGAAATTCTGTTTGGTCGACAACCCCATGTTATGATTAACCCCCAGGATGATTTGAAATGTAACAATGAAGTAACCGTAAAGTACTTGGTTAAGCTGAGTAAACAATTGAGAAATCAGAATGATAATCTAAAGTTGGTGATTCCTGATTTGCCAGACAGTAATTGTCATGACATTGAACCTGGGGATTATGTAATGATACGTAATTTTCTACGCTCAGGTTGCCTTATTGATAGATGGGAAGGACCATATCAAGTCTTATTAACCAGCACAACAGCATTGAAGGTTGCCAAGAGAGAGACTTGGGTCCATTCGTCTCATTGTAAAAAGGTCACTGACCCAGAGAGGTCCGGTGATAAAGAACAGACGGTAGAGGTTGTATCACTAAAGTGTCTGTTCAGGGAGGATTGAGACGACACCTGAGCGCTGAGAATAACAAGACCGGAAGCTTGTCGAGCCAGATTTCTTTTTCCCATTTGTTATTTTCTCCAGTTCCCACCTCCCTCCTATTTCCTTTCCCCCTCCTTATTTTTCTCCTTTTACTCCTCTAAGATGGACTTGCCCCAAGAGACTGTGATCCGGATTTTCCTGTTGACCATGATGTTGACCAGAGCAGTCTGTTTCGGTGAGAGTACCATGGAGGTCGAGAAAGGATCGGGAATGGGTTCTGATGACCAGGATGCAGGTGTAGATTTCCAAGAACAACACAATCTCCGAGTAAAGGCGAGTATCAGAAAACGATCTGGTAGCATTGACAATAGAAAGAATTGTGAAGGATTGTTAGCTGAAGAGAACTGCATCTGTAGGCATTGTGACAATATAGTTGAGGATGGGTGCATAAAGAAATGTCAGTCCAGTTTTAATGTCCACATGGACCGGCATCCATTGTGTGACTATCACTCCTTAGTGGGTAAAGTGTTAAATCAGACAGACTGTTGGGTATGCTCTCAAGTACCTCAAGGCCATAGCAAATCAGGACTAGTACCATTCCCATTAACTGTAGGAGAGGTACTTGAGCTAAGTGGTGGGAGGCCGGTGGACAAGAGGTTTAATATCTCTAGTCCTCCTAGTTTGAAGCTCCACCAATATCATGTGGATAGGTCTTTAGTATGCTTTAACATTTCCAATCCCCGAAAGCCGGGAAATTGGGAAGTGTCATGGAGTAATCAAACCATGACCTTTTCATACAGACCCGACAGAATGCCCATAGACACAGAACTTATACGCCAGTTAGCCGACCATAGGAAATTTTTCCGGTATAGGTACACCTTAGGAAGTAGGACCATGCGAGTTGGAGAGGTATCACCAGGATACTGTGCACAGATAGTACAAACTGATACGTGTACTAGACAGATGGGAGAATTAGGGTTAGGAGATTTCACATGGAAAATTTGTAACATGGTAATGTCATACTCTGTCCCATATGTTCTCCCCGATGATGCATATTTCATATGCGGGAGGAAGGCGTATAAATGGCTTGCTCCAAACTCAGAGGGATTGTGCTATATTGGAAAAGTAATGCCTGAAGTAATGACTGTAACCCATAACAAAATGAAAGATATTCACCGCAGTGCCCAAGCTCCTTATACTCACACTCATTACGAGCACATCGTTAAACGGCACCTGATAGAAAGAACAGAGCATTCGGCCTCTGACCTGATCCATGAATCCACCGGGATTCAATTCCTACTCGCGTTAGATATCACTCGTACCGCCAGAGGAGTGATAAATTACAAATATATATCTGCGCTTGCAAATTTATTAGACAATATCACCGAAATGTATGACGACACATTCAGGTACACTGGGAAAGAGTTATAAGCCTACAAAACGGAACTGGTTCAGCATAGGATGATTCTCAATTACCTCACAGCTGTGACAGGCGGGTATTGTGTTACCCTGGCAACTCAATATGGAATCAAGTGCTGTACGTACATTACAAACAGCACGGAGGACCCAGCCGAGGTCATAGACCAAAAGATGGATGACATTTTACAATTAAAATGGGAGTTTCGAAGGAAACATAATCTCACACTCGCTACTGTGGGCAATGAGCTGACCAGTTGGGTGTCATGGTTGAACCCACGAGATTGGTTCTCGGGTTTAGGAGAATGGGCCCAAGATATTATTATGGATGTAGGGAAATTTCTTTTGTGTATTCTGGGGGTCGTCATATTGGTTGGCCTGATATTTAGATGCGTTCGGGTTTTAGCGAAGCGTAAAAGCAGTACCAGGGTGATGAGTTTAAGGAGCGAGGACACTGTACTAACAACAACTAATTTGATTTATGACCCAACGATAGAGACAATGTTGTGATGAAAATGTGATTCCACGGTCCGTTTCTTTCACCCGTTTCTCCTTTGTTTTCCTCCAAGGTACAAAGACATCCGCTTGGAAGAAGAATTTGACAACCTTTTACACAGACCACTGATGGACAATGACATAGACCCCCAATATCCCTAGTGACTTTAACTTTTACGATAGCCCAATACTTTAAAGATTGTAAGTCTATGGACATTGAGAAAGCTTTTTGCTCAGCATTTATAGCAAAAGCATCGGGAGACTACAGTCAACATGTACATCGAGACAAGACACAAGACAAGACCTCAATCGGCAAATGTATATTAAACTCACATAGTTTATGACTGCATTTACCATAATTGCTTCTTATCTTCATTTCTACAACCTTCAGGTAATGACACACATAGTCGATAGGGAATATAGACACAGATATCAGCACTCACATACCCCCCCATTCATGTATCATCAACTAAATGTGCTCCCCCATTTGTTGCAACCAAAAGCCGAAAAGAGCTCGGTAAAGTTTGACAGCCCATCCACAGACCCGTAATACGGGATAAGAAGGAATTCAAATGTATACTTCGCAATACCTCGAAGCTTGATTTAAAACACGTACGGCACGATGATACATGACCCCTCAAACATGGATTCATACACACATGCTTCTACTATCTCACTAGGTTATACTTTTTTCCCACCTGATCCTCTTCTCCCTTACCTAAACATAGAAATGTATTTACATATGACATATATTTTTCTTTTTTGAACTGTTTTAGGAAGTGGTAGTTATTGATGACTGCCAAAGGGTGGACTGTCAAAGTCGGAAAAATATCATGCTACACGTTGCCATATATCCACTCTATGCGCGTGCCTGCTGCACGTGCACATTCTCTCCCGTGCGTGCGGATACTCGCAGCTGCGTAATGGAGCTTCTACGGCCGTGCGCATTGGCGCGTGGTATGTGCATTTACGGTAGAGTTTGTGTGCGTCTAGCGGGCGACTCAATCGTTAAATAATAAAACCAAATGGTATGTTTTATAGGTAATGTTCCCTTTAATGATAGCTGTAAGTTTGTTTAATGTGACTTGTTCACGGACTTGGGAATCCCTCTTTACGTAATACAAAGGGTCTGATTAAGGTTGAACAGTGGTGTCTGGTACCTAACCGAAGAGTATTTTAATAGCAATAATCCGGTGTTGGTTACGTAAAGATTAATCGCTCCTGCGTGTAGTTATGGCCATTAGTAGTTTCTGGACATTTCATATATTTGCAGTTCATTATCCATGCGGTGGGAATCCGGCGATTCCCTCCCACCTGAGCAGTTTGTAATAGCCACAGCCCACCTGTTCAAATCCACCTATGACCTTTTGTTACAGTGCAGAGAGACATTCCTGTGTCCAATGAACAATAAGATTGTAGGGCCCTTTGTAGTACACTGTATGTTGTGTATATAAGGGTCACTGTTCCCAGACCGGCCAGTACTCTCACTCTTCAACATTTATCTCAGATAATTGGAGGACTGGATTCCGGTTGCGCTTGCGAGTGTTCCCCGTATGGTATGTTTCTCTGTGGCCACTTTGTTACCCGTTTAAATGGTAGTCATTCATTCTTATTTGTTGTATTAGTGTTTGCGATCGTTTGCTATTGTGTATATTTCTGTTTAGTTATTCTGTTAGATTTTAATGTTAGCCTGTAGTGTATGAACTGTTCACTGTTTTCTTTTCCCATTTACTTAGTTAAATATTGTTAGTAAAGGTGTTGGAACCTTAGCCAGGTATTGAGTGTTTATTACATTACTGAGGGTGATCGGAGCATCTCAATCGCTCAAACAACTAGCTTACAAACCAAGGTTAAACAGCATTATATCATTACAGTATCTAACACTAAGATTTACAGTATAAGCATACTCTGTGTAAGGTATAAAAGGTTATTATCTGTGTGTACGCTAGCTGTGTGTTCAGTACACCCAGCGCAGCGTGTGTACGTGACTTGCGTACCACGTGCAAGGTGTTCTTACGCAAATAGCGTACGGAGTGCGTAGCACGTGCACGAGGTTCAGCGGCCATTACGGCTTCACGGTATAGATGTAATAGCTTGTGTTGTAGAGTATAAGAATCAGCTTTATCACTTATACGCCTGTACCACTCTATTAATACGGCAGGATCACTGGACTAATACGCCAGTACCGCTGGACATATACGGCAGTACCACTGGACATATACGGCAGTATAAATGGACATATATGGCAGGATCACTGGATTTATACGGCAGGATCACTGGAATTATATGGCAGAATCACTGGAATTATATGGCAGGATCACTGGATTTGTACGGCAGTACCGCTTAACATATACAGCAGTATCAATGGACATATAGGGCAGTACCACTGGACATATACAGCAGCACAGGGACACCACCACTGGACTGATGCAGGACAACACAGCACCACTGCAATGGACTGGACTTATACAGCAGCACTGGACATATGGCAGCAGAGGACACCACCACTGTGACTGGACAGATGCAGCACAAGACACGGACACTGAGGACACTGAGAGGATGGAGACACGTCCTCTCTCTACACTCTACAATGTTGGAGTGAAAATGGCGGCAACGCGCGGCTCCTTATATGGAATCCAAAACCAGCGAGAATCCGACAGCAGGATGATGGGGTTTTGCCTCGTTCTGGTTTCCGAGTCAGGCGGGAAAACCCAAGCCTGACTCAGATCTGGGCTCGGGTGGTGAAGTCCGGTAGGGTTCGGTTCTCTGAGAACCGAACCTACTCATCTCCACAATTTAGCCATCACACACGTGCAATGCATTTGCAGCACATGCGCAGTCAGCCGATAATCGCCTGATTTACGATTTTGCTATCTTGCAACTGAAGCTGAATAAGGTCCTAGGTTAGCTATTGATTAATAAGTAACTTTAATATTAGAGAGTACATAAAGAAAATTATGGTGGCCAAGAAAGGACAGACTAGAAGGCAAAAATATACATTGTAGTAATGACCTAATAAACCTGCATTGTACACCAAGACCACAGCAATCTTATTGTATAGTATGGGCACACTGGGCCTTTGAGCACTGGAATTGGAGCTATCCACCAATCAGAGTGCATTATTCTCTACCTGCCTCCCAGCCTGCAGCCAGACAGTGAATGGCCGTAAGTATGCTGATTGGTGGAGCTATCCATCAGAGTGCTGACAGACATTCACCGTAAGGAACCATGTGGAGAGATGCCATGATATTTTTTTTAAAATGTGTTCCCATGAATGGATGGATAGGAGCCCCAGTGCATTGATTTGCCCAGGGCCTACAATCCTGTTAAGACCGCCATTGCAAAGACCTACAGGGTGCACAAAAACACTCAACCATAACATGGGTATCTAACTCACCCTTCTAAATTTGACCATGCTTCCAGTGGGGAAGTTGTTTACAGCCTCCGTAAGGGTGGTGCAGGAACAAAATAGTCACAAAGGTGAGTTCAACACAAAACAAATATAAGTAAAACTTTTTACATAGCACTCTAAACTTGCACCTTGTAGACTGTCCCACCATGCTTTAACAAAAAAATAGCTAATGACCAGAAGAGGGAGGAGAGCCGGGATGGTGACTAACAAGAAGCTTGGGCCCAGTAAAGACATAGATCTTAATGCCTATGTTAACCCACCCTTAATCTAATAGGCAAAGCCTTATGCAAATGATATTTTGGGTCACCCCTCAGCTCTTCTTCACATAACTGCGGAATTAGCAGTAGCGTTTGCATTTACAAGTTTACTAAGCTGAAAAAGTGATTGAGAATAAATGTTGATATTTGACTTTCCCTTTCTCTAGATTGTGCCCACTCTCCACCCTCTGCCCTGGTGTGGCAGTCAGGCATCTCTACAATGTTAGGTGTTATCTTCATCTGTCAAAGGCAGATTTATTTGTACCGTGTTTCCAGTCCTCCGGCTTTCTTTTTTTCAGTCCTCCAGCCTCCTGCCTACACTGTTACAGCAGCCAACATTGGCTGACCTAAGGACTGGAGTCCAGCTGTCCGCAGATAAACATCCCCTTTCATTGGCTGGGATGTACTACAATAACCTCTAGCGTAAGTAGTGCAAAGTAATTGAACTAATAAAAAATTTAGCAGTGAGAACAAAACAATGCAATTAAAGAAAAATCAATCCCCAAATTCATTAAATACACGACTTTTACAAAGTAAAAGTTGAGATACGTGTGCTATTGCATGGCCGACCAATTCATCGTAAACTTTCCAACTTTTTTTTTAACTCAATAGACACATTCCACAAGGATGAGGTTTGATAGAGGGAAATGCGCAATTTTTTTTGCCTTTTTCCGCATTAGCAAAAAAGCGGTGGGGGAAGGGGGAATGCTCCATTTCCAAGGCGGAGATGGAGCGTTCCGGAGGCGTGGCTTAGAAGTGAGGGTGTGCCGGCGTGAATGGGGGCATAATGGGGGCATGATCGGGACAGCTGAGTGATGTCACACGCAGCCGCTGAGATCAAAAAGATAGTTGCAGGCCAGGAGGCTTCCCTAATTTTGTGACCGCAATTTCAGCTTAGTCAAGGTGGGGGGAGGGGCTGTTAGCATGCGGCCTTGCTGAATCGGGTCCATAGGGGGTCATTCCGAGTTGTTCGCTCGCAAGCTGCTTTTAGCAGCTTTGCACACGCTAAGCCGCCGCCTACTGGGAGTGAATCTTAGCTTATCCAAATTGCGAACGAAAGATTAGCAGAATTGCGAATAGACACTTCTTAGCAGTTTCTGAGTAGCTCCAGACTTACTCAGCATCTGCGATCAGTTCAGTCAGTTTCGTTCCTGGTTTGACGTCACAAACACACCCAGCGTTCGCCCAGACACTCCTCCCTTTCTCCAGCCACTCCCGCGTTTTTCCCAGAAACGGTAGCGTTTTTTCACACACACCCATAAAACGGCCAGTTTCCGCCCAGAAACATCCACTTCCTGTCAATCACATTACGAACACCAGAACGAAGAAAAAACCTCGCAATGCCGTGAGTAAAAAACCTAACTGCATAGCAAATTTACTTGGCGCAGTCGCACTGCGGACATTGCGCATGCGCATTAGCGACTAATCGCTCCGTTGCGAGAAAAAATTAACGAGCGAACAACTCGGGATGACCCCCATAGGCTGTAAAGAATCTGATTGTACAAAAACAGTACGAAATGCAGATTTTCTAAAAAGTGATGCAAAAAATACAAATAATGAACTAATATACATGAACTTACAATTCATTCTGTTTGCTAGGTTTGGTTAAGTTATGCTAAGGCGTATACAGAGAAGGTTCCATGGAATTGTTCAGTAGATAAACAGCATACATCTGCTACATTTTTCTAGAAGAAAACAAGAGAAGGACATCAGTTCAAGATGAAAGTTCTAAGTCTCACATCAAACTAAAGTAGTATTTATTATTTACACATTTTCTATTCCGACTTTCTAACAACTTCTGCTTGGATACATGTGTTTGGGAATGGTTAGAGGCACTGATGGTGGATTGACTTTTTAGCAGGTAGAAAACACTGAAAATCATTATTATTATTATTATTATATTAACCTCTTCTTTCCTTATAAAGGTCAGCCTATGTTTCAGGAGAAGACTTGCTTCCTTCCGGCATGTTTTCAAAAATATATTTTCTGTTTAATCCACAAATCTTTGAGAGGAGCTTGGCGTAATAAACAATGCTTCTTGTTGTTGGAAGAGTAAAGGTACTTTTGACATTCTTTGTTAGGTGTCAAGAGCCAGTGACGAGCCCCAATGTTCTACTGAGACAAGTTTTTACCGTATCTCTAATAGCGCTCATACACTAGCAGATCTGGGCACTCAAACCAAGCTCTGAGTGGTCGATTGTATTGCCAGGTTGCCCACACATACTGTACTGCATGTGCGGCCGAAGTTTTAGAATGCCAACTGTTCAGCACTCAGGCCGAATGGTTAGTCCCTTCGTGGTCCGATGAGAATCAAATGCAGGGTCAGATGTGGAAATCGCCCCAGATATCTCAACTGAGTTATATAACTATCCCCATCCAAAGTGGATAGAGATAGTTATCGGGACTGGTGGCCACTGTAATCCGATGCTCACTGCTTGTGGTCAGTTTAGTCTTAAATGACTTAGATGGCTGCCAAATCACAGCTGGCATGGACACTAATATTTGTGTTGGTCTAGAGAAAACTCTAAAAGACAACTATTACCTTGAAATCCACCATGAGCGGATTCGGTTTTACTCGGTTTTACTCGGTTCTCAAAACCGAATCTTATTGGCTCACTGATGTCACGTGTTTTGGATAGCCAATAAGATTCGGTTTTGAGAACCGAGTAAAACCGAGTAAAACCGAATCCGCTCATCACTACTTGAAATATTGACTAATTTTTACTTGCATGTTCTTTTTTATTTTATTATATTTATATTGTATGTTTTGTTATGTATAAGCAATAGATTACCATAAAAACATACATAAACAGTGACCTAGACAAATGCCTAGCTGTATAATTATTTTGAGCTGTTCCATAAGGGACTGTACAGTTCTTTATGTACTATTCATTAATAGTATATGTATTTTTATACAGTGTTTATTTGAACAAATCAAAGATGTATCTAACTCCCTCTGTGTACGGACCTCTCCACTTTTAGCAGGCTGCACTTGCATGGAGTCCTCTAACAAATAAAGAGGGATTAAGATGTGCACGGATCTCAGTTGGATCTTAATGACTGAGGCGTCATCTGCACGTAGGATAAGGGTTCCATAGGCCGTTTGTGGGCATATTGATGTAATTGCAGACTATTTATATGTATGCAGAGCTTTGTCCATTTCCATTAAGAAATCTTGCACCAAGTATAGGGCTGGTGGAAAATGCGAGCTGATGATGATTATGACTCCACAGTGTATGGATAGGATTCTGCGTCTGCACAGATACGAGCCATCTTTGAATATAGGCTGAAATACACATTTATTTCCCAACACAAAAGGCGGCCATATTTGCTGGAGCTTTATGTGCAATTCTGAATTAGGCCCCTAGCGTGCATAATTAGAGTGCACATGTCACCTACAGATAGTGCAGACATTTATTTTGTCATAAGTCTCAATAGCTTTGTATGTGTGCATGCGCTGCGTAACAGCCACATAGCACAGCACAAACACCTCCTTCGCTACTGCAATAAGCGGTCAGTGAAGGCTGTTTTAAGGTCATTCTACAGGTCAACCTCCAATCATAAGCTATGTCCTGGCATGACTTCAATTAGTAAATGACTTTACTAATTCCTCTATTATCACAGTGCTGACTAGAAATGTTAATTAACAAGCCAAAATTGGTGTTTTTAAGTTTAGGCACCACCGGGTGGAGGTTAGGGTCATGCACTAAGGAGAAAGGTTAGGGTTAGGCTGTGGGAAGGGAGGGTTAGGGGGTAGGGGAGAGGGTGTTGCATACTTGCCTCGTCCCTGTCGGGATTTTAAAGATCGAGATGCCGGCATTGGTATTGTGAATGTCAGCATCCCATCCGCCGGTCACACATACCGAACCCCTCCATACAGTCTACTCTTGGTGTCTGTACACACAGAGCGGCATGCCAATATATCGGTAGATCGGGCCGACGCGATATGTCTGTGAAAGACGGAGTTCACAGACATATTGCCCGTACACACTGGCCGACGGACCCGCGATATATCAGCTGTTCAAGAGAACGGCCAATATATCGGCCAGTGTGTACCCACCTTTACTTTCCAAACTACCTCCAACAGTACACATATTTCAACAGAATCGGCAGAATGTAATGAAATCTGAGATCACCAGTGGTGCAGGATAGGAAAAATCTCTTACAGGTGCATCCCGCACCTCCGGCCATCTCGGACTGCATTACATCCCGCCGATTATCTGTTTTTTCGTCAGATGAGGAAAAACAGCATTACTTATTACTAGAGATGTGCACCGGACATTTTTCGGGGTTTTGTGTTTTGGTTTTGGATTCGGTTCCGCGGCCGTGTTTTGGATTCGGACGCGTTTTGGCAAAACCTCCCTGAAATTTTTTTGTCGGATTCGGGTGTTTTTTTTTTCAAAAACCCCTCAAAAACAGCTTAAATCATAGAATTTGGGGGTAATTTTGATCCCATAGTATTATTAACCTCAATAGCCATAATTTCCACTCATTTCCAGTCTATTCTGAACACCTCACACCTCACAATATTATTTTTAGTCCTAAAATTTGCACCAAGGTCGCTGGATGACAATGCTAAGCGACCCAAGTGGGCGGCACAAACACCTGGCCCATCTAGGAGTGGCACTGCAGTGTCAGACAGGATGGCACTTAAAAAACATAGTCCCCAAACAGCACATGATGCAAAGAAAAAAAGAGGTGCACCAAGGTCGCTGGATGGCTAAGCTAAGCGACCCAAGTGGCAGGCACAAACACCTGGCCCATCTAGGAGTGGCACTGCAGTGTCAGACAGGATGGCACTTCAAAAAATAGTCCCCAAACAGCACATGATGCAAAGAAAAAAAGAGGTGCACCAAGGTCGCTGGATGGCTAAACTAAGCGACCCAAGTGGCCAGCACAAACACCTGGCCCATCTAGGAGTGGCACTGCAGTGTCAGACAGGATGGCACTTCAAAAAATAGTCCCCAAACAGCACATGATGCAAAGAAAAAAAGAGGTGCACCAAGGTCGCTGGATGGCTAAGCTATGCGACCCAAGTGGCCGGCACAAACACCTGGCCCATCTAGGAGTGGCACTGCAGTGTCAGACAGGATGGCACTTCAAAAAATAGTCCGCAAACAGCACATGATGCAAAGAAAAAAAGAGGTGCACCAAGGTCGCTGGATAGCTAAGTTAAGCGACCCAAGTGGCCAACACAAACACCTGGCCCATCTAGGGGTGGCACTGCAGTGTCAGACAGGATGGCACTTAAAAAAATTAGCCCAAAACATCACATGATGCAGAGATAAATATATATATATATATATATATATACAAACAGAGAACCCAGCACTCACCAAAGTAAACTCACTTATCCTCAACAATTCAATAAATAAATGATGGGGGTTTAGTTGGTGGATTGGCCAATGCACGGAAGCCTGTATACCGATTCAAGGTACCCCACCTTCATACAGGTCCTACACTATCACAGAGTCTTAAAACCTGACTACCACACTGCTGCATCATCTGCCTGCTAGATGTAATGTGTACCTGCCACAGACTTTATGGCTTTTAAAGGCACACTAGTCACCTATTGCACTGGCTCAAAGATGATTGCTAAAAAACAGCTGAGACAGGTTCAGGATAATAAAGTCCACACAGGGGTGCATGAGAAAGCTAGTGGCCACGGTTAATAAGAGCTAACCACAGATTAACCCCTTCATATACACACAGAGTAAAAACCACAGCACTCACCGCACCAGAAGCGGGGCACAGCTATGCACTTACCACTCACAGGGTGGGGTGCATGTAACACTGCACTCTCCACCACAGAAGCGGGGTACACATCTGTACTTACCACTCACAGGGCGGGGTGCATGTAGCCCATGACCACATCGCTCTAATAAATACAAACAGAGAACCCAGCACTCACCAAAGTAAACTCACTTATCCTCAACAATTCAATAAATAAATGATGGGGGTTTAGTTGGTGGATTGGCCAATGCACGGAAGCCTGTATACCGATTCAAGGTACCCCACCTTCATACAGGTCCTACACTATCACAGAGTCTTAAAACCTGACTACCACACTGCTGCATCATCTGCCTGCTAGATGTAATGTGTACCTGCCACAGACTTTATGGCTTTTAAAGGCACACTAGTCACCTATTGCACTGGCTCAAAGATGATTGCTAAAAAACAGCTGAGACAGGTTCAGGATAATAAAGTCCACACAGGGGTGCATGAGAAAGCTAGTGGCCACGGTTAATAACAGTGTTACATGCACCCCACCCTGTGAGTGGTAAGTGCATAGCTGTGCCCCGCTTCTGGTGCGGTGAGTGCTGTGGTTTTTACTCTGTGTGTATATGAAGGGGTTAATCTATGGTTAGCTCTTATTAACCGTGGCCACTAGCTTTCTCATGCACCCCTGTGTGGACTTTATTATCCTGAACCTGTCTCAGCTGTTTTTTAGCAATCATCTTTGAGCCAGTGCAATAGGTGACTAGTGTGCCTTTAAAAGCCATAAAGTCTGTGGCAGGTACACATTACATCTAGCAGGCAGATGATGCAGCAGTGTGGTAGTCAGGTTTTAAGACTCTGTGATAGTGTAGGACCTGTATGAAGGTGGGGTACCTTGAATCGGTATACAGGCTTCCGTGCATTGGCCAATCCACCAACTAAACCCCCATCATTTATTTATTGAATTGTTGAGGATAAGTGAGTTTACTTTGGTGAGTGCTGGGTTCTCTGTTTGTATTTATTAGAGCGATGTGGTCATGGGCTACATGCACCCCGCCCTGTGAGTGGTAAGTACAGATGTGTACCCCGCTTCTGTGGTGGAGAGTGCAGTGTTACATGCACCCCACCCTGTGAGTGGTAAGTGCATAGCTGTGCCCCGCTTCTGGTGCGGTGAGTGCTGTGGTTTTTACTCTGTGTATATATATATATATATATAAATAAAAGAAGAGATTTCCCCAGGGAGCTGATGTCGTACTTTGGTATGTACAAGTTTTGTATAATAAAATAATCTTAAAAAAAGAGAGATTGTTTATTTTTTTAAAAAGCAATGCATAAAACTGTTTACAATTTGCCCAGAATAACAATAAACAATGTTTGTACAGACGATAGTTGTGTTGGTAATTCAAACAACATCAAAATTATCTTCTTTGTAGAGATGTCAGAGAACAATGTGCTAATCCAACGCGTTTCGTCCTACAGACTTCATCAGGGGTGTATTAATCAATTTAAATTGAATTGGAAGTAACCCTTTTCACTGATTATCCACTGGGTATAACCTTTTTGAAATTTAGAGTAATTCTGAATCAATTTAATTCAATTAAGCCCATAAGATGGCAAATCACTGGATATCTTCCAGATGTCAATTTAGACAAAGTGGACCACTGTAATAGTACCAATTAGATTACATCAAGCCCATAAAGTGACTGATCACTGAGTGTCGTCCCAGTGTTTATTTGAACAGGACAAATCACCGCAACAGTGCCGATTCAATTGTGCCTCTCCACA
Source organism: Pseudophryne corroboree (assembly GCF_028390025.1). Lineage (NCBI taxonomy): Eukaryota > Metazoa > Chordata > Amphibia > Anura > Myobatrachidae > Pseudophryne > Pseudophryne corroboree. The sequence continues at coordinate 754,283,792 of NC_086449.1, forward strand.
GAAAGTGACACTCCTAGCTGCAGCAGCTAGGAATGTCACTTTCTGTGGAGAGGCACAATTGCAGTGTTTTGCCTTATTCAAATTTGATACCTGGACGATATCCAGTGATTAGCTGCTTCAATTGGCTTTATTTAATTGAATCGGCACTGTTGCGGTGATTTGCCCTGTTCAAATAAACACTGGGACGACACTCAGTGATCAGTCACTATATGGGCTTGGTGTAATCTGATTGGTACTATTACAGTGGTCCACTTTGTCTAAATTGACATCTGGAAGATATCCAGTGATTTGCCATCTTATGGGCTTAATTGAATTAAATTGATTCAGAATTACTCTAAATTTCAAAAAGGTTATACCCAGTGGATAATCAGTGAAAAGGGTTACTTCCAATTCAATTTAAATTGATTAATACACCCCTGATGAAGTCTGTAGGACGAAACGCGTTGGATTAGCACATTGTTCTCTGACATCTCTACAAAGAAGATCATTTTGATGTTGTTTGAATTACCAACACAATTATCGTCTGTACAAACATTGTTTATTGTTATTCTGGGCAAATTGTAAACAGTTTTATGTATTGCTTTTTAAAAAAATAAACAATCTCTCTTTTTTTTTAAGATTATTTTATTATACAAAATTTGTACATACCAAAGTACGACATCAGCTCCCTGGGGAAATCTCTTCTTTCACTATCTGTTGTTCATACCCCATCTAACAGGGGGTATCTTCCCTAAGTTGAAGCTTTCACATCTTTAGCGCGATAAAGGTCTTATATCTTTTCAAATATATATATATATATATATATATATATATATATATATACTGGTGGTCAGCAAAATTCTGCACTGTCCTCCTACTATATACTGCGCACAACTACAATGCAGCACAGATATGGATAGTATACTTGACGACACAGAGGTAGAGCAATGGACTACTGTACCGTACTGCTATATATATATATATACTGGTGGTCAGCAAAATTCTGCACTGTCCTCCTACTATATACTGCACACAACTACAATGCAGCACAGATATGGAGCGTTTTCAGGCAGAGAACGTAGATATTTGCAGCACACTGAGCTCAGATATTTGCAGCACACTGAACACAGAAACTGAGAGAACGCAGCCACGTCCTCTCGCTATCATCTTCAATGCACGAGTGAAAATGGCGGCGACGCGCGGCTCTTTATATGCAATACGAATCTCGCGAGAATACGACAGCGGGATGATGACGTTTGGGCGCGTTCGTGTTAACCGAGCAAGGCAGGAAGATCCGAGGCTGCCGGAACCGTGTAAAATAGGTGAAGTTCGGGGGGGTTCGGATCTCGAGGAACCGAACCCGCTCATCTCTACTTATAACAGTTGTGTTACGAATATACTTTTGTGTTACGAATATTCTATTTATAACCTGTATTCCAATTCCAAAATGACTTCATTTTCTATATAGGTAGTCTGAAGTGATGTAAGTGTTGTTTCAACACTCATTTGTTGATGCGGTAACAGAATCAGCGGATGTAAGGTGCACGTGTGGTTGGTGTTACACAGACACTTTGCAGATGGTAGCGCTGCCTCAGAAGTGCTAATGCCTAATTTTTATAATGTTGTCATCACCGTTAAGAAAAGCAAAGCACTTTCCAAATTCACATCTGTACAACCAGCACTTAAAATGCTCTGGGCTAGAGCTCCTATAAAATGTATTTTAGTGGGTGTTTTTTCTTAATGTTTTTTTTTTTTTTTTTTAACAATCTTAAACCACAGGTGGGGGGCTTTCTGCACTGTGGAGATAAACCAATCTCTTAACAAAAATTGAAAGAAAACATAGAGAGTCACGTTATAGCTAAAAAAAGATAGAATTTTATTGAAAACAAATAAGGAAAAACTGGTGCAGAGAAAACAGGATCAAACAGCTGGGGCCGCCGGTGACTGACAGCACATGTAAATCCCCGCCCAGTTGTGATGTCAGGCACAACACATTGGGACGATGATGGGTAAGCGTGTAAGCACTTACAGATCACCAGATAGGTTGTCAGACTGGCCAGACACCTGATCCGTCTACCTAGTGTGTACCCAGCTTTAATTTATAATAACAAATCACTTCTAGCGGCTGCTAAACAGATTTGTAGGGTTATCACTGTATTATACTTATTTGTGCAGGGAGATTTCATTTAATGATAGAGCAGAGATTGTGGGGTGAATTCAATTGCCCCCGCAACTGAATTCCCCCTATATATGTGAATGTGATACTTCATTTGTTTTATTCTGCACAGCCATTTGTGATTCCTTTCTATTCATTTCTTGATTAAAGTTTAGAACATTTGATACACTGACTTATAAATTGGCGGTGGAGATGCCAGTGTCCTTCTTCCTGATCCCTTCCTTCCAGGGCTGTATAGAGCCTGGTCAGGCCCCGGTGCTGTTCCTGGTGTGTGGCCTAATTTCACTGGGGTTATCAATGTGACAGCAGTCTCCCTATCCACCGCAGGGACACAGGCTGCTGTGCTGCTGCTGACAGGCAATGTGGAGGTAGGGTAACTAGTACCCACTCACCCCTCTCCTTCGGTGCCCCATTGCTCTGTGCCCTCTCTCTCTCTGCCTCCTGTCCTTGCGTGCCTCCTCTCAGCTTCCCTGCACTCCTGGTGTCCCAGCCCCCCTCTTTGCACCGAGTGTAGCAGGGCAGGTCCGGTAACATCACTGGGAGTCCGGACTGCTGGGGGGCAGGAGAGGGAGAACAAACCGTATATGCCCCCCCCCCTGCCCAATGTGCTCGCCACTGCTGCCAGTTACAGGGGGGTTGCAGCCGGGTATGGGTCGTTGGGTAGACACAACTTAGGTCGACAGTAATTAGGTTGACCACGGAAGGTCAACATGCATTAGGTCAACAGGGACAATATGTCTACATGGTTATTAGGTTGACATGTGCTAGGTCGACATGTCAAAAGGTCGACACGTTTTTTTTAAAAACTTTTTTTGGCGTTGTTTTCTTCGGAAAGTGACGGGGAAACCCTAATTAGTGCACCGTGTCCCCTCGCATGGCTCGCTTCGCTCACCATGCTTCTGGCAAGGTGCCTCACCCCACTACTGCTTTGCTCGGCACAGGTTACCATTCCAATCATAGTCCACGTGGATCGTTAAGTATGATAAAATCCAAAAAATGGAAAAAAAAGTGGAAAACCCATGTCGACCCTTTGACCTGTCGACCTAGTACATGTCGACCTAATGATCATGTCGACCTGTTGACCATGTTGACCTAATGCATGTCGACCTTCAGTGGTCGACCTAATGACAGTCGACCTAAGCTGTGTCGACCTAACGACCGTATCCCATTGCAGCCCCGGCCACTCCAACAAGCCCAGGCCCGGTACCCATTCCCTCCCACTCGGCGCCACTACTTACACCTCCTTGCAGGCAGCACCTGGTAGCTCGAGTAATGCCAAACAGATGGCCTCGGCTCCTTACCCGGTCTTCCCCTCTGGCAACACCAGCTGGTGGCACTCCAGTACTGCAAACACCTGCTGGGTGCCCATTTAAACAATGTTGACATCATAACTGTCTAAATTGTGGTGTTGACATTATGAATATTGACATTGTCATTGTCAACATTTTGAATACATCCCATACAGTGATGGTCCTTTAGACTGTAAGCTCCCACAAGCAGGGCCCTCTTCCCTCATGTGCTTTTCCTTCCCTCACTTATACTATCATCCCCTCCCCACAGCCATCAACAGCAGCGCTGCTTATTTGTGTATTATGATTGCTGTTGCAGCAATGCTTATAAACCTTGTCCATGTGCTACTATGTTTTGTACTATATGTCACTGTTATATTGATTTGTTTATACTATTTCAGTTTATGTATTTTAATGCACTGCGGACCCCTTGTGGCACCATATCAATAAAGGATTATGATACATTTCAGTGCACTTGTAGGGCAAAGGTTTATTGACATTATTGGCTATAATAAAGAATAGACCATGGAAATCATTTGCAAACATGAAGCTCAAAGCTTGTTAGAGCTCTAACAGATATGTACACAGTGCAGTCACATAGTACTATTGTGCTTCACAGTGCTTCATCAAGAACTATTTAAACTAACAGAGGGGGGCAGTGAACCAAATAGGGATAAAGCAATCTGCTCCCCCAACACAAAGGTATTGTTTCTGCAGGCAAAGGGAATAGGAAGCATATCCACAGCAACAGAAGATAATTCAGATCAAAACCAAATAAACATAGGCAGAGAGAAGAACATAGCTAGGAACAGAAAAAGCACAAACAAAACTCTAAAAGCTATGCGTGCAAATGCTAGGAGACTAGGAAATAAAATCCCAGAACTAATTGCAGTAATGACAAGGGATGATCTAGATATTGTGGCAATTACAGAGTCATGGTGCAATGAAAATCATGACTGGGACATAGCTATACCGGGATATACTTTATTTAGGAAGGACAGAATTGGAAAAACGGAGGAGGGGTAGCAATGTATGTAAAAAAAAAAAACATAAATACTACCTTAATACAAGGTACTGAAGAAAAAACTGAGGCCCTTTGGGTGACCATAGAAACAGGGGAGAAGTCTATTATTCATATTGGCGTGATATACAGGCCACAAATATTGGAAAGCTGCTCAATCAGATGTAATATCAGTCAGGTGCTAAAAGGGAAGGGTAATTCTGTGTAAGAAAAAACAATTTGTGTTCCCTAATGCATACTGAGTGAGTAATAATACTACATAATAAATCATATAATACGGAGATCTTAGTTGCGTATATCTGCAGATATAGGGTTAAGCCCCCAGGCCGATCGACAAGGCTTCTCCGTCACTGGAGGTCCCTAATCCTAGGTATGGGTCCGGGGTGCAGGACCCCATCATGCCGGCACAGGTCGGCTACCCCAGGTCAGCACACAGGTGAAAGTTAATAAGGGTTAATAAGAAGCACAGAAGTGCTATATAAGTGAAGTGTGATTAAAATACAAAAATATATACAAAGTGATAGGGGAAATCATGAGTGTTAATAAAGTGTTAGGGTGTGCCGACCTGAAGCCACCCAGCCATACCGACACAGGGGCCACCGCACCCCACACCCACCCCATAAATAATTACATATATGTCTGGGTCTAAATGCCCAGTGTAAGGCCACATGATAATGGCTACTACAGCATCTGAGAGCCAGCTTACCTGGAGATACCCCTGGCTTCTCCAATGGCACTCTGGAGTCAGCAATCCCTCCTAATGCTGACCCATCCATGCCTCTCTAAATACAATGCACAAATATTGGAAAGCTGCTCAATCAGATGTAATATCAGTCAGGTGCTAAAAGGGAGGGGTAATTCTGTGTAAGAAAAAACTATTTGTGGTCCGGGGTGCAGGACCCCATCATGCCGGCACAGGTCGGCTACCCCTGGTCAGCACACAGGTGAAAGTTAATAAGGGTTAATAAGAAGTGATATACAGGCCACCTGGGCCGGAAGAGGAACTGGACAAGAACCTATTGCAGGACTAAAATGGCATTAAAACTAAAAGGAGAGGTAATAATCATGGGGGACTTTAATCTTCCTGATGTAAACTGGGAGGTGTCTGTTGCTAGTTCCACTAGAAGTAGGGACATTTTAAATTCACTTCAGGGAGCATCCCTCCAATATTAATACATTAGAGACTGTACAAAGAAGGGCAACTAAAATGGTGCATGGCCTACATCACAAAACATACCCAGAAAGACAAAGAAATCTCAAAATGTATAGTTTGGAGCAGAGAAGGGAAAGGGGATATGATAGAAACTTTCATATATATCAAAGGTTTTAACAAAGTCCAGGAGGGTAACATTCTCCAAATGAAGAGAAGCAATAGGACACGAGGACATGCACTGAGACTGGAGGGGGGGGGGGAGGTTTAGGGGAAATTTGAGGAAAAATTACGTAACAAAAGGATAGTGGACAAGTGGAATAGACTCCCATCTGGTAGAGGCTAAGATAGTAGAGCAATGTAAACATGCTTGGGATAGACATAAGGATATCCTTACAAAGAAAAAAGGATCAAATAAGGTTTGAGATAAATAATATGGTAAAAAAAAAAAGTGGCAGACTTGATGGGCCAAATGGTTCTTATCTGTCGTCAAATTCTATGTTTCTATGTTTTCTATGTTTGGAACAGACATCGTCCCCCAAAAAAGTGCTGCAACACAACTGCATGACATGTGACATGTGAGCACAAACTCTTAATTGCAGGTTGAGTATAAGTATTATTTTAATGTGTAGCTGAATGCTTTGCAGTTGATTAATAACGCAAGTCAGACTTAGTATATAGAAAACATTGGGTAAGCAGCCTAAAGTGCATGTGGGACGTTCTCTTTGTTTATTTATGGAAATATATTATTTACATTTACAATGATTAGATTCTGGGCCTGATATTGAGTCAACACATCTGCAGCCACTTTACCATACAGCCGTGACAGCCTGCTTGCTAACTTACAGTATACTTATGCAAATATCCACCCCTCTAAGCCGAATATCTGTCCTTGTTCATGTGGATGGCTGAACTGCCCTCTGTTTTTCTGTGCACAGTCCCTGCACTCAAATAGGAGAGCCACACCAACTGCCACCCCAAACGCTGCAACACATCGCCAGCCAGGACTCACTGGCAGTTGGTATGGCTCCCCTATTTTATTTTTGGACTGTGCTGCAGCCCCACTTTCCGAGCCGTCACTGCAGAGTCCCAAGACACTCTCATAAGATGGATCAGATCTGCCATGCAACTGCATGGTAGCTGCTCAGCTGCCGTCCATCTCTCGGAAAGACTGCTGCGATGATGGACCGAGCAATCCGTCATCCGTCCTCTTATTCATTCTACGTCTGTGTGCCTGTGCATGGTACAGTGTCTGTGCAGCTTGCAGATATACGCAGGATCCGGACACATTTGCATTTGCATCCCACTCACAATCCGGCAATCTGTGCTTTCACTGTACAGTGAAAAGCTACTGTGCGACATCTCTCTATATGCACGGACAACAGAATTAATGAATTTATTCTTTAGGTGTCATTAGTCAAAGACACACAGGTATAGAATCAAATGTCGGCACTGAGAATGATAACATTCAGAATATCGAAAAGTTCAGAATGTCAAAAGTCAGAATATCGCCATGGACAAGCAATATGTTGACATGGTTAAAATGTCACCATATTTATAATGTCGACACCAGGATGCCGATATACAGTTTCTTGCATATTTTAGACTGACCCTGACATTTAACCTTATCCCTAAACTTAAGCATAACGCTGAACTGTAATCCTGTGTGCAAGTACTTACAGAGTTAATTCATTTATTTTTTAGGTGTCATTTGTCAGATAAATGGAGGATCCCCGTAAGTATTTTAATCCTACCCCTAACCCTAACCCACCCCACCCCACCCGCAGCTTAACGCTAACCAAACCCAAACTGGATAACCCTAGCCCTTGCCTAGGGCCTAACCCTAACCTACCCCTTGCTAGACTAACCCTAACTGCGCTCTCCCACAGCCTAACCATAATTGCCCCCCCACACAAGTTAGCCCTAATCTCCCCCACACCTTAACCTTAACTGCCCTCCGCCAACAAGCTAACCCTAGCCCTCCCCTTCCTGTAGCCTATCCCCAGTGCTTAAAGAGGTCCTAGAGAGGAGGTGGAACTCCCCCACCTCCCCCCATCTCCCATGAAATAAAGGTATTGCGCGTGCAAAAGGGGTGTGGTTTCAACAAGAAAGGGGCGTGATCACACAATAGTAATAATGCCCACAGTAGTAGCACCCCAATACACATAATGCCGAGAGTAGTAGCACCCCATAATACACAATGCCCACAGCAGTAGTGCCCCTTTTACAATGCCCACAGTAGTAGTGCTCCTTATGCAATGTCCACTGCCCCTTATGTCCCCAGGAGTGTTGCCCCTTATGAAGTGCCCTCTTTACAATGCCCTCATTAGTAGTGCCCCTATTAGTAATGCCTTTAATGGTAATGTCCATGTGTAGTATTGCCCTCAGTAGTAATGTCGTCTGTAGTAATGCCCCCAGTTGTTTAGCCACTGTAGTTTAGCCCAATGTAGTTTGCCGCCAGTAGTAATTGCCCTCAGTAGTAATGATCCCAGTAGTAATTGCCCTCACTATTAATGACCCCAGTAGTAATGCCCCTGTTGTTATGCCCTCAGTAGTAATGCGCCCCTGTAGTTATGCCCCCAGTAGTAATGTGCCCCTGTAGTTATGCCCCCAGTAGTAATGCGCCCCTGTAATTATGCCCCCAGTAGTAATGCGCCTCTGTAGTTATGCCCCCAGTAGTAATGTGCCCCTGTCATTATGCCCCCAGTAGTAATGCACCCCTGTAGTTTAGGCCCATGTAGTTGGCACCCAGTAGTTTGCCCCAAGTAGTAATACCCCCCGTAGCTTTCCCCCTTGTAGTTAGCCCCTGTAGTTTAGCCCCATGTAGTTTGCCCCCAGTAGTTTGCCAAAGTAGTAATGCCCCCAGTAGTTTAGCCCCTTGTAGTTTAGCCCCCAGTAGTAATGCCCCCCTGTAATTTGCACCCTTGTAGTTTACCCCCCCTGTAGTTTAGCCCCCCTGTAGTTATGCCCCCAGTAGTAGTCACACATGTTTAAAAATAAAAAACCCACCATACTTACCAAGCCCCGCTCCAGATCGCTGTGATCCTCCTGGCGTCCGGCTCCCCAGCACTATGAGAGAGACGTCATCACGTCTCTCTCATAGCGCGCACTGACAGAGCCGGAGCTAAGCAGTGAGCTCCTGCCGCCGGCTTCCGCTGCGAAGAGAGAGCCGGGTGCCCGCTGGTAACATAATCTCAGTGAGCGCCCGGCATCTCCCTGCGGCGCTGGCACACACCGGGTGAGGTGAGCCGGAGGAGGCGGAGCTGCGTTCCGTCTCCAAGTGGAACTGACGGAACGCAGTTCCCGCCCCGTTCCGGCTCACTTTAACCCCTGCCTATCCCTATCCGCCTTCTCCCACAGCCTAACTCTAACTCCCCCCATATGCAACCTAACCCTAATCTCCCCACTCCCGTAGCCTAACCCTAACACTCCCCCTAGTGCCTAACCCTAATTACTGACAGGATCTTTCTGGATACAGGATTCCACTGTCAGTCTCCCGAGTGCCAGGATTTTGCCCACATCCCTCATGAACATATTGACATTGTAACAATGGCGGCATTTGTGATTGTCAACATTTTTTTTGTTGACCTTACATCCATGTTGACACTCAGAACCTGTTGACATTCTGACACAGGTATCTACTATTTAAATAAAATTATTATTATTATTATTATTATTATTATACACGCAATAAATATGTTTTTTTTCTTCGAGCTAGGGTGTCTTAAGGGAATTATAATGTGTCTTGTAAACTTTTTTTTTTTTTTGCTGTGGGAAATATTTGGACTACAAAATCTCAGTGTTTACAAATGTATATTCCCAATAGAAGAACCATCCGTTTCCCACGGAGGGGGTGTAAATCCATTTTTTTTTTGTACATAAAAAAAGCCTTTTAAAGCTATAAATAGTGAAGCTTATTTACATGGACATGTATGGTATTGCTCTGGACACTGGAGAATATCAGTTGCATATTTTCATGACTTCTTAATTCATTCCAGCCCAGTTTTAAAGTTTTTTCTTAACCTCCTCTAAGCTGGAAATGTCCCATTTTCCGACAGACTATGGGGGTAATTCAGAGTTGATCGCAGCAGCAAATTTGTTAGCAGTTGGGCAAAACCATGTGCACTGCAGGAGGGAGGCAGATATAACATTTGCAGAGAGTTAGATTTGGGTGGGTTATATTGTTTCTGTGCAGGGTAAATACTGGCTGCTTTATTTTAACACTGCAATTTAGATTTCGGTTTGAACACACCCCACCCAAGTTTATCTCTCTCTGCACATTTTATATCTGCCCCACCTGCAGTGCACATAGGTGGTCATTCCGAGTTGATCGCTAGCTGCATTTGTTCGCAGCGCAGCAATTAGGCTAAAAAACTGCATTTCTGCGCATGCGGTGAAATGCGCACGTGCTTCGTACGGGCACAACGAACAATGTAGTTTTGCACAGGGTCTAGCGAAGCATTTCAGTCGCACTGGTGGCCGCAGAGTGATTGACATGAAGTGGGCGTTTCTGGGTGACAACTGACCGTTTTCAGGGAGTGTTCGGAAAAACACAGGCGTGGCAGGAAAAACGCAGGCATGGCTGGGCGAACGCTGGCCGTGTTTGTGACGTCAAAACAGGAACTTAACAGTCTGAAGTGATCGCAAGCGCTGAGTAGGTTTTGAGCTACTCTGAAACTGCACAAAAAAACTTTGTAGCCGCTCTGCGATACATACTGTACGTTCGCACTTCTGCTAAGCTAAAATACACTCCCAGTGGGCGGCGGCATAGCGTTTGCACGGCTGCTAAAAACAGCTAGCGAGCGATCAACTCGGAATGACCCCCTTGGTTTTGCCCAACTGCTAACAAATTTGCTGCTGCGATCAACTCTGAATTAGGCCCTGTGTGGGAAAGGAAGATGATTTATAAATTCACATACAGCAGCTGCAGTGTTAAATACATCATCTCACAGTGAGGGTCTATGGTAGAGAGTCCATTAGCGGCTCAGACAGAACATGCATATTGTTTCCCCGCTGACCTGAATTAAGGTTTTCTGGGCATCGGTGGCCTTTTCAGCGCTAAAGCATTAAAATTCAAATAAAGTCCATTTAGAGGTATTCATCAGAGTCTCTTGTTAGCAAAACTAGAGCAAATCTTTTTCATTGATGTTGGTAGTATTTAAAGATCCGTGACTTTTTATATTAGTCTGAAAACAGCTGACTGTAAACTGTAATTGTTCACAAAAGCATAGATCATAAATTCATAATGCACATAGGGGGTCATTCCGAGTTGTTCGCTCGTTGACGATTTTCGCAACGGATCGATTAAGGCAAAAAAGCGCATGCGCATGGTAGGCAGTGCGCATGCGCTAAGTATTTTAGCACAAAACTTAGTAGATTTACTCACGTCCGAACGAAGAATTTTCATCATTGAAGTGATCGGAGTGTGATTGACAGGAAGTGGGTGTTTCTGGGCGGAAACTGACCGTTTTCTGGGAGTGTGCGGAAAAACGCAGGCATGCCAGGATAAAACGCGTGAGTGTCTGGAGAAACGGGGGAGTGGCTGGCCGAACGCAGGGCGTGTTTGTGACGTCAAACCAGGAACGAAACGGGCTGAGCTGATCGCAATGTAGGAGTAAGTCTCGAGCTACTCAGAAACTGCTAAGAAATTTCTATTCGCAATTCTGCTAATCTTTCGTTTGCTATTCTGCTAAGATAAGATACACTCCCAGAGGGCGGCGGCCTAGCGTGTGCAATGCTGCTAAAAGCAGCTAGCGAGCAAACAACTCGGAATGACCCCCATAGTGCTGATAACACAACCTTACTTATATTGCCCACAGACCTAATCTGGACTTTTCCCATTAGAGCAGTGATGGAGCTGTGTGGAGTCGGTCTGATAAATTGTGGGGTGAAAATTGGGGTGGACTGGGATGGGCAGCCTGGACTAAACATGGCATTGATTGAGCGTGCAATAACAGGAAGCCTGGCAGCAAATCACAGTAAGACAGCAGCATTCCAATTTGGGAACCAAGGTTATGACACAAATACAGCATACTTGCAAATGTTCGGGATGCCCCCTCTGGGAGGAGGCAGCCAGCTCGGCACAGTTGGGGTGTGTGTGGTGCAGCATACTGGGGGCGTGATGCTGGGTATGGGTGGGGTAAGGGGCGTGTCCACAAAATCATGTCATTGTAGACCCGCCCCCACTTTACAATGCCAAGATCACAGGCATTGTGAGGCAGGGGCGGTGCCACGATGACGCGATTCACCACGAATAACGTCATCGGTCCACCCCTGCTGAGGGACGTTGTGAATGGCTGCGGGGTTTGCGGTCAGGTGGCGGCGTGCCGGGAGACTTGCTTACTCTTTCGGGGAGCCGGGAGCGCCACACGATTTTCTATTGTCCTCCTGGCCATTCCGGGAGAGTAGGCAGGTATGGCAGGAATGATATACAGATATGCTCTGTGTGTTGTATGAAGGTGACTACATATTGTCTATCTACCATTAGCCCTAACTGTGTGGAGTTTGTATATTCTCCTCATAGTTGCGTGGGTTTCCTCCAGGTACTCCAGTTTCCTCCGACAATACGAAAATGTACATTAGGTTAATTAGCTCCAGACAAAAAAAAAAAAAAAATTAACCCTGGCGTGTAACTATGTACATGTGTTTAGGGCAGACTAGTTAGACCAGGTGGTTCTTGTCTGTCATCAAATTCCATGTTTCTATGTTTAATTTCCATCAGTGGCGGCCATACAATTTAAAGTGACCAATATACAACACAGACAGCATTCTAATAATGGTCACAAAATAGAGAGTGCGTTTTAGTGACTGCCATAAAATACAGACAGCATCCCTGTAACTTCCATGCAATACAAAGAACATTCTAGAGACTACAGTATGTATAATACAGAGTAGATTCTGGTGGTAGCAGTAGGGTGTGTCTGTGATAATGTTTCCTCCGTAATGATTGACCTCAACGCGGATCCTTAAGTATGTGCCTCTTCTACGGAAAATGGGGTGACAAGAACAGTAAGGGTGATTGCAGTAATGTGAGGGAATTTACACCAGAGGCCCTTTACCTAAGACTATTACCTACCTAGGAGCCTCATTTGTTTAACCTGAGTACTGCATGCACACACTTCTGAAGTGGCCATAAAATCACAACCTGTATAAATGGAATATTCAGTAATGTTATCCCTTATAGTTATACAGTAATAATGTTGCAAATGGGCATTGAAACAAATATATTATAGTGTTAGTAAAAATTGTGAATTCACTCATCTAAGTCCGTGACAGAAGTTTCAAGCTGTACTACTAACATGTTCCATTCATTAGAGATGTAATAATCCCATCACAGACCACACTGCCCCAGTTGGGATCTGACAGCACGTACCAGTAAAGCAGAATGTGGGAATAGATGAAGCCCCACCCCTGTTTGTCACTTTGCTCTGGCAGATATTTTCCTGCACTGTTTTGGGTCAGCCTTTTCACTCAATGAACTTTTAGGATGTTGACTCTTGAAATACTTTCCCATCACCCATATAGACGGAAACTCACGTCCTCTGTAATTTACTTATATATTAGAATAAACACAAAACCATTTCTTTTACATTACTGATGCGGAACTCACACATTTATTTATGAAGGTTATTTAGTTATCGTCAATGTGTATTTGCGGTGCAGAGATGCAGGGACAAAAGCAGGATTTAGCGAGGGGGGTTTCCGTGGTTGTGTATGTATATATGAATGTGTGCTCTATATATATATATATATATATATATATATATATATATATATATATTTATTTATTTATTTTAAATATATATATATATATATATATATAGCACGCATTCATATATACATACACAAACACAGATATACTGTACACAAGCACACATACATACATACATACATACATACATACATACATACTGTACATACACCAGCGCGCAAACACACATCCATACATACATACAAATACACACATAAACTCAAAGTTCAAACTCACATGATCTTCCCAATTGTAGTCCACATGGATCGTAAAGTATGAAAAAGTTCAATTTTTTTTTTTAAAATGTGAAATGTCGACCTTGTTCATGTCAACCTTTTGTCCGCGTTGACCTATTTCTGGTGACGACCTAAGGTGTGTCGACCAATTGGTGTCGACCTAAGTGGTGTCCACCTAATTGGTGTTGACCTGGAGTCCAGATACCCTATGTACCAAGCCTTGGATGCAGTGCCGTGCGGTGAGGTCAGTGGCTAGTGAGGCACTGCAGCCATAATGTCCGCCGAATCCTGCCGATGACCCCTACCACCGCCGAGCCAATGCCCGCTACTGCCTCTGAGCCGGTACCCGCTGCCACCGCAAATGGCTTACAAACTCGCCCACAATCAACTGACCCAGCCCTCCGCCACTAATTTCTATCTCAGTCCGATGCCGCCAATGCCCACTGCCTGCTCATCATACTTGTGATATAGTGTACATTTTTATAGAAAATAAAATACAATTAGTGTTTGGGACTGGGAAGGGAGTGGGAGGAGGACATGAATGCAATTTTGTTATCCAGGGCTTCCATTAACTTAATGGAGAAGGGTCTGAATGGGTTAAAAAAAATGTGTGGGGTCCCCCCTCCTAATTATAACCAGCCTCGGGCTCTTTGAGCCAGTCCTGGTTGTTTAAATATTGGGAAAAAAATTGGACAGGGGTTCCCCGTATTTAAACAACCAGCACCGGGCTCTTAGTCCGGTCCTGGTTCCAAAAATACGGGGGACAAAGGATGTAGGGGTCCCCCGTATTTTTAAAACCAGCACCGGGCTCCACTAGCCAGAGAGATAATGCCACAGCCGGGGGACACTTTTATATTGGTCCCTGCGGCCGTGGCTTTACCCCCCAACTAGTCACCTCTGGCCGTGGTACCCTGGAGGAGTGGGGACCCCTTAAATCAAGGGGTCCCGCCCTCCAGACACCCAAGGGCCAGGGGTGAAGCCCGAGGCTGTCCCCAGCTCCCCTGGGCGGTGGGTGCCGGGCTGATAGCCATGTGTGTAAAAAAAGAATATTGTTTTTTGTTGTGGTACTACAAGGCCCAGCAAGCCTCCCCCACTTGCTGGTACTTGGAGAACCTCAAGTACCAGCAGGCGGGGAAATAACGGGCTCGCTGGTACCTGTAGTTCTACAACAACAAAAATACCCAAATAAAAGCACAAACACACACACTGTGACAGTAAAATTTTATTAAAACACACTGACACACTCACACATACTTACCTACATCCCACGCCGGTCACGTCCACTTGTCCAGTAGAATCCAATAGGGTACCTGTAAAAATGAGAGAGATTACTTACCTACATCCCATGCCGATCACGTCCACTTAGTAGAATCCAAAGGGGTACCTGTAAAAATGAACATTATACTTACATATGATCCACAGGAGGGGGAAAGAAGAAAGAGAGAGAGAGAGAGAGAGAGAGAGAGAGAGAGAAAAGAGAAAGAGAGAAAGGAGCAGAAGAGAAGAGAGACACGGAACTAACCTGCTGCTGCTGCTGCTGGAGCTGGCGGGAGGAGGACAGCCGCACAAGCCACCGCTGCTGCCTGTCAGGTGATCGGGAGCCAGGAGGACGGAGCCAGAGGGGGAGGACGGGGGGGGGGGGAGCTGCACACTCCGCAGGACCGCCGCTGCCGCTGGTAAGGTGAGCGGGAGCAGGAGGACGGGAAGGGGGGGGGGAAGCCGCAGACACACTGCCCACCGCTACTCCCGGCTATCATTAACGCCGGGACCCGCCGCCTCCAGCGCCGCATGTGGGTGATTGGACAAGCGGATCCAGCCCTGGATCCGCTGTCCAATCACAGGTGCCTCGCTGACATGGGGGTGGTGTCCCTGTCAGCGAGGCACTTGGAACAGTGCCGCTTTCCCTAAGTTTTTTCATGGGCTTTTACAGCCCAGTGCTAGGCTCCGCCCCCCGTACTGTCCCCGTTCCCTTTATCCACAGGAGGCACCTGCTGTCAGTGCCTCCCAAACTGCTTTAAAGCAGTAAAATTATTAGGATTCAATAAAGAAGATACTTATGACACAGAATATGTGTCATAAGTATCTTCTTTTTATTATTTTAATACTTAATCACAGGGGAGGCACTGCCTCCCCTGACTGCACGTCACTGCTTGGATGGAGATAAACTGGACAGAGATACAGTACCAGCCCATCAACTCCTGTCATTTTTCAAACCTAGCCTGTGACATGACAGTTAGGAGCTGATTGGCTGATACCTTATCTCCATCCACTTTATCTCCATCCAAGGCTTAGTAAATAGACCCCCTAGCCTGTTAAGCACAGGCCTAGCCTTAAGCAGGGCTCTACCTAGGGGTATATGGCCTGCAAAATAAATGTATTGCCAGGGGCATAGGGTAATAAAATGTATTAAAAAATTGAAAAAAATGTAATAATGTTTTTTTTAAGGTGAGCTGCCAATCCCAGCAAGCCCTATAATGCCCAAATTGTTTATGTATGCTGCTGCTTGGAGAACTACAAATACCATCATATTGTTCCCGTGGCTGCGATAACATGCTATCACTTGTAGAACTGCAATAACCAGCATGCCCAAGAATCCAGGATTCACTGGGACCTGTAGTAACGTGATTTGCAGTGATTTGGGTTAATGAGCCCCTCCACCACCGTTGCGTGACATGATCTGCGGCATTGCTTAGCTGAGGCCAGGGTCACGATAATGCTAGTTGCATTGCTACTCGGTCCTTGGAGAACCCAGTAGGGAGGTATACAATATCACATACTGTAGAATATTTGACATATATTTGCATCACTCATGTAATAAGTATGGTGTAAGAACCCTATCTGTGAAACATTAGGTTGCTAGAACTCGCATAAGTATTTAGGGCCTAATTCAGACATGATAGCTGTGCTGCAAATTTGCAGAGGGCTGCGATCAGATATTCGCCGCCCAGGGAGAGTGAAAACCCGCCCCGTGCAAGTGTGCGAATTCATGTGTACGCCGTGTGAAAACTTTGCCAGACAGTGGCCTTCTGCAAATCCGTGCGCAACTCACTCACCATCAAATTAATTTTCCATACTGTGCAGTCTGTGCGTAGTCCAGGACCTACTCCTACAATGCGATATAAACAGGCTGATCGGGTCCGGGGCTGACGTCACACACCCTCCCAGAAAATGGTCAGTCACCACCCACAAACGTCCGCTTCCTGTCAATCACCATGCGAACGCCTTGCGATAGAAATGTTTGCACCGTCCTGTCGCTGTTTAGCATCATGCCTGCGCATTGCGGTGCATATGCATGTGATAATCGGACGCTGTGCTATATCGTACAATAGTGATCAGGTCTGAATCAGGCCCTTAGGGCACTGTTTGGAAGCATTCGACTTGTCTCTGCAACTTTTACTGGTAATATTTACCTGTAGTTGGGCTGAGTCTGACTCGCATGGACCAGCAAGTTTTTTTACATACAGCAAACACGCCAAACATATTTCTCATGCTTTTGGTCTCCTTCCTCTCCGCAGTGTTGTCTTTTCTCTTGCCTTGTATTTCCTAGTCTTCATCTTTTAGTTTAGTTTTATTGTCTTCTTCTATACCGCCATTCCAGGTTAAGCTTGTACTACCTCCAGTGGCATAAGTCCTGGTGGCATCCCAGTACCAGTAGGCATATGGCGCCTTAAGGGTAAAGCATCTATTATAGGCTAGGAGACCTGCTGGAGAGTTCTACAAGTCTTAACCTGGGATGTACAAGGTTCACTGCCCTGAAGACCTTCTGAGAATGCGGACTTGTCAAAGAAGAGGATCCTTCAGTTGTAATGTGCAGATGCCCGCCACTACAACCACTTTGCCTGTGACTCAGAATGAGCCCCAGGGATTTCATCATCCATCTCCTATGTGGGATCAGTACTTGATCCCACCGGACGGGATCCCGGCGGTCAGAATACCGACACCGGGATCCTGACTGGCAGAATCCCGACAGGGGGGAGAGCGCAACGCAGCCCCTTGTGGGCTCACTGCGCTCACCACGCTGCGGGCATGGTGCCTCACTACGCTCAGCACACTAATTTATTCTCCCTCTATCGGTGTCATGGACACCCACAGAGGGAGAATATGTCAGGATTGTGCTGGTTGGGATCCCGGTGTCAAGATATATCAGTGTATAACGCTGGGCGGAGTCACAACACTGGGCAGAGTCAGAGTCACAGAACTGGGCTAATATATCCATGGGTGCTCCCAGGCCTGAGCACCCACGGGCAATGAGGAGCACCCATGGAACCAGCCACCCAGTAACGCTAGCCGCCGCACCCCCGCAGTAGTTTGAGACGTGCTGGAGGCTGCGGAAGCACTTCCGTACACTGCTGTGTTAAAAGAACCACCAAAAATGTCCGCCGCCAAGGACAACCGCTAGAGGTCACATTTGACACCAGAGGTCACATCTAGCGCCTGTCTCCTCAGCGGCGGCCAGTTCAAGGTTTTTGTTTTTACACTGCAATGTACGGAAACGCTTCCGCAACCCCCAGCGCATCTATGTGGAGGCTAGCAGTATAATTAATTATGCCCGCATCCACCCTCCCATACTTTACTGGGGCTGCGCGCAGGAGACTCCTGGCAATGTACATTAAACCCCTGGGAATGGACATTTAACCCCTGGCAACGCGCATGAAACCCCTGACAATGGACATTAAACCCCTGGCAACGCCCATTAAACCCCTGGCAACGGACAATAAACTCCTGGCAACGGACATTAAACCAATGGCAATGCGCATGCAACCCCTGGCAACGCGCATGAAACCCCTGACAATGGACATTAAACCCCTGGCAATGCGCATAAAACCCATGGCAATGAGCAAGAGACCCCTGACAACAGGCATGTAATTTAAAAGTAATTAGAAGCCTTACTCTGTGGCATCATTTGTAAGAGGCATTATTGTGTGTGGGTCATAAAATGGTGTCAGGACCCCCTACACCACCCATGGCACCAGTCCCTACCCCACCCGCAGCACCTCCGGAACCCCTCCCCCATTCACAACAGCCCCACACCTGCCCTCCACCACCTGAGGCACCCACTCCCCCACCAACAGCCAATCCGGACCCCCTCCCCCATCCGCGACCACCACTCCCCCGCCCCCTTCCCGTCACAAGTGGCTACGCCCCTTGCAACGGTGTGAAGAGCGCCCATAGAGCGCGATGAGTCACCTAGTAATATACAAAGACAGTAACATAATCAGACAAGAAATTTGAAAAATAAAGCAATGTTTTAGTAGGTGGCTCAGGGTCATTATTAAAAAGTTCAGTAGGTTCTAAAAGGGATAAAAAATAATTTATACAACAAAGTAAATTCAGGCACAAGACTGAGGGGAAGTGTCTCTGAGTTATTCAAGATAGCAGCCAATCTCTCTAAGGGGGTGGTCCTCAGTATGCCGCTGGCCGGGATTCCGGCGACCAGCATACCGGCGCCAGGATCCCGACCGCCGGCATGCCGACACATATTCTCCCTCTTGGGGGTGCATGATCCCTCCTGGAGGGAGAATAAATAAAGTGGCCACAGCGTGGCGAGCGCAACGAGCCCGCAAGGGGCTCATTAGCGCTCGCCCAGCTGTCGGTATGCCGCGGGCGGGATCCCGGCGCCGGTATGCTGGCCCCCTGGATCCTGGCCGCCGGCCACTCATACTACATCCCTCTAAGGTTATAATAAAATTGATTGCAGACCATGGAAAGGGAAAACAAGGAATGCCTTTACTTGGTAATTACCCCTTTGGTGGCAGAAAATGTGTGATTCATAAATCTCAGGGGGTAATTCAGAGTTGATCGCAGCAGCAAATTTGTTAGCAGTTGGGCAAAACCATGGGGCTGATTCAGACCTGATCGCTCCCTAGGTTTTTTTTTGCAGTCCTGCGTTCACATAGTCGCCGCCCACCAGGGAGTGTATTGTAGCTGTGCAAGTATGCAATCGCATGTGCAGCCGATTTTGTGCAGTCTCTGAGTAGCCCAGGACTTACTCAGCCGCTGCCAACACTTCAGCCTGTCCGGGACCGGAATTGACGTCAGAAACCCTCCCTGCAAATGCTTGGACACGCCTGCATTTTTCCAACCACTCCCAGAAAACGGTCAGTTGACACCCACAAACGCCTTCTTCCTGTCAATCACCTTGCGATCGCCCGTGCGAATGGATTCTTCGCACAAACCATCGCAGAGCAACGAACTGCTTTGTACCTGTGCAGCGCGCCTGAGCATTTCGGTGCATACACATGCGCAGTTCTGACCTGATTGTAGCTCGGCAAAAAACGCTAGCGAGCGATTAGGTCTAAATTACCCCCATGTGCACTGCAGGGGAGGCAGATATAACATTTGCAGAGACAGTTAGATTTGGGTGGGTTATTTTGTTTCTGTGCAGGGTAAATACTGGCTGCTTTACTTTTACACAGCAATTTAGATTTCAGTTTGAACACACCCCACCCAAATCTAACTCTCTCTGCACATGTTATACCTGCCCCACCTGCAGTGCACATGGGGGTAATTCAGACCTAATCGCTCGCTAGTGTTTTTTGCAGAGCTACAATCAGGTCAGAACTGTGCATGTCAAAGTACACCTCCGCACCTGGGGGGTAATTCTGAGTTGATCGCAGCAGCAAGAAAGTTAGCAATTGGGCAAAACCATGTGCACTGCAGGGGGGGCAGATATAACATGTGCAGAGAAAGTTAGATTTGGGTGGGTTATTTTATTTCTGTGCAGGGTAAATACTGGCTGCTTTATTTTTACACTGCAAATTAGATTACAGATTGAACACACCACACCCAAATCTAACTCTCTCTGCAAATGTTATATCTGCCCCCCCTGCAGTGCACATGGTTTTGCCCAATTGCTAAAAAATTTCCTGCTGCGATCAACTTGGAATTACCCCGCTGGTTTTGCCTAACTACTAACAAATTTGCTGCTGCGATCAACTCTGAATAAGGCCCTCTATGCAGGCTCAGCTATTCCTATAGCAGACAAGGAACAGTTCCGATGGCTTCACACATTATGTCTCAGGGCCTAAGTCAGACCTGATCGCAGCAGCAAATGATTTCTCTGATGGGCAAAATCATGTGCCCATGGTGGGGCAGATATAACATGTGCAGAGAGAGTAAGATTTGGGTGTGGTGTGTTCAAACTGAAATATAAATTGCAGTGTAAAATTAAAGCAGCCAGTATTTACCCTGCACAGAAACAAAATAACCCACCCAAATCTAACTCTCTCTGCACATGTTATATCTCGCAGTGACGTGCAGTGGGGTGAGGCAGAGCCTTTCCTGTCATACTTACGTTTAAACCAGCGTTTAGACCGAATAAAATATATGAAAAATACTGATAATTTGTTTGAAATATCTTCTTTGCATTATTCTAATAATTTTTATAGCCCAAACTCTGGAGTAAAAAGTCTATGGCAGGTGAGGCAGTGCCTCACCTATGTATCCTTTCCGCACATCTCTAATCAAAACTCACCAGATTTCCAGGAGTTTATAATGCTACACCTGTGTATAATGCCCAGATGTACCCTTTGGCTCATATATTGCATGTAAATCTGGCTCTGGGGTTAGCCAGTGCCTCCTGAGCCATTTAGCTCACCGCACGTCTGCCTCACCTGCAGGGCACATGGTTTTGCCCATTAGAGAAAGATGTTGCTGCTGCAATCAGGTATGAATTAGGCTCTCAGTCAGAAGGCTGATTATACTCACATCCTATGGAGGTGCATTCAGAATCAGCCTCCCGTATCTGACTGGAGAATGTGAAACGCGAGCTGCCAATGCATAATTGAATCCAGCCCTTAGAACTTATACATACTACATGGGAAAACTGGACCAGTTTACTGTCACTTTCAATGCCCAGGTTACTCTCTGGGGGCGGGATGTATTAACATACATCGCCGCCCCTCGCCGGTTACCGCAGCGATGTTGATCGCATATGTACCAACATATGCGATCAACATCGCGATGCGGTGACGGAGGCCCCCCCGAGATACCTGTTAGGTGGTTTGCGGGGGGTCTCCGTCACCTCCCAGGGGTCCCCACACAGGCTAGATGCCGGGAAGCAGCAGCAGGCTGCCCCCGGCGCCTCCTCCCCCCTGCAGCCGGAAGGACGTCCGGCTGCGTTGCTAGGGGGAGGAGGAGATTACCTTCCGGGTCCAGGGCAGCCTGGAGGAAGGTAAGCTGGGGGGGAGGGGGGGAGGCGTCTGTGGCGATGTCGACGGTGTCGGCGGGTTGCGGCGGTCGGCGAAAAGAAGCCCATAGGCTTCTATAGGGTATCGCCATCCAGAGATGGCGATAACCCTGGACGCCAAAAACGCGGCGGTAGAGTGTTAGTAAATATGAAAATGTTGTAAAACCCCCGTTTTCGGGGGTTTTACAGCATTTTTGCTTTAGTACATCCCGCCCTGGGTTACTTAAAGAAAAATGTTACTAGTTAAATCTGCCTGCACACAGAAGCACATGTAATAGCCTGTGAGTCCCAGTCACAATCCCAGAGAGACTAAAAAATCCTCAATATGTATTGTTTGGAGCAGAGAAGGGAGAGGGGGGACATGATAGAAACTTTCAAATATAGCAAGGGTTTTAACAAAGTCCAGGAGGGAAACATTCTTCAAACAAAGAGAAGCAATAGGACACGAGGACATGCACTGAGACTGCAGGGGGGGAGGTTCAGGAGAAATTTAAGGAAAGATTACTTCACAGAAAGGGTAGTGGACAAGTGGAATAGCCTCCCATCAGAGGTGGTAGAGGCTAAGACAGTAGAGCAATTTATACATGCATGGGATAGACATATCCTTACAAAAAAAAAGGATCAAATAAGGTTTGAGATAAAAATCCGGTAAAAAAAAGGGGCATACTAGATGGGCCAAGTGGTTCTTATCTGCCGTCAAAGTTGCAGGCACATGTGAGTGATATAGCTCCTAGATTTATAGCAGCGATAATTTCAACAAATCCTACTTATTTCTGTACTGCATATTTGGAGATGTGCCCTGTATTGCAGGGCACATCGAGGCCGCAGCGGTGGAGTGCTGTGGATCTGCGTCCCCTGCAAGGTGCGGAGGTGTACTTTGACAGGCGCTGGGGAAAGACACACCACCCCAGTGCCGGTCAAAGTACGGCGACAGGCAGTGCCGCGAAAGCGGCGCTTCAAACTTGGCGCCAATTCGGCAGCCAATTGGAAGCGCCACCCACAGCCTTTCAAAACTGGTGTCCTCCGTGAGCCAATCTTGGCTCGTGGAGTGGCAGCCAATGGGAAGCGACCGCAGTGAGCCAATCGAAGCTCACCGCGCCTGCCCCCCCCCCCCCCCTGACATCAGAGTGGCAGAAGAACTGCCCCAGGCGCCTCCAGGGAGTGGCAGAAGAAGCGCGGCAGCCGGAGCGTAGAGAAGCCGGGTGAAGAGATCCAGCAACAGAAGAGAGAAGACACCGCGATCAACAAAGAAGACAGGCACCGGAGGCTGGATGCAAATAGGAGGCCAGAATGGGACAGCGGCAGAAGAGTGAGGATGCGGACCGGACAGGCAACCAGGGGTGGAATGAAAAGCAGCAAACAAAGCACCCCCCTGGTGCCTCTCCCACTGGGACAGGTAGGCCCTCGGTGAGGGCACCTGTCACCCCTTCCCTCTCCCTAGAGCACCAGAGATCGGGCATTAGGCCCATGGGGACAGTCAGGCCACAGGCCTGTGGGCACAGTAGGCGGGCACTAGGCCCATGGCCAATATCAGGCATTAGGCCTGTGCCTGCAATAGAGGGCATTAAGCCCTAGTGTAAGTGTGGCCCATTAGGGGAATAAGGTGATCCTGGACATTAGGCCCAAGTCACCCATCTGGCTCCACATTAGGCGGGCACTAGGCCCGTGGGTAGTTGGCAGGCACAGCTAGGGGGCACTAGGCCCAGTTAATAAGTGCTCCCCCTGTGGGTGAATAAGGGAGGTACTGGGCGCTAGGCCCAGGCCACCACAACGTGCCTAAAGTAGACTGGCCCGCTGGGCCTGAGCCCCTGGTAAATTAGTGTATGGGGAGGTGGGTAGGCTGTACGATGCCCACTTCCCAGTAATCTAAAGTAGTTTTTTCCCCTGTGTGGAGGAGCGGTCCAGCTCCACACTCATAGCTGCAATAGCATCCAGGGACAATGAAGAGCCGACCAGCTCTGGATAGGTAGGGTCTGCGACATAGTGAGAGGCGGTTCATTGAAGGGACAGCACCATCAAACATATCTTCACGTATCGTTTCGTATTGTGTTTTCGTGCAGGGCCAAGTTGTAGAATTGTTGGTTTAGTTTTGTTGCACCACACACACAGAGTTAGTTTGAGGGCTCTGCTGTTGTAGTTAGTGTAGCGGTGTTACACCAGGATAGAGGTAGGCCCTGCACGGTAGTGTGGTTCTTATCTCCTTACAGGGACATGTAAGCGAGGAAGGAGAAGTTCAGCGTGCAAGACGTGTGATGGTGAGAAACATCTCTGTCCATGTGTCTCTTTTTGTGTGAGTTTGTCCCTATCTGTCTTCCATCCTTCAGGGCGAACGGTGAACCTTGCACGCAGGTGCAAGGTTGAATTTACACCTGAGGCCGAGTGCCGAGGATGACCTTCACCTAGCCCGAAAGCTCTATTTCCCTTAGTTTCGGAGGGAGTTTTGGTCTGCAGTTAGGAGGAACGGCACTCAGCAATCTCCTTCCCCCTAGGTCATCGTGTCCGCATCCATTTGGAGTTCCAGGTCTTTCGGAGTTTCCACGACCTGAAGGTGAGAGGGTGCGGTGCCTGGTAAGTAGTGAGTCTACACCTGCACGGCAGCAGGCACTTCACCGCACCGCCACTATCACACATAGCTAGCAATTGACCCTGATTTCCAAGTTTCCATCACTGGGAGCATCGCCAGTGCAGGCTGTGTGGTGCCCATGAGCCCCTGGATCCATTTACTTACCTCCTGCACGCCCACCCGGCCAGGTTGGTTTTGCCCTTTAATGCATTCAGTTGTAATTTGTTGAAAGAAAGTGTGTGCAGTAAATGAGCAATAACCCTCTATCTTGTAATACAGAATCCTTGATTTCACGGAGTATATATTCACCTGCAGTGAACGGCTCCGCCTCCTAGCCGGCTGGGCTCTCGCCTCAAACGTCACACTTGTTTGCCATTGTGCCTCCCTAATAAAAGTTTGCAGAAAGTACAGAGAATATGTTTCCATGGCATTCCTGGCCTTAAATGTGTTTTTCTTAGCCCTCCCGCTGCACTTAAAATGTATAGTGATGCAAATCTAACAAACCTGTGATTTATCTGCGGGCTGATCGCACCCATTTGCTGTTTTCTGCTATGTTTCTCTTTGTGTTTACTTCTATGAGAAAAATGTAGTTTCCCACCTAATGATTACATCTCTCCTGTGTTATTTAGCCGAAAAATGGAAAAAAGAAATTTGTGTTAGAAGAAACTGTTAGGTATACTGCATTCCTATATTCAGACATGTTTTGCTGTACAGAACCAAATGTTTATATGGAACAAGAGCAGGTAGTTACATGTCTCAACAGATATGACCCCGGCCATTTTGTGCAGTGTCTACCCTTAACGGCATATTTATCAAGATTAGTTTGACTAAAATGTTAAAAAGGGTGTTTTCCCTGTCTTTTCACAATAGTTTAGTATCACCTGAATATACTCCAAGCCCTTTAATTAAGTAAGCAGATCACATTTCCCATTCTTGTAATGGGAAATTGTATCTGCTCAAATTTACTAAGAGCAATTGTGTAAAAATACTGTGTGGGTGTGTGTGTGGGGAGGAGGGGCCGGGAGCCCTGTGATAACAACGCTATCTGGAGATGGCATTAAGCAGGCTTCCCCCCTTTCCCCTGCTCCTCCTCTGCTCTGACATGCAGAGCAAAGCTGGGAGCCGGATCCTGTGATCATCTTTGTGGTCTATATTAACCACAAGTTGGTCACTGTAAAGAGAAATAATGGGAAAAAAAAAAGTTTTTCAGCTAGAGAAAATGCTAGCATTACTGTAGTTCATAAGCATCTGTCCAATTGAAGCGACTAATGCCGGTCATACACGTACAGATAAAATGCCTGTCAGATCGACAGGCATTTTATCTGACAGTGCAGATATCACAGGCATATACTGTAAGATCTCCCAGAGTGTATGTCCCTATATAGCGGCACTCTATCTTATGTGAAGGAGCAGGGGAATGTCTGTTGGTTGACCGCGGCAGGGCATACACTGCACGATGCGGCCGACTGGACACTTTCAAAATACCGAATCAGAGGGACATTCTGTCCGACTGATCGATATTACTGGATCTGTCGCTTGCATACACGCTACAATTATCTGGCCAATGCACGGACATCAGGCGGAACAGGCAGATAATTGTAGAGTTTATGCCCAGCAGAAGATCTGACCAAGCTTCAAGCTATGTTTTTTTTTCTTTTTTTGGCTAGATAGCTCCCTGACGACAAGTATACATCATTCCCTCTTTACTGTCCTTTGGCACCATGGGAGTGATGAAGCTCTATGGATGCTGACATTTTTGTAGCTACAGTACAAGAGCGCTGCCTTTTAGAGTACTGATCTGACACCACCTACAGGCACCAATGTACAGTGGGCGGCATGGAAATTGTTTTACAGTAGGGTGATTTTTTTTTGTATTTATCAACCTCCTACTTTCTCAAAACATAATTAAGGTTTTCAATATAGGGATATTATAATAATTGGGTGCCCAGTTACAAATTTAAGGAGTGTTCACTTTTATCTTAAGTAAACATGGGTGTGTGTTCTAGTTATGTGTTTCAGGTTTCCAAAGGTCATTTTTTTTGGGTAGATTTATTAAAGTTTGGAGAGAGATAAAGTACTAACCTGTCAGTTTCGATATATCATTTTATAGGCTGAGTTTGTAATGCTCTAGAACCAGAGCTGGACTAAGGCCTCGGGGGGCCTGGGGTACTTAAGACAGGGGGGCCCTAAGATTTAAAATTAAAATCATAGCGTCTTCAATCACTACAAAGAAAATTACAATTAGGTTGTAAATTTGAAAGAATCTTTCAGACTAATCCATCTTAAATGGAATATTTATTATTATTATTGCATATTTTACACAAAAACAATAATATACAATATTTTTTAATCAAAGTTTTTTTAATACAGTTGTCGTAATCTAATTTCTCCCTAGTTCCTAATAATACAAGTAGATATAATACACCCCAGAGAAATAAAATGAAACATAATGGTGCGACCACTGGACGGTACTGACTGTCCGCTAAGGCATAACCCTGAGTCCTAGCTGCCGTTGCATCCTATCGTTACTTACACTTCCCCAACCTATCCTTGACCTAGTGGCGGAACCAGAGAGTGGTGTGCCTTGGTGCAAAATTCACATTACACCACACAGTATGAGTCAAAATGAACATTTCACCACACGATATGAAACGAAATTCACATTACGCCACATGGTATAAGCCAAAATTCACATTACGCCACATGGTATAAGCCAAAAATCACATTACGCCACATGGTATAAGACAAAATTCACATTACGTAACATGGTATGAGCCAAAATTTACATTACGCCACACAGTATGAGCCAAAATATACATTGCGCCACACACCCAGAGATAAAATTCACATTATGCCACACTGTATGAGCCGCAATTCACATTACGCCACACTGTATGAGCCGCAATTCACATTACGTCACACGGTATGAGGCAAAATTCACATTACGCCACGTGCGAATGAGCGGCTGCGGCCCGGCCTGAATAGACCCCATAGTACCCTCCAAACACATTATATAATACACAGTGCCCCCAAACACATTATGTGACACATGGTGCCCCTCCAAATACATTATATAACACACATTATACATTACTTGTGGGTGCAGTCCTGTTCACATGTGTGTTCCGGTAGCAGGTGCTGCTGACAAATGTACCCTCTACTGCCCCTGCAGCGGCATGTCTGTCGCCGGGCATGCTGACCGGGCATAGAGGGCGAGTGTATAGAGGGAAGGGTCGGGTGGATGACGGGCGCTGGTGTAGAGAGCGGGTGTGCACGCAGGAAGTCTGTGCGGGCGGATGGCCGTAGAGAGCGGGCTGTCAGTGCTGCCGGGCGTAGAGCGTGTGCGGGCGTACAGTGTAGTCACAGTCAGGAATAGAACTGCATGCTCAGTAATGAGTCAGCTACAGGCGTGTGTGAGGGGGTGCTGGACATTAGGGGTTACCTGTGTGCACCAGGCACCCCCCCGTGCGCACGCCTATGATAAATATGTCTATAATACATATATATATATGTATTATATATACACACGTATATATATATACACAACACACATATATATATATTCACACACACACACATATATATATATATATATATACATACATACACACACATACACACGTGTGTGTGTGTATATATATATATATATTATATACACACACACACCTTT
The DNA here is from genome assembly GCF_028390025.1 of Pseudophryne corroboree. Classification (NCBI taxonomy): domain Eukaryota; kingdom Metazoa; phylum Chordata; class Amphibia; order Anura; family Myobatrachidae; genus Pseudophryne; species Pseudophryne corroboree. Next base: position 754,311,814 of record NC_086449.1, read on the forward strand.
ATATATACATATATATATATATATATGCACACACAATATATATATATATATATATATATATACAATATATATATATACACACATATATATATATATATACACACACATATATACATATATATAATATATACATATATATATACATATACATATATATACATATACCTATATATATACATATATACACATATATATATATATATATATACATATATATATATATAGTCCATGGAAGCAGCCCGGCACTCCGCTGTCCCCGTAGGGGTATCGCTCTGGTGCCCTCCTAGGGGTATGGTGGCCCCAATATGCAGAAGAGAGGGTGACGGCGGCACTCAGAGTCTTTCACAACGAGGTGAATCAAAGCAAATAGTGCATTTATTGTCAACGTTTCGGGGGACGGACCCCCACCTCAGGACACTGCAGTGTCCTGAGGAAGGGGGTCCGTCCCCCGAAACGTTGACAATAAATGCACTATTTGCTTTGATTCACCTCGTTGTGAAAGACTCTGAGTGCCGCCGTCACCCTATCTTCTATATATATATATATATATATATATATATATATATAAGTATGGGTAGATAGGGGTGATGGCGACCAGCTGGTGTTTTTATATACCACAATACTTAGCGGACTAGTATCATAAATAGAGGACTGGATTAAGGAAAAAACTCCTTTTTATGTAAAAGAGAAATAACAATTTATTTTATCAATAAAAAATATATATATATATTTTACACTTGCTTTTCTAAAAGATACATATAAAACCGATTCCTCTACAGATATAAAAAATGTATTAAAACGGATTATATAGTAAAAAGCAATTGTATAGAATATTTTAAGACATAAAATGGAAAGAGATAAAAATGTTTTTTTTTTTAATTTTTGTAGTTAGTAAAAAGCAGCTTAACTTAGGGTGGAAGGTCATACAGGAGATCCCAACGCGTTTCGTCTATCTGACTTCATCAAGGGGTAGTGACTGAATGATCCCAGTGGGCTTAAATACCCACTGATGAGGAGCTACTGGTTATGACATCACTTCCTGTCTGTTATTGATGAGAAGATGTATTTTACATACAATTTATATTAAAACATAAAAAACAATGATGGAGCAGTATAATGAATGACATGGAGAGGCTTCCCATGTTTTTAGTGCAAAAACGAGTATTATAACTTTGTTTTAACAGTTTAAATGAGTAGTTTGTGTTAAAAGGCGCACTTCCGCCACACTTCCGGTTTCGGCGGGACTCCAGTGCGCATGCGCAGATGCCCCACTTCCGGTTTCGCGTCTCCGGAGTGCGCATGTGCAGACGCCGCACTTCCGGTTTTCGCGTCTCATTCACTGTGGGTGTTCGGGACTTCATGCCCCACTTCCGTTCTGACAGTTCAGACGTTTCTAGTCCCCACTTCCGGTTTGTAAGTCCGGAGTCACATGATGCTTGATCTTCTTGTGAGGGTGTTTGGGAGAGTTCTATGTTTGAGCGGTGGCCATTTTATTGAAGTCCCTATACGCGGACAAGTATTCTCCATACATATTTCCCATTGACATGAAATAAACGGAAATAAACATTCGTTAGTATCAATGTACTTTAGGTATTGTCAATAAAGAATCATGATACATTTCTTGCGTGGATTGTGTCCACTGTCCACTCTTATATGTGAGGCATAGTATTAGATTAATAAATGGCATTTTTCTTATAAAAAATGGCAGAAGGAAAAACGGACTTTATAATCTAGTTAAAATGTCATATGTTATTT